>NC_090266.1:953967252-954641271 GCF_040414725.1 Anabrus simplex | reverse complement strand
ATAATAATAATAATAATAATAATAATAATAATAATAATGTTCTGCACCGTCGTCAAAATGTTCGGAGCGCGCTGGAAATGGGTCCTGGCCGGGTAATGACTACGAATGCAGTCCGGCCGCGGGTTCAGTACCGCCAAGGCACCCAAGATGACAACACGCCGAATCTCTTCAAGGATTTCATCCATATTAAAAGTATTTATAGGAAATAAGGCAAAGATTTAGGGACCCAACAGACCAGGCGGAATACCTGGAGCTAGCCCGGGAAGTACTAAATCGATTGATGGAAATAAAAGATTGAAAAATGGGAGTAAATTTGCGTCAGTTCGCAAATTTTGGCGGATTATATATAAAAAGTTAAGCATTCAATTATAAATTTCAGTATAATACCGTAGCGAAGCACGGGTATCTTGCTAGTTTTATGTATATATACCGCCGCTAAGTTGATTTACCCCCCCCCCCCAAAAGGAAGGCGTGTTTCTTTATGTTTAAAGGAGATTCCAAATACCAATGTTCACGTATCTTCTAAATACCAATTATCACGACCCTAGCATCTTCAGCTTTTGAGATGTGTCCTCATGAAAGGAATTCAACTCCTTTTCATTCCCGCCCCCCAAGATGTTTCCCCCCCCCAAAACGCGTTTTTCTTTGTTTTCAAAGGAGATCCAAATTCCAATTTTTACGTCTGTAACAACTTTAGTTTTTATTAGATCTAAGTATATTCATACAATTAATTCATCAATTCTTTCACTCCCCCCTCCGATTCATTTGATTTTCCGAAAATACGTGTTTCTTTAATTTTAAAGCAGATTCCAAATACCAATTTTCACGCCTGCAATATCTTTCGTTTTTGAGATAATAGTATCTTCATACAGATAATTCAACTAATGTTTCAATCCCTCCCCCCTGTAGTGGATTTCTGAAAACAACATTACGCATTTCTTTATTTTTGAAGGAGATTCCAAATACCAAATTTCAAGTCTGTAACATCTTCAGTTTTTGAGATATCAGCATCCTAATTAATAGAATTCAACCCCACTTTGTCACTTTTACTCCCCCCCCCCAATGTTTTTTCCGAAAACAAAGAATACATGTTTCTCTTTTTTAATAGAGATAAAAAATGCTATTTTACACTTCTGTAACATGTTAAGTTTTTGAGATATACTGTAGAAATGCTCATTTTAAAATTTCACCCCCTTTTTAGTTTCTCTTAAGTGGGGTTTCCAATAACAAATCACCTACCGTATGTTTCTTTACTTTTACAGGAGATTCCAAATACCAATATTTACATCTGCAACATTTCAAGTTTCTGATATATACTGTAGATATAGCCTTTCTAAAAATTAACCCAAATTTGTCACTCCTGTTTAACCCCCATTAATTGGATTTTTTTTTAAAAAAATATACAAGTTTCTTTATTTTTAAAGGAGATCCCAAATACCAATTTTCAGGTCTGTAATATATTCAGTTTCTGAGATATTACATTCAAACATTTTTCACCCTTTCTCACCCCTCCTATTGGGATTTTCCGAAAACAAAAAATACGTGTTTCTTTATTTTTAAAGGAGATTATAAATGCCAATTTTTACATCTGCAAACTTTAAAAGATTCAAGATATAGATACTCATTTTAAAAATTCACCCACCTCTACCCCCCCCCCCGCCCGTTATTTGTATTTTCCAAAAACAAGAAATAATTGTCTCTTTATTTGTAAAGGAGATCCCAAATACTAATTTTCAGGTCTGTTATATCTTCAGTTTCTGAGACATAAGTATCCTCATTAAAGGCATTCAACCCTTCTTTCACCCTTTCTCACGCCTCCTATTGGGATTTTTCGAAAACACAAAAATACGTGTTTCTTGATATTTACATCTGTTAACTTTTAAAGTTTTGATATATATATGCACTCATTTTAAAAATTCACCCCCTTTTTCTCCCCGTTAGCGACGGAATATCCAAAAAACTTCCCTTAGCGGGCACCTACATTGTAATATAAACGTATCCTCAAAATTCCATTTCTTTATGTCCAGTGGTTTTGGTTCGGCGATGATGAATTATAACATCTGCATTTTTTACATTTGTGCAGACAATAGGCACGGCATTTCGTATAGGTTATCCTTCGAACTATCATAAAGGTAATAATTTATATAATTAAATAACACGATACGTCTTTAAATAAACTTTTTAAATAATATTTGTAGTTCAAGAGAATATGGTATTTCACTAGAGAATTACTCAACAGTTGAGAAAACAAAAAATAAGAATCAGCTGTATTCCGATTATTTGTGTTTCCAAGTCTCCGGCGTAGCTACTTTGTACCTAGATACTTTGCACCTTTGATTTTTTATTGAGTAAAATTAATAATTTAATTCCTATATCCTGATAATTGCACTTCGTGTCTCCAACATTGTTTTGACTCCGGTGTAGTTTGACAAAATTTTGAGAAATTTTTGTAGACATTCCCTTTCTTTTTTCAGCACTTAGGGACGGTTTTACACTGACTGACAGAGCAAATGCAACACCAAGAAGGAGTGGTTCGAAAGGGATGAAAGTTGGGGAAAACACAGAGACGGCACGGACGAATAATTGATGTTTATTTCAAATCGATATGCAGGTTACACAATGCGCACGGCATCGACTCAGTAGGATGTAGGACCACCGCGAGCGGCGATGCACGCAGAAACACGTCGAGGTACAGAGTCAATAACAGTGCGGATGGTGTCCTGAGGGATGGTTCTCCATTCTCTGTCAACCATTTGCCACAGTTGGTCGTCCGTACGAGGCTGGGACAGAGTTTGCAAACGGCGTCCAATGAGATCCCACACGTGTTCGATTGGTGAGAGATCCGGAGAGTACGCTGGCCACGGAAGCATCTGTACACCTCGTAGAGCCTGTTGGGAGATGCAAGCAGTGTGTGGGCGGGTATTATCCTGCTGAAACAGAGCATTGGGCAGCCCCTGAAGGTACGGGAGTGCCACCGGCCGCAGCACATGCTGCACGTAGCGGTGGGCATTTAACGTGCCTTGAATACGCACTAGAGGTGACGTGGAATCATACGCAATAGCGCCCCAAACCATGATGCCGCGTTGTCTAGCGGTAGGGCGCTCCACAGTTACTGCCGGATTTGACCTTTCTCTACGCCGACGCCACACTCGTCTGCGGTGACTATCACTGACAGAACAGAAGCGTGACTCATCGGAGAACACGACGTTCCGCCATTCCCTCATCCAAGTCGCTCTAGCCCGGCACCATGCCAGGCGTGCACGTCTATGCTGTGGAGTCAATGGTAGTCTTCTGAGCGGACGCCGGGAGTGCAGGCCTCCTTCAACCAATCGACGGGAAATTGTTCTGGTCGATATTGGAACAGCCAGGGTGTCTTGCACAGGCTGAAGAATGGCGGTTGACGTGGCGTGCGGGGCTGCCACCGCTTGGCGGCGGATGCGCCGATCCTCGCGTGCCGACGTCACTCGGGCTGCGCCTGGACCCCTCGCACGTGCCACATGTCCCTGCGCCAATCATCTTCGCCACAGGCGCTGCACCGTGGACACATCCCTATGGGTATCGGCTGCGATTTGACGAAGCGACCAACCTGCCCTTCTCAGCCCGATCACCATACCCCTCGTAAAGTCGTCTGTCTGCTGGAAATGCCTCCGTTGACGGCGGCCTGGCATTCTTAGCTATACACGTGTCCTGTGGCACACGACAATACGTTCTACAATTACTGTCGGCTGAGAAATCACGGTACGAAGTGGGCCATTCGCCAACGCCGTGTCCCATTTATCGTTCGCTACGTGCGCAGTACAGCGGCACATTTCACATCATGAGCATACCTCAGTGAAGTCAGTCTACCCTGCAATTGGCATAAAGTTCTGACCACTCCTTCTTGGTGTTGCATTTGCTCTGTCAGTCAGTGTAATTTCCATCCCTTGTAGTAGGAAAATAATAATGTCTTATTTATGTAAACTTGTTGAAATTAGGCCTAGATAATTTTTAGTGCAGTTTAGAATTGTAGAGTAGTTATTAGGCCTATTTACGGTAGTATCTTGCTGGCATTCTTTACTGTTGTATAATATTCTAGTAAGTTTTCTTCCTTTCGATATTCAGTACTCTAATTAACGGCAGTCTTCATTCCCATTATAACATAGTAGGGTAAAATATCAATATAAATTATAATAATTTGTCTACGTATTTAACTTTTTTTTTTTACCAAGCGAGTTGGCTACGTGGGCTGGGGCACGCAGCTGTGAGCTTGCATTCAGGAGATAGTGGGTTCGAACCACACTGTCGGCATCCCTGAAAATGGTTTTCTGTGGTTTTCCATTTTCACACCAGGCAAATGTTGGGGGACTGTACCTTAAGGCCACGGATGCTTCCTTTCCAGTCCTAGCCCTTTTCTGTATCATCGTCGCCGTATGACCTAGCTGTGTCGGTGCGACATAAAGCCAATTTTAAAAAAGCTTTATTGTGTTATTCTTCCGAATTTCAACTTTTAATGGCAATTTTCATTTCTGTTTGGGCATAGTCTTTTTTTTTTTTTGCTAGTTGCTTTACGTCGCACCGACACAGATAGGTCTTATGGCGACGATGGGGCAGGAAAGGGCTAGGAGTGGGAAGGAAGCGGCCGTGGCCTTAATTAAGGTACAGCCCCAGCATTTGCCTGGTGTGAAAATGGGAAACCACGGAAAACCATTTTCAGGGCTGCCGACAGTGGGGTTCGAACCTACTATCTTCCGAATAATGGATACTGGCCGCACTTAAGCGACTGCAGCTATCGAGCTCGGTAGGCATAGTAATTAGGATATCATAGTGAAGTTATTTTTATTAGAAATTAGCATTCATATTTTATCACTGGAAAATATTTGTGTAGTAGGGGAAATATCTCTGTAGACATTTAGCTCTTACCAGAACTCTATTGTTGTAATTAGGATAGGCTTAACTGCAGTTTAAAACTGTAGCATAACTTTTCTTATTAGACAATGTCTTGCTTGCTTTTTCAGTCTGCAAGTAGTTGTAATAATAATCTGTCCATAACTGTACATATTTAGTGTAGTTAAACAGTTCTACAAGTTAGCCTCTTATTCCAAATATATATATATATATAAAATAACATGTCCTGGTTGACTGGCTGGCTGTGAAATCTTGAGGATACATTTATATTACAATGTAGGTGCTCGCTAAGGGAGAATTTTTGGATATTCCGTCGCTAAGGGGAAGAAAAGGGGGTGAATTTTTAAAATGAGTGTATCTATTTCTCAAGACTTCAAAAGTTAACACATGTAAAAATTGATATTTAAAATCACCTTTAAAAATCAAGAAACACATACTTTTTGGGTTTTGGAAAATTCCAATAGGAGGGGTGAAAAAGGGTAAAAAAGTGGTTGAATGCCTTTAATGAGGATACTTATATCTCAGAAACTGAATACATTACAGACCTGATAATTGGTATTTGGGATCTCCTATAAAGATAAAGAAACACGTATGTTTTGTTTTCGGAAAATCCAATTAATGGGGGCGGAAAAGGGGGGTGAATTTTGAAAATGAATGTATCTATATCTCAAAACTTTAAAAGTGTACAGATGTAAAAATTGGTATTTAGAATCTCCTTTAGAAATAAAGAAACACGACTTTTTTTCGGGAAATCCCAATGGGAGGGGTGAAAAAGGGTGAAAAATAGGTTGAATGCCTTTAATGAGGATACTTATATCTCAGAAACTGAATATATTACAGACCTGATAATTGGTATTTGGGAGCTCCTATAAAGGTAAAGAAACACGCATTTTTTGTTTTCGGAAAATCCAATTAATGGAGGCTGAAAGGGGGGGGGGGTGAATTTTAAAAATGAATGTATCTATATCTCAAAACTTTAAAAGTTTACAGATGTAAAAATTGGTATTTAGAATCTCCTTTAGAAATAAAGAAACACGAACTTTTTGTTTTCGGAAAATCCCAATGGGAGGGGTGAAAAATGGGTTGAATTCCTTTAATGAGGATACTTATATCTCAGAAACTCAAGATTACAGACCTGAACATTGGTATTTGGGATCTCCTTTCAAAATAAAGAAACACGTATTTTTTTGTTTTTGGAAAGTCCAATTAATGGGGGTTAAACAGGAGTGACAAACTGTGGTGAATTTTTAGAAAGACTATATCTACAGTATATCTCAGAAACGTAAAATGTTACAGACGTAAAAATTGGTATTTGGAATCTCCTGTGAAAGTAAAGAAACATAGGTGATTTGCTATTGGAAACTCCACTTAAGGGGAACTAAAAAAGGGGGAGAAATTAAAAATGAGCATTTGTACAGTATATCTCAAAATCTTAACATGTTACCGAAGAGAAACATGACATTTTTTATCAGCATTAAAAATAAAGAAATATGTATTTTTTGTTTATTGAAAAACCACTTGGGTGGGGGTAAAAGTGACAGAAAATGGGGTTGAATTCTTTTAATTAGGATGCTGATATCTCAGAAACTGAAGATGTTACAGACGTGAAATTTGGTATTTGGAATCGCCTTTAAAAATAAAGAAATACGTATTTTTGTTTTCGGAAATCCACTTAAAGGTGGGGGGGGGGGATTGAAATATTAGTTGAATTATTTGTATGAAGTTGCTATTATCTCAAAAACGAAAGATTTTTCAGACGAAAAATTGGTATTTGGAATCTGCTTTAAAAGTAAAGAAACACGTATTCTCGGAATATCCAATGATGGGCGGGGGGTGAAAGAATTGAAAACTTAATTGAATTTGTCATATGAGGATACTGACATGTAATAAAACTAAAGTTGTTACAGACGTGAAAATTGGTATTTGGATCTCGTTTAAAAACAAAGAGAAACGACTTTTGTATTTGGGATCTCCTTTAAAAATAAAGAAACGCGTACATTTTGGGGAGCGGGGGTGAAAAGAAGTTGAATTTCTTTTATGAGGACACATATCTCAAACACTGAAGATGTTTGAGTCGTGATAATTGGTATTTAGAAGATCCTTTACTATTAAAGAAACAAGTATCTTTTGCCGGAAAATCCACTTAAATGGGGGGGGGGGGTAGTGAAAGGAAGTGAAAATGTTAATTCTTTTTATGGGGATACTTATATCTCACAACTGAAGGTTACAGATGTGAACATTGGTATTTGGAATCTCCTTTAAAGATAAGGAACACGTCTTTTTTTTGGGGGGGGGGGGTTTATCAACTTAACGGTGGTGGGGTGAAAAATGAGTTGAGACCAATTGATTTTACTCTTCATAATGTACATATTCTGATCATAAACCGATCATTTTAAATCTTTCCTGGGTTCGTTTTCAAGAGCCATCTTTTCCTCTGGAGAACTTAAAGTTAGATTACAGTAGATTCTCCTGGCATATAAATAAAAATTTTAACACATTTGAGATAAACTATAGGAATGAAATTGACCGTGCAATTGTTCACCTCTATAATAAGGTCAATAATGCACGGAAGTATATCATTCGTATCGCCAGAAATCCTGCGCACTTGCCTATGTGCGACAATGGTGCTGGTCACATTGTCAGCAATGACAATGGCAGCAGATGTAATTTACCGCCAAGTAGCGGTCTTGCATCTTAATGTGGGGTCCAGAACATCAATAATAATAATAATAATAATAATAATAATAATAATAATAATAATAACCTAAATTAAACTAATATCACCCACCCTAATAATAATGTTCTGGACCGTCGTCAAAATGTGCGGACCGTGCTGGAAACGGGTCCTGGCCGGGTAATGACTACGATTGCAGTCCGGCCGCGGGTTCAGTGCTGCCAAGGCAGCCAAGACGACACCACGCCGGATCTCCTCAAGGATTTGATCTATATTAAAAATGCTTATAGGAAAAGATGGCAAAGAATTAGGGACCCAACTGACCGGGTGGAATACCTGGATGTAGCCCGGGAAGTACGAAATAGATTGCTGGAAAGAAAGATTGAAAAATGGGAGAAACTTTGCCATAAACTCTCCGAAAACAAGTCAGATCAAGAATTTAGGCAGATTCTCTCGGAAAACGAGTAGGTAAGGGTTATTCTGCCCGAAGGCAGGTCCGAACCTCCACAGAG
The DNA here is from genome assembly GCF_040414725.1 of Anabrus simplex. Taxonomy (NCBI): domain Eukaryota; kingdom Metazoa; phylum Arthropoda; class Insecta; order Orthoptera; family Tettigoniidae; genus Anabrus; species Anabrus simplex. Next base: position 954,633,201 of record NC_090266.1, on the reverse strand, counting down.
GTGTTCCTGAGCCGGAGTTTATGTGCGGTAGGGTGGCCAGTTCCTTTCCGCTCCTCCATTCCCTTACCCCCACCAACAGCGCGTGGCAACCCATCCAACTCCTGACCACGCCCAATGTTGCTTAACTTCGGTGATCTCACGGGATCCGGTGTTTCAATACGGCTACGGCCATTGGCAGAAAACGAGTAAGATCGCAAATTTCGGTGGATTACATATAAAACGTTGAGCATTCAATTATAAATTTCATTATAATACCGTAGCGAAGCATGGGTATCTTGCTAGTATTGTATAATTCAGGATATGTTGAACTAGGATAATTGTAGTGTAGTTATTCTATCACTTGGTTTCTTGATTACATTCTTGTCGTAAAATCCTTCTGAAGTTTAGTATGCATTATTTCTTCCTGCAGTCATATGTACAAACTTCTATTCATAGAATATGCTATTTATTTCTGTTGATATTCCCATATTATTTCACGTTTCTTTGAAGAGATAAAAGAATGGCTGAAGGAGCAGGTATGAGGACTGTGGGTGTGAATGTGAACTGAGGAAGATGTGGGAAGAGAGAGTGGGTTTGAGGGAGATAATTGGACTTGTAACGGAGGACAGTAATCAAGATACTGGCAGGTTCAATCCTGGCTCAGTTTGGTGGTATTTGAAGGTGCTTAAATACTTCAGCCTTGCATCGGTAGTTTTACCAGTACGTAAAAGATCTGTGGGAGTAAATTCTGTCACCTAGGCGTCTCCGAAAACGTAAAACTAGTTAGTGGGATGTAAAGCCAATAACATATTATTATTATTGAATCAAGATAGGTTTCTCTCAATCAGTGTATAGGATACAGTAGGTAAGCAAGAGAGAGGGAAGGAAGGGGAGAAGTTGTGGAAGACAGGTGGGCTAATGTTATGAGGTCAAGGAAAACAACGGCTGGGGGTTATCCTCAGTAGTGAGCCCAGGAGATGTATCGGCATGGAATTGGTATGAGTCACTACAGGTAGATCAGCAGAGGGAAGATGGTGATCAGGGAAGTGTTACATGGGGGGGGGGGGGAGGAAATGTAGAGTAGAGGATAGGAAGAAGGACGTGGAACAGGGTAGTGAGAGGAAGTGGGTTCTGCAGGCATCAGGGAAGTTAAGGCAGACCAGGAGAAGAGGGGATCACATGAGGAGCGTGGGGTTGAGGCTCTGGTCATGGGTGCCTCACTTGTCAGGCATGTGGGGAAAGTGTGTGGAAGAAAGGGAACCAGAGTAGAGTGTTATCCAGGGATTAGGTTAAGAATGATGTAGAGTAAAATAGAAGGGAGGGATGAGGGTAAGTTGTAGGTTGTAATTTTCCATGTTTGTACCCATAATGTAAGGCAAAGAGGAATGGGTACTAATGTAGTTGGGGATATGTGGGATCTGGTTACAGCAGCACAGAAGAGCTTTAAGGAAGCAGAGATTGTTATCAGTGGGATACCGTTTATGAGGGATACTGATTAGAGGGTAATTGGGATTTAAATGAGACTGTGGAATGGGTGTGGATTGGGTGTGAGATTTGTATATCCTAATGGGTGGGTAAGAGATCTACGCTCCGATGGCCTTGAACCGCAGTGCTACATATGAGTTAGTTTAGAGTGTTATAGGGCGGTACATTCAGGGAAATGGAGTAGACTAAGGAGCGGTGATTGGGGTACAAAGATCTGGAAGTCAAGTAGAGATGACATAAAAATGTTAGTGTTGAACTCTAGAAGTATTGTAAGTAAAGGAATAGAGTTAAGTAATTTAATAGATATATACTTACCAGATATTGTAATAGGAGTTGATAGTGGCTTAGAAATGATGAAATGGATGCAGAAATTTCCTTACAGAGCTGGGGTGTTTATTGTAAAGACAGGATAGGAATAGTAGGAGAGGGAGTATTCATTCTGGTGAAAGAAGAATTTGTACCGTAACCTATAAAAAAGTTAAAGATGACAAACATGAAATTCTAGGTGTAAGGCTCATCTCTAAAGATAATAGGCAGCTTGAAGTGTTTGGAGTGTATAGACCAGGAAAGGGTAACACAGATGTTGATTCGGGATTATTTGATTAAATAATCAGCTACCGTATATGGGAAATGATACGGAAAAGAACGTGATTGTAGCAGGTGATCTAAATTTACCAAATGTCAATTGGGATGGTAATGCCAATAACAGGAAGCATGACCAACAAATGGCAAATAGGTTAATCCGGGAAGGTCAGCTGAATTAGAAAGTGATGGAACCGACTTGAGGGTGGAATATTCTGGACGTGGTGCTAGTAAAGCCAGATGAGCAGTATAGAGAAACAGAAGTAAGAGATGGTATTAATGATCATGAAGCTGTTTTTGTCTTAGAATAAAACACTTTCCAATTTTAAAAAGGTGCCAGACGTATGGATAAAATTAGGCTAAAATATGTTCAGCTCTGCTGTATGTGTTGCCTTATGTTAAAATTAAATCATGTTGTCCTGTGACGTCCATAAAATTTGAGTGACTGGGTTCAAAGTAGTGGCTCCTTTCCCATTTGCAGCTGTGCAGTGATGTTATATTTATCTGTGGAAGATAAGATTGAGCTATGAGTGATATTTATGTTGGAGGAATGTCTAAGGGTTGTGTGTGCTAATTTGAATATGTACTTACTGTTGTTGCTGTGGCTGAGATGTGTTTGATATGTGAGCTTGTTGTGTACTCCTTCGTGTTCTTCTTGGGCTCATACTAGCTGCTGTGAGGGGAAGGGAAGGAGGGGTAGAGAGAGTTGCTGTTGTGGGGGTGGAGCTGGGTGTGTTGTTTGATGTTTTTCTGTCACGTGTCGCGTTCTGTTTATCGATTATCTTAAGGTAAGAGTTACATTCTCTGTATATACATGAAGACAAAATCTTTTACTTATGCAATTTTACAAGCAAACCATATCATTTAAACTCCAGGAACAGCAGCTGAGTGTACAACTGTGTAAATAAGACTTGAACATGGGAGTCAGCCGATGAATTGAACAACAAGCAAGACACGAACGTTCATGTGCATGAAGTGCTCCTATATATTGTATTCATCTTGTACATATATATATAAGTTAGTTTTAAGTAGAGACGTGTTCTATCAACTAATTTTAAGACCTTAAACATACTATTTTAGACATACAATTGCATTGTTGCACATAGTGACATATACGCCAGTTCACGTTACGGCATGCCCCATTTGGATGTGACCAAATGTTTATTATCGTATGGCATTCCTTTGGCAATACAATCTTAATCATAGCTTCATCACATAGATATGTATGCATGGTTCAGCTGAAGATGACCTTATGTAAGGGGTCGAAACCGGTCCTGTAGCATAAGTGCAATAAACAAGTATTGATAGGTGGAAATCCTTTCCTATTTCTAATTGTGTAATTCGTCAATACGGAAATGAAGATTATAGATTACGACACAATAGAAAGGTGAGTTTCTGTTATTAGTGCGGATATATTAAATAATTTACAAAAAAATCTAAGCGAGTGCTCAGTGGTAAGTCTGGCTCTGGACGAGTCTACTGATATCAAAGATAAACCACAACTAGCCATATTTGTGAGGTTTGTGTCAAAGGACTTACAGGTGGTGGAAGAACTTTTAGTCCTGGTTACGTTGAAGGATACTGCTCGTCGTTGTGACATTAAAGAAACCCTGAATGGTGTTTTACAGAAAAACTCAGTGCCTATCGGTATTATTGTCAGCATTGCTACCGATTGTGCACCATCTATGACTCTCATGAAAGAAGGGCTTATTGGGCTTTTAAATGCTGACAGCAAAATATTTTCAGTACCCGCATATTATGCAGGTAGTTCTAAAAATTGTGAACTGTATTCGCTCATGTGCCAAAACACACTGACAGTTCAAATCTTTTATAGAAGATATGTCCCACTCGTTGGCTGAATGTTCAGCATACTGGCCTTCGGTTCAGAGGGTCCTGTGTTTGATTCCCGGCCGGGTCGGGTATTTTAACCTTAATTGGTTAATTCCTATGGCACAGGGGCTGGGTGTATGTGTTGTCTTCATCATCATTTCATCCTCATCACGACGCGCAGGTCGCCTACGGGAGTCAAATAGAAAGACCTGCACCTGGCGAGCCGAACCCTTCCTGGGATATCCCGGCACTGAAAGCTATACGATATTCCATAGAAGATATGAACAATGATGAGCTTCCTGATGATGTATCTTGGTACTGCTTAGTAAGATGGCTATCAGTAAGCAATGTTCTTAGCCAATTTTTTGAATTACTTGATCCAATCAAACAGTTTATGAAAGAAAAAGGAAAATCATTCCCTGAACTTAATGACCTCCAGTGGTTGTTAGATTTGGCTTTTTTTTACAGATGTGGTCCAGTATTGAAAAACGCTAAACATATCTTTACAAGAAAGAGAAAAACTTATTTCTGATTTGGCCCAGACTGTATTTAGCTTTCGTAGCAAGTTAAAGCTTTTTGGGAAAGACCTTCAGACTTAAACATTTTCTCACTTCAGATGTTTGAAGAAAATTACTGAAAGCCTTCCTGACGTTCAGGTGGAAATTGAAGATTACTGCTGAAGAAATCAATGGTAGATTTAATCATTTGAGATCACTTAAACCTTCATTTTCATTCCTGCAAAATCCTTTTTCTGTTGATGTTGTGGGCGATGGCTGTCCTGTTTCATCACCAATATCAAACGATTCAGCAGCGGTAGGGTTGGAGCTACTAGACCTGTGAGAGGACGAAGGACTAAAAGGACTCAAAGTGGCGTTTCTACCATAGAATTTTGGAAGAATGTTTCTGAAGAAAAATACCCACTAACAAAAGAGTGTGCCAAGAGACTTATCTCAATCTTTGGGACTACTTACATGTGTGTGAATCACCGTAAAAAACGCTTAAATTCATTAAATCTAAATATCGATCTGAACTAACTGATGAACATTTAAGTGTACTTATGCAAACTGCGCTTACCAATTATCAGCCAGATTTCAAAAAACTAACAGAAAAAATGAACACTCGAAAAAGCACTTCTCAAAAGTAAAATCTCATTCCTTGATGTGTACCTGAACAATAATGTTCTGTGTAGTGTAGAAAATAAATGTTCCTTCATTTGTTATGAAATGAAAAACGTGTCTTCATTTTATAAACCATTTTCTAAACATGCTCCCAATTTTGTCTCCTAAATTTGCAGCCGCCAGAATTAAGGTTAGTGGACACCCCTGTGCTATATTATAACAGAGAAGTGAAGAGACTAAAAAGGAGGTGCAGGTTGGAAAGAAATAGAGTTAGAACTGGTTGTGGAAGTAAGGAGAAATTGAAGAAACTTACTAGGAAATTAAATCTAGCGGAGAAGTCGGCTAAGAATAACATGATGGCAAGCATAATTGTCAGTCTTACAAGTTTTAGTGAAATATGGAAGGGTATGTATAGGTACTTTCAGACAGAAACAGGTTCCAAGAAGGAGATTCCAGGAATCATTAATGGACCAGCTGAGTGTGTGTGTTAGGATCTGCAGAAAGCAGAAGTATTCAGTCAGCAGTATGTAAAGGTTGTTGGTTACAAGAGTAAGGTCCAGATAGAAGAGGTGACTAATACTAACGAAGTATTGAAAATTACCTACCATGAAAAGGCATTTACAATAAGATACAAAGTTGAAAACTCAAAAAGCAGCTGGAATTGATAAGATTTCTGGGGATATACTAAAGATAATGGGTTGGAATATAATACCATATCTGAAGTACTTATTTGATTACTGTTTGCATGAAGGAACTATACCGAATGAATGGAGAGTTGTTATAGTAACCCCAGTGTATAAAGGAAAGGGTAATAAACATAAAGCCGAAAAATACAGGTCAGTCAGTTTGACATACGTTACGTATAAGTTTTGGGAATGCATTATTTCCGATTATATTAGACATGTTTGCAAAATTAATAACTGGTTCGATAGAAGGCAGTTTGGGTTTAGGAAAGTTATTCCACTGAAGCTCAACTTGTTGTATTCTGGCAAGATATAGCAGATATCCTAGATTCGGGAGGTCAAATGAACTGTGGTGCAGTTGACCTATCTAAGGCATTTGACAGGGTTGATCATGGGGGACTACCAGGAAAAATGAGTGCAATTGGACGCGTCAAAAGAGTGGTTGAATGGGTGGCTATATTTCTAGAAAATAGAACTCAAGAGAATTAGAGTAGGTGAAGCATTATCTGATCCTCTAATCATTAAGAACGGAATTCTTCAAGGCAGTATTATTGGACCTTTGTTTTCTTATATATGTAAATGATATTAGTAAAGAACTGGAATCAGAGGTAAGGCTTTTTGCAGATGTTGTTCTACTGTATAGAGTAATAAATAATTTACAAGATTGTGAGCAACTGCAAAAAGACCTCAAGAATGTTGTGAGATGGACAGCAGGCATTAATATGATGATAAACAGGGTTAAAAGTCAGGTTGTGAGTTACACTAATACTAAATGTCCTCTCAGTTTTAATTACTGCATTGATGGGGGGAAAGTTCCTTGTGGGGATCACTTTAAGTACATAGGTGTTAATATGATGAAAGACCTTGATTCGGGTAATAACGTAAACGGTATTGTAAATAAGGGTACAGATCTCTTTACGTGGTTATGGGCATATTGAGGGGTTGTAGTAGGGATGTAAAGGAGAGGGCATGTAAGTCTGGTAAGACCCCAACTAGAGTATGGTTCCAGTGTATGGGACCCTCACCAGGATTCCTTAATTCGAGAACTGGAAAAAATCCAAAGAAAAGCAGCTCAATTTGTTCTGGGTGATTTCCGACAAAAAGTAAAAGGTAGCATTGCAAAAATGTTGCAAGGTTTGGGCTCGAAAGACTTGGGAGAAAGGAGACGAGCAGCTCCACAAAGTGGTATGTTCCGAGCTGTCAATGGAGAGATGGTGTGGAATGACATTAGTGTATGAATAAGTTTAAGTGGTGTTTTTAAAAGTAGGAAAGATCACAATATGTAGATAAATTTGGAATTCAAGAGGACAAATTGGGGCAAATATTAGTTTATAGGAAGAGGAGTTAGGGATTGGAATAATTTACCAAGGGAGATGTTCAATAAATTTCCAAATTCTTTGCAATTATTTAAGAAAAATCTAGGTAAGATTGGGAATCTGCCACTTGGGCGACTGCCTTAAATGCAGATCAGTGGTGATTGATTGATTGATTGATTGATTGATTGATTGATTGATTGATTGATTGATTGATTGATTGATTGATTGATTGATTGATTGATTGATTGATTGATTGATTGATATTTAGGTAAGGGGTCATAATGGGAAGGCGATTGTGAAAAGTTTCTAACAGGTGTTAAAAAGGGAAGGGCGAAGTGTAGGGTAGGAATGTTCATCTTTTGAGCACTATTGCTTGCAACAAGTTTTCTTTTGAACACTTAAATGAGCAAATGATATGTGTAGATTTAGTAGTTGGAGGAATTAGGATGAGAATTGAATTTGGCAAGTTTTATGAAACACTGAGCAATGTACAGTAGTCAGGGTCAACAGCAAGTTTGCTCATAGGTGATTTTAATGCTAGAATTGGAAATAGAACTGATGGATATGAGTTGGTGATGGGTAAATGTGGAAAATATATGGAATCTAATAGGAATAGGAAGTGCCTGCTGGACTTCTGTGCTTTTTTTTTTTTTTTGCTAGGGGCTTTACGTCGCACCGACACGGATAGGTCTTATGGCGACGATGGGATAGGAAAGGCCTAGGAGTTGGAAGGAAGCGGCCTTGGCCTTAATTAAGGTACAACCCCAGCATTTGCCTGGTGTGAAAATGGGAAACCACGAAAAACCATCTTCAGGGCTGCCGATAGTGGGATTCGAACCTACTATCTCCCGGATGCAAGCTCACAGCCGCGCGCCTCTATGCGCACAGCCAAATTGCCCGGTTTCTGTGCTATTGTAGGATAGAAATTCATTCTTCAAGCATAAGACTATTCGCCACTACATATGGGGATGATAGGGGCACCAGATCCATAATAATCTATATGAAAACCAAATTTGAATTAAAGAGATCTGTTAGGAATGTTGGGAGTATTCCAGGGATTATTCAGTGATACAGACCTCTATCTACACTGCAATTCAACTTCCTGTCACTAAGCCTAGGGTAGAGAAAGTTAGGGAAAGTGAAATCTGTCTGCAGACAAATAAGATAGAGAATCTCCAGGATGAGAAAATTGGACAGAAGTATATGGATAGGATTAGCGTAAACAATAGACAGTAAGCAGGTTCTGAATATAGGAAGAGAATGGATGGCATACAGGGATGCTATAGTAGAAACAGGAAGGGAATGCAAACATCTTGGTAGAATGATAAGGTCATTGCAGCTTGTAAATATAAAAAGAGTGTGTATCAGAAATGACTCCAAACAAGGATTGATGCAGATAGGAAATTTTATGTAGGTGAAAGAAACAGAGCAAAATAAATCCTTGTAGAAACCGAGAAGAAATCTTGGTAAGATTTCGGTAATAACTTTGAAGCGGTTGGTTAAGCAGCAGACAAACCTTTCTGGACAGTAATAAAGAATCTTAGAAAGAGAGGGAAAAGGGAAATTAATATTGTTTTCTGTAAATCAGGTGAACTCACAATAGTTCCCGAGGAAACGCTGGACAAATGGGAGGAATATTTTGAAAATCCTCTCAACGTAAAAGGAAATCTTTCTGTTGAAGTTGTTTATAACCGAGTTCATGGGGAAGAAGACAATGATGGCAGTGAAATTACACTAGGGCCCGGTTTCATCAACACATGTTAAATATATACTAACAAGTAGTTAGTTAATATGGAGTTAGATATTTAACATCTTGTTAGGTTTCTTGCGTTTCATCAAACTTTTCTTGTGAAATGTTAACTAATCGACTGTTAACTCTCCCAATATTGCGAACTGGTGCGAATCAAGGAGGCAGTGGTAGGAACATGCTGTTTTACAGCGCGCTCCGATGCGCTTTTCTTTGAGCACAGCTGTAAAATATGGCGCGTGAAGTGAAACGGAATCGTAGTTCTAATTTTTCCTCCTTCGAAAAAGAGTTGTTAATTGAATTAGTTAGTAAATATATATAAGTTATTGAGTGCAAGCGCACAGATGGCTTGACGATAAAAGAAAAGGACGAGGCGCGGGAAAAGTCCGCAAGGGTTTCAATGGGGTAAACAGATACTTTTTTAGCGGGTATCCGCTGTCACCTAACAAAATCACTTCGTTAATTGTCCCACTTCAAACTGTGCTCCGATATGGGAGTTATTAAATATTGTATTGTCGTGTGCAGAACCAGACCACCTAGCAAGTATATCCCTGATTTGGAGGTTAGGCTCACTAACCTGAACATTAACATTAACAGAGAAATATCCCTTTGATTACAATATATTTCGGCCCAATTGCCTCCAGGTGATTGGATTCTTACATGTGTGCAATCTATTACACGTAGAACAAACACCAGGCTTATTTCGTAGAAGTCGCGGATAATTTGCTGACGCTCTTCTACTGAATGGAATGTTATATACCTCCTTCTCATGGATGCTATTGCTGCAGACACTCGACAAACAACTCTATTAACAGTGGCTTTAGAAATTCCAGCATTGTCTCCGGCCATTATGTGAAAATAACCAGTAGCAAAAACTCGTAATATTATCAGTACCTGCAACATTGGAGAAAGACGTAAGTTTCTCTTCGTAGGATATTCCAACCTCACTTGAATTTCGTCAACAACCTTAGCAACGACTGTTTTCGATAACCTGTATCTATGAAGAAATTTTGGATCCGTCAAATTTTCAAAGTCATTACGTCGCTGAACTCTTCTTCGATCAGGATTGTTTTGTAAAAGATCTAAAGAGAGCAATTCCGCCTCGAAAGCGAGATTCACAGCAGCCATTTTGGAACAGGTTGCTAAATGCTAATGTTAGCCATTTAACATAGGAAATGGCCGATGTTAACTTTAATACACAGTTTAACATTTGTTAATGTTAACATTTGTTGATGAAACGCAAATTTTCTTAAATAGTATGTTAAAATGATTTAACACCTTGTTAAGTACTAACATGTGTTGATGAAACCGGGCCTAGAGAGAGTGTAAAGTATGATAAATAAACTACATTGTGGTAAGGCAGCAGGAATAGATTCGATCCGAAATGGTGAAATACAGTGGGATGGCAGGGATGAAATGACTTCATAAAATAATAAGATGAGCATGGAATGTTAGTAAGGTACCTTCTATCGAGCTCGATAGCTGCCGTCGCTTAAGTGTGGCCAGTATCCGGTATTCGGGAGTTAGTGGGATCGAACCCCACTTTCGGCAGCCCTGAAGATGGTTTTCTGTGGTTTCCCATTTTCACACCAGGCAAATGCTGGGACTGTACCTTAATTAAGGCCGCAGCTGCTTCCTTCCCACTCCTAGCCCTTTCCTATCCCATCATCGCCATAAGACCTATCAGTGTTGGTGTGACATGAAGCAACTTGTAAAAAAAAAAGTAAGGTACCTTCTGAATGGATGAAAGCAGTAATTGCACCTGTTTATAAGCAAGGGAACAGGCAGGTATTTCATTGATCAGTGTGCCAGGCAATACATCCACTGGCATTTGGGAAAAGAGGGTTGAGATTAATTTGGATGAAAACCAGTGTGGTTTTAGACCACAGCAGGGCTGTCGGGACCAGATTTTCAGTATGCACCAAACAATTGAAAAGTGCTGAGAGAAGAAGAGATGTTTATATGTATGTTTCATACATCTAGATATATTACAAAATTACTGGGGGAAGAGATGTCAGCTGCACTGAGGGATTGTGGGATTAAGGGTTGATTATTACAGGCATTGAGAAAGCATTCATGATGACAGTTGTGCTGCAGTGAGAATTGACTGTAGAATGGATGGGTTCTTGGTTCAACATACTTACGGGGGTTATACAAGGCTGTAATCTTTCACCTTAGTTGTTCATAGTTTACATGGATCATCCACTGAAAGGTATAAAATGCCCTGTAGGGATTTAGTTAGATGGAAATGTAGTAAGCAGTTTAGCTTATGCTGACAACTTGGTTGTAATGGTAGACTGTGCTGCAGGCTTGCAGATTTGCTAGGAGAATAATTATTCAGTTATAATTTAATCTGTCATGGTTGGCAAGAGAAGTAGAGGGAGACCAAGGCAATAATGGTCTGACTCACTTTCTAGTGACTTAAAGTTAACGGGTGTGGAACTCACCGAAGTGTTTGATTGTTTGATAGACTAACATTCTTCTGATGTCAGGCTTCTTAAGAACATTGAAAGATATCTGAAAGTTGTCTTCCTACCTTGTTCAGTGCTATTACCATGACATAAATTTCGTAATTGCCCCTGTCCGTGAATACGAGGCACTGTATACAACAGAATAACTTTGACTTTTTAAGTTAATACTGACTGCTTACAGAAGAGGTTCTCCTATATGTCACCAGATGGTGTCGTGGGTAAAATGACGGCACTTGGTGGGTAGTTTGTAACTATTTATGCCACACTAGGCAGATGATATTCAAGGTCTTTAGGTATTTTCAGGTAAAATTACCAGGGTTTCGCCCCACTGTGCCAGTGGGCTCGTTAGCATTTGGATTGCCACAACTATGTAAGATGCTGGCAGCTAGTGGGCTGTTGAGACACCAATTCAAGCCTCCATTGTAGGACAGTGCAGTGACAGAGTGCTAGGAGAGGTATGTACCTCCACTGGTCCTGAACTTCATGTATGATATTTTACAGAAATAATGAAATAAGGTCACCTAAACTCACAATTGCAAACAGCTGCTACTGTAAGACCAGATTTTTCCAAACTAAATCCATGCTTGAAGAAAAGAATTTCAGTGAACCTGTGTCAAAGGCATGGTTGTGTTTCAAACTGTTCTTCCTCTTGAAGCAAAAATATACCTGTCATTGTTGGCACAAATGTAGTAATTTTCCATTCGTCAGACAAGGAAATCAATACATCAGTGATAGTTGAACAAAATGATTTGGAATGTTATTATGTAGACTTGTTGAAAATAAACACATGTGAGTGGTTGAAACCTCAACAGTACACTTGGCTCTAGATAATGTGATCACTTTTTGTAGCTGTGCTCTGGAACAGCTCTCAGTTTATTATAATTCTTTTGGGGAAGATGGCCTTTGAGAAAATATTGGAAGGAACAAAATGCTCCAGAGACAGAAGAAACTGATTGACTTATTTTTTAATGAGTTTAATTTATAAATAAAATTCCAAAGTACATGCGATGTATTATTTTATTGTTTATTTATATTTAATCAAACTGATTGAAAGTAACTGTACTAAAATTTTTCACTATATTTATGGCATTAAAATTGCAGCTGTAAAATGGTAATCATAGTAGTTGGAGTACTAGTAGAAAATACACATTAGGTCATTATTTTTACAGTTTAATGGAAAATAGTTATTTTTGCATGTTTTTCTCTACCTCAAAATTCTGATAACATGAAGGATTTTCTTTTTCTGAGAGTAGTTTTAGATATTAAAATGTGACAATGTAGATTTTCAATTCAGTCATTCATTATGTTCATGTATTAGATGTTTACTGACATCCCATTAATCAGTGACAGGTAGTCTGTGGAAGGAACTTGTCGTGCTTATCCTGAGTGATGTGAATTATTTATTTTGACAAATGTTTGAAGATATTTTTCACTGTTTTACTAACATGAAGAGCTGATAATTCATTAAGCCTGCATGACCTCTCCTTGGTGGAAGTTGGAAAAGCACACCTCAGGATTATTCAACTGGTTTTTTTAATCATGAAGTAGCAATGGGTTAATTTATGCTCTGTGTTACTATTTTGATAAAATAAATACTAAGACTATTTTTCAAATCTTTCTACAGGTGCAGGCTGTGTTGAGCCAATTAACATAGAAGTTAAAGCTGATCGTGGAGGTTTAGGTAGAAAAGAAGCGCTCCAAATGGTGGAGGCTGAGAAAATGGCCATAAGAAAGAAAATGGCTAGTCGGCGTAATGAGGTCCTTAATGTTGAAGATTACCAAATGCGTTTATCAAGGGAGAGAGCAGAGAAACAAATTGTTGCAGATCTACGTCGTAGTCAACGAATTTGCTTACAGTTGGATACTGATAAGGTATGTCAGTTTCTAAATTTTACTGATGGTAAGTAATGATCAGTTATAAAGCATAAAAAAAGAAAAGAAAAATATATGCAGAGAACTGAAATATTGAAAATACATTTCATACTTTGCCTGAATGAATATATTGTAATGCAAGATAGATACTACTACTACTACTACTACTACTACTACTACTGCTACTACTCACTTCATAAAGCCCTTGTTCTCACAGACTACTGCATGCATTTTTGTTATCAGGCTCCCAAGGAAACAACTATTTGGCAATTAACACTTATGATTTTGAGTGGTTTATGTATCATCATGTCTCGTCACAGGTCATGACTGTTTTGGAAAGTTGAGTTCATTTTCTGCAGTATTAATGCCATTTCTGCTGTTGCCTACACCCCCACTCTCTCTCTTTCATTACATGCACATGAAGACTTCTGTTATTATTTTTAATGATGGGTGGCACACCATTCACATGAACCTTTTCATGTGTAAATCTTTTCCCGGTATGGGACAAATTATTTCTTTAGGTTCTTAAGTCATCTTTCCAATTCTTATTTTGATAAGTAAAGGTGAAATTGTGCGATTTCTTGTATTCTTTCAGGATTGTGGGCTGCCACCCAATATACAGGATGTATCAAAATTATATGGACAAAAAACATCAGGGATGCTCTTTGTATTATACAAAGAACCTTGGTGCAATCAGATTGGCAGAAAAAAAATTCTCTTTGAGAAAATGAGGTTAATTTGTTACTTCCAGGCACGCAATTCAAATCGACAAACTCGGTGTATCTGCTGTGCTAGAGCGCAGACCGCTGCCTGTCACTGAGCTTCACTGAAGGTAGGGGAAATGGGTGTGTGTGATTGGCAGAGACATAGATAATGCTCCGTGTGAATGCACAAGTTTCTTCTTCGTTTAGCGCAGTTGCTTCCCAGCGCCAGTAGGTGGTATACAATTTGTTCTGTCCATATTGGCTACTAAGTTTGTGGTATAGATTGGTGAGAATGGTGCTGTTCCAGTACAGCAATGAAGAAATGACTGATATGCACCTAGCCTATTACGCAGTGCATTAGTACGTTCTGAAGAAACCATTAGCATTTGAGCCATGTCGTATGTATACTCATGTTCATAAAAACCAGAACATCTTGAAAGACTAGAGATACGAAGTTCATATTCACAGGACATGTGGATTAGTATGTTCTGAAGAAATGATTAGCATTTGAACCATGTCGGCCCTCAGGTTCAAGGTCCACATCGATATCTCGGCACACCACGACCGACTGGTAAAATGTGCCTGCGGCTCTTCTTGTCGCTATAAACCGAAGGTAATGGATCAGTGTGACTTGAGCAGACATCTGGGATGCCCCGCAGACATATGCAAGATCCGTATCATCAAATGAGTGAGTTTCAAAGAGGGCGCATTATTGGCATGAGAGAACGAGATGCATCCATCTGGGAAATTGCTGCTCGTGTGGGACGAAGTGTGTAGGCAGTGCAATGGGTATGTACAGAATGGTTCACAGAAGGCTGTAGAATACGACGAGATGGGTCTGGTTGCACCACCCAGCACCCCCCCCCCCCCCCCGAGAAGATCGACACTTCATCCGAATGGCATTGCAGGACAGATCTGCGTCATCCTCGGCTCTGGTGCAACAGTGGAACAGTGTAACACATCGTACATTATCAGGAGTAACAGTCTGTTGCTGTTTATTACGGTCTGGGTTACTGGCGAATCATCCACTTCTCCGTCTACCTTTGACTAATGTGTTTAAAGATGTTAGAATGCATTGGTGTATGGAACAACATCATTAGGGACAGTACAGGAATGGCAGCAGATAGCGTTTTCACATTAACTTCATTCGCACGAGACATACAGCGCCAACTGAAGGCCTTATGGTGTGGGGTGCTAGTGTGTACAACCACAAATCACAGTCGGTGCATGTTCAGGGCACTGTGACCAGTTGACCTACGTGAATGACATCCTGTAACCGGTAGCCATACCCTTTCTGCACGACACCCCAGATGTCATATTTCAGCAGGACAATATGCGACCACATGTTGCTGCACAAACATGTGCCTTCTATTGTCACAGGATGTCAGACTGTTGCCCTGGCCCGGCCGATCACCGGACTTGTCGCCAATCGAAAATGTCTGGGATATGGTGAAACGATGGATGCGGTGCTGTGACCCAATGCCAACCACCAAAGATGAACTGTGGAACCAGGTGAATGCAGTATGGATGGCTATACCTCAGGACGCCATTCGCGCCTTATACCCGTCGATGCCATCCCGCATGGAACAATTTATCAGTGCCTATGGAGGACCCAGTGCCTTCTAGGCAACAGAACATATGCTGAACCTAGGTGACTGAAATGCTAATCGTTTCTGCAGAACACGCTAATGAACATGTCCTGTGAATATGAACTTCCTATTTCTAGTCATTCAAGGTGTTCTGCTTTTTATATATATATATACTAGCAATATACCCGTGCTTCGCTACGGTATTATACTGAAATTTATAATTGAATGCTTATTGTTTTAGATATATAATCCGCCGAAATTCGCGATTTGACACGTTTTCAGCGAGAATCCACCAAAATTCCTGATCTGACTCGTTTTCTATTAGATTACGGCTGGTTTCCTCCCATTTTTCAATCTTCCTTTCCAGCAATCGATTTCGTACTTCCCGGGCTAGGCTCAGGCATTCTTCCCGGTCAGTTGGGTCCGTAAATCTTTGCCATACCGTATTTTCCTATAATCATATTTAATCTGGATAAAATCCTTCAGGAGATCCGGCGTAGTGTCATATTGGGCGCCTTGGCGGCAATGAACCCACGGCCGGACTGCATTCTTAGTCATTACCCGTCCAGGAGCCGTTTCCAGCGCGGTCCGCATATTTGACGACGGTCCGGAACATTATTATTATTATTATTAATGTTATTCTTATTCTTATTATTATTATTACTATTATGTGTTGCTCGGATGAATGATGACAGGGAAAACCGGAGTATCCGGAGAAAAACCTGTCCCGCCTCCGTTTTGTCCAGCACGAATGTCACATGGAGTGACCGGGATTTGAACCACGGAACCCAGCTGTGAGAAGTCGGCGCGCTGCCGCCTGAGCAACGGAGGATCCGTATAAGTACATTAAGAACAGTAAAATCAATTGGCCTCACCTCCTTTTACACCCCACCGCCGTCAGTTTTTACTGCCAACCCCCCCCCCCAAAAAAAATTAAAAGAAGGCGTGTTTCTTTATGTTTAAGGGAGATTCCAAACACCAATGTTCACGTCTATTACCTTCAGTTTTGAGATATAAGTATCCCCATAAATATAATTTACTTTTGTCACTTCATTTCAAACTACTCCCCCCCCCCCCCCTAAGTGAATTTTCCCGCAAAAAAATACTGGTTTCTTTAATAGTGAAGGATCTTCTAAATACCAATTATCACGACTCTAACTTCTTCACTTTTAGATTTATGTGTCCTCATGAAAGGAATTCAACTCCTTTACACTCCCGCCCCCCAAGATGCTTTCCCCCCCAAAACGCGTTTTTCTTTGTTTTTAAAGGAGAACCAAATACGAATTTTCACGTCTGTAACAACTTTAGTTTTTATTAGATGTATATATTCTCATACAATTAAAGTCAATTAATTTTTCAATTCTTTCACCCCCTCCCCCCGCTTCATTGGATTTTCCGAGAATACGTGTTTCTTTACTTTTAAAGCAGATTGCAAATATCAAATTTCACGTCTGTAACATCTTCATTTTTAAGATATCAGTAGCCTAATTAAAAGAATTCAACACCATTTTCAGTCACTTTCACCCCCCCCCCCCCTCCACCCAAGTGGTATTTCCGAAAATTAAAAATACACGTTTCTTTATGTTTAATAGAGATAAAAAATACCATTTTTCACTTCTGTAACATGTTAAGTTTTTTAGATATACTGTAAAAATTCTCATTTTAAAATTTCACCCCTTTTGGGTTCCCCTTAAGTGGAGTTTCCAAAAACAAATCACCTATGTTCCTTTACATTTACAGGAGATTCCAAACACCCACTTTTTACGTCTGTAACATTTTACGTTTCCAAGATAATCTTTCAAAAAATTCACCCCAATTTGTCACTTCTGTTTAACCGCCATTAATAGGATTTTCCAAAAACTAAAAAAATACGTGTTTCTTTATTTTTAAAGGAGATCCCATATACAAATTTTCAGTTCTGTAATATCTTCCGTTTCTGAGATATATGTATCCTCATTAAAGGCATTCAACCCATTTTTTAACCTTTTAATCCCCTCCTATTGGGATTTACAGGAAACAAAAAATACGTGTTCCTTTATTTTTAGAGGAGATTCTAACTACCAATTTTTACATCTGTAAATTTTAATGTTTTTCGATGTAGACACATTCATTTTAAAAAATTCACCCCCCTTTTCACCCCTCAATATTTGGATTTTCCAAAAACGAAAAAATACATGTTTCTTTACATTTAAAGTAGATCCCAAATACCAATTTTCAGGTCTGTAATATCTTCAGGTTCTGAAATATAAGTAGCCTCATTAAAGGCATTCAACCCATTATTCACCCTTTTACACCCTTCCTATTGGGATTTTCCGAAAACAAAAGAATGCGTGTTTCTTTATTTTTAAAGGAGATTCTAAATACCAATTTTTACATCTATAAACTGTAACAGTTTTGAGATATAGATACACTCATTTTAAAAAATCACCCCCTTTTCACCCCCCCCCATTAATTGGATTTTCCAAAAACAAAAATATACGTGTTTCTTTATTTTTAAAGGAGATCCCAAACACCAATTTTCAGGTCTGTAATATCTTCAGTTTCTGAAATATATGTAGCCTCATCAAAGGCATTCAACCCCTTTTTCACCCCTTTTCACCCCTCCTATTACGATTTTCCGAAAACAAAAAAATACGTGTTTCTTTATTTTTAAAGGAGATTCTAAATACCAATTTTTACATCTATAAACTGTAACAGTTTTGAGATATAGATACACTCATTTTAAAAAATCACCCCCTTTTCACCCCCCCATTAATTGGATTTTCCAAAAACAAAAAAATACGTGTTTCTTTATTTTTAAAAGAGATCAAAAGTACCAATTTTCAGGTCTGTAATATCTTCAGTTTCTGAGATATAAGTACTGGTATTCTGATTAAGGGCATTCAACCCATTTTCCTCATTTTCACCCCTTTTCACCCCTCCTATTGGGATTTTCTGAAAACAAAAAAATACGTGTTTCCTTATTTTTAAAGGAGATTCTAAATACAAATTTTCACATCTGTAAACTTTTAAAGTTTTGAGATATAGACACACTAATTTTAAAATTTCACCCCCCTTTTCACCCACTTAGCGACGGAATATCCAAAAATCCTCTCTTAGCGAGCACCTACATCTTAATATGAATATATCTCCAAAATTTCATTTCTTTATGTCCAGTAGTTTTGGCTCGGCGATGATGAATCAGTCAGTCAGTCAGGACAAGCTACTTTATATATATATAGATATATATATGTGTGTGTGTGTGCGTGCGTGCGTGCGTGCGCGCGCGCGCGTGTGTGTGTGTGTCACTCAGACCTATGGGAGTAATGGAGTCCCACTTCCATTTAACAAGCGAGGGACTCCTTGGAAACAACTTGGCCAATGAAATGGAATTTGATGGGGAGCTGTCAGTGTTAATGGGGCTTATGGAAGGAAGTAAGTAGAACTGGGTGAGTCAGCAAAGAGGATGCATCTGGATGTGTTAGGAGTTAATGACATTTGGACAAGTGGAGATATCGAGGAAGAGATAGGAAATTATAACGTTTTCCCGGCAAGTGTTAAAAAGGGAAGGGCAGAGTGTGGGGTAGGACTGTTCACATCAGGAACACTATTGCTTGCAACATATTTTCTGTTAAGCACATAAGTGTGCGAATGATGTGGGTAGATTTGGCAGTTGGAGGAATTGGGGTGAGAATTGTCTCAGTATATTCTGTGAGAGTTGGAAATAGAATTGAAGGATATGGGAAGGTGATGGGTAAATGTGGGGAAGATATGGGAGCTAATAGGAATAGGAAGCATTTCCTGGACTTCTGTGCTAGTATGCGATTAGCAGTTACGAATACATTCTTCAAGCATAAGGCTGTTCACCGCTACACATAGGAGAGTAGGGGAACTAGATCCATAATAGACTATATCTTAACCAACTTTCAATTCAGAAAATCTGTTAGTTGTGTGCGAGTTTTCCAGGGATTTTTTTTATGATAACGGACCACCACATGATCTGTAATGAACTAAGTGTCTCTAGGCCTAGGATAGAGAAAGTGAAATCTGTCTGCAGGCGAATATGGGTAGAAAATCTCCAGGATGAGGAAATTAGACTGAACATGGATATGATTAGTGGAAAGTTCTGAATGATAGACAGCAAGCAGGTTCAGGATTTAGAAAGAGAACAGGTAACAAACAGGGATGCTGTAGTAGAAGGAGTAAGGGAATGCCTAGGAACAACTGTGTAAAGATGGGAAAAAGTGGACGTTTTCTTGGAATGATAATGTGAGTAAAAAGCAAAGTCACCTCCGTACAGGCCATGAAGGCCCTTGGAGGAGTGGAAGGTAAAGGCTTCCACCATTGTTAACCTCGGCACGTGATGGGGTAGAGTGGTTAGCTCTACGCCCGGCCGCCTTTGCCCCCAGGAATGAACCTGGTACTCATTTTTGGTGTAGGCTGAGTGAACCTCAGGGCCATATGCACCTCCGGAAGTGGAAATCTCGTTTCTTAAATTTCACGACTTCCTGACGGGGTTTCGAACCCACGTCCTTCCGGGCGAACCGAGCACGCCTTTACCGCCTCGGCCAGGCAGCCCCTGATAATGTGAGTACAACTTGTAAAAAGAAGACTTATCAGAAATGGCACCAACTTGGGACTAACACATAAAAGGAATGGTACGTAGATGAAAGAAACAGAGTGAAACAAATAGTTGACGAATCCAAGAAGTTGTGGGAAGATTTCGTTAATAATCTGGAAAGGCTAGATCAAGCAGCAGGGAAAACTTTCTGGACAGTAATAAAAAGGAGGAAATGAATATATATATATATTTTAGTATATCAGATGAACGCATAATAGATCCCAGGGAGTCACTGGACAGGTGGAAGAAATATTTTGAAAATTTTGTGAAAGGGGATGTGAACTCCATTGTCAGAAACTAGCAGGATTGGATGAACTTAGACCTGAAATTGTGAAATACAGTGGGAAGGCAGGGATGAAATGGCATCACAGAGTAATAAGATTAGCAATGAATTTTAGTTAGGTGCTTTCTGATTGGACTAAAGCAGTAATTGTGCCTATCTATAAGCAAGGGAGCAGGAAGGGTTGCAACAATTATCAAGGTATCTCACTGATCAGTATACCAGGCAGACAAGGTATTCACTGGAATCTTGAAAGGGAGGTTCGATCAGTGGTTGAGAGTAAGTTGGATGAAAACCAGTTTTGGTTTCAGACCACAGAGGGGCTGTCAGGATTGGATTTTCAGTATGCACCATATAATTGAAAAATGCTATGAGAGGAGTAGACAGTTATGCTTACAACTAATGCCATAAGTATTCGTACACCTGTGCTGACGAACAATGTGTAGCATTGAGTCAGCTGCTATATGATACTTGGGGCTAGAGTAATAGGATTGATGGTATTACAAAACAATACATTCCTTTATTTTTTTTACATCTAAAATTTGAACAAAATGTGTATACAGTCTCTAGTATTAAATACATAATATCAAGAAACAAAATTAAGTTATCGTGTCAAAAGTATTCATACAGACATGAAAGCATTCTGTAAACAGGTTTGTAAGTGCAGTTCCCATATGACGGAAACTCGTCCAAAAAGCATTTGTTCAGTCCAAGGTCGACTGCACTGTGTTTGTATGCGCGATTGTAAAGTGGTGTCAGTATGAGTCGTAATGGAAAGAAACCAGTCAAGCGGAAGGCAACCTTGTTATTAGAATCCACAATCAGTTGTAAATCTTTACGGGAGATCTCAGCACTTGTCGGGAGGCCCCGTAAGAGAGTGCAGTCTATAATAGATTGGTATTGTGCTACTAACTCTGTGCAAAACATGCCAAGAAGTGGACATCCAGACAAACTGATTGCCAGAGACAAGTGTAAAGTGGTGGGTCTGGTTAAGAAAGATTCAAAATTAAGTGCTCCAGAGATAGTGTCAGAGTTATCCATTCATGGTATTGCAGTATCTGAAAGCACATTGCGCCATTGAGTTACTGGCAAGAAGTTTCATGTTTCTGAAGTGAATCGGAAGAAACGCCTTGCTTTTGCAAAACAGTTCGTGGAATAAAGTTATTTTCTCTGATGAAAGTAAATTTAATACATCTGGGTCAAATTGATGACAAATGGTATGGCGGGAAAAGAATACAGAGCTAGTGCCCAAAAACCTGTGTTCCACAGTGAAACACGGGGTTGGAAATGTGTTGGTTTGGGGATGTATGAGTGCTGCCGGGCGTAGGGAAGCTTCATCTTTTAGATGGTATAATGGATTACAAAATGTATATTGACATTTTGAAAACAAGTCTGGCTGCCAGTGCTGAACAAATGAACCCTCCAAAACGACTTTGTGTTCCAACAAGACAATGATCCCAAGCATACCATCAGTAATACAAAACTGTGTCTGTTGAATAATGTTCCAAAACGGCTTCATAGCTCTCCTCAATCCCTGGATATTAAGTCAGTTGAGCAGTTATAGAGCATTTTGGAGACGGATACGGAAAAGGCAAATTATGAGCAAGGCTACAATGGTAACGGCTTTGCAACAAAAATGGGTCTCATTTCCAATGAGGTAACAAAAATACTCATTGAATCGATGTCACAGGTTCTAGAAGCTGTCATTATAGCGAACGGAAGCCCAACAAGGTATTGAAAACCTGGAGAGAGACTGCATTCTGTTCGTTCACAGCAAACATAGTACATGTACAAATACTTTTGACACAACAGGTTTTTGTGTTTGTTGATATTATTTCTTTAATACTAGACAAGATTGTATACATGCTTTTTCAAATCTTAAATATATATAAATACAGGAAGGTATTGTTTTGCAATACCATCAGTTTATTACTCTAGTCCCAGCAAGTATCGTGTAGCGGCTGACCCAATTCTACACTCCATTCGTCAGCACAGGTGTACGAATAGTTACGGTAGTATCTGTATGTTTCGTAGATCTACAGAAGGCATATAACAGAGTATCGAGAGAAAAGATGTTCACCGTACTGGAGGACTGTGGGATTGATGATAGGTTATTAAAATCAAAGGAAGGCATTTATGTGGACAATTGTCCTGCAGTGAGAATTGATGGTAGAATGATTTCTTGATTAAACAACGCTGTAATATTTCACCTTTGTTGTTCATAGTTTACATGGATCTTCTACTGAAAGGTACTGCAGTAAGTGGCAGGGGGATTCACTTAGGTGAAAATTTAGTAAGCAGGTTTGGCCTATGCCCAATGGCAAATTGTGCTAAAAGCCTGCAGTCTAATGTCTTTGAACTTGAAAGTGGGAATAATGTGTATGATATGAAAACCAGTTTTTCCCAGATTAAATTGATGTCAGTAGTAAGAAGTCTAAGAGAATTGAGTGTTAGGTTTGGAAAACAAAAGCTGGAACATGTAAATAATTTCAAGTATTAATAATAAATAATAATGGTATTTGTTTTACGTCCCACTAACTACTCTTTTACAGTTTTCGGAGACGCCAAGGTGCCGGAATTTAGTCCCGCAGGAGTTCTTCTACGTGCCAGTAAATCTACCGACACGAGGCTGACGTATAATTTCAAGTATTAAGGATGTGTGTTCTCCCATGATGGTAGTATAGTGAGATTGAATCAAGGTGCAGCAAAGCTAATGCAGTGAGTTCACAGCTGCGATAGACTGTATTCTGTGAGAAGGAAGTCAGCTCTCAGACTAAACTACCTTTACATTGGTCTGTTTTCTGACCAACATTGGTTTACGGAAGTGTAAACTGGGTGGACTCAGGATATCTTATTCGTAAGTTAGAAGTAACTTATATGAAAGTAACTAGAATGTTTGCTGGTACAAACAGGTGGGAACAATGGCAGAAGGGTACCCAGAATGGGGAGATAAAAGGTAAGTCAGGAATGAATGTGAAGGACGACACTTTATGCAGAAACCATCCTTTTTGCTGGGGTCATGTGAGGCTGGTGGGGGAGGATAGGTTACCTTGGGGAATAATGGGCTCTGTTATGGAGGGTAAGAAAAGTAGAGGGAGTCCAAGGCAACAATAATTAGACTTGATTTCTAACAATTTAAAGATAGGAGCTATATACCTAAACAAGGCCACACAACTAATTACAAATAGTGGACTGCTTCGGTGTATAGTAAATTTACATAGGCTTGCAGACTGAACACTGAAAGGCACAACAGTCTATAATGAAGGTGGATGTATGTATGTATGTATGTATGAATGTATGTATGTATGTATGTATGTATGTATGTATGTATGTATGTATGTATGTATGTATGTATGTATGTATGTATGTATGTATGTATGTATGACTCCAGCTTTGGTAGTATTTTATATTAGAAATGTTTTTGATTTTACGATATAGATTCATGAACGTTACGGATAATTTTGTGATTAGAAGTAACTAAATTATCTTCTAAGGCCATGAAGAACTTGGGTGAGTCTTATACATGCATACATAAAAAGTACACTGGAGAACCCAGGAAAGCATAATCTATTTGATACACAATTGCTTAGAGAACTACTTAAATTATCAATACTGTTGAATTCACTGCTTCAGGAAGTGTACTATTTTTATGTCACCATTCAATACCCCCCTGAACACTTAATGTTCTGCTTTTAGGGCTATGATGAACCTGCCGAGCCTTGGTTTTGGCCTGAAGGATCACAGACCTGCCAAGAAGAGAGGTTACAAGAATCAGATGCTGATGATGAAGATGGGGATGAAGCTCCGAGTGTTTCTGATACAGAAGATGCCAAAATAAGTGATTCAGACGAATTCACTGAAGAAATCATTGAATTTAAGGTAAGGGTGGTCTAGCTCATTTTGTACTGTCTTTTAGTGAAAAACAACTTAGTTCTTTTTAACACATTGGTGATTGATCCCAAACTAGAACTGCTATGCCCTGTTGAGTTGGTAAATTCTGTGAGGTATTTCACTGTACTTCTTCTTCTTTTATGACCGCATAGGATCACTTTAGTCAGTCCATTGTTCAGGTCTCTTTGAAGGGATTGTTCGGGCTTTGCGGTCCTCCCAGTACTTCTTCAGACGCTCCAATCTTCGTGCCCTTTCCTCGGTTGAAAATATGCGTGTTGTTGGTTTGTTTCATGTAAGGGTAAAGTGGAGGTTTGTATTCTTGAGTTTTGTATTCAATTTTATCTTATTTGTGGTGTCTTCTGTTGTAAGGCCTATTTCCTTCAGATCCTCTCTTACTTCTCTGATCAATTTACATCCTGTTGTGGTATTTTGTGAGATGAGATTGTGTTCTACTAGTTGTTTCAGGGCCTGTACTATGACTGTCAGGTAAACAGCCAGATATGTAGGCTGCAGTTTTGCAAACTAGAAGTTAAATATTTTCTTGTGTATTACCAACGGATTTTAACGGCGGTATTGGTATGTGGAAGATGTAGTAAAATTGTTATTGCATTGGTAATAAGGCTACTGAATATACATTGAAATTTAGCGCAGTGGTATACGTGTTCCCTGGTGTTTGTGTTTCTTCTGCACTAATTTTTAAAAATTGTATTACTAGAGTCTAAAATCAGACTCTTACTAAGTTTGTCGTATCCTAGGGATTCTGACAGGCTGAGGACTCTGGGTTTGGATTTTCGGGAGCGTATAGTCAGATTGGCAAAGTTTGAATATTAATTGTATTCTAAAACCCAATAATATTTGCACATATATACAAATTACATGTACAATTTTAACACAATATACTCTGACACCATTTAAATCTCAATCTCTTCCCAAATTTCAGATTTTTCTGGAAGTCTTTAAGTCTTTATATTACACACAAGAATATCTATATTCACCGGTTGAATACTTAACTACGGAATGGAACCGAAGTCCGTCCAGTTGAGGTCTTCTCTCTTCTTCTCTTCTTTCTTCTGCATAGATGTCCCTGGAACCCATTGCTTTCGCGACGAGGTGATACTCTCCCAAATACGAATGTTCGCTGGTTTATGATGCTTATATTCCAACACCTAATTTGACTATTGGTATGGGAAACCCCTGTGATCGCTCGTTGACGAATCACACTTATTTCAAGAGCCTATTGTCCCTCTAACTTGCTAATGTTTTAGCTTCACATTTGCGGCTCTACTCTAAGTATACCAGCACACTAACAGTTCTCTGGACGATAGAGTCTCTGGCATACTCAGCCTAAACGCCGACAGTCAAAAAAGCTACCCTCAAGATCTGAGAATCAAAAAGCCTTCTTGTGGAGCTGCGAGTCATAAGCCCTGTTGTTTACGAGTTACGAGTTTATATTTCTTTTTCCATCCCTTCGAGAACTCTTCACTGATTAATACACCACCAATACGAGTCACTTGTACACATCACGGCATCACTGTTCTCTGATTGGTTCCTTAGCATGGGACCTCCCAGTCTCGTAACTACATGTGATGTTCTTGAAAAACTTGGAATCTGTTCTCATGTCTCTTACACGTGACTTTGTATGTTTCCAGAAGAAATGCGTATTTAGCTTGCACAAGGTTTCACAAGATTGAGACACAAAACCCTTGGCTTACAAACTTCTATACCACATAGAATGTTCTATTCCTTTCTTTGAAATATTTCGTCATTCCCATTATTATTATTATTATTATTATTATTATTATTATTATTATTATTATTATTATTATTATTATTATTATTATTATTATTATTTATGAATTATAGATGTATATAGACACTCCTGTAATTTCCCTTCATATATACATGTGTTTATATGCCTGCTACTTTCCATATCACAGGCTTTATATGCGAAAGGCACACCGCGAATCGCTGTTCATGACACCTCCCCCGCCTGGGAAGATGTGCTTTGCGTCCTCATGATGCAAACACTTCTGTCAGACACTTGTATTTGCCTATATCTTCTCTGGATGTGGAATCTCTCCCCTGTGTGGCATTATTACTTTAAATTCTACCCTTGTCTTTATATCTTAAGCTGCTGGGTGTTTGCACTGTTGCTGCATCTTCAATCTCAACTACGTTGACTTCTGAATCGTGTATCCGATAACCTTGGTCTCTCAGAATGGACCACTAAGTCATCATCTGACGACCTCTCTTTAACCCTATTTTCATTGATTATTTTCTGCTTAAAGCATATTCTCGTGCAACAACCAGTAGCATGATCCCAATGCTTCCTCTTAAATATTCCTGAAAAACATGGACAGCATTTACAACATGTTAATAAAATTACTAGAGCCACTATTGTCCACACTATGAGTTTATACACATTCACATCAGCATGTAGTTGTTTTGTGTATATTTTCTTTTCCTTTTCCAATATTAAATTTTCCACATCCTCTATTTTTACACCTGCATTTTTAACATCATCTATATGTGTGAGCAGACTGTTCAATGGCACCTCTTTTAATTCAGGTAAGTCTTGTAATTTTATATCACTATTAAGATATTCACAGCAGTCATATTCTAACAAAATGTTGGGGATTATGTCCTTTTTATAAGTTGTGTTGACACTACCTATGGACCGTATCTTGCTATTTGGTCCGTAAATGGCACAAGGTTGATACATTGTAATTATCCCTACATTTACCAAGTTTACTTTGTGTTTCATCACAAACTACATTACCTTTGTAAGATCTGGAGCCAAATATAAATATTTATTGTTACGTACAGGTAACCATACAAGCTGATTGACTTTAATTATGTTTTTATTACACTCACTTGGTATTATTCTTCCTCTTAACAACATTAAAATAGTCTTTTTGTCCATGCACCAATTTTAACACAATATTAGATGTACACACTCTGTGGTTTTCATCTACCTGTTTGCAGTCTCTCACTTGTTCTTTAGTTAAATATGCATACAACTGTTGTTCTGAATCAATAATAATAAAATCTTTTTCTACCCTAATATGAATATATTCTTTCACATAATTTACATTATTATCACTGTCTTTAATTAGCGTAGGGAAAGGAAGTCTTTTATACAACTGAAAGTTTTCTTGTCACTTAGAGGCATATTAATTACGTATACCAGCATGTTCTTATTTATGAATGCATTTACAGTTGCTGTCTTGTAAATTAATCTCGAGCCATATCCAACTCTAATGGGAGGGTCATCCCTTGTGGAAACTGATCTTGGGATTTCCTATAAGCTTTTAAAATCTCAGAAGGGCTTAATATTTGCATATGAATTATTCCTAATTGTGGATACGTTGTCCCTGATGATATCACCTTATATTGATCATATACTTGCAAAATAAGATCCTCTATTTCTATCAAATGCCCGTTAATGGCAATCTCAATATCTGAGTGAACTCCCATTTCAACTGACTTGTTTCGTTTCCCAAGAACCCTTTTATCTGTTCTAAATTTTTATTTAATTTTAATTAATTCATTAGCCGTTACATCATACAAAGTATTATTCAGCGACTGTAGTGTAGATCGTGTGACAATAAGCTGTTCCTTCACAAGTTTAAGTGTTGAGAGCTGTTCTCCCTCGAATTCTGAAATTTTATTCTGATACATCTCAGCATCCTCATTGTCGAGCGTTCCAAATAACGTTTTCGATAATGTGCGTATAAAATTAAATAAACCTCTCTTTTCTGGTTTCGCAGTATTCTTAGTAAACTGTTTCAGAGTGTCCCGTAATTCCTGTAACTTTTGTAAACAATTAATTTCCATCTGCACATCATGTTGGCATGTCAAATTTAATTCACTCTGTAACTGATAACATAACACCTGTGTCTTTTGTATGTTCTTTCTAATTACCGTGTATGCCTCTGTTAATTTACTTAAATTAACATAAGTGACTAATTTCCACTCAGTAGTAGAGAACTGTATATTTCCCTCATCTTTGAAATATATCCCTGGGTTTTTTTCATAAGGAATTACTTGAAAATCTATCCCTTCCCTAATTACTTTTCCCAAAAACTGTTCTATGATTATTACATAAATTATCCAATACATCTTGAATGTAGTTTGTCTTCTTGTTTTCTTACGGGTGACCTGTAAAGAAAAGTTTTCATTGTACTGCACTGTAGGAGTACCACATTTATGCAAAATTTTCAATTTAAAAATGTTTTTTGACACTGTCATAGTAACTCATAGTAACTCATTTCTAATGCAAGTTATGTTCACCATGTCACATGGTACGCTCATGGTATTACTCTAATGAATGTTTCCCATGTCAGGGTTCGTATCCCGTACATGGTTTTGCTAAGTGTAGCCACCACCATATTTCACATCACTGTCATAGTTTGTGCACCCCTGTTAACTTGTTATGTCACTTTGCTCTCGTATATGCAATTACTGAAGGCTAAGTTCGTTCAAGGTTCATTCGCCTCATTCCCTTATCAGCGGTAGCGGAGAGCCTTGCCGTGTTTACAATTGTCACAGGCCACAGTTCCTTGTTATCTACCAAGTACCGCTATGACAGCTTTGACTTGGTGTAGTCAGTTATTCATTTGTTTCTCCCAATATTGAATTTCCTTGTTCAGTAGACTTACTCTCTATTGTTGTTATTATTATTATTATTATTATTATTATTATTATTATTATTATTATTATTATTATTATTATTATCATGAGTATAGTTTTCACTTTTAATTAGACTGGAACTTTTCTGTTTGCCTTGTCATGTGGACACTTTACATCATTATACCTCCCTGTTCACTTCTATTACTACTCTATGGGATCGGACTCTTGGTTCGTTTCCCTTTATGTGAGACTGACATCTAGGTTGGGCTCTCCCTAACCACAACCTTTTTGAAAGGTTTCACGATAACACGCAATGTGTTCCGCTCCACCAATTATTTCTTGGCCCTTTGGTTGCCCAAGTTTGAATCTCTGAAACCTTCTCATGAAATTTAGGATGTGATTTGACAGGGTATTTCATATTAACTCTATCAGCAATCATCGATATTTCCAAAGCGCCGTTAGGTAAGGGGAAGTGTTATCTTACCGTGGCCTAAATTGGAGCCAATTCGCAACCCTCTAATATATACTTTGACCCTCTTACACATAAAGTTTTAACAGGTTTTTGTGCACTTTGATTAATTTCCCTTTCTTATTAACTTTCAACGAGCAGTTTACGCCTTCAATTCGTTCTATTTTGTAAGGTCCTCGATAGGGTTGTTCAAATTTCTTTGATCTACCTCGTCTTAAGGTTTCATCCCTTAGTAATACCTTGTCACCAACCTGAAAATTTATTTCTTTTTTCCTGTCGTATTATTGTTTTTCGCGTTCTTTGCTCTGAATCAGAGTCTTTCGTGCGATCTCATGGTTTTCTTGTAATCTACGGGTTAAACCTTTGATTACATCCTGATGCTCGTCATAAGTAGGCTCTGGTTTCCTCTACAAAATTCCTGGTATATTAGCCTTTTGCCCGAATATTAATTCATATAGTGTGAACCCTGTGTTACCATGTTTGGAAGTATTGTACACAAAAATAGCTGTTGGCAAGTATTCATCACAGTCATTCTGGTCCTTACACATGTAATGACGTAAATATTCTATGATCACGTGGTGTGATCGCTCAATACTCCCGTTTGATTGCGGCGTAAATGCTGTTGTATGGATCTTTTCAATTCTAAATTTTACATAACCTCTTAAAGGTTTGGCTCATGAAATTACTTCCCATATTTGTTCAAATTTTATTTGGAATTCTGAATGCACTTATCACGTTCATCACCAGTGTTCTTGCCACCGTATCAGCTTCCTGATTGATGATTGGACTGGCAATTAAATATTTCGACAATTGGTCTTGACGGGTAAGTATGTATTTATGTTGCCTTTCTGTAACCGGTAGGGGACCTACGACATCGATTGCCACTTTTTCAAATACCAGACAACGGGTGTCCGTTAAAACCATGGGTGCTCTAACCTCTGGACCTGTAATTTTACTTTTCTGGCATGAAGGACAAGAATGGATAAATGTTTCTACATCCTTCTTCATATTTGGTCACTGTATAACATCCTTGATTCATGCTAATATTCTCGTGATCCGTTGGTGTCCACCTACAAGGGACGTATGGGCATCACGCAATATTACTAACTTTTCTTCCTCAGTTAGGTCTTCTCAATCATTAAGAGGTATTTCATTTTCTTCTTTGGACTCATTCTCCTCTGCTATTGCATTTTCGGAGTTAGAGTCTTTAGTTCGTACCTCTTTTCCTGACCTCTCTGCTTTCGCGTCCACGAGATCATTCCGCTCATTATCTACTCTTTCAGTTTCACCTGTTCCACCTGTCCCTTGGAAAATAGACCCCTCTAAACTCACCACTCACACCACTCTCTCAGGTATAGCGGGAATTCTACTCAATGCATCAACATTCTTGTTCGTTTTGCCCGTCTTATACACTATCGTGAAATCATATTCAGCTAACTTCAATCTGAATTTTATTAACCTGGGTGATGGGTCTTGGACATTAAATACCCACTTCAGTGGCTTGTGATCCGTTACGATGTAAGATGCCGCCCAAATAGGTATGTCCTAAAATATTTTACACCCCATACAATTGCAAGTAGTTCTTTCTCGGTGACAGTAGTTTTTCTCTGCTTTATTCAGAGTTCTACTTGCGTATACCACTGGTAAATCTTTCCCTAATTCTCCCTGTGATAGGATGGCTCCCAAGGTTTCGCCACTTGCATCCGTAGTGAGGATGAATGGCTTTTTGAAATCTGGGTATTGTAATATGGGCTTCTCAGTCAACTTCTGCTTCAGTATGTTGAAAGCTGTCTCCTGCTTGTCTGTCCATACATAAGGGACATTGTTCTCTTCAGGAGTTCATACAGAGGTTTCACAATTTTACTATACTCAGGGAATGAATCTCCGATAATATCCACTTAAGCCTAAAATCCTTTCAGCTGGTTTGTGGTTGTAGGCCTTGGAAAATTCCTTACTGCCTCAACCTTTCGCTCATCTGGCTGCACTCCATGCTCGGTAATTACATGACCTAGGAATGCTACCTCTGTTCGCAGAAATTCGCACTTGTCTGGCTGTAATTTTAATCTGTATTCCCTGAGTCTTTGAAATACTTCCCGTAATCTCTGATTATGGTCTTCTATGGAGCTAGCATATATCAAAAAGACATCCATAGAAATAAGGCATTTTACACCATTTAGGCCCGACATCGCTGTCGTCATGAGCCTCATAAAGGTTCATGGCGAGTCCTTAAGGCCCGTCGGCATGCGCAAGTACTCATAATGCCGCTCTAAGGCTGAGATTGCCGTCTTCTCACGGTCCTCTGGTCTTATTAACACCTGATGGTCCCCTGATGCTAGGTCCATCGTAGAAAAATACAGTTCTTTCCCTAAAGCATCTAAGAGCTCTGATATGCGAGGCATCGGGAATACCGTCCCAATCGTCACGTCATTGAGCTTATGAAAATCTATGCAAATTCTGTATTTTTGCTTCCCTGAAGCATCCATCTTCTTTGGGACTAAGAGTAGTGGTGCGGACCACGGACTCGTACTAGGTGCGATTATTTCAACTTCTAACATTTTATCAATCTGTCTTTGAATCTCCTCCTTTTGAGCCTCGGGTAATCTGTAAGGTCTCGCGTTAATTGGAGGTTGATTTTCCCTGACTCTGATCTCGTGTTGTAACAAATCTGTCTGGGTTAGCTTATCCCCTTCTGAAAGAAAAAAATAATTATATGCTGTGCAAATAGCATACAACTCTTCTCGGTCTTTGGGTACTAAGTGGTAGAACCTTAATTGGTCTATCACCATTTGTTCTCAAGATTTTGTATTCCCCTGTTCTACTAGGGTTATTTGGTTTACTCTCTTTCGTTTGGTTCGCTCTGAGATTGTCACGGGCTCGATCTCATGTATAGGGAGTATGGGGCTTTCAAGATTTACTTCAGTATCTCTTGTATTAAGCACGCTCACTACTGCCTTGTGATTACGTGCCTTTGTTAAACAGCTCATTACTTATACCCCTGGCAGGATCTTTTTCTTTTCAATGACACCTTCAGCCACTCTTTTGTCTGTTCTCACCTCAACAATCGTCTCTGTTCTGGGTTTGAGACAGATTGTGTGGGCCTGAGCGGTTTTCATGGTTGTATGGTGTTGCTCACCCTTCAGTATGACGTAGCCCTCTTTGAAATTTATTATACTATCCTCAAGTATATTTCTGCCTATAATCCCGTCGTACTTGAGCTGTACACCGTCACTCACTACGTGAAAGTCTGCATTCAACTCTCCTACTGGAAGTCTTGGGGTGCCAATAGTTTGGATTCTCTCTGAACCTACATCCTTTAATTTGAGGGCAGGTTCCCTAACGATAATGGCTTCCCTTGGCACCACCTGTTTTTGTATAAGGGATATTTCACTCCTGGTGTCAAGTATAAATCAAAGCAGGTTCTTCTGACCTCACATTCCGACTTCTACGGTGCCTTCTAATGCACTCAAATTATCCCTGTTAGTAACACTTATCTGACATATTTCCCGTATACTTGAGCCCATTGGGTATCTTCGATCGAAAATCTCTACATACCCATCTCTCTAATTGATTATACTCTCTTGCAGAAGGTCTCTCCCTATGAGGCCATCTGACGAAAGTCGAAATTCATCTCCGACAACATGAAATTCAGGGGAAGAATCCCCTATGTGCAGTATGATGCACCCCTTAGTGTGTGATGTTTTCCCTGTCACACCTGAAAGCTCTATTATCGGTTTACAATAATGAATCTCTTTCTTCGGTAAACTTTTCTCCTGAATTAGGCTGATGTGAGCCCTGTATCTACAAAAAATTTGAAAGGTTTATTCCGTTCCTTAGCATGTACCAGTATCGAACCTGTTCTATCGTGTTCTCTTCGTGGTTGTTCCCTTTCTCTGACTGATTGGTCTTTTCTGCGCTTTTTTTGAGTTGCTCTCCTCCATGGGCCTTTGCTATGCTGGGACTTATCCGTAGGCCCGTTATGGCGGTCCCTGTTTAGTTTAAATCTCTATCACGATATCCTTTTCCCCTTCATATATTGTTTCAGCCCATCTACATATTGTTTATCCCTTTCATGTCCCTTTCTCACATTCTCCCGGGGTTTGCGCTACTTTCTTTGCAGTCTTGAACCAACAGGCTCTCTGCAAGTGCCCCTTGTGTCCACAAATGAAGCATTGTCTCTCTCTGAGTTGCTTCGGTTTTTCACGGCAATACGATTGCTTGTGTCCCGTTCTGCCACAATTATAACATTGGATTATTGCACAAATATGAATTTCACAGGATCTATTCTTTTCTTTCTCCCGATATTTCTTTCTACAATCTTTTTCTACATGTCCTACCTTATGACAATACTGGCAGGTAGGTGGACCTTTCTTGGTAGCTTTCTGTTTTCTACAGTCCGTAGCTATATGCCCCTCACAATTACAATTATAGCAGATAACTCTAATATTCGCCCTTTTGCCTGTTGTTTTACCGGATGTTTGCCCGGCCGTTTGCGGCGACTGTCTGTTTGGGTATGTATATGTTTTTGTTCTAATTTCTGCGGGTTTCCTAACTTGGCTCATAAGTTGCTGTTTTGCCTGTGCTGAAACTATCGCTGTCTCTTCCTCTTTGGTGATGTTGACGGCTTGTTCTAACATTTGCGCATCCAAGGCTCTTAATAAGAGATTGTATTCTCTCGTCTCTGATACCCTGCACGAAGCTGGCTTTTACTAACTTACCACTCGTGCCTGATGTTCTCTGGCGAGCAATGGTTCACCTTGCACAATCGCATTCCACAGTTCAGTTCCCATATGGTCGATTCTTTGTACCCACTGTGCTATGGTCTCGGTTTTACCTTGTCTTGCGGCAAAGAACTGACATGCATAAAAGCCAACAGTTCGTCTCTCGGAATAGTATTCTTCTAAGGCTCCCTTGTAATTTTAGTGAGTATAAATTTATCAAATAGTTCACGTTCTTCCGGCTTAACTAACCCTATCGCCATTTCAACATTTTCACAAAATTCTTGTAATCTTTCTAGGTGTAAGCCGTCAAACTCTGCCCCTATGAGTTTTAAAGTTTCTGTCACTGATAAAAAGCGGCCGTGCAAAACTCCGCTTGCTTCATGCATTACTCTAGAGGTGGGACTATCACTCCTATTTGACCCTTTCTTATAAATTGGATTTTGACTTACCTTCTCGGAATATACCACTGGACTTTGAGCTGGATTGACTGTTCCCGATAGCTGCTATTATCTGCCTTCTCTACTGGGTCTGCCTCCAAGCAACTTGCTCTCCTTCCGTTCCCATTGCTTTCCTCACAATGTACTTGAAACAGTGATCAGACACAGTTACAATTTAATTCACTTATTTTTACAATCATTAAGCAGCGCTTAAGATGATCATAAGTATACTTATATATTCACACACTTATTTGTCCTCTAAAGTTTTTAGTGATTTATTGCAAATTAATTTGTACCCCACATCTGACACCAAATTTTTTAGTCCACCTGTTGTATCCTAGGGATTCTGACAGGCTGAGGACTCTGGGTGTGGATTTTCGGGAGCGTGTAGTCAGATTGGCAAAGTTTGAATATTAGTTGTATTCTAAAACCCAAGAATATTCGCACATACAGTATATACAAATTACATGTACAATTTTAACACAATGTACTCTGACAGCGTTTAAATCTCAATCTCTTCTCAAACTTCAGATTTTTCTGAAAGTCTTTCTTTATATTATGCACAAGAATATGTATATTCACTGGTTGAATACTTAACTGCGGAATGGAACCGAAGTCCGTCCAGTTGATGTCTTCTTTCTTCTGCATAGATATCCCTGGAACCCATTGCTTTTGTGACGAGGTGATACTCTCCCAAATACGAATGTTCGCTGGTTTATGATGCTTATATTCCAACACCTAATTTGACTATTGGTATGGGAAACCCCTGTGATCACTCATTGACGAATCACACTTATTTCAAGAGCCTATTGTCCCTCTAACTTGCTAATGTTTTAGCTTCACATTCGCGGCTCTACTCTAAGTATACCAGCACACTAACAGTTCTCTGGGCGATAGAGTCTCTGGCATACTCAGCCTAAACGCCGACAGTCAAAAGCTACCTTGAAGATCTGAGAATCAAAAAGCCTTCTTCCGGATCTGCGAGTCATAAGCCCTGTTGTTTACGAGTTTATATTTCTTTTTCCATCCCTTCGAGAACTCTTCACTGATTAATACACCACCAATACGAGTCACTTGTACATGTCACGGCATCACTGTTCTCCGATTGGTTCCTTAGCATGGGACCTCCCAGTCACGTAACTACATGTGATGTTCTTGAAAAACTTGGAATCTGTTCCTATGTCTCTTACACGTGACTTTGTATGTTTCCAGAAGAAATGCGTATTTAGCTTGCACAAGGTTTCACAAGATTGAGACACAAAACGCTTGGCTTACAAACTTCTATACCACTTAGAATGTTCTTTTCCTTTCTTTGAAATATTTCGTCATTCCCATTATTTTACAAAGGTGAAAAATGAGAGTATCCTCCTTATTCAATACAATAAATATTCCGTCATTAGACGGAGTAAACAAATTCAAACATGTTTCGGCTCGTTTGAGCCATCTTCAGTGAAAAATGAGGGGAGATTTGAAATAATTTACATAATATAAGTTGAAAAAATGCTAAAAAAACATAATGAAGGAGCAAATGAAAAAACAAACAAAAGAGAGCCTAGACGGGAACAAAATTAGCACAAATATACAATATTTACATCAATGTGCAGAGCAAAAAACAGCTCACTGCAACAAAATTCAGTGAAAAGGTGTTAATATAAAATAATAATTGAAACTAAAAACTGTGTTAACCTAAGAAAAAAGGAATGAAAAAACAAATTCCCATTATTATTATTATTATTATTATTATTATTATTATTATTATTATTATTATTATTATTATCGTTGTTGTTGTTATTATTATTATTATTATGATTATTATTAATATTGCTACTATCATTTATGAATTATAGATGTATACAGGCTCTCCTGTAATTTCCCTTCATATATACATGTGTTTATATGCCTGCTACTTTTCATATCACAGGCTTTATACCCTGGAGGTCGTGGATTTGATTCTCATTTGATTCCGTTCGCTCACTCTGTTATATGCGAAAGGCGCATCATGAATCGCTGTTCATGACATGCTATAACCTAGCTCGATAGCTGCAGTCGCTTAAGTGCGGCCAATATCCAGTATTCGGGAGATAGTGTGTTCGAACCCCACTGTCGGCAGCCCTGAAGATGGTTTTCTGTGGTTTCCCATTTTCACACCAGGAAAATGCTGGGGCTGTACCTTAATTAAGGCCATGGCTTCTTCCTTCCTAATCCTAGCCCTTTCCTGTCCTATCGTCGCCGTAAGACCTATCTGTGTCGGTGCAACATAACTTCCAAAAAAAAAAAAAAAAAAGCTATAATGTGGAAGTTCAGGTCAAAAACAGAATTAGGACTGACATTTACGCATACAAAGAAATTTTAAAATTAATTAACCATATAACAAAACTCAGAATTTGTAGAAAATTAAAAGACTGAAAATGTAACCTATGCATCTTATCAAATAATTCACAGGCTTTATATGCGAAAGGCACGCCGCGAATCGCTGTTCATGACACCTCCCCCGCCTGGGAAGATGTGCTTTGCGTCCTCATGATGCAAACACTTCTGTCAGACACTTGTGTTTGCCTATATCTTCTCTGGATGTGGAATCTCTCCCCTGTCTAACACTATTTACAACGATGCACGTTACGGCAAAAGTAAAGTTTATATTCATAATTAATGCCACTGTATGCGGCGTAGGATCATTAATTTTATTTTTAATTCAATTTATTGTTGCTATTTAAATTAGTGTCTTTTTTCTTACCAAGACGATGCTAGAATTGTAACTGGCAAGCATTTATCTCACTTTAGTGTAAATACTTATTAGGAATTTGTTACGAAGTCAAAGAAACATAACCTTAATGTCCTCATTCGACGGACAAAACACCATGAACAATGTCGTGTACCTTTACTCCATATGTGTGTCTCGGATAAATTTCGAATAGAACCCAGGCTTTTGACATGCACTCTAATGATTAGAAAATGTGTACTATCACCTCTAGTACCCTACCGACTAACATTTAGAAGGTAAAAAACATCTTGGACTGTTGGGACTTAAACCCATAAATAACTCGCCTGCCAGGATCATACGTTTTTGCCATAACGACTACAGCTACCTAAGAAGCCTGCTATTGTGTTGCTTGTGTGCAACTCATATAGTGAGTGGCAGCAAGTTGCTAGCTTGTGGAAATTTTATAACATTTTTTGATAGCTGGACAGGAAGCATGATATATTTTATAAATATGTATACATAGATTACATTATAACAATTTATTTTTCGTGTAGCATCATGCCGATGTAGATTCATCTGGATGAGTAGCCATTTTGATTCATACAGTAGCATCCCCTATAGGAGCCAACCGAACACCCAGATAAATGTGCAAACTGCCACATAAATTTAAACCACACTTTTACCTGGGTAACGTAGTACAGGCCCTCAGAAGTCTCGAATCCTGCATCCTCATAATATGTTCAAAGAATCCCAGTCTCCTCTTACGCATAGTATCTGTAATAGGTTCTGGCTCTTTGTACACAACTTTGTTAGGTATTATCCGCCACTGTCCACCTTTCTGGTGTTTTTTGTTGATGCAGGTTCTTCCAATCTTCCTTTCAATTTTCTGAAATCTGTCAATCTTTGGTTGTTTATTCAGGTGAAAAAGTGTTTCTGCTGCATATGTAGCTTCCGGTTTTATAACTGTGTTGTAGTTTTTATTTTTGCATTTATTGATAAACATTTATTTTTGTAGATATCTCATGTTAATGTTTGTGCTTTAGCTAATCTATTTGTTCTTGTCTGGATTAAGATTTTCTCATTTCGGTTATGTGTTATTACTTCTCCAAGATATTTAAATTGAGTTACTATTTGGATTTTATTACCATTTATTGTAACTTCTTTTAGTTGTGTTGGTTTTTGGGGCATAATTTCTGTTTGTTTTTTTTCAAATGATATTTTGAGGCCAATTTTATTTGCAAAGTTTTGAAGTTCTGATATCTGAGTT
Organism: Anabrus simplex; assembly: GCF_040414725.1. Lineage (NCBI taxonomy): Eukaryota > Metazoa > Arthropoda > Insecta > Orthoptera > Tettigoniidae > Anabrus > Anabrus simplex. The sequence goes on along the minus strand of NC_090266.1, from coordinate 954,594,830 downwards.
TTTGCTTCTTTTATGTCCACTGCTAGTAATTCTAAATTGGCAGCAAAACACAGGCAGTTTGTTTTGATTTTTTGGCCAATATTTATTTTTGGGGGACATTTCCTAAACCATTCCCTCATTACCATTTCTAGAGCACAATTAAATAATAGTGGTGAGAGCTCATCTCCCTGTCATAGTCCAGTTTTAATTTCAAATGACTCTGATGTTTCACCCCTAAACTTCACTTTTGATTTGGTGTTAGTGAGAGTCAATTTTATCATGTTTATTAATTTGGGGTGTAGTCCAAGGATCTTAAAATTTTAAACAGAGATTCTCTATGGATGCAATTGCAAGCTTTCTTGAAATCTACAAATGTTATCACCATATCTCTGTTTCTTCTCCACTGTACTAGTGGACACTTCTCTGTAGAGTCACATTTATATTGGAGGTGTTTTAGAGAACTAGGGTGTTGTTGGTTTTTTTTTTTCTCTTTTGTAAGTATTGGCGTGAGGGAATATGTTATAATGATAGATAAAAATGGAAATGAAGTGCAGGAGAAAGAGAAACTCAAAAAATGTGGAAGGAGAACTTTGAAGATTTACTAAACCCAGAAGGATCCATAGAGGAGGAAAGTAGAAGCTGGGAGGAAGTAAGAAACAGGAGGAGGGAAAAAAGAAGACTTACCACGGGGAGAAGTGGAGGTAGCATTGGACAAGATGAAAGGAGGAAAAGCTCCAGGTTTAGATGTAGTGAATATTGAGATGGTGAAGGCGGCAGGAGAGGTAGGGGTACAGTGGCTTTATTGTGTGTTGAAAGTAGTATGGAAGGAGAGGAAGACCCCTGAAGACTGGAGGGAGGCTATAATCATACCCATCTTCAAGAGTGTAATAGGAAAAATTTTTAGAACTATAGGGAAGTCACAGTGATATTTCACTGTGCAAAGGTGTTTGAGAAGGTTCTGGAGAATAGAATCCAGAAAGAGGGTGGAGGAGAAATTAAGAGAAGAGCAGTATGGCTTCAGATCAGAAAGGTCCACAGTAGAACTTATATTCACAGTAAGATAGTTACAAGATCATCATTATGAGTGGGGTAAAGAACTACTGATGGCCTTCTTGGACTTTGAGAAAGCATATGATCATGTGTGCAGAAACAAGGTATGGGAAACCTTACAGATAAAAGGTGTTTAGATGCAGACAATGGAAAGAGTGAGGAAGATGTACTATGGGTGTGTCAGTTGTGTGAAAGTATGAAGAGAGAGAAAAAGGATTGGTTTGAGCAAAAAAGTGGGAGAAGACAAGGAAGTACTCTGTCTCCTTTGCTCTTCATTCCAGTAATGGATAAGCTAGTGACAACAGTGGCAAGGAAAATTGGGGGAAGGAAAAATGGAAGTGATGATGTTTGTAGATGACTTGTTAGAGTGGGGAGAAAAGGAAAAGGATTTCCAGGAACAGTTAGCTGCATGGGAAGAGGAGGTGAAACAATATGAAATGAAATTTAATGCCAAAAAAGCGAGATAGTGATCACAACTAGAAAGGGTTAATGCTTCGAGGGGAACAGCTTAAGATGGTAGAGAGTTTCAAGTACGTGGGAGGTATCATAGAGGAAAGTGGAAGAAATGATAAGGAAATAATCAAGTGTGGAAGACAAGCAGGAGTGTTCTGAAAAGTGTCAGAAGCCTGGTTTGGAGCAAGGATGTCCCTCAGAGAAGCAAAAGAGGACAGGAAAAACGATGTACCTGTTCTGACGTATGTAGCAGAATCTTGGGTAAAGAGGCTGAGAGCCGTAACTAGGATACAGACAAGTGAAATTAAATTTCTGAGAAGCAGGATGGGAGTGACAAGAACGGATAAGATGAGAAATGAGAAGGTTAGAGATATAGTGTAAGAAGAGCCACTACAGAACAGGATAAGAGGCATCTAGACTTACAGTAGATGGTATGGACACATGAAGAGAATGATAGAGGAAAAGATACCAAGGAGGATGCATGAAATGGAGATACAGTAAATAGAGAGATGGATAATCTGCCTAGTCAATACTATGTATTAAAAATGTATTTACTGTATATTTCACATTTACATTATATCTTGCAACTTTATACTACAGAACAGGATAAGAGGCATCTAGACTTACAGTAGATGGTATGGACACATGAAGAGAATGATAGAGGAAAAGATACCGAGGAGGATGCATGAAATGGAGATACAGTAAATAGAGAGATGGATAATCTGCCTAGTCAATACTATGTATTAAAAATGTATTTACTGTATATTTCACATTTACATTATATCTTGCAACTTTATATCCCTCTGACAGTCGCATGTCAGCCTTGCATATCAGCTTGTTTTATAACATCGACCATATCAAGCTCACGTCAACCTGGCAACATAAACATCTGTTGCCTGAGGGGATTGGCTTGACACTTTGGGTTTTACACTATTTTATAGTATTTTTAATATCATCCAATTTGAATTTGATAAAGGAGTATTGGATCATCAAGGACACATTGACGTCACATTGCAACAGTGCTCAGTGCTCAACAGTTTATCCACATAGACATCCTCCTACTGTGTATATTACCGAGCTCGATAGCTGCAGTCGCTTAAGTGCGGCCAGTATCCAGTATTCGGGAGATAGTAGGTTCGAATCCCACTGTCGGCAGCCCTGAAAATGGTTTTCCGTGGTTTCCCATTTTCACACCAGGCAAATGCTGGGGCTGTACTTTAATTAAGGCCACAGCCGCTTCCTTCCCACTCCTAGCCCTTTTCTGTCCCATCGTCGCCGTAAGACCTCTCTGTGTTGGTGCGACGTAAAACAACTAGCAAAAAAAAAACAAAACTGTGTATATATTGAGATAACGAGATGAAATTTAATTCCATGCCACTATTCATCAATTTTTAATATGTCATATTGTGCTTGTCACAGTTTTAGCTTTCTTTGCAGGTGCTCCCTGTTTCATTAGGTCTTATTGTAATATACAAATTTTAACCTATTTAGGTGAAGAAGAGAATGAATATATTCTCTAAACATGTACTAGATATAATGTAAATACATTTTTAATACATAATATTCACTAGACGAATTATCCATCTCTCAATTTACTGTGATTAAGTCAATATGGAACTGGTCATTATGTTCGAGATTATTATTAATGAAATGGAGATAACAGGAAAACGACTGAGAGGAAGACCAAGAGACAGGTAGATAAACGGGTGGAAGAGTGTGTACAGAGAAAAGGAGAGGTCTGGGCAAGAGTGACGAGGGAGAAGTGGTGGGAAGACGAGAGGAGATGGAGAGGCTTATGTTCCAAGCAGACATGGCCAACAGCTGAAAATTGCACATGATGATGATGATGATGATGATGATGAAATATTTCTGTGCCAATTCAACTGGGAGGGGGCTCCCATGATACTAGTAGAGGTATTTCTGTGGCATCACGTTTGTATTGTAAGTGTGGCATAGTGCTATTTTTTTCTTTTGTGAGCATTTTGCGAGAAGGTGTCAGAAAAAAATGAGATTGCTGGTACTTGTATTATTTGAAGATTATGATTTCATTAGTGAAATTCTGTCACTAACTTTTGTGGTTTAATATCCATGGTAAGAAATAAATTTTTTTTGTAAGATTTTGTATGAGAAGATATTGGGCAACCTGGTGATAATAGGGATATTAACAATAATTGGGAACAGTTTTCTGTTTGTGAATTGGCAGTTGCGATTTCATTCTTTAAATACAGTAATTTTCTGTTAAATTTTTAAAGAAGAGATACCAGATTGATAATTGACCATAATATAATTGATCTTGCATTCAAGAAATTTGCCATGTACCGTATATGCAATTTTTGTGGGGATATTTCAGCTGTTCAGGCCCCTATTTAATCTGATAATTCTGTAAATTGAATATTGTTAAACATAAAATATAGAGATTGAGGAGTGACTGCAGCCAGAAGTGGTAAAATCTCCAGAACAAGAAAATTCAGTAAAATTGCATAAACTTGGCAATGACCGAGCTCGATAGCTGCAGTCGCTTAAGTGCGGCCAGTATCCAGTATTCGGGAGATAGTAGGTTCGAACCCCACTGTCGGCAGCCCTGAAGATGGTTTTCCGTGGTTTCCCTTAATTAAGGCCACGGCCGCTTCCTTCCCACTCCCAACCCTTCCCTGTCCCACCATCGCCATAAGACCTATCTGTGTCGGTGCGACGTAAAGCAACTAGCAAAAAAAAAAAAAAAAACTTGGCAATGAAAATTTCTAGTTTGGGAGCGTTTTTATCAGTATGTCTTTTAATCTGTCTTAATTTAGTTCTTATATTTATATTCTACCTTTTCAGCCGTCAGATAAATTGGAAATTTTGACGCTCTACCTAAGGAAAACTTACTTCTACTGTGTATGGTGTGGAACTAAGTACAACGATAGTTCAGATCTTGAAAGCACGTGTCCAGGACCGTCAGGAGCTGATCACTAGCATTGTGAGTATTCCTTTTTTTCTTATGACTCTTCCTCATAGATTTTCCTCCTGAAATCAGCATTCCTCACATTACATGATGCTGTGAACCCTGCCCAATGCAGAATTGTTACCGACCTTAAAATATTCCCTTTTTGTAATGAAATTTAAATTTTATGGAACATTGACAAAATTTCAATAGTATTTTGGTTTTTTGTTGGTTTTATGTCCCACAACTACTTTTACGGTTTTCAGAAATGCCTTGTATTATTATATCAAGGCCGGGGGGAATAACGATGAAGATCACATTTCCATTGTTCTGAGTTATTTGAAATATCAAGTTTGAAGCAGTTTATTGCCTAACTAATGCAGAGATGCCAACTGTTATGATGGAATCATAATAATTACGAATTACCCATCATAATTACGCCTTTACAAATCACACACCACAAATTATGATTTTTGTTGATTTTTAAATCTAATTGTATGAAGTGTTCAAAAGGATACACAAGGAATGCCATTAGAGCTTGAATTCTCAGAATATTATTTTTGGATTTCTCAGTAATCATTTATAGCCTTTTCCTGTCCCTCTTTTAAGACTATTTCGAGTTTTCACGCGCCAAATGCAGTGCGTGCTTCCAGTACCGAAAAAGTAGGCACCTGTAAATTATTATATCTTGCGGAGTTGTTGTCTTTGTTCGTCACATGATCAGACTTCCATGCAAGTGTGCGAGTTCTTTTGTCTTTGTTTTGGTGGCAAAGTGGAGACAAGCTCTGTTTCATTGTGAATACTGTGTGCATGGCTGTTGAAGAAGTATTTATTGCGATTATGGTTGCCAAATTTACATATATTGCTCTTCTAGGATATATGCTAATCATGTGTTATGAAATGCGAAAGGTTTGAAATAATGAAGCGATTTCTTGTGCAGGAAAATACGCGTGATAACGTTACCGTGACTAGTGATGCAATTAATAAACCAAAAATAGTTCAAAAATTTAGGGAGGAATACTCGAAAGAATGGCCCTGTTTACTGTGTTCCTCAAAATCTCATTCACACGTGTTTTGTAGTGTGTGTAGGCGCGATTTTTCAGATGCGCATGACGAGGAAGAACAAGACTGAATTCCGTGCTAATATGAACACTGTACTGTTAAGTGCTCTGTTAGTGCAGAGGATGCACATGATATCAAAAGAAAAAGCATGTCACCAGTGTACGTTTACCAAACAGGAACTACAAGCTGCTAAGGGAGCAACTACAGTATTTAACAAAAGAAATGATCCTTCAACCTCCACTCAGATATGTACTGCAGATCACCTGTTACTTTAGCAGGTAAGAATTATACACACTTTATATGCCAGTCTATGAATATGTTACATCTGGTTGAATTGTATATTGTTCATTGATTTTTCAGTGATATGTAAGTTAGTAAGATCGCAGGGGGAAAAAACATTCTACACCCCTCCCCCGTGCCCTAACGGCTGCATTACAAATTGCCTTTCTTGAAAGTTGGCATCTCCGCTAATGCACATATGAAGACCATACCATACCGGCTGTGAAATAACACATCTATGTTCTAACAATGTACTTACAATGTTTCATGTTTTTAAACAACAATGGAGAATAATCAACACTTATCTATTAGTGCATGTAGAAAAGCAGGAATATCGATGAGTGTCCAATTCTTATTCCAGAATAGGGTTTAATCATCACACTTGAATTATATCTTTTAAACTTCTCGAGTCTAAACACAATAATACTTCAACATACAACAATGGAACATTATTTAAAACACTCTTTTTAATATATGTTTTCATTCAGTATGTGGCAAATTCTCATAAAACTTCTTTGATTGTTCTGTTGTAAGAAGCTTGGTCACTTCCTGCAAATGAAAAATTAATGAAAATTAGTTAATTAACAATACTGAACCCGTGACCTTTGAGTCATAAGGAGCCAGAGTCCTAAATTTATTACATGAGGCACCATGTAAATTACAAGTCATGAGGAGTCCTAGTTGCATTTTTTATTTCTGACCAGAGACGACACATGGAGAACAGTAACGGCAAGTGATTCTCATTCTCACGCTACAGAAATTACGTTGCCCACACGTGTAGAATGTACAGGGATACGAACTAATTTGTCACAACTTTTTTTTTTTTTTTTTTTTTTTTTTTTTAAGTCCACTTTAAAGAAGAATTGACGACAAAACCGCCGTGCTAAACGTCAGGAAATCGTAAGTGAAACAATTTGATTGTTAGTGGTAAAGACATTAGACCGCTAATTAGCTCCAGAAGGAAAATTGTCAAAAGACACGCCTGTTTGTTGAAACTCTGAACCAAAATATAGTGCCTAGCTGATGAGTTAATTTAACAACTCAATTGGTTAAGAGAAACCCTTAATGCTTATCATCAACACCGCTACTAAACTAAGCAAACTATGTGTTATGTCATAATCAGCAAAAATAAATCTTCTGTGAGGTGAAAACAGTGCTAGTAAACTTTTGACGGTAAATGCTGAAGGCATGGTAGTGGGAGAAAATTTTATAAAAATACGCCGCGCCATTTGCAATTCTCGCAGTGTGTCCAGTGAATCTGAGGCGATCGCACATCATTCAGACTAACATTATAAACTTGTTGGGGAGACTAACTCCCCAGAAGGGAAGGTAGTTTTGGCCAAAGGTGGCTATATAATGTCATCCCCAAGTGGAGATAGATTAGCAGTCATATTAACAGTATTCTGAAATGTGGAACCGTCATGTACTGTAGATTCACATCCAGGCAACAGACGGTCATTATAATGCCGAAATCCTGCAGTTGAATTTAAAATATCATTGTTTTACTTTTTGCTTATGTGGATCGGTGATTTGACGAATGTGTTTGGTTCGCGAGGAAGAGAACATGTGAAGGGTATTTTTTGTAATGTTGTTATTTCCAGGTGAATGATGAAAAATGAAAATCAAAGGAAGGTTATGTTTTGTAAAATCACTATCTGCCAAGATGGCTAGATAAGGGATTGAGAGATGCTGGTGAGCCTGTTATGATGCAAGGCCACATATGACTTAAGGTATGAAAACTACCCTGTTGAAAAATGCATTTGTTTATTTCATTATGTCACTATTTTTAGTCGTTTATCTGTGAAACATTTTGGTCAAGCTTTTTTATTTCGTGAAAATGTCAGAAGAATGCGACGAAAGGTCATTTTATGTTTCTTGGATAATCAGAAGAGCCGCAAAACTAGTGTGTGAAATGTTGTACAGTAGTAGATTTGATGGCTGTAAAACGAATATAATGTCTAGAGCAATGTATCATTTCCGTAAGTTTATTTCCTTCATTTGTTGTTGCCAAGGTTAAGATATTAATTTATCACAAAATTCTGTTCAGTGTAAAGATGAAATTCCTGTAAGTGTAATCCATGGTTTACCATTTGCAGCAAGTGCGTAGTAATGATGGGTTGTGAGCTGTTGCGGAAAGCACGCCATCCTGTGTTTGGGGAAGGCACGAGGTGATAATGATGTGTGTTACCGAGCTCGATAGCTGCAGTCGCTTAAGTGCGGCCAGTATCTAGTATTCGGGAGATAGTAGGTTCGAACCCCACTGTCAGCAGCCCTGAAAATGGTTTTCCGTGGTTTCCCATTTTCACACCAGGCAAATGCTGGGGCTGTACCTTAATTAAGGCCACGGCCGCTTCCTTCCCACTCCTAGCCCTTTCCTGTCCCATCGTCGCCATAAGACCTATCTGTGTCCGTGCGACGTACAGAAAATAGCAAAAAAAAAAAAAAAATGATGTGTGTTTTGTGGAAGGGAAGCATTATTCCAAAGGTCTGTTCAAATCTGTGTAGAATTGATGAGAGGAAAATAACGATAAAATTTTTGTAAGTCAAGTTGTGAGTTTCGGTTTTGGAAATATTGTGTTGTCAAATTCAGATATGCTAGGAGAGATGGTTAGTTTCTCACAGATTGTTTTATGTAACAACATAGTGGATCATGTAAGAGATACATTCCATATTATTATCGTGTAGAGAATTTGTGGTAGCAAGTGGTTCAAATCTTGCAGAGATGGGAAGGAATGTGGATCAGGTTGTTGAAACCCTGTAGTGTTGAAGAGACTTTGTGCCGGGATTTTCATTGTAGGGAACCCGAGGATTTATTTTGTGTAATTTAGTGATATGGGAATAGGGTCATTCCATAATTAGGATCCCATGTAAATCCGTAGGAACGTGATGGATAAGAATATTTCAAGTGACGTTTTAAATTAAATCTCTTCGCATATTCTGTGTTGGTCAAGAATTGTATTTCATGCAAGATTCAGTGAGACGAGGTTTTCATTTGATACCGTTCAAGAAAACGTGTGGTTTTTAAGAGATAGCAAGGAGGGTTCTCCTTTCCAGGTAAAAAGCCACCTGTGTTTGTTGGCAGTCGAGCCAGTTCATTGTCAGAAAGAAATTATATTTGAGATTTTGTCATTTATAATAAATGTTTGGAATTAGATTACATTATTTAAGAAGATAATTGTTTAGTAGAGAACTTGAGATTCATTATCAGGGCGATGGATATGACACGATGTTGTGTTATGTTGTGAATAACCATTTTCAGGGGTGTTAAAATTTGAGAATCTATAGTGATGTTGCTTCGTGTTGTTGAGGGTTGCCCAAGGTTTTGCGATTATTTTATTTGAATGTCACGATAGCTTGTCAATCCATAGAGTTCATGATGGATGATTATGTTGTTGTTGGTTTCTAAGGCACAAATGTAGGTTCATGTGATTATGAGGTCATGCTTGTGGAGTACATGTGTTACAGTTGTCCATCCACCCTAGAGTTGGGTGAGGTGCATTACGACACTTGTGTCTCCTCGGCCTGAAATATCGAAGGAGGTGCCGGAATTAGTCCAAGGGATAACCGTAGGTGTTATAAGTGATTTGACATGGGTTGTTCTGTTTTGCGTTGTGTGTAAATTTATGGTTCATGTTTGTGGGTTACTGTAGTCACGTCCTAGTTTGTGAACCATGGGCAACGGCTGAGTGGCCTAGTAAGTGGTCCTGAGAGTTGCTATGGAATGGGAGTGGGCATCTCGGGCATATTCTGAGTCATGGCCCTCTTTGTGCTCAGGCGGCTAGGACTATACAATTCACCGGTGGTCCATAACCCGTTAGAGGAGAGATCCTCACTTGGACTATGTGCAAGTAGGGTAGCATCCTGCTTCATGAATTTACCGAGCTCAGAACATTTTAAGCAAGCCTCGGACCTATGGGAGTAATGGAGTCCCACTCCCATTTGACAGGCAAGGGACTCCTTGGAAACAACCTGGCGAACGAAATGGAATTCGATGGGGAGCTATCAATATTAATGGGGCTTATGGCAGAAAGAAGGTAGAACTGGCTGAGTCAGCAAAGAGGATGCATCTGGATGTGCTAGGAGTAAGTGATATTCGGGTAAGGGGAGATAATGAGGAAGAGATAGGGGATTATAAAGTGTACTTGACGGGTGTTAGAAAAGGAAGGGCAGAGTCTGGGGTAGGGCTCTTTATCAGAAATACCATTGCAGGCAACATAGTTTCCGTTAAGCACATAAATGAGCGAATGATGTGGGTAGATTTGTCAGTTGGAGGAATTAGGACAAGAATTGTGTCCATGTATTCACCATGTGAGGGTGCAGATGAGGATGAAGTTGACAAGTTTTATGAAGCATTGAGTGACATCGTGGTCAGGGTCAACAGCAAGGATAGAATAGTGCTAATGGGCGATTTCAATGCGAGAATTGGGAATAGAACTGAAGGATACAAAAGGGTGATTGGTAAATGTGGGGAAGATATGGAAGCTAATGTGAATGGGAAGTGTTTGCTGGACTTCTGTGCTAGTATGGGTTTAGCTGTTACACATACATTCTTCAAGCATAAGGCTATTCACTGCTACACATGGGAGGCTAGGGGTATGAGATCCATAATAGACTATATCATAACAGACTTTGAATTCAGGAAATCTGTTAGGAACGTACGAGTTTTTCGCGGATTTTTCGATGATACAGACCACTATCTGATGTGCAGTGAACTACTGTAAGTATCTCTAGGCCTATTGTAGAGAAAGTGAAATCTGTCTACAAACGAATAAGGGTAGAAAATCTCCAGGGCAAGGAAATTAGACAGAAGTACATGGATATGATTAGTGAGAAGTTTCGAACAGTAGACAGTAAGCAGGTTCAGGATATAGAAAGTGAATGGGTGGCATACAGGGATGCTGTAGTAGAAACAGCAAGGGAATGCCTAGGAACAACTGTGTGTAAAGATGGGAAAAGGCGAACATCTTGGTGGAATGATGAAGTGAGAGCAGCCTGTAAACGTAAAAAGAAGGCTTATCAGAAATGGCTCCAAACAAGGGCCGAGGCAGACAGAGATTTGTACGTAGATGAAAGAAACAGAGCGAAACAAATAGTTGTTGAATCCAACAAGAAGTCATGGGAAGATTTTGGTAATAACCTGGAAAGGCTAGGTCAAGCAGCAGGGAAACCTTTCTGGACAGTAATAAAGAATCTTAGAAAGGGAGGGAAAAAGGAAATGAACAGTGTTTTGAGTAATTCAGGTGAACTCATAATAGATCCCAGGGAATCACTGGAGAGGTGGAGGGAATATTTTGAACATCTTCTCAATGTAAAAGGAAATCATCCTGGTGGTGTTGCAAACAGCCAAGCTCATGGGGAGGAGGAAAATGATGTTGGTGAAATAATGCTTGAGGAAGTGGAAAGGATGGTAAATAAACTTCATTGTAATAAGGCAGCAGGAATAGATGAAATTAGACCTGAAGTGGTGAAGTATAGTGGGAAGGCAGGGATGAAATGGCTTCATAGAGTAGTAAAATTAGCATGGAGTGTTGGTAAGGTACCTTCAGATTGGACAAAAGCAGTAACTGCACCTACTGTATCTATAAGCAAGGGAACAAGAAGGATTGCAACAACTATCGAGGTATCTCATTGACTAGTCTACCAGGCAAAGTATTCACTGGCATCTTGGAAGGGAGGGTCGTAGAGAGGAAGTCGGATGAAAACCAGTGTGATTTCAGACCACAGAGAGGCTGTCAGGATCAGATTTTCTGTATGTGCCAGGTAATTGAAAAATGCTACGAGAGGAATAGGCAATTATGTTCATGTTTCGTAGATCTAGAGAAAGCATATGACAGGGTACCGAGGGAAGAGATGTTCACTATACTGGGGGACTATGGAATTAAAGGTAGATTATTAAAATCAACCAAAGACATTTATGTTGACAATTGGGCTTCATTGAGAATTGATGGTAGAATGAGTTCTTGGTTCAGGGTACTTACAGGGGTTAGACAAGGCTGTAATATTTCACCTTTGCTGTTCGTAGTTTACATGGATCATCTGCTGAAAGGTATAAAATGGCAGGGAGGGATTCAGTTAGGTGGAAATGTAGTAAGCAGTCTGGCCTATGCTGACGACTTCGTCTTAATTAATTAATTAATTTCAAGTATTTAGGTTGTGTGTTCTCCCAGGATGGTAATATAGTAAGTGAGATTGAATCTAGGTGTAGTAAAGCTAATGCAGTGAGCTCGCAGTTGCGATCAGCAGTATTCTGTAAGAAGGAAGTCAGCTCCCAGGCGAAACTGTCTTTACATTGGTCTGTTTTCAGACCAACTTTGCTTTATGGGAGCGAAAGCTGGGTGGACTCAGGATATCTTATTCATAAGTTAGAAGTAACAGACATGAAAGTAGCAAGAATGATTGCGGGTACAAACAGGTGGGAACAATGGCAGGAGGGTACTCGGAATTAGGAGATAAAGGGTAATTTAGGAATGAACTCGATGGATGAAGCTGTACGCATAAACCGGCTTCGGTGGTGGGGTCATGTGAGGCGAATGGAGGAGGATAGTTTACCTAGGAGAATAATGGACTTTGCTATGGGGGGTAAGAGAAGTGGAGGGAGACCAAGACGACAATGGTTAGACTCGGTTTCTAACGATTTAAAGATAAGAGGTATAGAACTAAATGAGGCCACAACACTAGTTGCAAATCGAGGATTGTGGTGACATTTAGTAAATTCTCAGAGGCTTGCAGACTGAACGCTGAAAGGCATAACAGTCTATAATGATAATGTGTGTAATGTGTGTAATGTATGTATGTAAATTTATGCAGATTATAGGATTTAAGGTTAAGATTATCCAAGCTAGTTTCTTAGTAATTATTAGTGTTATAATGTAAACTTGTTGAATGACATCATGAAATATATAAATGGTACCGGTAGTCATGACAATGTATTTCGCCTTCCAGCTGCGGAACAAGAAAACTATGAGCATAAACCAATAGTAAATCAATATTTTGTTCAAAGGAATGTTTCTGGTAAACATGTCCAAGTGATAACGAAAAGTTAACTGAAATACTTAACAGAGTTTAAAGAAACCTCTTTGTCTGGGATAGATAAATTTGTTGTTAATTAGAATTATGAGATTACTTCATTTATTCATTTATTAACTTCAGTGAAACTGTATTTAGAAATTTAGCTTAAAACCAAGTGACTAACTTGAAAATGTTCTCTGGAAATCTTATTTTATATGCTGGGAAATTTCAACTTATTAAGGTAAGGATTAAGTGGACTTGTCCGATGACAAGGGACTTTACTTCCACAAGTGTTGTGAGCATTTGTTGTTGTTGTTAGTTTGATTTCTTGAGCATCAGATGTGCTGGGGATCTATTAATGTGGAAACCTTGGTCATCAACTACTTTAACTTAATTGTGTTTAGCCTTCAGAATAGGAATTTGGATGGTCAGGGGGTCATCAACCTCAGTGACCTAGATTAGGGCCATCTGCCAGTATAGCATCATTTTTCTTGCAGTCATCATCCACAATGACTTTAACGTAAATCACAAAGTTAGATGTCGGTGCATGACATAGTCGGAGGTCACATCGATTCAATTAAGGGTCCATGCCGCACAACCACTGTGTGGCACATACCGATTGGACTGGCTTAATTATACCAAGAGTCTAGAGCTCGAGTTACAGGGGCCGGATCATCATGAATCATTATGGTGGTACATGCAGTCTCAACATGGAAACCGATCTTAGGCATCTCCAGACTTTCATTATTTCATCCTTAATTTAAGACGGTGGTTTCTAGTAAGTATGCCCCTCAGGCAATTGAGTTAAGGTCTCCAAAGCCAGCATCTCTCATCATTGTTATTATTTTTGAAAAGGAACAGGCTTTAGTTCATTGATTAGATGTTGTGTAATGTCACAAGTTGTTAGATTTCGTCTCCAATGGTAAATAAAACATCCATTTCGTTTAACTCGAATCCTCTCATTGTAGACATTAGTTTAAAATTACTGAAACCCTCCTCTTACCTAAGAAAGTGTCGAAGAACCCGTAAGCGACCTAAGAGAATGATCTCGTACCGATTTGCTGATAGGTAAGGAAGTTAGGTACCCTTCGAAGGGCCTTAAAGGGTTCACTACTTAGAGATGTTAATAAAAGTACTGTCATGGTTTAATTACCTTCAGATCTTTCCATTTTGATAGTGATATAGGCAGCATCTCTGTGGAAGCTGGCCCTGGGAGGGTGAATTCTCCCTTTTGCGGCCCAGACAAAGCCTTCCTTTTCGCCTCTGTAACGACGACAGTTCCCCAGGCAGTGTTATAGCTTCTATATTTTAGTTATATAATTCGTGGCTGTTCAGTTTCCACCTTTATTTCCTTTAAAGGTCTTGAGGGAACAGGTAACTTCTTTTTTTAATACTAATTAGAAGAAGAGAATGATGTCCATGTTTTGAACAGTGATTGATAACATTCAGCAACTTGGAAGGGGCTTGGGTTAAGTCTGATGTGGCATATGACTTCATGCCAATACCGTACTTAGGTATCTCTGTTACCTTAGGTATCTCTTTGTAATACAAAGAACTCTAATATTTTCATACTGTAAATATATTATTTACAGTTTAAAGCAATTTCAGTTCTGTATTTTCTGAAAATATAAATATTCTGCTGAGCAAGTACAAATACAGTAGAAGTCGGTTATAAGGAGAATTCATAACAGCGAAAAATTTATTCGTTATAACATATTGTCGTTATATCCGATTTTTTGTAAAAGTCAGGGGGAAACCCATGAAAACCTACAACCTGTTTTCCAGTCAATGACCGGGTCAGGGATGGGATGAATGAAGCCCCCAACTTGCAGTGAGGATAGGAATTATGCTGGCTGCCGAGGCCTGTCGCACTCCTCTGGGACGATGATTAATGACTGACAGATTAAATGAAATGATAGTAGAGAGTGTTGCTGGAATGAAAGATGACAAGAAACACCGGAGTACCTGGATAAAAACCTGTCCCGCCTCCACTTTGTCCAGCACAAATCTCACATGGAGTGACCGGGATTTGAACCACGGTATCTAGCGGTAAGAGGCCGGCACGCTGCCACCTGAGCCACGGAGGCTTGTGGGGAAACCCATAAACATTAAATTTGGAATGAAACGACAATTAGTTTGTTCAAAATTTGCGGTTTTGCGGATGATATCCACACTATGGCTTACTCATTTGTTATTTTTCAAAATCCAATGCTATGTAAAAGTATGCATTAAATTTCATTCTGAAAAAAGTACAGTTATCACTCCAGAGGCCTCTGTGGCAAACGTTTCAGTCTTTTTCTTCAAACATCGTCACCTCACCTAACCGTATATGCATCATGAAAACATTTCAAGCTCATGTAGAGAAATCATGACTACCTTGCTACAAACTTAGAGTGGAGTACCATATTTTCTCATGTAATTAACGCACTTTTTTTTGGCAAAAATACAGGCAAAAACTTTGGATGCGTAAATTATTCAAGGAATTCATATATTTAAAAATTATTTACAATTCATTTACAGTTAAGATACATCAAATAAAATATAAACACAATTATTTCAACTCATTTGCAGTTATCATAATTTGGTGTAGAATTTTGGCGTGAGATTCTTTCTGAAAAGTCAAATGAGATACCAGTACATCGGGTAAGTTGGACACATGGGTTTGAAGTACCGACACTGGAAAATATTCTTCCCGTTACGAGCTGACAATACGACCTGAAGTGAAGTAAACTAGCAGAGGCCCATTGGGGCTGTAGTTAGGTTTGGTTTAGGGGTGTTAGTAAGATTATAAGTATACATATTTCGTTTTTGTGATGTTTAGCCAAATTGTTGATGGTTCATTCATTCCCGGATTTTCCGTTTTCCCATGTTGTACTTTTTTTTCCGTGGTCCCTCCAAAAACGGAGAATCGAGGTTCCACTGTATATAATAATGAAATGAATAAAAGTTCCAGTTAAGGCCTGAAGGGCAAAATGGGAGACAAGCTCCCTACGTTCAATGCTCAATTGAACATAAGTTTTTAGCTCACCCAGCGTCATATGACGATGAATCCCAGATGGTCGGAATTGAAAGGGCACGTGCAGAAACATGCACTACTGCCGGAGGCCCTCCAGACCAGACCTCTATTGAAGCTGGACTGATATTTTTAGGTATTTATAGGAGGACAGAAGGAATGTCCTCGAAGAAAGGAAGCATTTAGCGGCTTCAAGAAAGTTCGCTGACGTCACAAGTCGCATGGTCGAAAAAGCTGATGCAAGTTCAAAATACGTAGTATAAAGCTGGAAGGCAAAGATGGTGGGTGTACGAGGACGATGAGCAGGTACAGAACAATTTTTTCCTTGCGATTATAGGGAGCACGTTACATTATGTATTTATTGCGAAAACATGTTGTCCTCTTTCATTTCTGATTTTCTTTACGGAACGGCAGTTGACGACGGGTATTAACTGATTGACTCTAATATCGCCTTCGAATGTCGACGAGAGAGCTCGCAAGTGCACGTAGTGAGAAAACAATACCGAAGATCGCATTTTGTGGCAAACGTTTCAACTTTCTTATTCAAACAGAATCAGCTAACCTAACTTAACTGCGTATTTACCATGAAAACATGTATGTATCAAGTGCCGGTAGAAAAGTGATAACCTTCTTGCTATAAATTTACATTATACCATAGCCTTTCCGAAATTTAACCCGGCGTGAGAATATATAAACTAACCTCTGAAATCAATTATTCACTCTGCCATATCTTACTTATCACATTTGCTGCCACCATTTTCTAAAATATCTTCCTCAGGAGCTGTTTTGGCAGTATCAGTCAATCCTAATAAATGGCACTGAATTTTATCAAAAATGTATCCATCGATTTAAAAAAGTAAATATTACGCATATAAAAGAATATTTATTTTTTTATGCTTTAAAGCGTTAGTGGCACTTCAGGCCGTGTTTCAGATGAGAGTGTCAACTGATGCTTTAAAGCTTCAAGCAATACTTTTCTTTTGTACTAATTATTTGTTTAACAATTCACAACGTTATAGATCAGAGAGCGCATTATTGTAAATAAACATCCGTTTGTCCTAAATTGTGGCAACATCCAGTTTGTTTATTGCACATTTTCACGAACACTGTCGTCTTCCTTCAGTGCACTGTTGTCACTTTCACTATGAGAATTCCTCCACTCATTGTCCTCACTGCCTGACAATATATCAGATTTGCCGTCAGAAACCTGTATAATTTTAATTATATCTTCATTAGTATAAAATTGTTTCTCATACTTCTTCCTCTTAAGAAGTGATGGACTGGGCTCTGACCTGTTCTTCTCCATTTCGAAGCAGTACTGATTGTCACCTAGCCTAATTGCTCAACACTGGAACCGCGCATGGCAAATTGTTCTAAAGGTAACCTTCCTGCAGTGCAGGCATAACTACAAGCATCAAACGCCAAGCCAGCACGTTTCTATTATGTAGCTTTAGAAACATAGGGCTCTGGACGCTTTAAAGCGGCAGTGGCATTGCAGCTTGATGCTTTAAAGCGTCAGTTGCAGTGAATGTGTTAACTGCAGTATTTAGCATTAAAATTAAGCGATCGTTTACTTCAGCCCTTTTTTTTTGTTTTTTTTTTTGACAAGTTAACAACTGCTATCAGACACGTTATTTACTCACTTGTTATGAAAACATGTTCTCCTATTTCATTTCCATATTTCTTTGCGGAACAGCAGTCGACAGGTATTACTAATTGACTCCAGCATCACCTTCAAATCACTAAATTTTACATTATTGAGATTCTTCCACCGTTTTGATACTTTATTTTGCCTTTTGGCAATTTTAAAATTTTTTTTATTTATTTATATGTCAACAGTACATATTTCGTTCCTTATTTAGGAACATCCTCAGCTGTTATAGTGGCTTAGGTGAATGGTTAAGATTTTAAACACGTAGATTTACAAATGCATTGATTCACTTAAAAACTAAATACGAATTAAGATAGATTATATTAAAGACAGTGTGGGGTTAGTGTGTTACTGGTATGAGAGCAGATGATTACATGGTTGGTTGACTTAAAACTATGTCTATTCATTAGAATAGTTGTTCAAAAAATTTTTCACTTTGTTACATAAAAAATCTGTATGCAATTAAAATTTTTTAAAAAATGTTTAACTTAATAACATTGTTCAAATTGTTGAAAGTTTTTCTTCCTTTCCTTCCAGGTAGGTTGTTGTATGTTGTGTACTTGCTTGTAGTGCTTTTGATTGAGTCTAATGTGGAAACTTTGGAGCTGATTGCTGATCTATTAATGTGAAGGGAGCCTCGTTTTTGGGCTTCACAAATCCTACTGGCCCTGGTAGTCAGAGTTGTAAGGATACCATGTTTCTGGGCAGGGTGATGGTGAGAATCTGCGTGGAGATATCTATTGGTGTGTGTAGGCTTAATATACACGCTGTGTCCTAAAGATCCATCCTCTTTCTTGGTGACGAGAACATCTAAAAATGGTATCTTGCGTCAGATCTACAAGAGGAAATTAACACCTTGAGAACCACCTTTGAGAGCAACGGTTACAGCAGAGCTTTGATCTCAAGGGTTCTGAAATTGGCACATAATCGGACGTCTGTAAAGAAAAAAGATGTAAAAGGAACTGCTTACCTACCTTACATACATAACACGACGGATCGTATTGCTAAAATCTTATGTAGGTACCACGTACGAACTGTTTTTGGAACATCAATTAAGATTAGGCAACTCCTGCGATCAACTAAGGATAGTTTGCCTCAATTACAACAACCTGGTATCTACAGAGTTCCCTGTACTTGTGGCAAGGTTTATATTGGGCAGACTTCGAGAACGGTGTGTACTCGCATCAAAGAACATACCAGATGTAACAGACTCCGGATGTCCCCATGGCACCACCGAAAGGAAGGACCGCCGTATTCGGTGTATGTCTGTGGCACAGCAGACTGCATTTGCAGCAGCAATTCGAGCGGCGGTTGGCACCACAGTGTCTCAGCGAACTGTTTGAAATCGGTTACTCGAAGGACAGCTCCGAGCCAGATGCCCTGCGATGTGCATTCCACTTACCCCAAACCACTGCCGTGGTGTCTTGCGAGAGCTCATTGGAGGTTGGAGTAGGGGTCCGTTGTGTTTTCCGATGAAAGCCGGTTCTGCCTTGGTGCCAGTGATGGCCGTGTTTTGGTTAGAAGGAGGCCAGGTGAGCGCCTGCTTTCCACCTGTCTGCGGTGTCGACACACTGGACCTACACCGGGAGTTCTGGTCTGGGGAGCAATTTCGTATGACAGCAGGAGCACTCTTGTGGTTATCCCATGCACCCTGGCTGCAGATGTGTACGTCCGGCTGGTGATTCGACCTGTTGTGCTGCCATTCATGAACAGCATTCCCGGGGGTGTTTTCCAAGGATAATACATGCCCCGATCCCGCTGTTGTAACCCAACGTGCTCTACAGAGTGTAAATATGTTGCCTTGGCCTGCTCAATCCCCTGATCTGTTCCCACTAGAGCACGTATGGGACATCATTGGATGAGAACTCCAGTGTCATCCTCAACCGGCATTAACCGTTCCTGTATTGACCGACCAAGTGCAACAGGCATGGAACTCTATCCCACAAGCTGACATCCAGCACTTGTACGACACAATGCATGCGCGTTTGCAAGCCTGCATTCAACAGTCAGGCGATTACACTGGTTATTAATGGACCAGCATGGCACATTTGTGATGGCTTTTCTCGCGCGATATTAACCTGTAGTCTTGTACCTTTAATTAATTAAATATGTTATCTTGAAAAATATATTGCCAAAATTTCTGTATTCTACATTCATTATTTCCTTGGTGTTTGGATATTATGTATGCAATTTTTATTTTTGTAATTTCATTCATAGAATTTCTTAGGATTATGCACTGCATACTTTTGCTGAATGGAGTAACTATGAAGCCAAGCTCTGCATTTGGGAGACAAGGGAGTTCAAACCCCACTGTCCTGAGAATGGATTTCTGTGGTTTACCATTTCCAGGTAATTGTCGGGGGAGTTCCTGTTCTTAGGTTCCATCCGATTCCTTCCACCTCCTTAACCCAGTTTCGTTCACCATCATTCATTTTATCTTTATTACTTCCTCAACTGAGATTGAAATCAGGAAGGGCATCTGGTTGTAAAATCATCCCATGTAATTAATCTTGCCTCATCCCCGAACCCATATCAAGAAACGGGTCTAAGGCGTACTTTCACTTATTTTATTTTTATTTTATTTTAATTTTTTAGCCAACATAGGACTACTTAGGTTCATAGAGGTTTTTCTTCTTTTTGTCAGCCCAATCCTTTCCTCCTTTCTGAACGTAATTTTCTTTCTGCTTCTGGAATCACTCTTCCTATTCTCCGCTTGTTGACTTTTGTCTGTACTCTAGTGTGTTTTTCTTTCAATAAGTTGACTGTATTTGTTTAGTATTTTAAATCTTCTATTGCAATATGCAACTCTCTCATGTCTTCTTTAAGTTCTGTGATCCATCTGATATTATTCTTACTCTTACTCTTCCATAATTGTTTCTATTATTTTTCTACTGATTCTATTTTCTGGTGACCATATTAGATGGCCTAAGAATGATATTCATTTCTTTTTCATTGTGATAGTCACAGGTTCTATTTCTTTATGAACTGTCTCATTGGAAGATAGTCTCCAGACTCCGTTTACTTGATCTTTTTTTTTTAACAGGTTCTCACTATTCACCTTTCTAACTTCAGTGCTCTACCTATTGCAACTGTGTTTGTTGTTTTGAATAATGTTCCACATGCATATGTAATTTGTGGCTGGGTGACTGTTTTGTAGTGTTTCAATTTGGTTGCTAGAGAGACACTTTTTATTATATGTATTCTTGGTAACATGCTGTGCAGTAACCAGTTTATCTATTCCGTTTTGCCATGCTGGTTTCTCGTTCAGATTATATGTGATTATTTAACCTAAATATTTACATTTTTCTATAATTTTTATTTCTTGGTCTCCCAGCTTAATTTTGTTTGCAAGTGGAAGTTGAGTTAGCATAATTTCTCTCTCTTTTTTTTTTCAAATAAAATTTTCAAACCAATATTTTGAGCTATTTCCTGTAAAGATTTTATTTGTTGTTTTGTTTCCTGAATATCATTGGACAGAAGTGCTAGATCATCAGCAAATCCTAGACAGTTCAAATGTATGCTATCCTTCTGGGTTACAATATTTATATTTTTCAAGTTGTTCTTGTACCATTCCCTCGTAACCTACTCTGGTGCACAGTTAAAAAGAAGAGGTGACAATCTGTCACCCTGTCTTAAACCAATTGTTACCAAGAATAGTTCAGAAAGTTATCCTCTGAACTTAATTTTAGAAATTGTATTAGTTAGAGTAAGTTCAATCAATTTTATTAGTTTTGGGTGAAGTCCAAAAGTCTTAAAATTTTTAATAATAATGGTCTGTGTATCTAGTTTTAAGCTTTCTTGAAATCTATAAACGCTGTCGAAAGGGGCTTGTTTCATTTTCTGTAATATGCCATGACTAGCTTCAAAGTTATTATTTGTTCTGAGCAACTTCTCCAAGGTTTGAAGCCTCCCTGGTATTCACCTAACTCTTGATCAAGTTGTTCTTTAATTCGATTATATAGTAACTTAGAGAAAATCTTATATGTGCAGGCAAGGATGGAAATACCTCTATAGTTGTCTGAATTAGTTCTTTCACCTTACTTATGAATTGGATTAATTATAGTTTTTGTCCACTGTTCTGGGAATTTTTCTGATATCCAAATCTTCTGCAATATCATATTGAGGGATGTCTGAGTTACACAGCCAGCATATTTCCACATTTTTTCAAAAACCTGGTCTTCTCCACACTCTTTGTAGTTCTTCATTTCTTTAAGCGCTGTTTCAACTTCTTTTGCTGTAGGTAGGTTTATATTTTTGAGTTTAGTTTTTATCAGGGTATGTGTATCAATTAATAAGAGCTTTTCAGGTTCATCACTGTTCAAGAGCTTGTTAACTGCTTCTCCCATGATTTCTGCATTTTCCTTATTGTTATGCGCTATTTTTCCATCTTTATTTTTCAGCAATAATCTGTGAGGGTTGTATTTTTGCAGTTGTTTACCAAAGGCTTTGTAATAATCTCTAGAATTGGTTTTGTAATAATTTTCCTCAATAGAGTTTATTAAATATTTTTGATATTTTCTCTTAATTCTCCTAATAGTTTTGGTGAATTATTTTCTGATATTCTTGAGGTTCATGGCGTTTTCTTCTATTTTGTGGGCTTGAAATTCCAACCAAGCTTGATGTCTTCTTCACACATTCCATCACAATCAGAGGTCCACCAGGCATGTCTTTTCCTTGGATTTAATGGAGCTAGATCTTCTGCATTCTGTTCAAGAATTGATATTAGGTCATCCAAATTGTCTGTTAGTCTTGTAGTTCCTGTTCTTTGCCAATACTGGGCATTCTGGATTAACTGATGAGGGTTGTATGTCCTTTCCTCTCCAACTCTTTTTCTTCTTAATGGAGTAAGTTTAATCTTGATTTTAATTAAGTAATGATCTGAACCAGTGTCCGTTCCCCTTAGAACCTTGACATTGTGGATTTCCTTGTGAAAGAATTTGTCCATACATATGTGGTCTAGCTGCCATTCTCCTTTTGTCCAATCAGGATGTTTCCAAGTTTTAAGTTTGTGTGGATTTCTTTTAAAATATGTAGATTTGGAGATTAGTCCATAGGTTCTGCCAATTTCTAAGAGTCTTTGGCCATTTCTGTTAGTATATTTATGAGGAGCCCACTTTCCTACTACATCTCAATACTTCTTTTCCTTACCAAGTTGAAGTGTTAAAGTCCCGTAAAGGATCTTGATGTTACTCATATTTATTTTATCCATTGTCTGTCCCAGAAATTATCGACTTCTTGCAGAGTTTTTGTTAGTAAATTTATTTCATTGGTAGGGGCATGAGCATTTATGATGGTGTAAAGTTTGTGTGTGGTTTGTAAAGTTAGAATTGCAATTCTCAGTGAGATGGCTTTAAAATCAATTACGGAATCTATTATTTTCAAATTTACTATAAATTCTGTACCATATTGGGGACAATGTTTCATGATCCTTTGGCCTGGCTTCCCATTGTACACTCTATAACCTTGAGATTCAAATGGATTTCTCATTTCTTGGAGCCCTACCACAAGAATATTTTGCCTATCTAATTCATCTGTGAAGTTCTTGAGCTTTCCGGTGTTCAGTAAGGAGCTTATATTGTGTGTCGCAATGTAGTTAATATGCTTATGTTTGGTTATATGTATGTCTTTTTTAGTGTTCAAATTCATTCTTGTCTTTTAGGCGATTACCCACCGAATCCGATGTAGTCTTCTCCATCCTTAAGGGCTTGGACGGTGGAATTTTTTTACTAAAGAACTTTTCCATATCTGACTATCAAAGGTTATCAACCTTAAGTGGAACAAGCTCCAATTTACAACTACGGTTGTTAGCTGCAGAGGATATTTATTTAGCCGCCACTAACATGTGAAATAGACGCTTTTGGGGTACTGCCACTAACATGTGGAACTGTCATGCCCTTTATTGCCTCAAGATGTTTATTTTCTGGCTGTAATTTTACGGCTTTAAGCCAACCCTCCTCTTTTTCCGGGCTTGGGACTGGCAACAGCAACTACTGAGCTACGCAATCCACCCAGCAGATACTACAGCCATTTATTGCAATATTTTATTACATTATTGCATTTATACCTGCTCTTAAAGACAGTTCTATTTTTTCTGTAATATAAGTTTTAAGTTTTAAATTTAGCTTAAAGTATGTCAGTTTTTAATGTCAATGTAATTTGTTAATTATTTAGTTAAATTCAGTTTTAATTCTATTAATTATATTTACATATTTTAATTACCATAATTTATTATTTAATTCAAGATTGTAAACATAATGTGGTGAAGTGTGAGAGAGGGCCTCAAGTCCTGATGTCACCGCTGAATAAGGCACTAATAGATGAAATAAAAATATTAGGTCCCAACGTTGAAGAATTTAAACAGAAGCAATGCATTACGAAGTTACTGTTCCATAATTATTCAATACAATCTCAAGGAAATTATTTTGACATTACCATTATTATGGCCATTATCCTAATGGATCTTAAGTCATCTTTTAAAGCAACAAATATCTTATTCCTGAAGAAAGAGGTGAGGTCTGTGCCATTTCACCATTGACATTACTGTTTGTAATAGCAAAATTAACTTTTACTTTTATCTTCACATTGTTATGTGTATTCTGATCCCCTTAATGCTGTGTAGTCAGCATGTCCAAGATTGGATTCAGGGTGAAACTCATTAGATTGAACCTGTCACGAAAGTACTTTGATCAGAAAAGGGTTGCATTCCGTATCAGATTCCTTTAATATAATATGTTTGAGTTCACCGAGTTGGTGCACATTCCCAAATTGGCTTCTCCCTTGAGCAGGCTTGGTTGAGGTTCGGCCTTGTAGTAACTGCACATTGTGTTAGTCTGATTTTATGTGGACTGCCTGTTGTAGTTTCTTAGAGTGAGTATTTAGGTTCCGTTGGTACCCTAGCCTTCGCGGATGATGTAGTACTCCTAACTGACAAACAACACTCAGCTGCAAAAGAAGTAGAGGAATTACAAATTGTGGCCGTGGCTTTTGAAAAAACTGCATATATGGACTCAGAGAAAACAGGTCTCACAGACAGAATCAAAACCAAATTTCAGGAATTCCACTGTGTTCTGAAATTCCAGTACCTAGGAGAAATTCTCACCCCAAATAGCTTTCAAAGTATGTCATGCAATTTGTAAATCCAAGTCCATATCCATCCAAGCAAAATTAAAACATTCCAGGACGTTTTGACTTTATAGGACATTGCGGTTTCTGCAAAGTGTCTTCATAGCGCTGCGTATTGATTGTGGTTCCATGCTCGTGGAAGTCGATGAACGGAGGGCCCATGCAGTCAAAGAAGGAGGTCATCATGAGTTTACCGGAACTTGTGTGAACAGCTTTGGATTTCTTTGGCGGGGTAGAATTGCGATGTTTCCATTGTTGGCTTTGCTGTTTGCATTCAGGCTAAAAATGGTGGCACTGCGTTTTGTCCCCTGTCACGATAGGGAAAGAAACACCTATTCTTTCACGTGGTATCGCTGCATATGACTCAGACATGATGCTGTTCTGTCAATCTTTTTACCCTCTGTCAGTTGACGGTCACAAATTTTGTGGAAACGCAAGTGATCTTTCATAATGGCATGCACGGAGCCATGGCTAAAGCCGACCTGAACACAAGTTTCTTCTTTCGTGATTCGTTGGTTTTCCTGGATAAGGCCATTAATCCGCCCTATCACATCAGGAGTAATGAATCGATGGCCCTGTCCGGGGTGTGCATCGTCTTGCATTGATGTGTGCCCTTCTCAGAATCTTCTATGCCACTCTTGCACATTTCTCATGGGCATGCAATGTTTGCCATACACAGCAGACATGCGATGATGAGTTTCGTGTTCTCCAATACCCTCAGCCACCTAAAACCAAACCACACTTCTCTGCTCTTCTTTGCTTGCCTCCATTTCTACAGCTGGATGAACACACTAGATCAGTCCACACACCAACAAAGACATAACCCAACAACTGCTTGCACCTGTGAGTTGTCACTGTGCAATTCTCCTACCAAAGCGATGGCAGTATGGATACGTAACAATAGATTTGCCACCTTTTGCGCAGTATGTGTGTTATGGCAGGTGTTCGGTTTTCATTTGACTACCCCTTACACAATATATTTACACTGCTTAAAGTAGCTTCTAATCTATCTTTCTCTAGAGTGAGTCATTCATGTTGTGATTTAATGTCATATTCTGTTATTACCCTTGTAATCATTAAATATTCCTTCTCAACTGATTCAAGTTTAAATTCAGTCTTCAAAAATTCAACTAGAAAATTCTATTACTTTTTCATAATTTATCATTAATGAATTTCTTTGAATCCAACATTTCATTAACTCAACTATTTCCTCATGTTAAAAGTCAACTTTATTCCTCGAATATTTAACCCTCTTTAGAATTGACTCGATTATGTTAAACACATTCCTCAATTTCTTCCAAAGCGTGACAGCTATATGTCCTAAAATTATTTAAATAAATAGCTCTGTTATAGCTTCTTCATTCATTAATTTGTTTGTAAATAACATTGTCTGGATTTACAATCTAGATGAATGGTTTGATTTAATCCGTTTATGTAATTCATAAATGTTTGAATTAATCCTCTCTTAATCTGTTCCTTATCTTTCTTTATTTATGACATTTTTAATCTGCTGATGCTTTTAATTTCCTTCAATCTTTTGATCTGCCTTGATCTGTTGTTTTCCTTCAATCAGTTTATTTGCCTTTGTTCAGAGAACTTATTACGACTGTAGGATTGAATCCTAGTATGGCGGCATGTGCAGAAGTAACACTAAGTGATAAGTGCAGTATTTTTATATCTTTGGTGGAAAAGAGTGCAGTGAATTATTCCAAAAGTGCTACAATTGCTTCAGATAACCCTGCTGGAGACCTGTAAAACACTATTCTATTGGAAAAGCTATTGGTGAGTGAAAAATTTACTCTTAACTGTTTGTTGTGGTGCAGTACTTAAAGTCTGCAGCTGGTAGCCGTAAGTCAGCCACGGCAGATGGATGAGAGTGGTGTTCTCAGACTGCCCGTAGCTGATTGGCCACTATTCTGCTTGGCGCTTGCCCTAAGCGGGGACATCGAAATGAATCCGGGTCCTCAACAGTGCACAGTTTGTGGAAATAGTGGTAGGAGGAACCAATTACTTGTCCACTGTAATAACTGCTCGCTAAATGGCCGTAGAACCTGCGCAAAACTCTCAATGTCTGACTTTAGAAAAATAACGAGTGGTTCCTGGACATGGTTATGCTGGCAATGTGAAATGCCGCCGTTATCTGGCTCGTTCTGTACAGTTACAAGTGATACGCTCAATGACTTAGTGAATAACTCTAAATGTAAATATAAATCTATAACTTTTTGCCGTCAATGCGCGCAGTATTATGCAACCTGGACGGTTACAAAATATTCACACATTGCTTAAAAGCCTTGGCCCGAACATCATATGTGTCAGTGGGATGTGGTTGTCTAACAGAATTTATGACTCGGAAGTGTTTCCTGACTTGCTGATATTGCTCTGTAAGGACTGGTCCCACAGCTCTGCAGGGGGAGTTATAATTGCAGCCAAGTCAGAATATAATCCGACTCAAGTTCATCACCTGAGAACAACAGCCAAAGCACTGTGGGTAGAAGTGACATGCAGCAAATACAAATTCCTTATTTTATAAATTTTTCGCACCCCTAAATCATCCCCGGAGCTGAATGATGAATTAATCCTCTCTCTCGAACATGTGCAACAAAATTATGATGGCATTTATATTGTCGGTGATTTCAGCCTAGAAATTAAGAGGTCCAGAAATGCTTCCCCTGTTCCAAATAACCCCCTCGGCAATAGATTCCTATTGAAAGCCTTTCAATGAGATTCATAATATTAATAGATTCCTTTCTGCTTTCTATGATTTATTCCTTCATCAGTTAGTATTCCTAGCCAAGCGTATTATGAAAACAACACAATCAACACTTGATCTTTTCCTAAGTAACATACCACAGTTTGTCCAGTCCCTTAATATTATTCCTGGATTCTGTGACCATCAGGCAATTCTTGCAACACTGACTCATACAAAACCATCCCCCAAACTCCATACGAGAACAGCTTATAATTTTTCCTGAACAAACTGGAACACACTATCCACTTTACTACCAAACCACCTCCATGTTCTCACCTCTAAATTCACCAGCAGTATAGAGATAAACAAGGTAAAGCAAGACTGGAAGAAAATTTTCTTTTAATTTTTAGAAGAAACCGCACCAAAAGTAAGTATAACCACCAAACTGAAATCCCGTAGATCACCAAGGTGTTCGTACAAGAGATTCGAGAGAGGCTGTACCTAAAATGGAAAAGAAACCCAACCGACTGTGAATGGGAGAAGTACAAGCTGGCTAGGAAGAAGACTAAACAATCTGTCAGTGATTCATACAATTCTTATAATCACAGTCTCAACACCAACTCCAAGGAACTGTGGGCTTTTCTCAGAAGTAAAGGTTGCAACAGAGCTCAATCTGTATTTAAACATAACGGTATGGCAGTCTCCACCCCACAAGAAATTGCAGATACCTTCAACAGGAAATTAAAAAAACATATCCGCCCCTACTGAGGAAGAGAACACGCTCTATTAATGGGCAACTAACCTTCTCTTCCCTCTACCCAACCTGTATTTCTCAACAAGTGAAATCAAGGAGAGCCTTCTGAAAACAAGACCACATACCGTAACCAGCCCAGATCAAGTGCCAGTAAGAATTCCGAAGAACTGTGCAGCCGCCTTGGCGCGCTCTCTTCAACCATTCCATGAAAATCAGGATGGTGCCTGTGGAGTGGAGAGAAGCCAACGTAGTATGGAACATATACTTGTTAAGTACACTGACTGACAGAGCAAATGCAACACCAAGAAGGAGTGGTCAGAACTTTATGCCAATTGCAGGGTAGACTGACGTCACTGAGGTATGCTCATGATGTGAAATGTGCCGCTGTGCTGCGCACATAGCGAACGATAAATGGGACACGGCGTTGGCGAATGGCCCACTTCGTACCGTGATTTCTCAGCCGACAGTCATTGTAGAACGTGTTGTCGTGTGCCACAGGACACGTGTATAGCTAAGAATGCCAGGCCGCCGTCAACGGAGGCATTTCCTGCAGACAGACGACTTTACGAGGGGTATGGTGATCGGGCTGAGAAGGGCAGGTTGGTCGCTTCGTCAAATCGCAGCCGATACCCATAGGGATGTGTCCACGGTGCAGCGCCTGTGGCGAAGATGGTTGGCGCAGGGACATGTGGCACGTGCGAGGGGTCCAGGCGCAGCCCGAGTGACGTCAGCACGCGAGGATCGGTGCATCCGCCCCCAAGCGGTGGCAGCCCCGCACGCCACGTCAACCGCCATTCTTCAGCATGTGCAAGACACCCTGGTTGTTCCAATATCGACCAAAACAATTTCCCGTCGATTGGTTGAAGGAGGCCTGCACTTCCGGCATCCGCTCAGAAGACTACCATTGACTCCACAGCATAGACGTGCACGCCTGGCATGGTGCCGGGCTAGAGCGACTTGGATGAGGGAATGGCGGAACGTCGTGTTCTCCGATGAGTCACGCTTCTGTTCTGTCAGTGATAGTCACCGCAGACGAGTGTGGCGTCGGCGTGGAGAAAGGTTAAATCCGGCAGTAACTGTGGAGCGCCCTACCGCTAGACAACGCGGCATCATGGTTTGGGGCGCTATTGCGTATGATTCCACGTCACCTCTAGTGCGTATTCAAGGCACGTTAAATGCCCACCGCTACGTGCAGCATGTGCTGCGGCCGGTGGCACTCCCGTACCTTCAGGGGCTGCCCAATGCTCTGTTTCAGCAGGATAATGCCCGCCCACACACTGCTCGCATCTCCCAACAGGCTCTACGAGGTGTACAGATGCTTCCATGGCCAGCGTACTCTCCGGATCTCTCACCAATCGAACATGAGTGGGATCTCATTGGACGCCGTTTGCAAACTCTGCCCCAGCCTCGTACGGACGACCAACTGTGGCAAATGGTTGACAGAGAATGGAGAACCATCCCTCAGGACACCATCCGCACTCTTATTGACTCTGTACCTCGACGTGTTTCTGCGTGCATCGCCGCTCGCGGTGGTCCTACATCCTACTGAGTCGATGCCGTGCGCATTGTGTAACCTGCATATCGGTTTGAAATAAACATCAATTATTCGTCCGTGCCGTCTCTGTTTTTTCCCCAACTTTCATCCCTTTCAAACCACTCCTTCTTGGTGTTGCATTTGCTCTGTCAGTCAGTGTATATGTTGGATTTTCTCAAGAAGAGAAACCTGTTGAACTCAAACCAGTATGGCTTCATTCCTGAAAATTCTGGACAACACTTTTAATAAAAGTCATTGATGATTGGCAGTTCTCTTTGGAGCAGACAGATGTGTCACAAATAGACTGTGTGTCACTGGACTGGAGCAAAGCTTTTGACAAGGCATCACATCAAAGACTTTAGTTAAAACGTAAGAACTACGGTATTCAGGTCGTTTTTGGTGGGTCGAGCGCAATGTGTTGTGTACGGAGGAGCCAAATCAGGCCAAACCATAATTACTTGTGGAGTAATTCAGGGTAGTGTGATAGGGCCCCTCCTGTACACGATTTATGCTCTCGACTTACCGGATTGTGTAAATTCGACCATGGCATAGTTTAATGGAATAGTATCAATAAGTTAATTTATTGAATTTACCACCTAATCAATACAAAATGTCTTATTTTAGTTGGTTTACTTTGTCATATTAACTAAAATGGTACATGTTTCGCCATGAATTCAGGCATCATCAGCCATTATCTTAACTTTAAAATAGAAACAGTCACCTGATTTATATGTACATGAAGTAAAACAAAAAAACGTTGGAGAGACTTGAATTACAATTTACATATAGTAAAAGAATTAAAGTTAAGTTGGTTATAAAGATATTACAGTGAGTGAGTAAAATTACAATTGGTGAAAGTAATGGTGATATGACATTAGAAGGCTTCTATTATAATTAAAAAGAAAGAACAAAGCAACAGTCTGTCATAAACGAGTGATAGGATTGCTAAAAATTATGTTGGGCGACCAGCGGTTACAACGAAAATGACAATGATAATCGTATTTAATAAAAATGTAGAATAAAATAATAGTGAAATATGGTCATGTGACTGTCAATATTTGTTGACTAGAGATAAATCGAAATTCAATGGCATATGGTGATATGGTTCAGTTTAATAAAAATACGAAGTTGAATAACGATGTTTAAATAGGGCCTTTATGGTCCATCTCAATTTGTTGCAAATGCTGCAATGTTGTTAAGAATGTGTGGATGATTGACATTCAAGTCGAAACAGAAGTGTTACAGTTGAATCTGTAAAAGGAAACAAAAACGTGGTGTTAATTGAGTGAAAAATCGCAATGAAATATTAAAGTGAAAATTGTGTACACTTACCATTAGACTAAGAGAGGGTAGTTTGTTACGTTATTAACTGAACGTTATTGTCGACTGTCTGCTTCTTACTGCGAGTGTTGTAACTGTGTGTTTGAGTTGGAGGTGAAGGTGTGACTATGGGTTTGTTTGTAGTACTTGGAGGGGAGTTGCTATTGGCGGAAGAGAGGGAGGGAAGTATACTGCTGCGCGTGTTGTAACGGTGAGATGCCGTTGGAGGGAGCGAAAATACAGTGGGTGTAGCTAAGGGTCTATTGGTTGCATTTGAATTAGAGGTACTGGCGGTGAGGGGAAGGGAGGGGATTTTGTTAGTTGTAGAGGAGGTAGGGGGGCTTATTGATTTGAGGTTGAAAACTTTTAGGAATATATTGGTGAGGGGAATTGAATCTTGTAATAGACATAAAGTCTGTTCGTACAAGGGGCTGTTTTTATCAATGATATCGTTTAAGTTCTTATCTTTGTTGAAATGTTGGTCGAGGAAAATGAATAAATTTTCGTACTCAGTCATAAGTTTACTTTTGTTGACTCTTTTAAGGATATGAAGGTCTTGTTCTATAGTGGTAAATTTATGTCCTGTGTCCCTCATGTGGTTGGCCATTGCTGAAAATTTGTTATGTCTTTGTGCATTATAATGCTCGGCGTATCTAGTGGAGAAGCTGCGGCCAGTTTGGCCAACATAAGAAAAATTACATGTGGAGCATTTTAGTATGTATATTCCTGATCCAGAGTAACTATTGTCTGTGATGTTAATATAGAGTTATGATTAGACCTGGGATTTTAGGCTCTATAAAAATTAGTTTCAGGCGCCTAAAATAGGCTTTTAAAACAAGTAAGTAGGCTTTTAAAAGAGAAAATAGGCACTTAAAATATGTTTTAAAATGTTCTGCAGGAAATAGACTTTAAAATATTACAATATACACTTAAACTGTAACGTGATCCTTTTTTACTTTAACAAACTTGGTATCCCTATTCTTAAACTGAAATAACTGCAAAATTAAGACAGAATAAAAAAGACATTTATCAGAAACAATATAAAAAGTCATGTCAAAAAAGTTATGGATTAAATGATATATCATTATCACTACTGATCTAAAACCTTATACTAAAATCACTGTACACAATTACAGCACTGTAGGCATCCGATAACGGTGTAAACGCGAATGGAGTATGTGTTTATTATTTGTGAGGAACATTCCTACTGTACTTTCATTCGTAGTTTGCTTGACAGTATATAACAATTTTCTCCAAATTTTCCACAGTCAGGCTGTGTCTTTTGTCTATTAAAATCATTCTGAAAGCAGAAAAAGAGTGCTCCACACTCACAGATGTTAGAGGGGCACAGGAAAATTTACCTACATTTTTCAATTCAGTTTCACTTAGTAAGTTTACCTTTTCCCCATCCATTACCTGATGTACCCTTTTCAGCACTGAATAACCTGGGTTCTTCTGCAGTACACTAGACTACTTGTCTCTTATTTTATCCCCTACCTTGCCCCTAGCACTTTGTATGTTATTTTCAGCTTCCTCAATTACAGAAAATTGCTGTTTGAGACTGTTTCCTTTTTCCTCCATTTTTGTAATGATGACTGGAAGAAATGAAACATTTGCCTAAATATACGCAATGTCTCTCTGAACACTGGAACAATCATTTAACAGCTTTATGACAGACAACACACATGCAGATGTTGTCCGTTAAAGGCAAATTGTCTATCACAGTCATGATTCCCTCAAGATGTTCTGCATAATACAGGGCAGCTTCCATCCAGGAACCCCAACAGGTGATGATTGGCTGTGATGGAAGGGGAACAGAGGGAAGTTTCTCTCGAAAGATGGCTATTCTTGATGGAGCCTTACAGAACACTTTCTTCATTGTTGAAATGAGAGTATTTACTGCAGGAAACTTGGTCCTGTTTCTGCGAGTCTATGCGAGGCATGGGCCATGCAAGTAACATGAATTAAAGAAGGATAGAAAGTTTTGAGGAGAGGTGCAGTGGCAATCATGTAGGAAGCAGCATCGGAGACAAGGAGCAGGACTTTAGAATCATCAACACTCCCAGGATACAACAATTGCAACCCCTTGTTGAAGAAGTATGCAATGCTTTGACTATTGACTTTCTCAAGCTGTTTAGAGCAAAGAAGGTGAGCGGTAGATGCCAGATTGGGTTCCAGTTTTCCTACTATAAGGTTAGCAATGTACCTGCCCACAGAGTCGGTGGTTTCGTCCGCACACAACAATATGCAAGACTCCCCAATATCCTCCCTGACTGACAAAATGACCTCATTGTAACACATATCTAAGTAGTTTTTCTTTAATGTAGATGCTTATGGGATGTGCTGCTTGGTGTATTTCTGTAAAAAAAAAATCTCTGAAAACTGGATTATGCACAGCATTCCAGGGGATATTTGCTGCAACTAGGGCTCTACACATATTAGCATAGAAACCATTATGGGTTGTAGGAGATATAGTTTGTGTGAGCAGAGTCTGTCTAATGTTACTTTTCATGGCTGCTTTCGCTTTGTGACTGGCAGTATCTGTATGCTGCTGAAGGTGGAATTTTTTTCTCATGTGAAATCTAAAACATAATAAAGCGATGTCAATTAGAGACTAAGATGAGGAATAGAAAAGGTGAGCTATTGAATACAATTTGTAATTTTGAACTATTTAAATAAAGCCATTGTTGCTCTAAAGTTAATTAAGAACAAGAACACTACAGTCCCCGAAGGGCCTTGGTTTCAATAACTGTTGCTGCCCAGCTAATGGCCTGCAGATATTGGGTGGTGTATGGTCAGCACGATATATCCCTCAGCCGTATTTCCGTGACTCCTGCCCACTGTAGCTCCTCAGTTGTCCTCGCGATGCTGGGTCAACAGCGTTCCAGACCTCATAGACTTCTAAATTACTGCCGGTACTGGAAATCGAACTCAGGTCGCCTGGACTAGGTCCCTACAATTAATTAGAGGAACCAATATCAAAACCTTAGTTTTAGATTAATATGAAATTTAAGATATATCCACATACCTGTTTATTGCAGTACTGGCAGAAAATAATCTTGCCATCAAAAGTCATCCCTGGAAATTGTACAAGCCATTGTTGTATAAGCGCACTCTTAGATGATTTCGTTTTAGGCATGATGAACTATATTCACTTAAACAGATGTTCTTTCACTGGCGACTTGACACAGTATGTCCCTTCTTACTACCTGCTCGTTGTTCTTCCTAGATAATCCTCCCCGTCACTCGACACAGTACGTCCTTTACTACCTGCTCGTTGTTTTTCTGAGCTAATCCTCCACCTCCATCCTTCACTCAGCATTCCTTTGGTGACAGTTGTCTGGGAAGAGCACATTTCTGTGAAAAACCCACCCTCTGCTGTTCTGCTCGTTCCAGAGATTTCCAGTGTGTGATTGTAAAAATTAAAGAAGTTGAATTTTATTTTAAATGTAGAAAATAGGCATTTTTAGGCACTAAAATAGTATAATAGGCTCTAAAGGTCCAAATAGGCATTTTAGGGCACTATAAAACTCTATTAATGTAAGGGATTTTTCATGAAACGTCAACATATTTTAAAAAATCATGTTATTTCGTAAGGAACGAAATAGGCATTTGCCTTAAAATCCCAGGTCTAGTTATGATTAAAGAATAGATTACGATTAGTGTTTTTTGTTGTATAGGCTATTTTTACATCGTGCTTCATTAGTGAATTGGATATCGGATAAATACTATGGTTATTGAACGTGAATTTACCGTATTTTGGTTTAACGGGTTTGAATGGGGTTAAATTTGTAGCTAATTTTAATTTGGTTTTATTGATGATTTTATCAATTATATCTGTATGAAATCCATTGAATTTAGCTATTTTAATGAATTGTAATTCTTTCTTTAAATTACTGGGGGACATAGAGATTTTAATGCCCTATATATTAGACTGTGATAAGTGGCTTTTTTATGTAAGTTGGGATGTAAAGAATCATTTTTTATGGTTGTTGGAGAAAAGGTGGGTTTTCTGTATATTGGGAAGTTGAACTTGTTTGATAATCATGTGGTTTTGATGTCTAAGAAATTTAAAGAGCTATTGATTTCATCTTCTTTAGTGAATTTAATGTTATTGTCCAAATTGTTGAGGAAGGATAATATGTTATCACTGTTATTGATTTGTTTAACTATGATTGCTATGGTATCATCGACATAACGATGCCAAAAACAGAGTCCGTTGATGTTATCGATAATCTTGCTGTGTTCGAGGTTATTTAAGTATATATCAGCTAATATTCCAGATAACGAGTCTCCCATCGCCAAACCTTCCTGTTTGTAAATTTTCTTATTGAAGGTGAAGTAATTGTTGTTTAAAACAAAACTAATTTTAACCACTCATCAATTTCGATTTTACTCAATTTGCTATGTTTCGATAGATTGTTCCTTATGATATTAATACCGTAGTATTATTAATGGGGATATTTGTATACATGTTGGTGATATCGAAAGAGCATAAAACGTGGTTTTGTTGTAGATTGAATTTATTTAGGGAATTGCAAAGTTCGATCAAGTTTTTTATGGGGTTGGAGTTGTTGAATTTGAAATGTTTTTTCAGGAATTTGTGTAGGAATTGAGAAGTTTTATAGGTAGGACTATTCATACTATTAATTATAGGTCAAATGGGGACTTCCTTTTTATGAATTTTGGGTAATGATCTTACTGTAGGTAACTTTGGGTTCATTATGGTTAATTTCTGATAATCTTGATCATTTAAAATAAAAGTAGAATTTTTGAGAAGGTTCTTTAAGTCGCGCTGTATTTTGTTTGTTGGATCTTTATTAATTATAGTACCGGGCGAGTTGGCCATGCGCGTAGAGGCGCGCGGCTGTGAGCTTGCATCCGGGAGATAGTAGGTTCGAATCCCACTATCGGCAGCCCTGAAGATGGTTGTTTATCTATGTAATCTTGTTTATTCATTATTACTATGGTGTTGCCTTTATCTGCTTTGGTTATTACTACATTACTATTATGGATTTTAGATTTCAGATTTAGGATTTGTTTTGAGATGTTGTAGTTGTTGTTAGATGTTATCTCATTAAACAATGTTGGGAGTCTCTTTTTTACTTCATAACGTACGTCATTTTGCTTCTCAATCGGAATTTGTTTATCAATATTAGTTTTGATTTCAGCGATGGTAGTAATTATGTTGTCTGCTTTTTTGTGAATAGGCCAATTATATTTAATACCCTTATCCAATAGATTCATCTCTTGTTTGGAGAAGGCAGTATTAGATAGATTAATAGTAGTGGAAATGTTAGTCACATGGGAAGGGGACACTTTGTTAGTTGTGTTATGGTCAGAAGTTTTGCGTTTGTTTTCTTGTAAACAAGATAATTTATGGTTTAGGGTTTTCTGTTTCCTGTCTAATATGTGTGATAGTTTAAGGTAAGTGTGCCTTAAAAATGAATTCCATTCAAGTGGAGATAGTTTTTGAGAGATGGTCAAATGTGTCCTATATAATTGTAAATTCAATAGAGATTTCTTCCTGTATAATAGCTTGATTTCATTTTTTAACCATATGCTGTTTACTTTCTTTTGAGTGACATTAGATTTTGAATGGGGATGACCTTTTCGTTGCAAAGATTTGAGAAACTTAGGAACCAACTGTAATTTCATGCAATCTTTAAGAAACTTGATATCTCTAGAAATCTTGCCTATTTTAATTCTTAGGTTCAAATACTTATTAGGTTTTATCATTGCCTGGTTGGCATTAATATTACATGTGATAAATATCATTCTTGATCCATATTGATGATACTTGAATGGAATAATATCAATAAGTTAAATTACTGAATTTACCACCTAATCAATACAAAATGTCTTATTTTAGTTGGTTTACTTTGGCATATTAACTAAAATGGTACATGTTTCGCCTTGAATTCAGGCATCATCAGCCATTATCTTAACTTTAAAATAGAAACAGGCACCTGATTTATATGTACATGAAGTAAAACAAAAACCTTGGAGAGACTAGAATTACAATTTACATATAGTAAAAGAATTAAAGTTAAATTGGTTATAAAGATATTACAGTGAGTGAGTAAAATTACAGTTGGTGAAAGTAATGGTGATATGACATTAGAAGGCTTCTATTATAATTAAAAAGAAAGAACAAAGCAACAGTCTGTCATAAACGAGTGATAGGATTGCTAAAAATTATGTTGGCCAACCAGCGGTTACAACGAAAATGACAATGATAATCGTATTTAATAAAAATGTAGAATAAAATAATAGTGAAATATGGTCATGTGACCGTCAATATTTGTTGACTAGAGATAAATCGAAAGTCAATGGCATATGGTGATATGGTTCAGTTTAATAAAAATACGAAGTTGAATAACGATGTTTAAATAGGGCCTTTATGGACCATCTCAATTTGTTGCAAATGCTGCAATGTTGTTAAGAATGTGTGGATGATTGACAGAAAATTTATTACATCTAATATGGCATAGTTTGCCGATGACGCAGTCATTTACAGAGCCATGAAAAATAGTGATGAATTGGTACAATTCCAGCAGATCTGCATAGTATAGCTCTGTGGTGTGATGTAAATAAAATGTGTATAAATGTTAAGGAGTGTAAATATATAAGACTAAGCAGAGCTAACAACCACCCCAGAACCAGCCGTCTCTATGTGAAATCCAACTACCACCTTCTAACTCCATCAAACTGCTCAGTATTCATATTACGGACAATCTAAAATGGAATAAACATGTGGAGGAAGTGAGATGTTAGTCATACGGAGCACAAGGTTTTGTCTGTAGATGTCTCTCCGGAGGAAGATGTAAAGCACTATAAACGGCTTACATTTCCCTTGTGCAGCCCATATTACTCTATGGTCTTCCTTCCTGGCACCGACAACAGAAAATATGAGGAAATGAGAAGGTGTCCAGCACCGAGCAGAACGTATAATAAACAAACACATCCCTTTAAACACAGCCAGGTCATTGCCACCAGTCAACATGGCAGCCGGCACAATTCCTTTCCTCACCGCAAGATGCGGGCTTCATTCATTCCATCCCTGACCCGATCAATGACTGGACAAAAGGTTGTAGGTTTTCATCTTTTTGCAGTAGAAATACTGTACAATGTTGAAACAAGTCTTCGTCATGACAGAACATTAAAAGATCAAATCAAATTTACAACAAAAATAGCATGAATAATTACAGAATTATATCCACAAATAAAGCACATACATCCATACACACACAAGGTACAGGTTGATTAACATTTTAATTGAATCGTGTGGTCATCTATCACGTATTTAGGCCTGATTTTTATATCTGTGGGTGTTGTTCATCATTTATCAAAGACCTTAACTTCATGAACCTTCTAGAATTTATGTCACCCTCACTGTCTGAATTATGATCAAACAAGAGGAATTATCACTTGGAGTCATTGAAAAGATTTGTCCATCTAGATATTCACTCATGTGAGACATTATCGAAGGCTAACAATGGCTTCAGTTTCACGTTAATTCCATAAAAATAGTTAAATACACTAAACCTCACTTGGGGTTATTCATTTCTGATTGAGTGTGGACAGAGAATGATTATTATTTAACCTGCACTGATCATTTCAAAGCAACTCACACGTGCTCGATATCATCTCCATAATCCAATATACGATGCAACTTCTTCAATTATCACCAATATGGGGCTAACATCCCTTGCTATCACTTAATAAGGCTTGGTCATTTCCCTTGAGCACTATTCGCTTCTTAACCCTTCTGAGCGGGAGCATTAAAAAATCTAGCCTTCATTAGATGCATTTCCAACCAGTTTTGATTATATTGGTAATAGCTCTTCATTCCACCGTGTATAGTGTGTTTAATCTCATTGTCATTGAAGTGGGTAATTTGCATATGGATTCAAATTTGTCTAAAGATATAAATCAAATAAGGGGCCAAGGGCTAAGGTAACATACATCTCATTTTCATTGACTGGAATCAATTCCTTTGACCTAGATCAAAATGGAAATAACATTCTTTGGGACTTTATGTAGTGATATGTTTCCGTTGCATTCAGCTGGACGAGTTCAGTTGAAAATGAAAAAAAACAATTTGAAAGGCTTTACTGGTTGCACGACATTTAGAGCTAAACCTTCAGGTGAGAAGACCTTAAATGTTTATTTCTTACGGAATTATCCATGTCATCCCAGTAAAAATTACAGGCATCACTACCACATCT
This sequence comes from Anabrus simplex, assembly GCF_040414725.1. Classification (NCBI taxonomy): domain Eukaryota; kingdom Metazoa; phylum Arthropoda; class Insecta; order Orthoptera; family Tettigoniidae; genus Anabrus; species Anabrus simplex. The sequence goes on along the minus strand of NC_090266.1, from coordinate 954,555,762 downwards.
AGCACAAATAGTGTCGGAAACAACAGTCTCTTCTGTATCATTTCAGCCTCATTACAGTGTAATTCGGCAATATCAATACTACTATCATCAGAATCATTGCTAAAATTATAACTGCTATCCTCATAATCACTAAAACACTCATTTAACATGCCTTGTACAGATTCGCTAGAAAAATTATCCTTGTTGACTGAGGCCATTGCAGAAAAAGTACATGAGTGAGTAGTCGATGAATGTTATACATCGATAACGAGGTGAAAAATTGTTAAAATGGATCGATAGATATATGAAGTGGAAGAATGAAACTTTATCTAGATAGCTGTGAAGAGGCCTCGGATGTAGTTTGAAGCAAACTCGCAAGATGGAACGACAATGCAGATCTGGTGCAATGCGTCAGACACGTCACACCATGCTGTTGGGTTAAAAGAAGATCCTAGCTTTCAACAGCACATTATTAACACTCAACACTTCACATATTAACCCGTTAGAGTAGTTACTTTTATAATATGTTATTTTTATGTCGTAATTTTACCCCTTAATTCACGTGAATAATATTAAGATGACAATGTATCCTTCTGCAGTGAAATAACATAAGAAGATTGGTCCTAATCTGTACAAATTCACTAAAGAAGTGCATCTTATACATCCCGATTCAACTCGTTAGATTCTAAATTCAAGCAGAGTGGTCTATGATTTTTAACATGGGATTATGATTGCACAACACTGAAATTACATTAAATAACTGAAGACACACAATATCCACACATTTTCAATGGACAGAACTACTTCTAACACAAAATCTACCAACACCAATATTTAGATTGGAAGTGAAAAGATTCTCTAGCTACACTAAGTTAATAGAAAATACTACTGGATAGAAGAAGATGGTATTAAATTCTATTGAAAATGAAAGTATTGTTTACAAAAGGTACTTTTTTTTTAAACGATGGAAGTTGATTTCAGTCAGGCTGGCAACAGCTCACAAAGTATTCCCTTTAGAGTTCGGTGGCATCATCTCTTTTAGTGGCACATCCTGGTGGAAAGGTCCCTCGATGAGTGCACCAAGAACATTGTAGAGAGATTCCTCTTGTAAGCAGCATGACGATTCCTTGTTTCTTGTGGTGCAGGCTCACTCGAAATTGTAGGTTTCTTCTCATACTGAAACTAAAATACCAAATTAAAATATGCTCTGACCAGTTTTATTTCAATATCATTTCTCTTGTCACAAATTATACTTAACTTGGGGCTTACTGGGCGAGTTCGCCATGCGGTTAGGAGTGCGCAGCTGTGAGCTTGCATCCGGGAGATAGTTGGTTTGAATCCCACTGTCGGCAGCCCTGAAGATGGTTTTACGTGGTTTCCCATTTTCACACCAGGCAAATGCTGGGGCTGTACCTTAATTAAGGCAACGACCACTTCCTTCCCATTCCTAGGCCTTTCCTACCCATCGTCGCCATAAGACCTATCTATGTCGGTGCGACGTAAAGACACTAGCAAAAAAAAAAACTTGGGGCTTAAATTGTTATATTCACACCACGCAAGTTGGCCGTGCGGTTAGGGGCGCGCAGCTGTGAGCTTGCATTTGGGAGATAGTGGGTTCGAACCCCACTGTCAGCATCCCTAAAGATGGTTTTCCGTGGTTTCCTATTTTCACAGCAGGCAAATGCTGGGGCTGTACCTTAATTAAGGCCACAGCCGCTTCCTTCCCATTCCTAGCCCTTTCCTCTCCCATTGTCGCATAAGACCTGTCTTTGTCGGTGCGACGTAAAGCAAGTTAAAAAAAAATTCACATCACACATTTTAGAATTAATGATTTAATAACCACTCCTTGCAGAAGGCAAAATAAAGCATTCTTTTAAAAGACATCACAGCTACGTTAAAGATTCTTGGTGGTGAACATCTCCACTCCACTTTACAAAACACAGTTCGAAGTTATGGTACGGCAAGCTCGCTTGCCGCCTCATGGAGGAACATGCTGTAACGTAGCAAAATAGAATAGTAGCAGAGCTGTAGACTAGTAGTAGTAGAGAAAGAGCTTCGATTACACATGGCTTTTATTACTTCGCAGTCAAGAAGTTGGGATTAGTTAGAAATCAGTAATTGTTTTCTAACTAATCCCACCTACAATTATTGTAGATTTTCTTCTTGTCTTCATCAAATATTATTGGTTCGATGCTGGTCTTGTGGAGAGTTCTGGAAACTCACCAGGCAATGCTAGCCTTGAATATGTTCACTCATCACCCCATCCACGTGGTACAGTCTTGACCAGTAAGAAAAGAGTAAAGTCTCCCCATACAGACATGCAGCTCGATTCAAGGTTACCTGAATCTGTCCTTCACTACAGCTGTTACAGAGTGACCCACTGACTGGATTAAATTACACTTGCACCTCTATAATTCTAATAATGCCAAAATATATTGGTACAGAATGTAACTTGGATATGTTCTACTTTTGGTATTTGTTTCAGGAATATTTATGAAACAAGCAAGAAATACCTTTGTTAAGGATGTAGACAGAGTGAACATTTTCATATATAATTCCAGGAAAGGCTTAAATTTAAAAAGCTTTTCAGGCCGTCTATAAGTACCCTGTTTAGAATTGTCATCAAAGTATAAATGTCGCAAGATGAGTTCAAACCTCTTGTCATTATTTGAGAGAACATAGGGGTTTCTAAAAATCCATCCCTAGTGAAATAGGTCTTCAGGGTGGGTTTTTGCAATATCTCCATCTACCCTTCCCTGTCGTTGGCTTCCACTTTACGCAGCGCAACCTTGCTTTCAAGGGGGGGGCAAAAATATATTCTGCCTCATACTTATTTGTCTCCCAAACAATTAGGTCAGTCTCTTTGTCATCAGTAGGGAAAATATGGTGAGAATAGTGGGGGGGTTCTGAAAATACATTTGAAAACATGAAAAAATGGTGTTGATGAAATCGCTTTATTAAGATTTAAACAAGTTACATGAACTTTCTTTATCCCACTTACTAGGTTCTAATAATTAATAAACTTATCATTTTGGTTTACACACATCATTTCAATATTTTTGACACTAAGTCACTGGTGCTTTGAGCTCGGTAGATCCTTATATTATAAAGAAACTGTTCGCCATCTGCAGAAACCATTGGAGCATATCTTGTCAGCACTTGTAAAGGGAGTTCAGTCCAAGTTGCAAAGGTTTCCACAACTGGATTGTTTTACAAATTTTATTTGAATTTGTATTTAGCAAATCCATCAATGTTGTCCCTAACACTCACCAACTTCTCTCACTGTTCCTCCTTCTCCATACCTTCTTCCAAACTCAATCTCATCAGGCAAATACCTATAGCCATGCACTGCAGAAAGTTCCAACTCCAGGCCTTTGTTGTTGTTGTGTAATTGTTGTGCCTGTTTCATGGCTGCTGGGATATGAATTAGTGGTGGTTTCTATAAATTATGTTTTAATAATTATTTATGGGCTATTGTTGACTTCTGATTAAACAAAATTTTAAAAAACTGTTCAAATAAAAAATAAAACTAATCTTTTAAAACCACAGATAAAAGTGGGGGGCAAAAAGGTGCTGAAGCATGAATTAAAAGGGAAAAGATGGCAAAATGTACTAATCTCACAAAAAGGTGCAAAGAAATTGTGTATATTTTGCTTCATTTCATGTCCCAAAATACATATATTGACCTATGTGTATGAAAATAGCTACAGTATATGTTTGGAAAGGTTTGCTTGTTGTTTAAAGGGGCCTAACATCTAAGGTCATCGGCCCTGTTTGGAAAGTTGCTGCACCTTAAAATTCTTTCACTAGTCATCAAAAACCAGCAAAAAAGCATGTAAAAGACTCAAAATACTTTTTGGTACCCGGCACATCCGTGAAGGGGATCGTGTGCTTGTGACAAAATCTCCCTCTTGTCACAACCATTGAACAGCAGATGAAGTTATTACAGCCGAAGCTGTTTCTTCTTCATCTGCACTGTCTACCACTTCTGCAGTAACTTCCTGCTATGCATAGTCACTGTCCGTATCACTACCGAAAATATTGCTTCCCAATATATCACTTCCACTCTATTAAACCAATGATCTCTGCACCCATAAGGGAATGAGTTGGCCCAGCCATTTATCTGCGACTGAGTAGCCTCTGGCTTGCAAAGCAGAAAATACCTGCAAAGTATTTACTTTCGGTACTTGCCCTTTAAATTGGCAAGAATTTTCTGGTTAGATATGGTTCACAAAGCATTCTTGAGATGGCAGGAAAGGATGTGATACCTTCTAAAACAACTTCCTTGAAACTCAATAAGAGCCTGTTTCATGTTTTATCCCTGATCGATACGAATCAAATGCAACATAAATATATTGATCTGTTTTGTATTACTTCTAATTACGAAATAGAGATGGCAGGAAAGTACACAACTTCTTGATTCATAAGGTGGGGAAAAAATCCTACAAAACAGCAGTGATGCATGTGTCTAATTTCCACCTGCTGTGGTCGTATGTGGTACTTCGAACCGGCTGAATGAGTATAGCCCACCAGACGTACAATGTACATCAAACCGGCTTGAGTGGTTAATATAAATAATTGTTGTTCTTCTAAATTACTCTAGCCATATTTTGTGCTTCTGTAAATAAAGAATTTTTTTTTTCAAATATGAAGGATCCAGAGAAAGGCTTGCTTGTTGTTTAAAGGAACCTAACATCTAAGGTCATCGGCCCTGTTTGGAAAGGTGCTTCACCTTAAAATTCTTTCACTAGTCATCAAAAACCAGCAAAAAAGCATGTAAAATAGACTCAAAATGCACTTTTATAAATTTCACAGCACATCATTTTTTGTGTTAGAATCTTTTATAACTACTCTAATATGCACATACACTTACCTTTACTTATTAAAGAGTACAGTGTAAGATGTGTTCTTCTATCTTAAATGTAAAATAAAGAAATATATCTAAAAAATTGTTTGTGACACATAAAAAAGTAAACTGAGTATAAGACATAACAAAAAAAAGGCTCAGTCCAAGAAACATTGGCATAATTAAACAGAGGCTAGTGGCCTAATGCAGCAATGGCTGCAATCTTATTTCTTGTCTCATTGCTTTCCCAGCATTATTATGTATCATATGGGTTATATAGCAAACTGCTGGAGAGTCTTCAAAATTGTTTCTTGATTAAGAGAGGAATTTATTGAATTTTCACAACGATTTCTGTTTGCAAGACCTGAATCTATCACATAAAATTGGCTGTATAATGGTTGCCAATTTTCAGTAGGCAGTAAATCTGAAATGTATCTATGAATCATCTCCTCATGTTAAATAAGGACCTAATCCTGGAATGTTGCTATGATTAGCAGAGAAGGATGCAAAGAACATTGTACTATTATACTGCCTTATATGGTTCATGAAATCATTATCATCTAGCATCATACCTTTAAGTACGTCGTTAACTTGAGGTTGTGGAAAATAAACCAAACCATTGTGGCAATACGAGTTAAAATGTCAATTTACTATTTCCACAGCGAAATGTAATGCTTGGCAGGGCATACAGATTTCATTTAGTAACCCTTCCCTACAAAATTCAATGGAGGTTTCATCGTGAATAGTTTTCCAAGCCAACAGACTTCTGTCCCTATTCTGGAAATTGTTAACTCAATCCCTAATTTGAGCTCTGACATCTGCAGTGCTCCTGTAAAGCAGCACGCCTTCTTGGGTGTCCTCTCCTACGAACAGAACTCTCTTCACATTTCACTAAAGAAAATTGAAAACGGATATCATACAGGGAGCGTGCATGGCCGCTCTTAGCGCCTCTAGCGGAAGAAATCAGTAACGTTTCGGTGATCTTGTCTTGAGCGGTCAATCCAGGCTGTGTAACTGTGGATGTGAAATTGTGGTAGTAGTAGTGTATCAAAATGCCTAACTAACTGCCACAACACACAAAGAAACGCGCACGGAAAAGGAATTACATTTCACACATTTCCTGGTCGTCCATGGGAATCGGACAGACGCAGGAAGTGGATTTCGGCTGTAGGAAGAATAAAGTAAGTACAGTACCTTATTTCATTTGTGACGTAAATCACACATTTCAAACATACCAGGTATGCCAAGTCAAGAACACGTTCATTTAAGTACACTTTGAAATAGTAAATTTCATTTCATGTATATATTGCAGCAGGTTCGTATAGGCCTATTTACACTCATGTCCTTCCATGTGCACGTGTCTTGACTGTGCCGAATATTTATAATGATAATAATAATAATAATAATAATAATAATAAAAAATATTCTCCTGCATTTCAGTTCAGATGGAACTCCATGGGAACCACCAAATGCTCCGTCATTTGCAGTGAACATTTTGTTGGAGGAAAGCCAAGTAATATTTAAAATCACCAATTATAGGCTATATATCATCTGTGTTTCATGAGAGCTATAAAAAGAAACCGAAAAGAGAATATGATGTATCCCGGTTTGAAAGAGCGACTAAACGAATGAAATGCTTAAATGTACAAACGTCTCCTAACTCAGGAATTTATTGTGAAAAATGAGTGTGAAAAACTACATAAGTCGGTGCAAGCAGCATTTGAGATTGAAGCAACGACTTTCAAATTCACTTGTGTTTTTAGTGGGAGTGATGTAGGCACACAGTGCAACTCAAGCACAGTACCTCCAAGTATTTCGGAGAAGGTGGATAAAAGTTGTGGTTCCAACACCCCCATGGACATATACAGAGGATTTCATGGATACCAGAGCATAAAAAGTGAGGCATAGTTGAAGGATTTAACAAGTGTTTCATTTATAACATTCATTTTTTTACTTTCTTTCTAAAGTGTCTATAAATATTATAATAATGATGTTGTTTACTGTTTTTAATGAAAATGAAGTTGGGTATAATATTTGCTGCCTTGGCAGTCATATTTAATGTACATCGGACTACTGCTGCGCGAATATTTGTTACTGCTCTCGGAGTAGTCAAGAAACGCACTTCTAATTTTATTTTCTGGCCTAGCAAACTATCTGTACAAACTACTTTGCTTCGGTTTTTAAAACATTTTATCCTGACGCACAAGTTATAAGAGATTGCACAGAAATGAAATCAGAAACGCCAGCAAGAATAGATGAGAGATGTTACATGTATTCTTCGTACAAGTCATGTTATACATTTAAATTATACCTTCAACCATTCATCACCTTCACTTGAAAACTGAGTTTTAAATGCTCTATCAAGTATTTTTTTTTTTTTTTTCTGTTCTTAGCATTAATGTGAGAAGTATAAAATCGTCACTTAAAACAAACTCTGCAGAAGTGAACACTGTGGAATCATCTTGAAGTTGAAGAACTCATTCATGAGTTTATTAAAATTTGTTCTTATGCCAATACTGACACTATTGTTGCACAACTCTTCACACAAACTTTTAGCTACTGATTCAGACTGTTTTCAGCTCCGCTCTAATAATTTCAGTCCAAGGCGAATTATCTATATCTGCTTTTCCTAGTTCATCAATGGTAATAACAGCACCCTTGTCAGTTCTCGCCCTCTCCTTGGGAAATAGATCTTCAGACTTCTTCCCTTTCAAATATTTTACGGACCCTAGGATATATAAAATCTACACTGTATTAATCATATTGTGAGCACTTAAATTTATTACATAATTAACAGCGATAATATTACATACCAGGTGTTTTCAAATTTGGTTTCCCCCATTCTTGTGGCAAATTTGTCTTTCTAAATCCTGAATCAGAATTGTAGTACTGTATAATGGCACATACGTGTTTACAGTGCCCTCCGGCACCAGCCACACAGTCACAGTTTGATTGAACACAGTTTCGTTGATTGTTAAGCTGTAATAGAAATTCGAAGTATTACAGACTTAACTGAATCACTTAAAATTAAAATGTAAAATATAATACTGTATGTTTAACAATAATGAGCTAACGTAATTACCTCAATTGTAACCTTGTGCGGGCTTTTGCTAACACTCGTCTGTCTTATGACGAAGCCGGTAAGTGTACAACTGGAAACAGTTTGTCTAACTTGTAACACATGGCCACTGTCAACTAGTTTCTGCGCTCTATTCATGTTGACTTGCGACTATTTTGGAAGTATATGTACTCAAACCCATATTGTATTAGAACTTCCATAGCACTACTCCATATCTTGATAACAAGATCCAACGATATTTTTGCCGTAACTATGACGCAAGTCTTCACTTCAGCGGAACGCACTCTCACCATATTAATTCTTGGAACTCCGCCAGAGCGCTCTGTTACTAATACCGTGCATGCTCCTTATAGGCCAGAAATACAAAATATCCAGTTGTTGATAACAGCTAACACTCGACGTGCTCTGCAGTCTCGTTTACCCAATAACAGCAGTTCATTTGGTTCAAAAAAGAAAATACGCAGCCATGTAAGTGTGCTCCTGACCACTAAAAACACGAACAGAACAAATAATTATGTCTCTGTTAGGTACAGATTATGAGATAAGCAAGCAAAGTTAGTTGTATGTACTGAAGGAACCACAAACAAAACCACTATCTGAGAGAATACCCATATACTGGTATAATGGCATTGCGTGTGCATGTATTGAAATGGCCAACATTGAGCATGGAGAGCAAACCCTCGTACCAATTGATGAAAAACGGCACTGAAAGATCAGCAGACTCACTATTGCCATCTACTGGCAAATGCAGTTAAATGAAACACCCACAGCATCATATTTTGTGAATAAATGACTATTTGATTCAAATAAAGGACTTTTTGAAATACTGAATATCATGAGATATGATTCCTTTCTGTTTCTCACTTATTAGAACCAACATGGAGTCAACAACTTACATTCTGGTGATAACATGATTTCACAGAGCCATCTTTTTTTTTTAAATAGTGGCTTTATGACGCAATGCCACAGATAGGTCTTATGGCGACGATGGGATATGAAAGGCCTAGGAGTTGGAAGGAAGCAGCTGTGACCTTAATTAAGGTACAACCCCAGCATTTGCTTAGTGTGAAAATGGGAAACCACAGAAAACCATCTTCAGGGCTGCTAACAGTGGGGTTCGAACCCACTATCTCCCGGTTGCAACCTCAGAGCCGTGCGCCCCTAACCGAACGGCCAACTCGCCCGATACAGAGCCATCTATCAGACTAACATAGAAAGATGTGCATAGACAACTTCCACAGAACCCTCTATCAGGTTGCCATAGAAAGATCAGTGGAGACAACTTTCATAGGGCTATCTGCTGGCCCATATATTTAAATGCAACAATGAAGGCATCATATTATTTGAATAAATTACTATTTTACCCAAATAAAGGACTTAATGAAATATATTTTTCTAGTAAGCCTGAGATGGAGGCCTTTCTTTTGATGTATAACATGTAGGCGTTAGTATTGCAGTTTTCTCACAATATTGTGTTACACATTTGAAAAAGAAACAGCACTCCAGAAAGTAGTGAGGCAAGGTTGCAGTTTGTCTCCCCTACTTTTCAATGTTAATATAGAACAGGCAGTAAAGGAAATCAAAGGGGAATTTGGAAAGGGAATCACAATCTCAGGAGAGGAAATCAAAACCCTGAGATTTGCTGATGATACTGTTATTTTATCTGAGACTGCAGAAGATCTGGAGAAATTGCCTAGACAGAGTCTTGGGTAAGGAGTAGAAGATGAAAATAAATAAGTCCAAAAGAAAAGTAATGGAGTGCAGTCAAACAAAGTCAGGTGATGCTGGAAATATTAATTTAGGAAATGAAGTCTGAAAGGAAGTAGATGAATATTGTTACTTGGGTAGTAAAATAACTAAGGATGGCAAAAGTAAGGAGGGCATAAAATGCAGATCAGCTCAAGCAAAGAAGGCCTTTCTTAAGAAAAGAAATTTACTGACTTCAAACATTGATGTAGGAATTAGAAGGCTGTTTTCGAAGAATTTCTTCTAGAGCATAGCATTACTGTATATGGAAGTGAAATATGAACTATATGTAGCTCAGAAAGAAAGAGAATAGAAGCTTTCAAAATGTGGGGTAACAGAAGAACGCTGAGTGTGAGATGGATAGATCAAATCACAGATGACGAGATACTGAATAGAATTTGTGAGAGGAGATTGATTTGGCTAAATTTGACGAGAAGAAGTGATAGAATGATAGGACACATCTTAAGACACCCAGGACTTGTGCAGTTGGTTTTGGAGGGAAGTGTAGGCAGTAAGAACAGTAGGGGTAGACCAAGGTATGAATATGACAAACTCATTAGAGCTAGGATGCATTAGTTACGTAGAAATGAAAAGGTTAGCACAGGACAGTGTGGCATGGAGGGCTGCATCAATCCACTCTATGGACTGATGACTCAAACAACAACAATGTCCAAATTATATACAGGGTCTCTCTTATAAACCCAGACCGTCCAGTGGCGTTTCTACTCTCTGAGACCTAAACAGCAGTATGGGAGGGGCGCACATAGTTCGTGACCTTGCAAGGAGCGTGCACGTGTTCGATCTAGCATGAATAGCCAGTCTGAATTGCAGCTGTTAACATGGTGAGACAGTTATCATAGCACACTGTATATTTGTGTGTAAAAGTTATTTTAAGTACGAGTCGACTCGACGAGTACACGATGCATTTATTCAGCCTTCCTGGTGAAGTGCCACCTTCATGAGCATGGATTCATGTAATTGTAAATAAATTTGAAAAAACATGCGCACAGACGAACAGTTTTAACAGAGGAAAAGCTGGATGACATCGGTGCGAATCTTGATCGGCCACCGACTTTAGTACACAAATTTAGCACAAGAAGTAGGGGTTTCGGTTTCTTCTGCACCAGAGCTACAAAGCTGTTACACATCAAACCGTACAGGTTTACACGGGCCCATTATTTAAAACTTGCTGATTCAGCCACAAGTGTGAGATATTGTGAGTGGTATCTTGCATCATTGAATGATCATTTATTCGATCCACAGCTTGTGTTCTTTTCGGACAAGGCCTGGCTTCATCTTAATGGTCGTGAGAACAGTCATAACTCTCGCTATTGGTGTGCAGAAAATCCTAATGGTCTTTATGAAGTTCCTCATTATGAAGGATGACACTTCCAGCATCTTTTATGAGGTAAGATTTCATATAAGATTGTATACTTGCTTAAAGTAGGGCAGCCGCGCACAACATAAATTGGGCTGAGGCAGCTGCTGTAGCACAGAGTACAAACACTGTGCGCTCAGTCTGGGTTTATAAGAGAGATCCTGTATATAGATTCTTTAACACGTCAGTGCAGATTACAAGAACAACCCAGTCAGCTGAACTACTTCATACTGAAGTCAATAATACCGTAATGCGACATGTTTTCGCTTCCATATTATCATAATACATATGAACCTCTGGTCCACAAAATTGTTTCAGTACCTGCAGATCTTGATACTTTGCATGTGAAATGGGTAAATGTCCTGAAAATATATATTTTTAAAAATTAAATTTTATATCATGATGACTACTTTCCATCATAAGAATTATTTTTTGTACAATTTGCTTTATGTCGGACTTTAACAGATAGGTCTTATGGCGACGATAGGATAGTAAAGGCCTAGGAGTGGGAAGGAAGCAACAGTGTCCTTAATTACGGTACAGACCCATTTGCTTGGCATGAAAATGTTAAACCATGGAAAACCATCTACAGGGCTACCGGCAGTGGGGTTCGAACCCAGTCTCCCGGATGCAAGTTTACAGCTTTGTGCCCTTAACCGCATGGCCAACTCGCCCGGTTATAAGAATAATCTGAAAGGATGAACTCTACTACTCTCACCTGCTGTTATTATCTTCTTTCTCACTAGTTTTCATCTGTACTATCTCACCAAGGTATCTGAAACTGTCCACTTTTTCTCTTTTACTGTACTTTGTTGTTAGGTGTTGAGGTGCCGTTCGGATATTGGTTGTATGCTTTGTTTTCTTGAAAGAAATTTTGAGGCTAGCTTTCTCTGCCTGTTCTTTTAGTATGTTTATTTGTTCCACAGCTGTCGCTATGTTTCTTGACAGGATTGCTGGATCATCAGCAAAGGCAAGCCAGTTGACTCTCGTGCCGTTTTTTGAGCCTTCAATGTGAACTTTGTTCAGTAACCCTTTCCTGGCTAATTCATTTTTCCCATTCTGGGATGGCCTTTTCTAACACACATTTGAAGAAAAAATTATTATTACAGTAGAGTCTCGATTATCCGACCTAAACGGGACCTGGAGTACGTCGGATCACCGAAAATGTCGGATAATACAGAATAACTTTGAAAATGAACTAAAACAAACAGGAAGACTATACTGTATTACGTACTATGTTTTACGGGACTCTATTTATTGTCTTATTAATTCAATTGTACAGTAGATGCAGTACTCTTTTCTTACTACGCCTGTAGCCAGGTGCAGACGTCTTGGCTTGGGCTGCAAGAGTTTTGATGTCAGCATCTTGAAATTCAGCCCAGTCTCATCACAATTAAAAATCTGATCACCGGTTAATCCTTCAGCAAGAATTATTTCTTGAAATTGTCTTTTAAATTTCACAACCTCATCGGATTTAGCTGACAGTTCTTCTCCACAGATATTAAGCTGCCCAATGCCGTACCGTTTTTCCCATCGATCAAGCCACCCAGCAATAACAGTAAAATTAGGGTCCCTTTATTAAACTCCTTCTCGATACACACCGCCATTTCTTTCAGAATGGGGCCAGATATTGACAAGCCCTATTCCTGGTTTTTAGTGAACCAAAGAAATAGTGCTTCACTTACTTTTTCGTACTCACATTTTTCATTGCTTTTTTCTAATTTTCAGTGCGTCACTTGTTGCTCTGGTAGAGCACCACTTTTCAATTTATTCCCTCGTATGTTTCCAGTCTCCCACTGTAACACGTCCAACACCATAATCTGAAGCCATTTTTTGGAGAGTTTCCCCTTTGTCCAGTCTCTTTAACCCACTCTACTTGTCTTCCACAGAAACAATCACTTTCTTACGTTTACTCGCCATACTCACAGAGGATATGAAAACTATAACATCCGCACCCAACCAATACTACATTGCAAAATCCTACCGCATGACTTCTAGTGCTTGTCCCACAGTCGCACCCTCCACACCCTGTGTCCCAGAGCTGCATCCACCTAAAGTTCAAATTAAGCCTACCAGTGTCGGATAAAACGGAGTGTCGGATAAGCGAAGGTCGGTTGAGCGAGACTCTACTGTATTATTATTATTATTATTATTATTATTATTATTATTATTATTATTATTATTATTATTATTATTATTATTATTATTATTAACCTCGCTATTAGTAAACATATAAAAACCTCGTATGTTGTTTACTTTAGTCTTAGTGATTAGTGATATTATACTAATACAATTTTCTAAGTTAAGTAAAAACTTGCATGCAGTAAATACCTACCTAGTGAGAAGTGTGGAACTGTGTTCTTTTTCTTTTTTTTAAGATAACAAAGTACTGATGTTCGGTTTATGTTCAGTGGTGCTGAATAATCATACGTCTTGTAGATGGCCATCGCTCAGCATCGATCTTAGTCTTGATTTCTGGATCTTCAACTTGGTTGCTCACATGTGAAGACTTGGGGGGAATAACGATGAAGGTCCAATTCTTCCAATTTTTGAGTGTTGACGCCATTTTGTGCAGCAAATCATGCAGTTTGTGTATATTCATTTGTGTGAATAATAATAAGGGTCCAGTGATATTCACAGTTAAATATTTTGTGGAAGATGGAAGACCGATGAGAGTCCTGGTATTTGAAGGAAAAATGATGATAGTCCATTCTACTCTGTTCTTAAGGAAGAATTATATTTCTCGGGAGTTGGTATTTCTGTTTATTTATTCTTAGTGTGGCATTGTAATTTTACATTAATGAACATTTCCATTATTAATGCAGCAGTTTAGTAAAAGTGAGGTGTAAATCTAAAACCAGGTGCAGTGTTTCTGTGAAAATGGATCTAGATAAAAGTCCAGAATTGAGCCGAAGTGCGAAGAAGAAAAGAAAGTGTGGCCGAGTGGTTGATGCAGCAAAGAAACTAAGAACACAGATACATGAAATAGGACAGGACTGTAAGTGCACCAGATTGAAGTGTTTTGATAGATTGAATGAAGAAAAAAAGGAATGATATCATTAAATATTTCAATAGTCTTCCTGATCGAGATGCACAAAGGTTGCATTTAAGTGGTTTGATCAAAATAAATCTTGTACAAAGGAGACGCCCTAGGAAAGGTCAAAGCGAAGCCCTTCTTCGTGACCACTCATATTCTTACACAGTGAGAACTAAAGAAAACGGCGTTGTGATGGAAGTGCCCGTTTGCTATAAAGCATTTTTGGCTTTGCATGGAATAACCCCAAGAACATTACAAACCATTCAAGAGCAAATAAAAGAATGTGGTAAGGTGATACCAGACGGAAGAGCAAAGCACACAAATAGACCACATGCTCTGAGTGATGAAACCAGGAATGCAATTCATGAACATATTCAGTCCCTGCAAGGTCGTCAATCGCACAATTCTTTGAACCGGACATCAAAAGTTTATCTCCCAGGAGAACCCAATGCAAATAAATTACACCATATGTACATGGAGAGGTATCCAAATAATCCAGTGTCTTATGACACTTATTTGTGAATATTCAATTCGAAGTACAATATTTCATTTGGATATCCAAGATCGGATACATGTAGTGAATGTGACGGTATGAAAGCCCAAGAGATGCATTTAAAAATGAACTGGTATCTTTGCAACAGAAATAGATTGATCAAGGCCTATTACAGCAATTGACTACAAAACTGAAAGAACTTGAAACCAGGAAAGAGCTTCATTTGAGAAAGGCTGCAGCTTTTTATGAAAGAAAACATCTCTGCAAGAAATTTTGTGCCAAAAGGAAGGAAGAAGAGGCCATTGCTATGGATTTTCAGAAGAATCTGCCAGTTCCAAATATAGCAAATAACATGGTATATTACAAACGTCAGCTGACAGTTCATTAGTTTAATATCCATAGTTTAGCTACTGGAGAGTCTGTATTCTATGGTTATGATGAGACTATAGCAAAGAGAGGAGCAGATGATGTAATATCAGTGCTTCACCACTTTATATTTAACATTCTCTCCCCTGATGTGAAACGCCTTCGTATATTCTGTGATTCATGTGCTGGCCAAAACAAAACCTTTACTGTATTTCGGTACATTCATTATGTAGTAACAGTTTACAAGTGATTATTTTCATTTTGACCGTATTGAAATTCATGGGTATCAGTATCAGTATCAGCATTATCTCCATTATCTCTGCCTCTGTGGATCCGTGGTAGAGTGTCGGCCTCCGAATCCCAAGATAGCGGGCTCAAACCCGGCAGAGGTAGTAGGATTTTTGAAGGGCGGAAAAAAGTCCATTCGACACTCCATGTCGTACGATGCCGGCATGTAAAAGATCTCTGGTGATACATTTGGTATTTGCCCGACAAAATTAATTAAATCTCAGCCATAGACGCCCAAGAGAGATCCGGTTTACTCTGTCTGCCACCTAGTGGACCTAGAGTAAAACGGAACGTCGAAATTGACGAGCAGACAGCCAGATGGCGTCAAATCGAAATGTCTGCACACGGTAGCTGAGGCCATATTATTATTATTATTATTATTATTATTATTATTATTATTATTATTATTATTATTATTATTATTATTATTATCTCCATTTGACATGACATAAGTAAGACATCCCATTGAAACTTCAAGACAAGATCGACGAGTTCAGTTCCAAAACATAACATAACTTTGTATACATTAGTGTAAATTGTGTAAAAATTTGTTTTTAAGTATAGTTCTAGCACAAGTTAATCTCCAATAAGTTGTAAAAATGTACAGATGGTTTAAACCCATGTATCAAGCCATTCTCATTACTAACTCATGAATGTTGACAGTTAATATTATCCCCATTAAATGTGAACAAGATTTGGACGTCACATTAGTACTTTAAAACATGGATGGCTTGATCACTCCATTGCAGTTGTTACGTAAATAATATTTACTATGATTAATCCTAATATAGCATCCACCCAGAGCTCTGACTTGGAGATAGAATTCATGGCTGATGATGCCTGCAATGCCAGGCGAAACATGTACCATACTCAAACTTAATGTAATGACATTGTTATAGTCATAAAGACTTGACTAGTATTGAATAGGTGGTTTCAATAAATTAATTGTTTAACATTTAATAGTAACAGTTTGCCAGATATGGAAAAAATTACGATGACATTTCCAGAAAGAGGGCACTTATATCTTGAGTGCGACAAAAATATGGGGCTGATATCACACACTGCAGTAACGGAGATACCTAAAGATTGGTATGAGGTCATACGCCCCAGCAAACTTAAACCAAGCCCATTCCAAGTTGTTGAATGTCATCAATCAATGTTTAAAACATGGACATCATTCTTTTCTTCTAATGGGCATTACAAAAAGAAGTTACCTGTGCCCTCAAGACCTTTAAAGGAAATAAAGGTGGAAACTGAACAGCCACGAATTATCTCACTAAAATCTGGAAGCTATAACGTTGCCTGGGGAACTGTGTCGTTACAGAGGAGGGAAGGAGGACTTTGTCTGGGCTGCAAGAGGGGGAATTCACTCTGCCAGAGCCAGCTTACACTGAGATCCTACCTATATCACTATCAAAATGGAAAGATCTGAAGGTAATTAAACCTCGATAGAATTTTTATTAACACCCCTAAATATTGTTATTTAACTAATTTTCATTAATTTTTCATTTGCAGGAACTGACCAAGCTTCTTACAACAGAACGATCAAAGCAGTTTTATGAGAATTTGCCACACATTGAACGAAAACGCATGTTAAGAGTTTTAAAAATAATGTTCCATTGTTGAATATTGAAGTGTTATTGTGTTTACACTACAGAAGCTGAGAAGATATACTTTAAGTGTGATGATTAAACCCTGTTCTGGAATAAGAATTGGACACTCATCTATATTTCTGCTTATGTACATGCACTAATAGACAAGTGTTGATTATTCTCCATCGTTGTTTAATTTAAAAGCATGAAACCTTGTAAGTACATTCTTAGAACATGGGTGCATTGTTTTACAGCCGGTGTGGTCTTCATATGTGTATTAGTTAAGTAATAAAGCGTTTAAAACTTTATATTTCAAATATCTCAGAACAATGGAAATGTGACCTTCATCGTTATTCCCCCCAGGTCTTCATGTGAGTTGAGGAAAACATGGCGATCAAACACTGGGCTTCTTTCATTGTATCCTTGCATTGAAGCCTAGTATTTGTAACTGTAGTTCATCTGGTACTTTGTCAACTTTGAAGATAAAAGGAAACAAAGACATTTCCGAATCCATTTGTACACAATCAGCAAATCTTAATGCAAACTGTTCTTAAATGCCCTGAATTGCTTCTATGAAAGAATCATTCGTGAAAAGTAAGTCAGGGTATTGGTTTCATAGATCATTCACTGTTGGATAATGTCTCGTTTCTGGCATAAATTTGTTTCCTGAATAATTTCAATATCATGCCAATGTGTATCCGTGGCTCAGCCATCTTACATCTACGTGGTAAATTATGTCACGATATTCACTGTTGAGCTCTCTCAGAAGATATGAAGAGTAACTGGCTCGAACACCGTAACTTCAAATGCCAGGTATGCCAGGTAGTATGACGATGCATAATGCAGGACTCGGCCAGGTCTGTGCCACAGTGCTGCCAGATATTGATAAGATCATCATGTGCTGCGAGCAGAATCAGGATTCGTCGGAGATGATGATGGAATGCTAATCATCCCTCCAGGCCAAACATTCCATAGACTATTGTTGCTGCAGGCACCTGTGATGTGCAATAATGGGTGCCTGTAAAATATGGCCTGCTGCTGCAGGTGGCAGCAAACCGTGTTTTCAAACACAGATTGATATGCACACCAGATGTCTGTGCTCACTCAGTACAATGGGGCCATGGACTTCCTGCATGCCACTCCATCTGTCTTTCTTTGACCCAGTGATCCCTTATATGTTTCACTGTGGTTGCATTCCTTCCAATGCGAGAACCAATTTTGTTGTAGGATAATCCACAATACCAATTGGCCACTATTCCCCCACGGTCAAAGGTGGAAACCAGTTACTTTGGTTGTCGTAGTCTTCAACATCTCATGCTAACTCCATCCGTGCACCCAAACGTTCTCCGACTTTCACTTGTATTCCACTCATCGGTGTTGCCGTTGGTGCTTTTGATGCGTCATTCGACTGAACAACTAATCACATCATTGTCCTATCTTGATTTATGCATTCCCACAATGAATGTTCCATCAGGTGCATCCTTCTTCCTGTTGCAGTTTTAGTGGCCAGCTGTGCAGATACCTATCCATGAAAACCTCAAGAAAGCAATACGGAGTCATGTTGGAAATTTCCACTATTGCAAGGCAATGGATTAAAGTACTTAGTGATACATGTCAACAGATTTTCTTAAACAGACATTTTTCTCTAAGTTTGGTGTATCTCGTGCTCTCTTTTCACTGTCCTTCACAGTGTATTGCATACTCAGATGAAATATCTCATGAGAAAAGAAATAACTAAAATATTCATCACTATGCTGCATCTAAAGTTAAGTTCTGTAGAATTCCTTTCATTATAAATAATTTTACCCACTAGTGTAGCTTGAACTTTAAGGCACTCTGACTGAATGTATTTAATTTACTCTTGTGCAAGTATACCTTATCTCCAGGCTTGGGCATCTACCTCAGTGTACACAGAGATAGTTACAGTTATACCAGCTACTGTTACAGACATCATAATGAGACCTAATGACAGATTGGTTTCACATTAACCACGGTTAGGGACACTCAAATTTTGCAACTCACAAAACTTGCAATATTTTCAAGTCTTCAATATGATGAGAGGAAGGTATATAAGACATGTGTTATGAATGTAAATGTAATTTGACACACTATCTATTTGCAAAATTTTGACATTTTGGCTCCATATACGAATTTTTAGGTTTACTCGCAAAATTTATGGCAACTAGAGAAATAATCATGCAGTGAAATTCATCCGCCTTTTATTGAAACCTTTTCAAGGTGTGGGTGCGTAACATTGTCGGTGAAGATATGAAGATTTATGGAAATATCCAAATGAGCAGGTGTTTGTGTTTATACTGTGATTCACATATAAAGTTTGTATCCTAACGGCCGAGGTTTGGCCACGTAACACATCGTCATTAGTTTGTTAATTCTGTGATTCTCACTTGAAGCATTGCATCACAGGGTGGCTTGTTTTCAAGTGCTCATCAACCATTTGCACGTTCTCATTCAGTTCAGTTATGTTTAAGCAGCAGCAAGGGTAAGTACGCATGCAGGTTTGTTGGGATAGTTCGCCATGCCACCGAAAGTGAGCTTGGATGAAGGAATAGAACAGTTCTTGCAGGATGGAATGAAAAAGTCTGGAGAAGTAATGTTCTCTGGCTTTTGCAATAAAAGAATACTAGGGGAAGTTTCTGATGCAAAAAAATAAATAAAAAAAAAAATGAGCACATTTCTAGTTGTCACCATGTGGAAGCAGCAAAGACACATAAGCAGCAGACAACAATGTTCGAGGCAGCTGATGTTCAAAAGATGCAAATGTACGTAACATTCAATAGTTATATTGTTGTGAATACTTCTGTTTTGTTGCGGGTGACGTAACAACTTAACAACCGTGGTCTGTTACCCGCTGCCAACTTTGGTGGCTGGTGGGTTAGGGATTTTAGGCGGTTATCTGTTTGTAAAATATTTTAAGTAGAGATTGCACGCCATTTCCTCTGCTCAGGCAGTTGCCGGGTAGAAAGTGATGGCCTACTTATGCACTGGGTGGGCCGGTACACGGTATCAGGTGTATAATGAATGCAGTATCGGTATCTTATTGCATGCTTGTTTTGTTGCGTTCTGACTAAGTATCATATAAGAGAGATGGCACTTCCGTGTTAAAACTTCACTTGAAAGATGCAGGTGCAGTGCACAATACAGTTGCTTTAAAGTGGTGACATTTGTGACAAATTCACCTTAGATGTTTTTTGTACGAAGCTATTCTTAAACCTTGCATTCTATAAAAAATTAATGAAAAATGGGTGAAGAAAAAGCAGCATGACTCTAGTAATTCTCAAAAGTACAACAATTAATGTTATTTGTTTGGAAGCAACTTGGTATAACGCGGGGTTGCTGTCATGTGTGATAAAACTACCAACAAGATGAGCAGGACAATTTTTGTTGTTCTGCTGTCTACAGTGCAGCCTTCCACTTCACAGGACCAGTATGTGGCGGCAGTCACTTCATTGCAGGCAGTGAATGGACGGACGTGTGCTTGAACAATTATAGAGGCACTGCGGGACACAAAAGTAAACTCTGACCATGTTATGGCCTTAGTAACTGACTCTGCCAAATACATGACCTAATGTCTTGTTGGGTTGTCACTCCTCTTGTCAGACGACTCTTTTCACATTCAATGCTGGGCACATAAGGTCAATCTGGTTGGTGTTGTGGTGAAAGAATATCTGTCGTCCCTGAACAAATTAGTTGTTTCCGTAAAGGAAACATTTCTCCATGTCAGAAAGGAACAGCACGCCTTCCGACAGTTCGTGAAGGAGAAAGAATTGGGGGCTGGGATGTTTCCAGTTCCTGGTAATGAAATTTATCACATGCAATTCCTGTTGCCACAAGGTGGAATTCCTGGCTGGAAGCGGTTGAGTGGCTGGCAGATAACTGGGCCATTCTTTTCAAGTTTTTCCAATCCAATGATGGAAAAGAATTATTCACCACTGCATCTTCACATCTGCAGAATATAACTAAATTGGAGTTACAAGTGCGTGATGTGCAAGCTCTTTTTGTTAAATCTGTAGCATCAGTGATGTAACCTCTATTGCTCAGACTGGAGACAAATTCCAAACCAATTGCTGCAGAAGTATATCTCAAACTTCAGAATTTGAAGATGCGTTTACAAGTAGTTGCTGCAGAAATTTTCAGCAATGGGTTCCAGGAAGAGCTGGATGCTCTGAAAGGTAATCTTAGGGGCAGAGCGATGGGGGAAATAAAGGAGATGGCAGGCCATATGCATACCATGTTGGATAACCTGATGTTGGGGTACCTGGCCCATACATTTTTGGAGCCATTGTCTGAGCTCTTCTTCAGGCAGAATGTGTTGTCACAGTCTGCAGCAGGAGGCAAACTGAAGGCTGTATTCAGCAAAATACCATCACTAAAGGGTATTCCCATTGATGGAGTGCTCGCACATAGGGATCTTCAGGCAGTGCGTGCATTGATAGTGCATTAAGGGCACTGTGGGTTCCAGTGTCAAACGTAAATTGAGAAAGATTCTTTTCAAACTTTTCTTATGTGTTGACCGATTTCAGAACTAATCTCACAGTGACAAAATTGGAATTGCTGTCATTCTACAATTATGAATGTAAAGCATGAAGGTAGCAGGGAGGTAAAGTTTGTAAATATCCTTTTTTTTTGTCTTTAATGTTTGCAATTTACCCCCCTGCGGGTGGGGGACGCACATGTAGAATACACCTGCGGTATCCCCTTCCTGTCGTAAGAGGCGACTAAAAGGGGCCCAAGGGGCTCTCAACTTGGGAGTGTGGATTGGCGACCACTGGGCCCTTAGCTGAGTCTTGGCATTGCTTCCACTTACTTGTGCCAGGCTCCTCACTTTCGTCTGTCCTGTCCGACCTCCCTTGGTCAACTCTTGTTCTTTTCTGATCCCGACGATATTAGAGCATACGAGGCCTAGGAAGTCTTTAATTTTCACGCCCTTCGTGGCCCTTGCCTTTCTTTGTCCGTTACTTCATCTTTCGAAGTAACGGATCCCTTCTTTCTTCTTTTTTTCTCTCTCTCCACCCCCTGTGGGTGGGGGACGCGTACGAAAAATACACCCACGGTATTCCCTGCCTGTCGTGAGAGGCGACTATAAGGGGCGACCAAGGGATGATTGTCTTAGAAGCATGAAACTTTTTTTGATTAGTACCGTCACGCGGGAACACCATGGGTTGCCTTTACTTGCGAGTAGTACCACTATATTAGGTACGAAATAGGTTTGTGATTAGTAGCAGCAGAGAGTGGTTCCCCTGTGGGTTTCCAGTACCCATGAGTCGTACCCATGTGAGCAACGCCGCGGGTCTTGGCGTTTCCTGTGAGTTGTGCCACTATATGAGCGACACCGTGGGTCTGCGTTGCCTGTGATTAGTACCCACTATGTGAGGAACACCATGGGAATACCGGCGCCTGTGACTAGTACACCTAGGTGAGGACCCTCATCGGTTTGCGTTGGCTATGAGTGGCGCCATTGTGTGAGAAACACCATAGGTCTGCGTTACCTGTACGATGTACAATACTTGTGAGTAGTACCATCATGTGTGGAACACCGTGAGTCTTAGCTACTTTTGATTAGTACCCCAACATGCCAAATACCATGGTTCTACTTTACTAGCGATAAGTACCATTCTGAAGGGCCTTTGACCTGGATTTTGGACCCCTTTAGACATCAAGCATCCTCGATTCAGGATTGTGCTTTGTAAGTGTTCCCTTGGTCAGTAATACTATTATTTATGATATTTTTTTGAGTCGGATCCACTGTTTTTTTTTTTTGTTCATGTCCATCCATTCATTCTTCATGACATTTTTTAAAATTTTGGTCACTGGATGATTTTGAACTTTTTGTTTGTCATTTCATTTTGTACCATTAGGGGCCGATGACCTCGATGTTAGGCCCATTTGAACAACAAGCATCATCATCATCATCAATGTTTGCAATTTTTGTCTTTTGTAGTGATAATTCTGTCGTTATAAATATTTGAAAATACTGTCTGCATTTTTATTTCCATGAGATCCACATTATCGAAGAATTTGTCTTTTCTACCCAAGAATTTTTGTTTCTTACTCAACAATTTTAATTACCTACCCAAGAATTTTCCCTCGCTATTCAAGAAATTTGAGTGTCCCTAACCATGGTCTTCTTCATACAAGCTAGAGTGTAGGATATATTGCAACACAGTGCTGGGTGCCTATTGTAGATTGTAGAATTTGTTGTTTAGGAAGAAGTTGTGTTTATCTGTGCTTTGCATTTAATCTGTATAAGGAATACTCACATTTCCGCTCCAGTGATACTTGATTCTGGATGCGATATGTACAACGATATGAGGATACTAATATAATTATCTGCATTACAATGTAAGTATTGGTGCTTAGTGTGTATCACAGTCTACACAAATTAAAATTATATTGGCAGTTATCCAGTTATTAAATGACTTCCTTCTTGGCTTAATACCACTAATGATTTCATTATTTACTTTGTTTTAATATGGTTCGCTTATAGTGCCTGCTTATTTAATGAAAGACTAGCAGTTACCCGCGGCTTCGCTCGCGTGGATTGCGTAAAATGATCAAAGTAATCGTTCCTCGGTACTGTACTAAGACATTGTCTGAAAATCCCTGAAGTATAAACACTCACTGACAAATTGAGTTCCATTTACGCCGGAAACTCTTTGTAAACCACGTTTGTGTTATTGCCTTTTGGGGTTAAGATGACCGTGCAACATAGAACTGTACATGTGAGGAACAGTCTTCTCTCAAATTGAAAAAAAAAAGTTTGTTTTTAAAGGAGATTCCAAACTTCTATTTCCACGACGTAACATTTTCATTTTTTGAGGTAGGCTATAAGAATCCCCATAAATTCAACCCCTTTATCAGTCCCTCCCATTTTCCGAAAACAAAAAAAAAATACATATTCCTTTACTTAAAGGAGATTATAAAGACCAATTTTTGCATCTGTAACATCTTCAGTTTTGAGATATAAGCATCCTCATAAAAAAATTATTCACTTCTTTTGACCCCCCCCCCTCGTTAAGTGCCACTTCCGAAAACAAACCAAAAAAAATATACGAAATACGTGTTCCTGTATTTTTAAAGGACTTTCCAGATATCAAGTTTCATGTCTGTAACATGTTAAGTTTTTGACATATACTGTTCACCCACTTTTTCAATTCTTTTCAGCCCATTAAGTGGAATTTCCGAAAACAAAGAATATGTGTTTTCCTTCTTTTCTTATTTTCACCCCCCCCCCCCCCCCGCAAGCCTACAAGAAGCTGTTTTACAAGATAGAGGCTTTTATCTATATATTGCACCCGTCCACCTCCCTAGTCCCAGACTAGCATTTATCTCAGGGGTGTCGGTTCATTATTTAAGTCATCAAATATATAAATATACAGGCATCAGTGAACACGGGAATGAACGGAGCAACTAAAATAAAATGGGGAAAGCTCAATTGTAAACATGAATTTAAGGACTCCAGGATAGGACTAGGAAGTGACATTTAACTTTAAAAAGGGCATATCATCTAACTACAATAAAAGGATTATGAGAATGGTTTCCTTTGAAATAATGGCCAGATGGAGCAATTTATTGCGCCATCCGGCGCGCGGAATTTTGATACACTTGGCAACAATAATTAATTTTACAACACGTTACATCAAACAAATCACTTGCTTTACCGCAAGTGGTAACAATATGCTGATGATGTTTATCCTGGAAAAGAATGACAGTTGTGGGGTATATTTCACTTATCGATCGCATTAGGATCGAACCTATGTCCTGAGGACTCGAGAGCCCGAGGATAAACCCTGTTTATTGTCGACTTCTCGATTTAAACAAATACGGTAGAGACAATACGCGACACTCAGCGAGATATCGAGGGACAGCTATTAGAGCTCTCTCTAGCGGTTAGACCTGAGAACTACTGATTCTGTCATAAGAGCACGTGTATTTGTGTGCGAAGTTTTTGGTGTTATTTATGCGTTTTCAGTGAGTTCAAATAATTAAATAGTAGCGTGTGTCATTACTTAATATCTCCTCTCAACATGAGGGGAAAGGTATGTGCTGTGTTTGGCTGCAGTAACTATGAAGTAGAGAAGAATGCGTGGTCTTTCTTTCTTTTCTCTCGTGACAAGAAAATGTAAATAATAATGTGTTTCCGTATATATTCTTCCAGTGACAAAGATATTTTTATAGTACTTCATAATCTTCTGACCTGCTCGACCCATCTTTTAACGGGCTTAAAATATAATGCGCATATCTTATTGTATAGTGCAGCAGTTAACCTTCAGTACCGATGTGTTGTTGTAGGTGTGATCTGTGGGTTTTGAAATGTCACAGAAGTGATTTGGATAAGGTGTATAAGAAAGAAGGGACGTTACGCTTTTATAAAAATTATAAGATCTGTTCAGATTATTTCCAGGCCAGCAACCTTAGAAATCCTCGACTATACAGCCAAGAGTATGTTATATTTTTACTCTAATTGTACGTAAATATTCCTCAAAGCATCACTATCGACAACATTTTCATACTTTTGTTTCTTATATCCCTCTTCTCAGATTAAAGCCGGGATTTTATAGATTTTCTTTCTGTTAGTAGGCTTCATATTAAGAGGAAAATTTTCCAGCTTTTAAATGTTAATTCATTGCATCATGTGTGTAAGGAATGTGCCGATATTTTTATTGACAAGTGTCTTAATGTGATGATACAATGTTTTTTAAATGAGAAAAAAAGACAAATCTAACCGTAAGAGTTCAGACAGGAATGCTAAAGCAAAAAAGGTAATGCATAAATGAAAGATGAAGCCATTTCACAGCAGTCAATTTCACATCTTGTTTTTATGTCTAATTTCAGTCTTTAAGTAATAACCTTTTAAATAATTCTTCATTTATTTAACCAGAGTTGCTTTAGCAACTTCGAAGTTAATATCTCAATAATACTTTCTTTCTAGACGTAATTTATTTATCCATTTTCGTATATGCACTTCCATTGATATTTGAATTTAGCGCGACTTTTCAGGTCAAGTCACTAGGAGCGCCACCGTCGAATTGTCTCCCATTTTAACAAGGCTAAATCCGTAAGTGTCGCGTATTGTCTCTACTGTATTTGATTTAAATTAGGTGACGTACCAACGACTATCTACATTTCCTGGGGTCGGCACTCAGGATGGGAAATGTCATGATTTCGGGAAGCATTATCACGAACGGGTTCGATTTTATATCCAGCTGATGCCATGCCACTGGAACTAACATCTACAAATTATTTATACATAATCTAAATACTGCCCAACTCGGCCACATGGTCTCAGTAGGTTAGTGTCTCGAATGAGATAACATGAGGAGTATTGGGAATTACCGGCCGATGAACTCCGCTCGCCCCGCAAGCAGAAAATAAACAAACCAAGCATTACAGTAACATGACTCACGCCTGAGCCAGCTAGTTACAGGAGCATATGTGATTATTACTCCGACGATATTACGAACTGAATGGCGGCGTCATTAATACTTTAATTCATTATTGTTAGAATAATCATTCATCCATGAAATTACCATTATTATTAGTGTTATTATTAGAAAATTAACATTATTATTATTCGATGATTCCTGACACCGCCACGTTGCATTATGGTCTTGATTATTACGGGACGCAAAACACAAATGTTATTACTGTTATTATTATACTTTCACTCATGTGATTATTAATATTATTACGATATCACTCATATGATTATTATTATTATTATGGGTTATGAGTTCGTCACGTCCACAAACATCTCAACATAACGGTTACATTTACGTCTCGACAATGATCACGAAACCAAATGTGATTATTATTGTTATTATGATAATTATTATGATATTGATCACTACGATTTATCACCGTTCTAACGTTATTATTATTATTATTAGGCCTATTACTATTATTATTATTATCGGTTTCACTCCATCAGTTATATTCGTCTTTAACACATTTATCCTTGTTTATTTATTTAACACGGTGTCCAACTTCTCGATTGAAATATTTATTATTATTATTACGGTATCATGATTATCATTACTCGTCATTTTAACTATCACATTGTACGATCATTTATGTGGAATCTGAACCTCTCATTATTTTTAGGTCCGTAGTATTTTAACGAATAGCTGCGCACTCTATTAACTTCGTACATGCTGACACGAGTTCGAATCCTGCCCGCTACGTAGTTCAGTATTTCTCTGTTACATTGCCCGTATATTTTACACTCATTTCTCTGTGTTCATCATTAATTTCATACATTTCCTCGTATCATATTATTTCAACGCAGCTTTGTCAATATGCCAAGAGTTTCCCATACGGAATTTATATCTCTTTCTATCTCAACATTATTTTATTCATTTATTTCTCACTGAGTAATCAACTGACATATTTTTCATCTGTGACATCGTACGACATTTTTATATCCTGACTGCGTGATCATTATAATATCTCTCTTCCCATTCGATTTATTTCTGAGGTCATTCTCCACAAATCATCGCAACAACCTGGAATTATATTGCCGACATTAGACAATCATGATCACGTAATTCATCACCCTACGTGCTCCGGTTAGTACTTGCAAATGAAATATCTGACATTTATTTATAACATATTGGACCGTAATTTAAACAATACGTCTATTAGCATATAAGGATTATTAGAACTGATCTCACTACTCATGATTATTAATTCACAAATTTAGATTATCATTCATATTAAGTCCGAATTAGAAAAACATACCGTCATTAACGATTCCCGATAATTTCAACATATCATCACACAGAATTTACTGTTAATCGCTGTTCACATCGAAATACGATCTCAAGAATTATTATTATATTTATGATTAATATTAGTGGCATTCCCTTCAACTTTTGACAACGTCAAACGGAGACTATTAACATAACAATACAAACACAGCTGGCCTGACACAAGGCTAGATTTTCCATAAAGATTATTATACGACTTGTCGTCAAATGAAATAACATAACTGCAAACTCCGGGTCGAATTGAACACTACACAAAATCAAAACTTGTCGAAAAATCTCGACTATAAAATACTGGTAATACATGCATGACTTAACTACTATCCTCTATCTACAGAAATTATATGTACAACAAAAAAATACATATGTCAACCCGACATTTACGTTAGAATTATTTGATCCCGTTCGTTATACAAATTTAGAATAGGATCTAGAAGCGACCCATTTCGTTACGTAAGGTAACCAAGACAAAATCAAACTACTACTCTTCCCTGGGTCATAATGACATCCCAAAATAAGTTTACATTTTGGTACTCATCTTTGTCGTTGTCATCTTTGGCGGCACAGCAGACGAGAGACCCATTCGGCCCTCTCTGCTGTTTATCCCTCCATAATGGCTGGTTGTACGTCACATGTGATTTCCTGGCATTCCGCCATACTTATTAAATTATCACACATTTATTACTTCAATTATTAACACTGTTGGTATTCACTGAAATACTATCATAACACTTAATCATCCTAGACCCAAATTAATTTATATACACTGTTATCTCTTCGTCCTCCTTCCGCACAAAGGACTTAACACAACGGCGGAGTGTTAATATACACGCCCGACGCGCTTCGCGTTGTCTGGCCCGTTCGAATCACGTCCCACTCTTGAAGAGTTTATCACAATGACGGTTCGATTTCTACCATACAGGTTCCATTAATTTAATGTTATTTCCTTGTACTGCTCGTCACACAGTAGCGTAACTCTGCATTTACCGTTTTAGGAAAGGAAAGTATTTTCTCTCCTTGGAAATACTATCTACTATTTAGACTTCACAAACTATGTATCTCAAAGTCTCAAATCGTAGCATGATTTGGAATGTTCAAATTTACTCTACTGACTGGAACAAGACGTAAATATTACAAGTCACTTCGCCCACACACGAGCACATCATGTAAGTACATGCGGCCGTTCCTACAAGTTGCAAGTTAATTCAGCGTCAAAGGAAAATTTCAGAGTAAGCTCCACGACGAGTTAGCGCCAACCTGAATTCAGAAATAACTACTACACGACGAGTTAGCGCCAACCTGAATTCAGAAGTAACTACTACACGACGAGTTAGCGTCAACATGAATTCACAAGTAACTACTGAGTGTTCATTGCTCTCATATTTATCGGTGAATGTCTTCCTCGTGGCTCCACTGACGTCATGTCTGAGATAGAGGAGGTGGGTTTCTCAAATCGGCACTTGCACTCTGAACTGGAAATTATAATTTATATCAAATTAATCCCCTCATTTGGAATATGTACTGAATCGAATATGATCTGACGATCATAGATTTCGGAGATATGGATGGATTTCGCTCCTGACTCATGGCGGGTTCGAAGGGTCTATTCCAACGTGGTCGCTTTCCAGCCAATGGCAATCGAGGAGCTCAAATTCCAAGAAAGTCCGTCCTCAATTAATTTAATTTGCAATCTATTATTGATTATTCTTCCACGTATGACATCTAAAACGTATCTTAAGTTGATCCATATAACTGCAATAATTTATTTATGATTACTTTCGTAGCTAACTTTATTATTTCACCCAGATCTTTCAAGGTGGTATTCCTGAATCGCCAACTAAATTTTCGTGATTGGTCCACAAGTGCGCGGTCGGTTTGAATTTCCACGTGCAACAACTTTAGCCAACGATTTCCGTGGAAACACTGTAATTTTCCACTCTCTGATTCCGAGAATCCGTGACGTAGCAGAAAGCTTGTGCTCACCCGAAATATCCCAGCGCAGCGCTCGTGTTGCAACATTCTATTGTCTCTGGCTTGCTTTTCTCTTATTGTACGAAATATATTTGTGGATATACGTATCTTCTGGTCGCTAAATTAATAGGCCCCTGCCGTGAGGCAGCTCTATACTGTTGTGACAAGCTAATCCTTCAGGCTCCAATCTGTCGTGTACTTAGCTCGTATTTCAACACTACAGAGATGAAATATTGTCAACTAAATTCTGCATTTCAATAAATGTACCATATATTCTTTCATATCACAAATCATGATTAAATGATGACCCCGATCATGCGGGTTCATCTTCCTCTTGCCCAGGTAAAAAATTCTTGTGAATATCATGAGATAGATTTTTTATGACTATTCCACATCATCACTATCAGTATTTGAAATTGACTCCTCTCCTCTGCGACGGCTATTGTTTTCATCTCTCAGCATCTGATTTCTTGCTCTTAACTCATCGTTTTGTCTTTGGATTTGATTAATCATATCGACAAACTCCTGCACCTCGCTATCAATCCCCCCACACTCCGGACATGGCCTTGCTTCAATCGGTGCTCGAATTAATTGGACGTCTTCCCTTCCGTCTTCTTATTCATCCTCTTCCTGGACATCATCGTCTTCTGGGTCCCCATCTGCTTCCTCTCGTTCATCTTCTGCTTCCCCTTGATCTGCTGGCGTATGGTACAGTTTTAAATTCTCAGCGTCATATACATTCTCTGAACTTCCATCCAAGCTCTGAATTTTGTAAGCATTGTTGTCATAATTTTGTATGATCTTGAAAGGGCCCACAAACAAATTACAAAACTTGTGGTACACCTGCTCTGGGTTAGAGACACTAGGCTTCTTCACTAGAACGAGCTCGCCAACCCTCAATGGACGGTGGAATCGCTTGTTTCTCAACCTTCTCAGTCGGCGTTCTACTTGTGCCTCCAAATGTTCCCGTGTCTTCCTAATACACATTTCGCTTGATATGCGTGGATCTGAAGGACATGCTACTGTATCGTGCCATGGCCTGGCTGGATATCTGTTAAAGTGAACAACTTCCAGTATCCGGCCCGTCGCCTCGTGGATCGTGGTGTTAATACACTTAGTTATAATAGGCACCACATCAATCCACCGCCAGTGTGCTTCGGAGCAATAGATCTTGCAAAATTTTGCAATTTCTCGCGTGATTCTCTCTGATGGATTCGATTCGGGATGGGAATCGAACTAAGTACATGCTGTATATCTAACTGCCGTAATTGATTTGCAAACGCAGCAGATGTGAACTGACTGCCATGATCAGGAAGGATCTTTTTAGGCTTCCCCATCTGTGGAATGATTTGCGAAGTAATTCCTCTTAGCACAGTTTTAGAATTTGCTTTTTGCAAAGGATACAACGATACCAATCCGTAAAATACATCTAAACTAACAAGGATGAATTGGTTTCCCCTACTTGCCTTCGGGAGCGGTCCGTACAGGTCCATTGCGAATATTTCGCGGGGTTCAGTAGGTAATAGTGGGCGCGGAGATTGCTTAAGCAAATACGGATTAGGTTTAATCCTCTGGCAGATGTCACATGATCTTAGTACATCTCGGACTGTTTGGTTCATCTTAGCCCATATGAACGTCTCTTGGATAGTTGCCAAAACCTTATTACTCCATGTCCAGTGACCCGGTGTACATGGTTGACTACTGGTACTTGAATTTCAGATGGTATGACTAAGCGAAGTCTCGTGTGTTCCTCATCCAAAAACTTATGTAGAACCCCATTCAAATAATGGTAGCTCGCTGATAATTTATTTGCTCTGTCATACTGCGGATTGTCTGGCTGCAATGTTTTGTTAAAGAACTCTATCATCAAGTTAGTGAACCCATCTCTCTTCTGTATCGTTCCTATGTCCCTCAAGTTCCTTAAGCCCTCCTGATCCTCTTCTATCAACTCAATCTGGTGGAATGCGGCTTCTTCCGGGTTTGGATGTCGACTCAACGTGTCTGCCAAAATATTGAGTTTCCTGGGGCAATGTTCGACTGTCAGATCAAATTGTTGGATGAATAATGCCCAACGGCTAACCCTCTCACTCGCCATATTGGTCTTCATAATGAACGTCAGCGCTTTGTGATCGGTACGGATAACGATCTGGAAACCATACACAATCTTTTTCCAATACTGCAGAGCGCTCACGATAGACAGCATCTCTAATTCCGTGATCGTGTACTTCACCTCATGCTTGCACAATTTCCGGCTCATGAAGGCAATATAGGTCTTTATGCTTGGATCAGCGTTGTTTTCCTGAAGTAAAACGGCCCCTATGCATATGGTCGATGCATCTGTTTGAATTGTGAATTTGAGGCTGAAATCAGGGTATCCGAGCTTAACGTTATGCAACAATCGCTGCTTGGTCTGAGCGAACGCCTTATCACAAGTATGGCCCCACTTCCATCGATTATTTTTCTTAAGTAAGTCCTGCAATGGTGCTACTGCGGTAGTGTAATCTGGGCAATGATCAGCGAAGAACTGACACATTCCAAGGAATTGTCGAACATGTTTTACTTTTGTAGGCTTAGGAAACATCCTAATTGCCTCAATTTTTACTGGGTTTGGTCGCACACCATCTCCATCCACAAGGTGACCCAAAATAACACCTTCTGACAAAAATAGGATTTCGATAGGTTGACCTTAAAGTTATGCCTTCCTAAATCAGTGAGGACTTCATTAATATTTTCCAAATGTTCCAAAAGTGTTCTTGTAGCTACCAAGATGTCATCCACATACATAATAGTCGTCTCTTTCACCTTTGGACTTAGATTGCGGTCATGAGCTCGAATCAGAACCGAACCAGCGTTCTTGATACCGAACGGGAGACGATTAAAAACATAAGTATGCTGATCGAATAAGAATCCCGTCAACAGCTTAGATTTAGCTTCCAACAGTATATGGTGAAACGATGTCAGGTCAAAAGTAGTAAAATATTCCATGTCTTTAAATCTCTTCAGAATCTCTTTAACAGGCGGAGCCTGCGCATACTCTGGGACTAACCTCTCGTTGATAGCGCGCGCATCAAGGCAAATGTGTACCGATCCGTCCGGTTTCCTTACTATCACTAAAGGATATAAAAATGGCGTCGGTGACTTCGAAATCAGTCCACTTGCTTCCATCTCTCTGATAGCTTCGCGGACTTGGGGATAGAATTTCTCGGCAATTGGATATAATTTCATCTTGTACGGGGACCAGTCATTTACATTCAATTCGTATTCAAAATTTTCAATTTTTCCAGGTTTTGAGCCAAATGTATCGCTATGCCTTGTTAAAATTTCGGATAATTTTTCCTTCCCGTCTGGACCTATTACGGCTGCATTAACTTTATCTGCTATGACTTTCCCCACAGTTGACTTCACCTTCCTGCAAATCTACAGCAAATAGTTCGTAATCGTCAGAGGTCACATGATCGCCCGTCTCACTCATGACAGTCCCGTCCTTCCTAAGCGGATTCATGATATCGGTGTTCCAAATTTCTTCCTGCTCTCCTATATCCGACTGAGGGTTCATGGTTGTATCATCAGTACCTTCCTTGTGCCTAAATCTCACAGAGTTATCCCCCATATCAATCACAGCCTTGTATTCCGCCATGAAATCAGCCCCTAGGTTCAAGTTATAGTTGATTTTATTCATGATAATGAACGCATGAGCAAATTTAGAATTTCCAGTTTCAATGTCCAGCAATGCCTGGTTCTTACATATGACGGATTTATCCGGGATAATTCCACGAATCTTCAAATTTGAAACTGGGATAATCGGGATGTTTACTTTAGTTCATTGACCAGAATTTGTGATACTACTGATACGCTTGCGCCTGTATCAATAAGTGATCGAACCCTCACGTGGCTGATCCTACTATATATTACTGACAGTCGCTTAATTTCCTTTGAGACTTGGATTTCGGGATCGTCAATCAATTCATCAGAGGTCACAACCCAAGTATCGACCTCTGCAGTGATCCATTCTTCATTTAAAAATCGGCGTTTTTTTTTTGCCCCGAGCCGTTGTTCAGAGTTGAACGTCGGTGCATTCGGGCTCAAGTCGCTGCCCTCCTTTCTTGCTCGTTGAAATTGCAAGCTCTCTGCTCCCGTTGCTTCCTCTTCGCGGCCTCGATCATGGATCGCCTCCTTCCATTTCCTTTTGTTTAACTCTTCAATGTACCGCCTAGATTCCTGGTATCGGTCATCCTTTTCCTGACGAGATCCTCCCTGGTAATACCTTTGGTTCACTTGGTTCCTCGTTGGATATGGCCTATAATTATTCCTCTGAAATCCACGGTATCCCCTGTCAGCTCAAAATTGACCTCTGTCGGTTTGCCGGTTGCCTTCCGCAAAATTTATAGGTCTTGTCCACTGTCGCTGTCTCCATTCCGTGTTATATGATCGACGGGGTCCCGCATCAGTACTCGTTCCCTGGTTCCTCGTAATGGTGGTCTTGGGTTCGATCGCTCGTTCGATAGTGTTAACTTGTTGGTCCCTGTTCCTAAGTTGTCTTGGGTTCGAATGATGGGTCGTCCGATCTAATTGGCGCAACAAAGCCTCCGCCTGGACAGCTGTCTGGACATTCGATGCTATCATCATTCGCTGGACCTCGAACGGTAATTGCTTTCCGATGGCGCTAATTAATTCCGTTTCGCTCATCGGGTTATCAAGCTCTCGTAACTTGTGAAATTGGGCCACAAAGTAGTCTGAGAATTTCGTGGGTGAGGACGTCGAATATCGTCCGGAATACAATTCCAGCCTCAACTCCTCTGTTCCTGAATGCTCTAGAATTTTTGAAGAAAAGCCCGCCGAAAGCCTTCAAAGTCTTCGAAGGTATATAAGAAAGCCCTGAACCACACAGCCGGTGCTACGTCTAGGAATTTCTCGACTGTTCGCAATTGTCGCTCTACTGGGGTCTTGTTTTCACTTATGTAACCCGCGATCTCCCGGATGAAACCTTTTGGCGTGATATGCCCACGGGCATCGAACCTGAGTGGTTTGTCATGTGACATCTTAATGACATGTACCACTGATGTCGGGATAGCATTCGATAAGGTAGATGACCCATTTCTGTTTTCAAACTTAAAGCCGTTTGCGTCAGCTTGTGATAGGCCCTCTTTCTTATGAATCCCCTGGTTATCATGGGGTTCGAACTCGCGGTAATGGAAGTTAAAGTCTTGGGTAGACACTGACTGTTCCAGCCTAGCCTTAACTATCTCCAAGTCTTTCCGGATGTCGTCCAGTCCTTCGGGATTTCTATTTGATATTTCTTTGGTGCCGGAATTTTGCCCAGTATATGCCTTGCACTGCTCTATTAAGCGGACTTCCGTATCTGCAAATGATTGGCCCTGTTCCATTAAGTCTTCCGTTCACTGGAATAACGCTAAGATTGCCTCTTCGCACTGCGTTATTCTCTGGCTACGGTCCTCTAAATTTACTGTTAGTTCCTCGACCTTGTTTTTCAACCCTGTCACTAATACAAGTGTACGTGCAGCTTCCCCACGTAACTCGTTTATTCCCTTGTCATGCTTATTCAAGGTACTAGCTATCTGCGCGCATTTTTCTTCCATACGTCCCCGAATGATGTCATTTTCCTTCCGACATTCACCTCGTACGTCCTCTATGTGTGTTTCCACCTCCTGTCTGTCAGCTAACCTCTGAGCGGCAATTTCTTTGACACTAGTGCTCAATTTCTCTTTAATTTCGGCACGCTCCATTTGAGCCTCGTCTCTAACACGATCAACTTTTTCGTTCATGCTGGTAATGTACGAATCAGTGGCGGCGCGTGACTTTCGTCACTGGGGGTTCAACAGAAGAAAAAAATTGCACCCACCTCCACCTCTCCCGTCGTGGGCCGTAACCTCCCAAAATATGATAGAAGTTTTGAAAATGTGATCGAATACGAGAGAAGCAGACAATACATGCCGATATTTACCACATGCAGAATTAGAAATGTTTCACAATCGACTTACCCTATGCAGACAGCTTATACAAAAAATCCATCCTGCGCTCCTTGAGGGATGCAAATTTATCTATAACTGCTTCGTTGAAGTCCACAGAGTCTCGAACCTAGTCCTTTTCAATTGACAGCATAGCAAGAGCATTAAGTCTATCCTCGGTCATTGTGCTGCGCAAGAAAGTCTTTATTCTCTTCAGGGTTGAGAAGCACCTTTCTGCTTCAGATGTCGTCATGGGAATAGTAATAACTATATTTAAAAGTGTTATGCTTTCACCAAAGACACTCTGCAACTTATTTTCTAAAAGAAACTGCAACAAAGTCGTAGCCCCAGAAACAGTTAGAAAATCATTTCTCATGTATAATTTTTCAAGTTCGGTTCTCAGTCTCGATTTGTCGAGAAATTGGTAGGCCTCGCACGCTTTGTACAGAAGTGAGTGAGGAAACTACTTCTCAAAGCTGCCGAAATTTTCAGCTTGAAACAAGTTTGCTGCAAGAAGGTGATTTGTGAATTGAAACCGTTCCTTTGCTTGAAGAATGACTGTGTCACAAACTTCTTTTGCCGCAACTCGTTTCGAGGCACGCAGCAGCCCTCGTGATACCTTCACTGGCGGGGGCAGTATATCATGTTCGTCAGCGATGTGGTCAATTTTATTTTCCCGAACCATTTTTATAGTAGCCTCGAAACCTGAAAGTGTGCCTTTAACTTCCAACGGATCTGAATTTCGCTTTTGTAGCTGACTGTATAAAATGTCCACATGAGGCATTATCTGGTGGAAAACAGCCAACCAGAACTGAAGTAACGGGTGCTCCAATTTTAAACGTAAACCTCTTGCTTGCGATATGGTGTTAGGCTGTCGAGAGGTAATTTCCAGTTGATCCAGGCATTCGATGAGGGCATCTCTGTTCTCGTAAACTACTTCAACGGTCCTTGATTTAAAATTCCACCTTGTGTTTGAAGCATGAGGTACTCTTCTACCAACCACTTCGGTCAATACACCTGATCGCTGCGGGGAGTGATGAAAGAAGCTGGGGATTTGTCTTAAATCTGCAAAAAATATACGGACATCCGTATTCTGGCTTGTCGCTTGTGCCATGACTAAGTTCAGAGAATGGGCATAACAGTGAACATAATGTGCATACTTAAAATCTTCCCTGATGAGAGCTTGCACTCCTGAATGGCGACCACTCATTACATTCGCCCCATCGTAACTTTGTGAAATTAACTTATCTGGGCTGTCAACAACATCGCTCAAAGAAGATTCTAAACACTGCCATTGTCTTAGCATCATGACTAGCGGGTGAGAGGAAACCCCAAAATCTTTCAACTGGCTTACCGTTGGGAAGAACGTAGTGCAGTACAATAACTAATTGTGCTGTAGTTGATATATCGGTGGTCTCGTCTGCGATTACCGAAATGAAGTGCGCAGTTGTGATTTCTTTCTTTATTTTCTCGCGACAGATTTCAAACATGCACGAAAGCAATTCATTCGGAATGTCTTTCGAGGTGCCTTTGAAAACAGTAGCTTTGGACAGATGGTCCTTTAATGCAACGTCAATTTCAGAACTAAAATTAACGAGGCCTCGAAGTATGCCAGGATTCGACGATTCACTTGTTTCGTCATGCCCGCGCAATGCCAACTCAAACGCGCCACAGAACTTTACACAGTCGATAATTTTTGACAGCACATAACGATTTTTCCGTACTTGATCATTGTGTCTTTCGACAGACTGCCTGTAAGCACAGTCAGGTTGCTGCCGGTTATCGTGTTTTCCCAGAAGATCGAATTCTAACTGGGCAAGCATATGAGATTTAGAACTTTCGTGTTTCTTTATTTTCTGGGACAAATGTCCTAAATCTACCACTCCGACTTTGGTCCAAGTCCCTTCGCTTTCATCACTCACGAAGCATAAACACGGAAAACAAAACAACCTGTTAGTAACTTCGCATCCACAGATCCACTCGTTTCTTTTGTATATATCCATTCTGAATTTACGCACGATTACTTTACTTTTACTTTTAGTCTGCCTCGTTATAACAAGATCAGGCATTGGACGCCCGGCATTCTTAATCTCAAGTTTTCGCTCAAGAGAGAGAGAGAGACAAGAAAAGTTTGTCTTCTTAAGTATCTCAGTCTAGCTCGAGCGGTCGAGGAGAGAGGTTGCGTAGCGAAGTGCGTGCTGTAAACATGGTCGGCATTGAACAGTACCGGGCCGCTATTGGGAAATGGCAGGCAAGGCAGAAGAAGGAGGTCAGGAGTGGTTTGGTGACGGACGGATTGAAAATGAGTGAAGCGGTGCTGGTGGTGACAGTGATAGCAGTGTTACTGGTTATTGGGGGGGGTGGAAGTAAACCCAGGCCCAAATACCAGTGGAAAATATAGTACGGAGGATTTGGCCGCACTCAGGGTGGTTGTAAGTGAAGTTATGCAGGAGAAGTGTCAATGGGATAAGGTGCAGGAAATAAAGGACATGATGGAGGAGCAGAGAAGGGAGATAGGGAACATGAAGAAATGGCTTGAAACGAAGACAGAGGAATCGAGCAGGAGAGTGGTCAATAACGAGAAAGAAATCGAGTTATTGAGAGGGGAAGTGAAACATCTGAAAGAGGAGGTGATGAAGATGAAGAAAGAAGCGGAGGGGTACAGGCAGGAGAGATTGAAAAAAGCCATATTTATATATGGAATTGAGGAAGGGGCGAGAGAGAGCAAGATTGAGCTGATATTTAAGGTGGTGGAAGCTATACGTGATGTTATGAAGATAAACTTTAGTGAGGTAGACATTGATGATGTAGAGAGAGTTGGTAAAATCAAAGGTCGGAGGCCAATTAGGGTTAAATTGTTCTCAACCTTAATGGCAGATTCTGTGCTAAGGAACAGCAAGAATTTACAAGGACGGAAAATAGGGGTGAAAGGAGACATGGGAAGAGAAGGAAGCGAAAACGCGAAGATCTTGAATAGGCACCTATGGAGAGCGAGGAACCAGGGGCTAAAGGCCCGAATAAGAGGTCTGAGGTTGGAGGTGACAAACGGGCGATGGGTCAGAGTTCATTCAGTGACTAAGCTAAAGGAAATGGACGAAAACGAGAGGGTTGAGAGTGGTGAGAGGACAAGGCAAGATGGGAAGAAGAAAGAAGAAAAGAAGAGGAGGAGGGACGTAGCAGGAGAGCAGGGCATCTCGGAAGAGAATGGGCAGTGCAGCCGGGAGACAGAAGACCAAGATAGTGAAGTGGACGGTGAGAGTGGGCCGCAAGAAACTGGGAGAGGAGAGTGTAGAGGTGCAGTGAGCAAGAAAGGACAAAGGGAGGTGGATTCAGAAG
Organism: Anabrus simplex; assembly: GCF_040414725.1. Classification (NCBI taxonomy): domain Eukaryota; kingdom Metazoa; phylum Arthropoda; class Insecta; order Orthoptera; family Tettigoniidae; genus Anabrus; species Anabrus simplex. The sequence goes on along the minus strand of NC_090266.1, from coordinate 954,516,901 downwards.
TCCAAAATAGTGAGGGGGTGAGTGGGGGTGAGCAGCAAGAAGGGGTGAGTACAGGGTGCAGTGGTGTAGTGAACAACAAAGGTCAAGAGGAGACAGATCGACAAGAAGGTAAAAAAATTATGAGTAAAGTCAGGAGTAAGAGCTTAAAAGACATATGGGGAAAGGTACGTAAAGGGATGGAGGATACAGAGGGAGAGAGGTCGATAAATACTAGAAGTAAGAATAGAGGGGGAGACCTAGAAGGGAGGGAGGGAAAGTTATAACAATATTGGAAGATAGGATGTGTGAATATTGAAGGAGTAAGGAGCAAATTAGGAAACAAGAAAGTTAGGGAAGTAATTGAAAGTTTCGATGTTGTGGCACTCTTGGAGACGTGGTTGGAAACAGGGAGGGAGATTGCATGGAAGGGGTTTGAGATAAAATATAAATATAGAAGAAAAGAGAGGAATAAGGGGCGAGCACCAGGAGGGATGATAGTTCTAATTAGGGAAGAAATTAGTGAAAGAGTAGAGGATATAGAGACCGATATGATGGAAACCATATGGCTGAGATTGAATTTGGGAGGGAGAGAGGGATGGAGGAAGAAAATAAATCTAGCTTTTGTTTACTGCCACCCTAGTAATTCAGAATATGCAAATAAATATTTTTTGAAGAGTTATTGGTGGATATTGGTAGGATAAGGGGAATGTATCCAGGAGAGGAGGATATGTTGTTATTTGGGGATTGGAACGCGAGAATAGGAGAACAGAGCCCAGTTTATAGTAGGGAGGATGGAATGTGTTTGTTAGAAAGCAGGAGTGAGGACAAAATTACAAATAGTTATGGAGAGAAGCTCCTAGAGATGTGTGCTGTGGGAAACTTGTATATTCTGAATGGGTGGATAGAGGGGGACAGGACGGGGAAATTGACATATGTTACGGAGAAAGGGGGTAGTGTGATAGATATGGTTTTGAGCTCGGAAGGGATGATTGAGGAAGTTGTAAGTATGGAAATAGGAGATTGGATTGAGTCACACCATTTCCCGGTGAGGGTTATGCTGAAAAGAGAGGAAGAGAAGTGTACAATGAAGGAAAATGAGACAAAGGATAAACGAGGGAGGGGTTATAATAAGTATAAATGGACAGAGAAGGTGGGCCGGGATTGGAATAGGGTAGTAAAGGAGGAGCTACATCTTCTGAAATATGGGTGGGAAGGGGCGTTAGAAGAGAATAATACTGATAAAGCCTTGGAATTGTTGCTACATCCAATAAAGATGATAGCGCAGAAGGTGAAAGCTAGAAAAGGAAATAAGAAAGAGGGAGAAGAATGGTTTAATAGGGAGTGTGAAGGATTGCGGAGAAAGGTGATGGACGCGTTAGGAGAATATAGAAGGAAAGGTGGGAGCCAAGAAAGGGAGTTTTTCTGTAGATTGAGGAAGGAGTATAAAAAGAAAATCTCTGAGACAAAAAAGACGTGGTTAGAGGAACAAATGGAAGCCATAAATAATGACTGCAAGACTAACAATTTTGAGAGAGTCTGGGATAAGATTAATAGAATTATTAAGTGTGGAAGGAATATGGAGAGAACGAGTATTGAGGAAGTGCAATGGGTCAGGCACTTCGATGAATTACTAGGAAAAAAGGGGGGTGATAGATGGAGAGGTTCGGGAGAAGAAGTAATTTGGAGGAATAGGGGAGTGGCAATTTATGACTTGGATAAAGAAATCACAAGAGAGGAAATCCGGGGAGTGATAAGCAGAGCCAGAGCGAAGTCGGCCGGGGGGTGTAATGGTATAAATAATAAGTTTTGGAAGGAAATTAGTAAAAATGAGATAATGATAGAGGGCATGGTGAAACTATTCAATAGGATATTCGAGGGAGGAAATTACCCTAGGGAATGGGAAACAGGAATTATATGCCCTATATACAAGGGAAAGGGTAGTAGGAACAATGTGAACAGTTATAGGGGTATATCTCTGTTGGATTCTTTGAGTAAAATATATACTGGGGTGCTAGCGAACAGAATAAGCGGGTGGGCGGAAGAAAATGAAATTTTGACAGATTACCAAGGGGGATTTAGGAAAAAGAAAAGAACAGTGGATAATATAATGATAGTAAAGACTATTTTAGAAAAGTATAAGAATATGGCTAGAAGTACGGTTTATGTAGCAGCAATAGACTTTGAGAAAGCTTTTGATAAGGTAAATAGAGAGGCCCTCCTAGAGAAATTAGGAAGGTTAGGGATTTCGGAGAAGATGTTGAGGGCAGTGGAAGGAATATATAGGGACGTCAGGTTTTGTGTAAAATTGGGAGAAGGGAGAATGAGTGGACCATTAGAGTCCAAGGTGGGTTTAAAACAAGGATGCAAGTTATCGCCCATACTGTTTATTTTATTTATCAACGATATTTTAGAGGGGTTTGGGGCAGAAAATTGGGCTGTACCAGTAATTAATGGTTTGGAAGTGCCAGGACTGATATTTGCGGATGATGTGTTATTGATGACGTTAACTTCAGGGGCGATGAATAGGGCCTTAGAGTCAGTGATGCTATTTGCGAGGAAATGGGGATTGAAAATTAATGGAAATAAGTCTAAAATATTGGTAGTACAGGTGAACAAAAGAAGAAAGATAGAAGGGAATTGGGTAATTCAGGGAGAAAGATTGGAACAGGTAAGGAAGCTGGAATATCTAGGAGTTATTTTTAATGATAAAGGAACTTGGAGTGACCAGATCAAAAGAGTGAAATATAGAGGATTGGCAGCCTTAGCCTCAGTCAGAAATTTGCTACTCAAGTACCCGGGGATCAGTTACAAAACACTGAGACTCGTGTTCAGGTCGGTAATCGTGGGGAGGGTATTATACGGAGCAGAAGTTTGGGGGCTGGATGAGAGAAGAGAGGAACTAAGAAGGATTGTTAGTAGTTTTGCCAAGTTAGTGATGGGCTTACCGAGGTGTACAGCAAATGTAGGGGCGGAATTAATGTGTGGGGAGGATTTGGAATCAGAGGGTGTGAAAAGAATAGTTAGATATTGGATGAATTTAAAAAGACAGGAAGGTGGGAGAGTTTTACAGGCAGCATATGTACAGCAATTTAAGAGCATGTATAAGGGTGGATGGTTAGTAAAAATAAAGGGATATTTGGAGAGGATAGGATTAGGACACCTGTGGGGGGAGGTTTGGTCAAAGACAGAAGTGAGAGGGATGAATATACTGGAAAGGAGAATTAGAGATATCCATAGGCAGAAATTATTGGGGGAAAGCAGACTAAGAAATTCGCTGACTGTTTTGACGAAAATAGAGGAGATAGCAGGGTTGAATATTAGATACGTCGATAGGTCAAAACGATATGGGATGATGTGGTGGCTTTTAGGTCTGCCAAGGAATAAAGGCTGGTTACAGGGCAGGGATAAGACAAGGTGTGTACTTTGTGGAGATGTGAATGATGAGTTTCACTTGCTAAGAGACTGTGAGGTAACGAGGGGGCTAAGACATGGATTATTGAGTGCCGAGCATCGGGAAATACTGGGGAGAGGGGATGAGAACGCAATACTGAGATGGATTATTAAACAATGGGAAAAAGGGGGTGAATTGAACAGGTATTTTTGTGCGACAAAAAAGGCCTGCGAGAGTAAAATGAAGGGGAGTGAGTTAGAGGGTGGGCAGGGGAATAGGGGGGTGGAATAGTTATCTGTATAAGGGAAGGGGATAGTATGTTAAAATTCTAATGGATTAGGGAATGTAGGGACTGAGTACTTAGTTAGGCGGAGTTGGGTAAGAGGACAGGTTTGCATGGTCTGTTTGTTTTATGATATGTTAGTAATTGTTATTCATTGTAATTTTATTAGGTTATGATGGTAATTATTTGTGAAGGCTGAAATGTGGTAATGATGAAGTGGTATATTTATTGTTGATATGTGGAGATGGAGGAGTGGTGGTATAAATATGGTAATGGAGAAGTGGTATAGGATGAAGAAATAGGTTGGAAAGGTGTTGGTATATGCGTGACTGGTATTGGTTATTCATTGTAATTTCATTAGGTTATGATGGTAAATAATTTGTGAAGGCTGAGATGTGGTAATGGTAAAGTGATATATTTATTGTGATATTTGGAGTTGGAGGAGTGGTGGTAAATGTGGTGTTGGAAAAATGTTATATCGTTGGAATGTAGTGTGAGAGAAGTGGTGATATAAGTAGAGGTGGTATATAATGTGGAGTTGGTATAGCCTAGTATTTATGATTAGGTGATGTATGGTTTGCTATTATGTGTATTGAGATGGTTTATTTACGGATGATTGCGTGGGAGTTGGGAGGTGGTATATTGTATTGGTGTTTGAATTTTTGGAGCTGGAGAGAGGCGAGTTTATTATCATTTTGTAAATTTTTGGTTTGTTTGTAATATAGCGAGCAAATGTTGTGATGACGAGTGTGTGCTAGGGCTGAAATGTGGTGTTGGAAGTAGAGGGGGTAAATGTGGAAATGTGGTGTTGGAAAGGTATGGAGAAGTGGGGGTGTACTCATGAGTAAGTTGTATTGAATGTGATGATGGTATATGAGTGGGTGGTATTTGTGGATGTTGAAATGTGGTGTTGGAAAAGTATGAAGTGTAGTAATGTAATTTGGCTATTTGTAAATTTTGGTCTGGTGGAAGATGGAGTTTTCGGTAGGTAATTATGATGGGTAATAGGAGGAGTATGAGTGTATTGTAAATTGAATAAGTTATGATATGTGATATGTCTGTTAAATAGATTGAAATTAGAGAAGTTGGAAGTGGTGATATGAGATAGTGGAAAGCAGAAGGTGAGTGTAATTGTCGGAGAAGTAGAAGTGGTATATATAGAAATGAGGTGTTGGAAATGTGGTTATGAGGTGATGTATGGTGTGGTATTGAGATGGTTTATTTACGGCTGAATTCGTAGGAGTTAGGAGGTGGTATTGTGTCTGGTATGAGTATTGAATTTTTTTCAGAGTTGGAGAGAGATGATTTATGATCATTTTGTAAATTTTGGTTTGTTGGTGCAGAAGGGTCGAAGAAATATGTTGTGGGAGAGGTGTCGAAATTTCAATGTTATTATGGAGTGGTATGACGGAATGAAATGAAATGAAGCAATATTACCGAGGTTTTGTGAAAGTTGTGGTATGGTGGATTGGAATGTAATGACGGAATATTGTTGTTATTTTGGCTGGTTTGGTATGTAGTCGCGTAATGTTGCTGTGGTAGTTTATTTTGGAGTAGGTCAGGGAACAATAAAGCTGATGTAAATGCTGAAGGTAAACATAGGCATGGTTGGCCTGAGCACACCAAAGCAGAGTAGGTCAAACAGAAAAAAACAATGGCGGTGTGGGAATGTGCTGAGTAAGAAAGGACAGTTGGTGGAAGGTGTAATCTTGCTCCGGGATCACATATGTGATATATTGCAAGTAAGGCAAACGGTTCATAGAGGGAATCTACCGTTGGCCAGTTGATTATTAATATTATTATTCCTTTATTATTATTATTTTATTATATTATTATTATTATTATTATTATTATTATTATTATTATTATTATTATATTATTTGTTTGTTTATTTATTCAGCTATTTATTTAGTTGTAGGGTGGCTTAGGTAAGACTCTATTGTGAACATGTATTGGGGCTAAACGCCTGTGATGTTCATCAATAAATTGTAATTGTTGTTGCCTAATTGTTGTTCTTAAGTATCTGGACACTGTTCAGACTCATTATGTAGCTCCTTACCTTTCCGGGGCACAAAGATTGTGGATGCAACTACAACGCACAAAAACACACACACGCACACGGACAAAAGATTGTAACTTCTTTATATCCTAAAAATTAAGTTTCAGAACGGCACAACGGTGCTGAAAAACACTCACACGCTTGCACAGCGTACAATAATATTACGAATTATGATAATTACTAAGTACAAACGTTTACAAACACTAGTTTCACACTTGAAAAACACGAAGAAACTATAGGAATGAATGTTCGCACTTTTCACAATGTTGGTGACTTAATTTTAAGAACTAGTGTGAGCTGGTCAATTAGCGTTTTCATTGGTATTACCTTCCTGCTACTCTTTGCCTCAATGATTTTTAAGCTACTGTATGTTTCTCTCCAAAAAAGTAATTATTCCAAAGAAGGCAAATGAATAGATGTTTAGTAAGTATTGATATATTTGGGACAAGGTATCAATTGGAATTTGGCAATTTAATATGACTTTTGGTAGTAATGATGCTGTTCAACACTAGCGCTAATTATGTACACTATTCTCTGCTGCCTGGTTAAATTCCTGTAAGGACAACAGATGGCAGGCACATACTATTACAGTTTTCTTACCCCAACAACACGACTTGCGACAGACTTGAGAGAGTGGCATACCGGTACTGCGCATGCCTACATCACGGATATTCTTTTCTGCGATATCCAGGTTTCGCCTTAATGCTGACAGACTTCCCCCCGCACCTCACTGGTCCCTTCGCCAAGGTACGGACGGAGATGTCGCCTTGTATGGGGGTTCATTCCAGACGAGTCTCCAGCCACAGACTATGCGTAGCTCACATGAATTAAAAGCCAGTACCAGTATATTACGGACAGATGGGCTTAGCACGAGCTTTGAGAATGACAAGGGGATCGTGAAAATTAAGTAGCTGAGTACAATTTGATATAAACTGGAGGTGCATTGCTCCATTGCGCTATACCAGAAACCGCCACTGGTACGAATCCATGTGCCCTTTCAACTCGTCTTTCGCGAAGTGACATGCCTCTTGGACTTGTGTTAATTTGTCCCTAAGTTCCTGTCCCATAGCTACGCTTGCGGCCTGAACTGCATCTATTTGTGCCTTCAGTTCTGTCTTATTTAATTCACACGCGGCCTGTACTTGGTCTATCTTCCCAAATAGTTCCTGTTTATTCGCATTTATTTTATTTATAGTTTTGTCATTCATCTGTTTAACTGAAGCACCATCGGCCTGCCTTTGCTCTGCGCGTTCCTATTTAGCTGAAATACTATCGGCCCGCATTTGTTCAACATTCAGAATTAAATTTCGTATTAAGTCTTCTAACGTGAGAGCTTTCACCTCTCCCTGTCCATCTACTAATATGTCCTGGGGTCGCTCCCCACTGTCGTCTGACATTATAATTTCTTGAGAAATAAAGGGCCTATAGGCCTCTCATCTTGCCGCACACGAATGAATACGCTATTGGGTCTAGGCCCTATCATACGATAATTTACCCCTACATACTTTTCATTTAACAAAAATTTTAGAGAAAAAAATTTGAATATAAAAAAAATTGGTTTAAATTTGCATGTCAGTCAACTTGCACGCTGAGTTACGCCTAAAATTTCACAATAAACCGCTCCAGTATAACAACAACAACAACATTAAAGACAACGATGAAGTTGGAAATCTCCTGCCCTGAAATACGCTAATAATTTAATTTATACCGAGCTCGATAGCTGCAGTCGCTTAAGTGCGGCCAGTATCCGGTATTCGGGAGATAGTAGGTTCGAACCCCACTGTCGGCAGCCCTGAAAATGGTTTTCCGTGGTTTCCCATTTTCACACCAGGCAAATGCTGGGGCTGTACCTTAAATAAGGCCACGGCCGCTTCCTTCCCACGCCTAGCCCTTCCCTGTCTCATCGTCGCCATAAGACCTATCTGTGTCGGTGCGACGTAAAGCAAATTGCAAAAAAAAAAAAAAAAAAAAAAAAAAGAAAAATTAATTTATACCATCTCAACCTCCTTTTAAATAATAACTTGAACTGGTGCTCAGTAATATTTTTACCAATCCAAGCCTTCCTACACAACTGTTTATAATATTCATCTCATGTCTAATGACATTTAAATGGAGTCCTGAATTACCATAAATAATATTAAATCTCATAAAGAAAAAGAGAAACATAAAATCTTTGAGCCTTTTAAATTTTGAATCATTGCCTAACTTGAACAGATTCGCAATGGATTATATTAATATACTTGTCAAATCTAGCCCCGTTCGGAACTAACCTTACTCTAGCATGATACTACGTTACATGTGAATACACACAAGACCGTGATGCGGTCATCAATTAATTAAAATCACAAAATAATAAAAAAATTATAAAAATATAAAAAATTATAATTAATTAGCAATGATATTGGTCTCTTTATAATGCAATCAAGCTTCCCAGTGGGCACACAATAAAGCCCCACGTTGGGCCAGCCATTTTGCACCCGTCCACCTCCCTAGTCCCAGACTAGTATTTATCTCGGGGGTGTCAGTATATTATTTAAGTCATCAAATATATAAATATACCGGCATCAGTGAACACGGGAATGAACGGGGCAACTAAAATAAAATGGGGAAAGCTCAATTGTAAACATGAATTTAAGGACTCCATGATAGGACTAGGAAGTGACATTTAACTTTAAAAGGGCATGTCATCTAACTACAATAAAAATTATGAGAATGGTTTCCTTTGAAATAATGGCCAGAAGGAGCAATTTATTGCGCCGTCCGGCGCGCGGAATTTTGATACACTTGGCAACAACAATTAATTTTACAACACATTACATCAAACAAATCACTTGCTTTACCGCAAGTGGTAACAATATGCTGATGATGTTTATCCTGGAAAAGAATGACAGTTGTGGGGCATATTTCACTTATCGATCGCATTAGGATCGAACCTATGTCCTGAGGACTCGAGAGCCCGAGGATAAACCATGTTTATTGTCGGCTTCTCGATTTAAATTAGATGACGTACCTCCGACAATCTACATTTCCTGAGGTCGGCACTCAGGATGGGAAATGGCATATGATTTCGGGAAGCATTATCACGAACGGGTTTTATCTTATATCCAGCTGATGCCATGCCACTGGAACTAACATCTACAAATTACGGCCGATGAACTCCACTCGCCCCGCAAGCAGAAAATAAACAAACCAAGCATTACAGTAACATGACTCACGCCTGAGCCAGCTAGTTACAGGAACATATGTGATTATTACTCCGACGATATCACAAACTGAAAGGTGGCGTCATCAATACTTTAATTCATTATTATTAGAATAATCATTCATCCATGAAATTACCATTATTATTATTATTATTATTATTATTATTATTATTATTATTATTATTCGATGATTCCTGACACAGCCATGTTTCATTATGGTCTTGATTATTACGGGACGCAAAACACAAATGTTATTACTGTTATTATTATAATTTCACTCATGTAATTATTAATATTATTACGATATCACTCATATGATTATTATTATTATGGGTTATGAGTTCGTCACGTCCACAAACATCTCAACATAACGGTTACATTTACGTCTCTACAATGATCACCAAACCAAATGTGATTATTATTGTTATTATGATAATTATTATGATATTGATCACTACGATTTATCACCGTTCTAACGTTATTATTATTATTATCTGTTTCACACCATCAGTTATATTCGTCTTTAACACATTTATCCTTGTTTATTTATTTAACACGGTCCAACTTCTCGATCTGAAATATTTATTATTATTACGGTATCATGATTATCATTACTCGTCATTTTAACTATCACAATGTACGATCATTTATGTGGAATCTGAACCTCGCATTATCTTTAGGTCCGTAGTATTTCAACGAATAGCTGCGCACTCTATTAACTTCGTATATGCTGTCCCGGGTTCAAATCCTGCCCGCTACGTAATTCAGTATTTCTGTTACATTGCCCGTATATTTTACACTCATTTCTCCGTGTTCATCATTAATTTCATACATTTCCTCGTATATATTATTTCAACACAGCTTTGTCAATATGCCAAGTGTTTTCCATACGGAATTTATATCTCTTTCTATCTCAACATTATTTTATTCATTTATTTCTCACAGAGTTATCAACTGACTTATATTTTTCATCTGTGACATCGTACGACATTTTTATATCCTGACTGCATGAACTTTATAATATCTCTCTTCCCATTCGATTTATTTCTGAGGTCATTCTCCACAAATCATTGCAACAACCTGGAATTATATTGCCGACATTAGACAATCATGATCACGTAATTCATCACCCTACGTGCTCCGGTTAGTACTTGCAGATGAAATATCTGACATTTATTTATAACATATTGGACCGTAATTTAAACAATACGTCTATTAGCATATAAGGATTATTAGCACTGATCTCACTACTCATGATTATTAATTCACAAATTTGGAATATCATTCATATTAAATATGAATTAGAAAAACATACCGTCATTAACGATTCCCGATAATTTCAACATATCATCACACAGAATTTACTGTTAATCGCTGTTCACATCGAAATACAATCTCAAGAATTATTATTATTATATTTATGATTATTATTAGTGGCATTCCCTTCAACTTTTGACAACGCCAAACGGAGACTATTAACATAACAATACAAACACAGCTGGCCTGACACAAGGCTAGATTTTCCATAAAGATTATTATACGACTTGTCGTCAAATGAAATAACATAACTGCAAACTCCGGGTCGAATTGAACACTACACAAAATCAAAACTTGTTGAAAAATCTTGACTATAAAATACTGGTAATACATGCATGACTTAACTACCATCCTCTATCTACAGAAATTATATGTACAACAAAATGAATACATATGTCGACCCGACATTTACGTTAGAATTATTTGATCCCGTTCGTTATACAAATTTAGAATAGAATCTAGAAGCGACCCATTTCATACGTAAGGTAACCAAGTCAAAATCAAACTACTACTCTTCCCTGGGTCATAATGACATCCCCAAATAAGTTTACATTTTGGTACTCATTTTTGTCGTTGTCATCTTTGGCGGCACAGCAGACGAGAGACCCATTCGGCCCTCTCTGCTGTTTATCCCTCCATAATGGCTGGTTGTACGTCACATGTGATTTCCTGGCATTCCGCCATACTTATTAAATTATCACACATTTATTACTTCAAATATTAACACTGTTGGTATTCACTGAAATACTATCATAACACTTAATCATCCTAGACCCAAATTAATTTATATACACTGTTATCTCTTCGTCCTCCTTCCGCACAAAGGACTTAACACAACGGCGGAGTGTTAATATACACGCCCGACGCGCTTCGCGTTGTCTGGCCCGTTCGAATCACGTCGCACTCTTGAAGAGTTTATCACGATGACGGTTCGATTCCTACCATACAGGTTCCATTAATTTAATGTTATTTCCTTGTACTGCTCGTCACACAGTAGCGTAACTCTGCATTTACCATTTTTAGGAAAGGAAAGTATTTTCTCTCCTTGGAAATACTATCTACTATTTAGGCCCGGTTTCACAGTTTGAGTTTAAGCCGAAGCTTTAGTAAGCCACGCACGCCGCTTAAGCAAGGCTTACTCTTTGGCTTATACACTACGAGTTTCACAGTAGGGGGACCATGTGCAGCTTTACTAAGCTGAACATCTCCGAAGTTGGTAATGCTTGCGCATGCGCAGTGATTCAATTCTCATCTTTGTTTACATCCGTAGCCTATGATTGACTGACTTGTAGGTTATACATCGTTTCTAGAGGGCAAACGGTTGGAAATAGGTATATACCATCGCGGACTTTTTTGTAGAGGTTTCTATGCTCTACAATTCGTACACTTACACTTGGGGTCTATCGTTGATGGTTCACGCAGCGTAAGCCAAGAAAGCAAGTGACCGACCGACATTTTTGTCTCTTGAGCCTCGAAATATATTCAGAAATATAAGTTATTTATTAATGTTATTGGTTTTACGTCCCACTAACTATGAATTTGAGCACCTTCACCACAGGACTGAGACAGGATCGAACCTGCCAAGTTGGGCTATAAGAGGGCCAGCGCTCTACCATCTGATCTGAATCCTTAGCTTAAACCTCAGTTTCATACAGCTTAAGCCAGTCACAGATAAGCTCGGCTTACCACTTGCACTCACCACTGTGAAACTCGTCCAGAGTTTAAGCTCCCGCTTAAGCCCGATCCAAGGCTTAAGCGTATAATGTGAAACCGGGCCTTAGACTTCACAAACTATATATCTCAAAGTCTCAAATCGTGGCATGATTTGGAATGTTCAAATTTACTCTACTGACTGGAACAAGACGTAAATATTACAAGTCACTTCGCCCACACACGAGCACATCATGTAAGTACATGAGGCCGTTCCTACAAGTTGCAAGTTAATTCAGCGTCAAAGGAAAATTTCAGAGTAAGCTCCACGACGAGTTAGCGCCAACCTGAATTCAGAAATAACTACTACACGACGAGTTAGCGCCAACCTGAATTCAGAAGTAACTACTACACGTCAACATGAATTCACAAGTAACTACTGAGTGTTCATTGCTCTCATATTTATCGGTGAATGTCTTCCTCGTGGCTCCACTGACGTCATGTCAGAGATAGAGGGGGGGGGGGGTTTATCAAATCGGCACTTGCACTCCGAACTGGAAATTATAATTTATATCAAATTAATCCCCTCATTTGGAATATATACTGAATCGAATATGATCTCCTGACGATCATAGATTTCGGAGATATGGATGGATTTCACTCCTGACTTTTGGCGGGTTCGAAAGCGTCTATCTCAACGTGGTCGCCTTCCAGCCAATGGCAATCGAGGAGCTCAAATTCCAAGAAAGTCCGTCCTCAATAAATTTAATTTGCAATCTATTATTGATTATTCTTCCACGTATGACATATAAAACGTTTCTTAAGTTGATCCATATAACTGCAATAATTTATTTATGATTACTTTCGTAGCTAACTTTATTATTTCACCCCGATCTTTCAAGGTGGTATTCCTGAATCGCCAACTAAATTTTCGTGATTGGTCCACAAGTGCGCGGTCGGTTTGAATTTTCACGTGCAACAACTTTAGCCAACGATTTCCGTAGAAACACTGCAATTTTCCACTCTCTGATTCCGAGAATCCGTGACGTAGCAGAAAGCTTGTGCTCACCCGAAATATCCCAGCGCAGCGCTCGTGTTGCAACATTCTATTGTCTCTGGCTTGCCTTTCTCTTATTGTACGAAATATATTTGTGGACATACGTATCTCCTGATCGCTAAATTAATAGGCCCCCTGCCGTGTGGCAGCTCTATGCTGTTGTGACAAGCTAATCCTTCAGGCTCCAGTCTGTCGTGTACTTAGCTCGTATTTCAACACTACACAGATGAAATATTGTCAACTAAATTCTGCATTTCAATAAATGTACCATATATTCTTTCATATCACAAATCATGATTAAATGATGACCCCGATTATGCGGGCTCAATATATACAATAATGTCCTGACTGACTGACCGATCGACCGACCATTGCCGAGCCTAAACTACTGGTCATAATGTAATGAAATTTCGAGGATATATTTATATTAGAGTGTAGGCACTAAGGGAAGATTTTTGGATATTCCGTCGCTAAAGGGGTGAAAAGGGGGGTGAATTTTTTAAATGAGTATATCTGTATATCAAAAACTTGAAAGCTGACAGACGAAAAAGTCGGTATATGCTCTTTTAAAAATAGAGAAATATATATTTTTTGTTTTATGAAAATCCAATTAAGGGGGGTGGAAAAAGGTGAAATGTGGTTTAAATACCTTTTATGAGGATACTTATATCTAAAAAACTGAAGATGTTACAGACATGAAAATTGGTATTTGGAATCTCCTTTAAAAGTAAAGAAACATGTATTTTTTTTGTTTTGGGAAAATCCAATAAATGGTGGGGTGAATAGGAGTAACAAATGAGGTGAATTTTTAGAAGGACTATATCTACAGTATATCTCAAAAACGTAACATATTACAGACGTAAAAACTGGTATTTGGAATCTCCTTTAAAAGTAAAGAGACAGTGATCATATTATTCGGAACATCCACTTAATGGGAACTAAACAAGGGGGTGAATTTTTAGAATGAGCATATCTACAATATATCTCAAGAACTTAACATGTTACAGAAGTGAAAACTGGTATTTTTAATGTCTTTCAAAAATAAGAAAAATGTATTTTTTTTGTTTATGGAAAAAACACTTGTTAGGAGTGGGGGTGGATAGAAAGACTGAAAAGTGGGTTGAATACTTTTTATCAGGATAATGATCTCAAGAACTGAAGGTTACAGATGTAAAAATTGGTGAGTGGAACGTCCTTTAAAAATAAAGAAACACCATTTTTTTTGTTTTCGGAAAGTCCACTTAGGTGGGGATGAAAAAATTTAAAAATTAGTTAAATTATTAGTATGAGGAGGTTGTAGGACCATGTCCATCTAAAAAGCGGAAGAAGTGCTAAGTTGGTCTGTGTAAAGGCAACAAGTCTAGCAATGCCTGCGGCAAGTGCCTCAAAGCAGTGTGCAAAAAATGTGCACAAACAGTAGAAGTTGTATGTGCAAAATGTGTTTAGGTTGTTTTTAATTTCCTTAATATATTTCTGATAATGTATAATTGTTGCAAAATGGACGACTGACTAACAAAAGGTGCTTACTTGGTTAATTTTGTGAAAACTCCGTAGAGAAACAGAAACACGATGCAGTTGTTTGTGATTATTCATGTGTCAATTAGTAATATAAAAGGTCCATACACTAAAGTCAGGTCTTTGTGTATAAAGTAAATTTGTGGAAACACAGTACAAGAAAATACATCTCTTATTGAGCTCTAATTTGAATATTTCCAAGCATTTCTTATGATGGGTCAAAATGAACCTTTACCACTGTTTTCGGAAGGTAAGATTCGCAGCCATTCTAGTGTTAATAAGATCACACAGTCTCTTTACTGTATCATTTCAGTATCTTGCTTCTTGTCTGCTAATTCTACCAGAGAAAACTCGTGATAAAGCCAAGGGTTTTGTTGTCTTGTTTGGGTAAGAGGTAATAATTGTTCATTTCCAACTGACCCCCACAGCCGCTCGTAGACAGTTTTGCTAATCATACACTCCGGCCTGTTATGAAGACGGCCATGCATTAACACAAGTACACAGAGGATGACTTAAGGTCCAGCAACAATACCAATTTATCTTCAGTACTTCAAGACTAAGCACAATCCTTGGCAGCAACTTAAGAAAAATTATTTCTGTAACCAGACTCATACATTTCCATACCTTAATAACACAATTGCAGATAACACTGGGTCATTATGGAGGTGCAACATTTGCCTTGCCCACAGTGTTTGCACTTGCTCCAAGGCTTTCTATTCTGCCTCTGACTAATATGGAAATAATTGTGGAAAGTGAGTTGTAACATGGAAAGAAAGCATTTCTGGACACATGTCCATATAACATATTTTCTAAATATAGATATGCAGTATGCAACTTATCAACTACTGGTAGCAGTGAAATAAAACAGAAGGAAAGTTCTTGTGTACATATTAACTTCATAATCATGCTGACTAGTGACTGTGAAATAATGAAAAGATTATGAACATGCTGTACATTGAACCGTAATAAAATTATTGGTAGTGTGAAAGTTGTCTGTACAATTTATTACTTAGGAATAGGTTTTCTGTTTTTGAAGCTCAATCCTACTATAAAGTGGTTAAGTTGGGGGATGAGACATATGAATATTATGATTTCTGAAACTGTATTCCATACATATTAGTGTGGAAGAAGTTAAGCTTTGTGCAGAACAGGAGGGCCTAATATTCAGACAAGGATCTCACTTGACTTTCAGACTTTGGATGCTCATCTTCACCAGCCTTATTAACATATCTTTCTTTTTCATTTTGTTTCAGGTGAATATGGGTGACAACAATTGTTTCTTCAGTGTCAACCCAACCAGTATGAATGTATGAAGAAAAGATGACACGATTAAACTTCAATGTTATTAACATAGTTACCATATTGTGAAAGAAGCGAGTGTAATGTGATCATAAGTCACAGAATATTTCAGTTTGAACTTAAATGGAATATAATGCCCAATGTCATAATAAGATCACACAGTCTCCTTACTGTATCATTTCATTATCTTGCTTCCTGTCTGCTCATTCTACCAGAGAAAACTCATGAGAAAGCCAAAGGGTTTTGTTGTCTTGTTTGGGTAAGAGGAAACCAGTGGCAGTTCGTGCATTAAGGGCTTTCGGGCGCCGCCCCACCACCGTTTTCAGTACAGAAAGTACAGGAACAAACTAAATGATCTAATTATGAAAACAAAAACTGAGTACTATAGGAATCTGATCAATCGCAATTCAAATAACCGGGGTAAGGTCTGGAGCATAGTCAATGAAATAACACAAAGGTCAGTTAGAAAAGAAGAAATCAAGGAAATCAGATATAAAGGTGAAATCTGGAAAGATGACATAAATATTTCTAATAAATTTAACAATTATTTCATTAACGAAACCACTGAGAAAGCAAAGCATCACAAACAGATTTCCGACTCCACATTAAATATCGCTCGCAACCCTCATACTTGCTTCCTTGCACCGGTAACAGAATACGATCTGAAGAGATGTTTGAGTGAAGTACATGAAAACAAAGCTGTAGGAATAGACAATATTTCGGATTGAATTATTAAAGAAAATATAGAGTCACTAAAGGAACCGTTGCTGAATATTATCAATGATTCCTTCACCTTAGGTTACTTTCCAAAACAGCTTAAAACAACACTAGTAAAACCTTTTCACAAGTCTGGAAATATTTATGACATTAGAAATTACAGACCCATTTCGATAACTACAACAATATCAAAAATATTCGAGAAATGCTTAAAGAACAATATTTACCAATTTTTAGAAAAACACCAAATACTTTCTCCCAGACAGTTTGGATTCATTAAAAATCTCGGAACAACTGATGCTATATCCGCCTTAACAAAGAGAATATACGAAAATCTTAATTCTTCTCTGCTCTCCACGGGGATATTTCTCGACCTTGAAAAGTCATTCGATAGTGTGTCACATCGCTTGCTCCTCCAGAAATTGGAAAAATACGGCTTTAGGGGCAATGTGCTGGATTTGCCTGAGAGTTACTTGACAGATCGAGTACAGTATGTCAAAATTAATCAACATCTAAGCACACCGATGAGGATAATAAAGGGTGTCCCACAAGGCACAGTATTAGGTCCTTTATTGTTTATTCTATTTATTAAAGATCTAGAGAAAACAATAGCAAATGCCGAACATACGCACATCGTAACATATGCAGATGATACAGTCATTTATGTTGAGGGTGATAGCTGGAATCTCGTCAGACAGAGAGCAACTCGAGCACTGCTTAAAGCATGGTTAGATAATAATGAATTATTTCTAAACATTAAAAAAACAAAATTTATGAATTTTTCTGTAACAGATAGACAAAACGATTTTAATGAATTAATTGTACACAGCATGAACTGTAAATTTAATTGTAACTGCTACAAAATTTATAAAGTAAGTAATGTTAAGTATTTGGGATTATTAATTGATTCGAACATGAAATGGAAAAGTCACATTACCGATTTAAGAAAGAAAATCAGAAGAACTGTTTATATATTTCACAATTTAAAATACATATCCAGTATGAAATTGTTAAGAGAGGTTTATTACGCTTTAGTTCAGTCTATTCTTAGCTACGGAATTTTGGCATGGGGAGGAGCCTACAAAAATGTAATCAATAAAATACAGGTTGTTCAAAACCTTATATTACGAATAATGTATCAGAAAGGAAGATTATACCCAAGTAGTCAATTATGTGCTGAAGCAAATATATTTAATGTAAAACAGCTCTATGCCCTTGAAATATACAAATATATTAACAAAAACAAAAATATAATTGATAACATTAAACATGAATATTCAACACGCAGTAAGATGTACCACCGTTGTATGTTATACAAACCCAAACTTAGCATAACAAAGCGCAATTTCTTGTACTTCATTCCAAAATTCTTTAATGCCCTTCCCGGTTCTTTACAAACTACTTCATTAGGTCAGAAAATGAGTCTGAAGTGTCTTAAATCCTTTGTTAGGGATAATAAAACTGTTATGGAAGAAATAACCAAATGAGAATATCACGTCACCATATCCAATTTCTATTCAATGCTCCACCATGTGCTGTTGATCATATCCGTCATTCACTCATACCCATACTCGTACTTCAGGTATCATTTTAATATATATTGCTCTCTATATAATTAATATTCTAAATTACCACACACAAGGTTTCACCTTACGTGGTATTTTACTGATATCTACTCGACTCTGTTGAGGTTGGTGTGATTTTGTATAATAATAATAATAATAATAATAATAATAATAATAATAATAATAATAATAATAATAATAATAATAATAATCTATTTAATATGTGCAAGAGATAGTTACAAGTTCAATTTATTTTAAGTATTAATATGTTAATAATAATACTACTACTTACGTAATATATGTGGTTTAGTTACAAGATTAATATTTCTCAAGTAATAATGTTATTAAAAGAGTTATGCATATATAAAACAGAGTCCTGTAAATATGTAAACGACATGATGAATGAATAAATACTACTACTACTACTACTACTACTACTACTACTACTACTACTACTACTACTACTACTACATAAAGAGATGGGCAAATGTAGCAAAGTCGAACTTATAGTGGTGTGCTGTTCAGTTATACAATGTTATCTTTATTATTTCAGCTGTAAACATTTTGCTTTTCTATTTTCAAGAAAATGGCAACGGGTTTCAGACCGTGGCCACTGTCCAGCACGCTCCATGTTTTCTCTTTAGTCGTGAGGCGTTCGGACTGTGGCAGCAGAGCCCTGAGCAGGTCCCACACTTTGCAATTGTGCGGAGTGCGGGAGGAGCCTGGAAGAATGATGTGGGCTTGTCAGGGGAAGAAAGAGTGCAGGCGGGTGTATGGTTTCCTAGGTTAGTATGGTCTGTCCGGCAGAGCCATCACTAGGTTCCTAGAGTTTAGTAAGTGTGCGGGGTACGGGAGCGGGAGGAGCCTGGAAGAACGATATCGCCTTGTAAGTGGAAGGAAGAGCGCAGGCGGGTGTAAGTGCAGAACGGCGGAGCCTTCAGCACGTCGGCAACACTTTGCAATGTACCTAGGCCTTTCCCCCCACGTCTTATATTAACTGTCGTTAGAGATTAATTATAAAACATTTCACAAAACAATGAATTCCATAATAGTGACTATTTAAACAATTCAGTTCTATAAAGAAGCTAAAATAAACATTTAAAATGTAACCATAACGTGGCGGCACTATTTGTAGTGTGATCAAATTGTTAAAAACGTTGTCATGGTTTGAAATCTGAGCAAGGAAAGAGAAATTCGGGAGTGCATTGTTTATTTGTTTTCATGAATATTGTTATTATCACTTGTGATTGTGATCAGTGAAACAGTGCAGTTTCATAATAGTTGGGATTGCATTAGCTGTTAGCCTATTAATGTGTGTGCATAAGGGCGAAAACACACTACTGTCACTTCACTGAACTCTCTCTGTGCTGAGTCGGCGTGGTGGTCAGGTTGATGATGTAACTGCATGCGGTATAAAGACAGGAAACACACAGTCCTCACGTTCACAGAACTCAGTATACTTCGTCCGATGGCAAGCTACTATAGTACATCCAGTTCATCGGATTCTGATTATCTTTTAATTGCCTGCGATGTTTCTGTTGCCATGAGTACTGTCTGCCACAAACGACTGTAGGTACATGAAAGTAATTTGCAGTAAATACCACAATTTAGTAAGGGAGCTAAATGGACAACCGGAAAAATTTAAGATGTACTTCAGCTGAACAAAGATGAATTCAACTACTTACAGAATCTCCTCAAGGATGAAATTGTTGGCCGAAGTATGCTCTGCATTTGCAACTGATTCGGAGCATTCTGCTTATCTTTTAATTACTGCGATGTTTCTGTTGCCATGAGTACTGTCTGCCGCAAACGACTGTAGGTACATGAAAGTAATTTGCGGTAAATACCACAATTAGTAAGGGAGCTAAATGGTCAACCGGAAAAATTTCAGATGTACTTGAGCTGAACAAAGATGAATTCAACTACTTACAAAATCTCATCAAGGATGAAATTGTTGGCCGAAGTACGCTCTGCATTTGCAACTGATACGGAAGATTCTGCTTATCTTTTAATTGCCTGCGATGTTTCTCTTGCCATGAGTACTGTCTGCCACAAACGACTGTAGGTACATGAAAGTAATTTGCGGTGAATACCACAATTTAGTAAGGGAGGTAAATGGGCAGCCGGAAATATTTCAGATTTACTTCAGCTGAACAAAGATGAATTCAACTACTTCAAAATCTCCTCAAGGATGAAATTGTTGGCTGAAGTGCGCTCTGCAACTGATTCGGAGGATTCTGATTATCTGTTATTGCCTGCGATGTTTCTGTTACCATAAATACTGTGTGCCGCAAACGACTGTAGGTACATGAAAGTAATTTGCGGTGAATACCACAATTTAGTAAGGGGGCTAAATGGGCAACCGGAAAAAATTCCGATGTACTTCAGCTCAACAAAGATGAATTCAACTACTTACAAAATCTCATCAAGGATGAAATTGTTGGCCGAAGTATGCTCTGCATTTGCAACTGATTCGGAGGATTCTGCTTATCTTTTAATTGCCTGCGATGTTTCTGTTGCTATTAGTACTGTCTGCCGCAAACGACTGTAGGTACGTGAAAGTAATTATCAGTAAATACCACAATTTAGTAAGGGAGCTAAATGGGCAACCGGAAAAATTTCAGATGTACTAAAGCTGAACAAAGATGAATTCATCTACTTACAAAACCTCATCAAGGATGAAATTGTTGGCAGATGTACGCTCTGCATTTGCAACTGATCCGGAGGATTCTGCTTATCTTTTAACTGCCTGCAATGTTTCTGTTGCCATGGGTACTGTCTGCCGCAAACGACTGTAGGTACATGAAAGTAATTTGCGGTGAATACCACAATTTAGTAAGGGAGCTAAATGGGCAACCAGAAAAATTTCAGACGTTCTTCAACTGAACAAAGATGAATTCAACTAATTACAAAATCTCCTCAAGGATGAAATTGTTGGCTGAAGTACGCTCTGCATTTGCAACTGATTCGGAGGATTCTGCTTATCTTTTAATTGCCTGCGATGTTTCAGTTGCCATGAGTACTCTCTGCCCCGAATGACTGTAGGTACATGAAAGTAATTTGCGGTGAATACCACAATTTAGTAAGGGAGCTAAATGGGCAACCAGAAAAATTTCAGATATACTTGAGCTGAACAAGGATGAATTCAACAACTTACAAAATCTCGTGAAGGATGAAATAATTGGCTGTAGTATGCTCTGCATTTGCAACAGTTTTGGAGGAATCTGATTATCTGTTAATTGCCTGCGATGTTTCTCTTGCCATGAGTACTGTCTGCCGGGAACGACTGTTGGTTCATGAAAGTAATTTGGGGTGAATACCACAATTCAGTAGGAGAGCTAAATGAGCAACCGGAAAAGTTCAGATGTACTTCAGCTGAACAAAGGTGAATTCAGCTACTTACAAAATCTCATCAAGGATGAAATTGTTGGCCCAAGTACGCTCTGCATTTGCAACTGATACGGAAGATTCTGCTTATCTTTTAATTGCCTGCGATGTTTCTCTTGCCATGAGTACTGTCTGCCACAAACGACTGTATGTACATGAAAGTAATTTGCAGTGAATACCACAATTTAGTAAGGGAGCTAATGGGCAACCGGAAAAAATTCCGATGTACTTCAGCTGAACAAAGATGAATTCAACTACTTACAAAATCTCATCAAGGATGATCGAGCTCGATAGCTGCTGTCGCTTAAGTGCGGCCAGTATCCAGTATTCGGGAGATAGTAGGTTCGAACCCCACTGTCGGCAGCCCTGAAAATGATTTTCCGTGGTTTCCCATTTTCACACCAGGCAAATGCTGCGGCTGTACCTTAATTAAGGCCACGGCCGCTTCCTTCCCACTCCTAGCTCTTTCCTGTCCCATCTTCGCCGTAAGACGTAGCTGTGTCGGTGCCACATAAAAAGCAACTAGCAAAAAAAAAAAAAAAAAAATCATCAAGGATGAAGTTGTTGGCCGAAGTACACTCTGCATTTGCAACTGATTCAGAGCATTCTGCTTATCTTTTAATTGCCTGCGATGTTTCTGTTGCCATGAGTACTGCCTGCCACAAACGACTGTAGGTACATGAAAGTAATTTGCTGTAAATACCACAATTTACTAAGGGAGCTAAATGGGCAGCCGGAAAAATTTCAGATGTACTTCAGCTGAACAAAGATGAATTCAACTACTTACAAAATCTCCTCAAGGATGAAATTGTTAGCTGAAGTACGCTCTGCAACTGATTCGGAGGATTCTGATTATCTGTAAATTGCCTGCGATGTTTCTGTTACCACGAATACTGTGTGCCGCAAACGACTGTAGGTACATGAAAGTAATTTGCAGTGAATACCCCAATTTAGTAAAGGGGCTAAGTGGTCAACCGGAAAAATTTCAGATGTACTTCAGCTCAACAAAGATGAATTCAACTACTTACAAAATCTCATCAAGGATGAAATTGTTCGCCGAAGTATGCTCTGCGTTTGCAACTGATTCGGAGGATTCTGATTATCTTTTAATTGCCTGCGATGTTTCTATTGCTATTAGTACTGTCTGCCGCAAACGACTGTAGGTACATGAAAGTAATTATCAGTAAATACCACAATTTAGTAAGGGAGCTAAATGGGCAACCGGAAAAATTTCAGATGTACTAAAGCTGAACAAATATGAATTCATCTACTTGCAAAACCTCATCAAGGATGAAATTGTTGGCAGATGTACGCTCTGCATTTGCAACTGATCCGGAGGATTCTGCTTATCTTTTAATTGCCTGGAATATTTCTGTTGCCATGAGTACTCTCTGCCCCAAATGACTGTAGGTACATGAAAATAATTTGCGGTGAATACCACAATTTAGTAAGGGAGCTAAATGGGCAACCGGAAATATTTCAGATGTACTTCAGCTGAACAAAGATGAATTCAACTACTTACAATGTCTCCTCAAGGATGAAATTGTTGGCTGAAGTACACTCTGCAACTGATTCGGAGGATTCTGATTATCATTTAATTGCCTGCGATGTTTCTGTTGCCATGAATACTGTGTGCCGCTAACGACTGTAGGTACATGAAAGTAATTTGCGGTCAATACCACATTTTAGTAAGGGGGCTAAATGGGCAACTGGAAAAATTTCAGATGTACTAAAGCTGAACAAAGATGAATTCAACTACTTACAAAATCTCATCAAGGATGATATTGTTGGCAGATATATGTTCTGCATTTGCAACTGATTCGGAGGATTCTGCTTATCTTTTAATTGCCTGCAATGTTTCTGTTGTCGTGAGTACTGTCTGCCGCAAACGACTGTAGGTACATGAAAGTAATTTGCGGTGAATACCACAATTTAGTAAGGGAGCTAAATGGGCAACAGGAAATATTTCAGATGTACTTCAGCTGAACAAAGATGAATTCAACTAACAAAATCTCATCAAGGATGAAATTGTTGGCTGAAGTACGCTCTGCATTTGCAACTGAATCGGAGGATTCTGATTATCTTTTAATTGCCTGTGATGTTTCTTTTACCATGAGTATTGTCTGCCGTAAACGACTCTAGGTACATGAAAGTAATTTGCGGCGAATGCCACAATTTAGTAAGATAGCTAAATGGGCAACCGGAAAAATTTCAGATGTACTTCTACTGAAGAAAGATGAATTCAGCTACTTACAAAATCTCAGCATGATGAAAATATTGGCCGAGGTATGCTCTGCATTTGCAACTGATTCGGAGGATTCTGCTTATCTTTTAATTGCCTGCGATGTTTCTGTTGCCATGAGTACTGTCTGCCGCAAACGACTCTAGGTACATTAAAGTAATTTGCGGCGAATACCACAATTTAGTAAGGGAGCTAAATGGGCAACCGGAAAATTTTCAGATGTACTTCAGCTGAAAAAATATGAATTTATCCACTTACAAAATCTCATCAAGGATGAAATTGTTGGTTGAATTACGCTCTGCATTTGCAACCGATTTGGAGGATTCTGCTTATCTTTTAATTACCTGCGATGTTTCAGTTTCAGTCTGCCCCAAATGACTGTAGGTACATGAAAGTAATTTGCGGTGAATACCACAATTTAGTAAGGGAGCTAAATGGGCAACCTGAAAAATTTCATATATACTTGTGCTGAACAAGGATGAATTCAACTACTTACAAAATCTCATCAAGGATGAAATTGTGGGCTGAATTACGCTCTGCATTTGCAACTGATTCTGAGGATTGTGCTTACCCTTTTAATTGCCTGCGATGTTTCTGTTGCCATGAATAGGCCTACTGTCTGCCGCAAATGACTGTAGGTACATGAAAGTAATTTGCAGTGAATACCACAATTTAGTATGGGAGCTAAATGGGCAACCGGAAAAATTTCAGATGTACTAAAGCTGAACAAAGATGAATTCAACTAACAAAATCTCATCAGGGATGGAATGGTTGGCCCAAGTACGCTCTGCATTTGCAACTGATTTGGAGGATTCTGCTTATTTTTTAATTGCCTGCGATGTTTCTCTTGCCGTGTGTACTGTCTGCCGCATACGACTCTAGGTACATTAAAGTAATTTGTGGTGAATACCACAATTTCGTAAGGGAGCTAAATGGGCAACAGGAAAATTTTCAGATGTAATTCAGCTCAACAAAGATGAATTCAACTAATTACAAAATCTCATCAAAGATGAAATTGTTGGCTGAAGTACGCTCTGCATTTGCAACTGATTCGGAGGATTCTGATTATCTGTTAATTGCCTGCGATGTTTCTCTTGCCATGAGTACTGTCTGCAGTGAATACCACAATTTAGTATGGGAGCTAAATGGGCAACCGGAAAAATTTCAGATGTACTAAAGCTGAACAAAGATGAATTCAACTAACAAAATCTCATCAGGGATGGAATGGTTGGCCCAAGTACGCTCTGCATTTGCAACTGATTTGGAGGATTCTGCTTATTTTTTAATTGCCTGCGATGTTTCTCTTGCCGTGTGTACTGTCTGCCGCATACGACTCTAGGTACATGAAAGTAATTTGTGGTGAATACCACAATTTCGTAAGGGAGCTAAATGGGCAACAGGAAAATTTTCAGATGTAATTCAGCTCAACAAAGATTATTTCAACTAATTACAAAATCTCATCAAAGATGAAATTGTTGGCTGAAGTACGCTCTGCATTTGTAACTGATTCGGAGGTTTCTGATTATCTGTTAATTGCCTGCGATGTTTCTCTTGCCATGAGTACTGTCTGCCGCGAATGACTGCTGTTTAATGAAAGTAATTTGGGGTGAATACCAAAATTCAGTAGGAGAGCTAAATGGACAACCGGAAAAATTTCAGATGTACCGGTACTTCAGCTGAACAAAGATGAATTCAACAAACAAAATCTCATCAAGGATAAAATTGTTGGCCGAAGTACGCTCTGCATTTACAACTGATTCGGAGGATTCTGATTATCTGTTAATTGTCTGCAATGTTTCTGTTCCCATGAGTACTGTCTGCCGCAAACGACTGTAGGTACATGAATGTAAACTACAATTTAGTAAGGGAGCTAAATGGGCAACCGGAAAAATTTCAGATGTACCGGTACTAAAGCTGAATAAAGATGATTTCAACTACTTACAAAATCTCATCAAGGATGAAATTGTTGGCCGAAGTACGCTCTGCATTTGCAACTGATTCGGAGGATTCTGCTTATCTTTTAATTGCCTGCGATATTTCTGTTGCCATGAGTACTGTCTGCCGCAAACAACTGTAGGTACATGAATGTAATTTGCGGTGAATACCACAATTTAGTAAGGGAGCTAAATGGGCAACTGGAAATATTTCAGATGTACTTCAGCTGAACAAAGTTGAATTCAACTACTTACAAAATCTCATCAAGGATGAAATTGTTGGCCGAAGTTTGCTCTGCATTTGCAACTGATTCGGAGGATTCTGATTATCTTTTAATTGCCTGCGATATTTCACCTACTTACAAAATCTCATCAAGGATGAAATTTTTGGCCGAGATATGCTCTGCATTTGCAACTGATTCGGAGGATTCTGCTTATCTTTTAATTGCCTGCGATGTTTCTTTTGCCATGAGTTCTGTCTGCTGCAAACAACTGTAGGTACATGAAAGTAATTTGCGGTGAATACCACAATTTAGTAAGGGAGCTAAATGGGCAACTGGAGAAATTTCAGATATACTTCAGCTGAACAAAGATGAATTCAGTTACTTAAAAAATCTCATCAAGAATGAAATTGTTGGCCGGAGAACGCTGTGCATTTTCAAGTGATTCGGAGTGTTTCCAGATGTGGGAAAATTTAAAAAATAACTTCAACTCGTTTGAAGCTCAGTGCCATTGCAATTACCAACAGTTCGTTGTTGAAGAATAAATTGAACAAGGAAGAAAAGAACTCTCTCTAATTCAACAGGATGATTGTCATTTGTGTATTATTTAATTTATTATTATTGTTATGTCCGGCTCCGTGGCTAACTGGTTAGCGTGCTAGCCTTTGGTCACAGGGGTTCCGGGTTCTTTTCCTGGCAGGGTCGGGAATTTTAAGCATCATTGGTTAATTTCGCTGGCACGGGGGCTGGGTGTAATTGTCGTCTTCATATTTTCATCCTCATCATGACGCACAGGTCGCCTACGTGTGACAAATCAAAAGACTGCATCTGGCGAGCCGAACTTGTCCCCGGACTCTCCCGGCACTAATTGCCATACACCAGTTCATTTGTTGTTGTTGTTGTTATTATTATTATTATTATTATTATTATTATTATTATTATTATTATTATTATTATTATTGGGATAATAATCACAAGTACAATTGTGGACTGTTTTCAACAACTCAATGCCTATTAAAATTAGTACATGTGATCTTTAATTCCTTTCCTATTTTGTACCATGCCTTGTGCCGCATTTGCTGCTTTCTATAGTTAATCGAACTTATGTCATACAGATTCTCATGCAGCCGCACCAATTCAATTAACATTTCTTCCATATCACCAATAGAAACTGCTTCTATTCACACTTCACGTCGCCAGATATGTGCTAGAGCAGAAAAATGTGCTCCGCGTGGAGAACGCTGTCAGCTGATTCTACGTCACAATGACGTAAGCCGACATCACCATCCGTGACGTGAGTGCAGTGTGATCACTCTACATTTCATACAGTGTGGAAAAGGCATAGCACATCTTTCTTGACAGGTTCGATTGTGTCACTATACGCGCAAACTCATGTGATGTGATAGTAGTGTGTTTCCCCCTTAAATGCCATTCTAGTGTAGGTGTAGTTAATTCATTAATATTGTAATGCAAGCAGATTTCTATTCAGCTAGTGCCATTGGATTATTATTACTATTAATCTAAAAGTATCGTGGTGCTTGGTCAGTGAAAACTCGACCGATTGGGGAGGGAAAAGAGATGACACCACAGCCCTGCCAGAGTAAAATGTCACGAACCGCCACTGGAGGTAACAATTGTTCATTTCCAACTAATCCCCACAGCCCTTGTAAACAGTGTTGCTCTCGATTAACCAGGATAATGTAGGGTTAAGGCTTCCCGGATAAGTAAAATCGTGGTTAACCCGCAAAAATTTTAAAATAGAACAGAAGAAGAATGCAAAAGATCATCAGTGTAAAGAAACCCGATGCAGAAATATTTATGTCGGTAAATAGTGCTATGAATTTCCCTAGAATTTGGTATTTTTTATGTGCTGTGCTTCCATTTGTCACGAGGGAAGTGGTGGTTATAAAGTCAAGTGTAAACATTGCCCTAAATATATATGTACAGGAGAGCCAAAGGATCTTAAATCTACATACATCGAATGGGGAAGGTCATCTGTTAGGACACAGTGGCGCATGAAAATCCAGCCCGAGTCCAGTGATGAAGCCTGGTTCCATCTTACAGGACATGTAAACTCCCAGAACACCAGGTACTGGTCAGCAAACAATCGCTGTATGATTAATGAAGAACTTCTCCACGATAAGAAAAACTGGAGTGTAGTGTGCTGCATCTGCAAGTCAGATTGTGGGTTCCATATTTTTTTTTGAAACAGCAATAGTGGTGTGTATATGGGAATATTTGAGGAATTTTACACAGTTGAAACCCCTTGAAGGCTCGTATACATCTTTCAGCAGGATGGGGCGACCTGTCACACTTCACGTGAGTCAATCTCACAAATTCATGAGAGATTCACAGTAGGGACTGTCAGAAAATTATTGTAGCCCCCGCAGGTGCCGGACATATCCACTTGTGACTTTAATCTATGTGGTATTTCAAAGACTGAGCTCGATAGCTGCAGTCGCTTAAGTGCGGCCAGTATCCAGTAATCGGGAGATCGTGGGTTCGAGCCCCACTGTCGGCAGCCCTGAAGATGGTTTTCCATGGTTTCCCATTTTCACACCAGGCAAATGCCGGGGCTGTACCGTAATTAAGGCCACGGCCGAATCCTTCCACTTCCTAGGCAGTTCCCATCCCATCGTCGCCATAAGACCTATCTGTGTCGGTGCGACGTAAAGAAAAAAAAAAAAAAAAAAAAGGTATTTCAAAGGGAAAAGTGTACACAAATAATCCAAGGGCATTAGAAGACTTGAAGGACAATATTTATAATGAAATTTTGAGTATTGATGCGGCAGATTTGTGCAAAGTGTATGATAACATGTTAAGGCATGCACAACAGTGCACTGAAGCACATGGAGGTCATTTTTAGGATCTATTGTAAAAGACAAGATAATTTGAGTAAGTAAAGACCTTTGTATTAGATTATTTCTTTTATTTGTTGTTTGTATCTGCTCATAGGAGGCCAGTTTTTCATGTGCCACCCAGAATTTAAATACTAGGGATTATTTCCCCACTCCTTCCATTGTGGAATTGTGCTCTTTTGGTGCTCAGGTACAGATATGTTATATATTGTAGAGATTGATATTGATAATTGTTGTCATAATTGTCTAACGGGCAAAGATTATAGATATTTTATAATGTATACTTTAACCTGGAATATTTTTAACAGACATAGATTTATCATTACCACAATTCTTCTTAGTATTAGCCCTTTATTAAAAAAAATAAGCACAGCTACAAAAGCCATAGACCATTTGAGAAATAAACCTTGTATCTCATGTTCGTTTGATTACCTGAGGAAGCAGAAGAACGTTAGTTATTATGCACAAACAGTGACAGACCCTATCACAAGACTGAAGGTTCACTGCGTGTTCATTAAAAGTGCATCATAGTCAGACAGAACTCTTAATGGGACAACGCATGCATACCATGAGCTCAGTGTGAATCATGTTTTGTAAATATGTATAAATAAAATAAAAGTTATCTATATTTTGGTCGGTTCTTTTTTAAATTGATATTTGAGTATTGGTCATGTCCAGATAAGAAGGAAATGTGATTTCTAAGTTTCTGTCATGTCCAACTATGTATGTATGTATGTATGTATGTATGTATGTATGTATGTATGTATGTATGTATGTATGTATGTATGTACACTGACTGACAGAGCAAATGCAACACCAAGAAGGAGTGGTCAGAACTTTATGCTAATTGCAGGGTAGACTGATGTCACTGAGGTATGCTCATGATGTGAAATGCGCCGTTGTGCTGCGCACGTAGCGAACGATAAATGGGACACGGCGTTGGCGAATGGCCCATTCGTACCGTGATTTCTCAGCCGACAGTCATTGTAGAACGTGTTGTCATGTGCCACAGGACACGTGTATAGCTAAGAATGCCAGGCCGCCGTCAATGGAGGCATTTCCAGCAGACAGACGACTTTACGAGGGGTATGGTGATCGGGCTGAGAAGGGCAGGTTGGTCGCTTCGTCAAATCGCAGCCGATACCCATAGGGATGTGTCCACGGTGCAGCGCCTGTGGCGAAGATGGTTGGCGCAGGGACATGTGGCACGTGCGAGGGGTCCAGGCGCAGCCCGAGTGACGTCAGCACGCGAGGATCGGCGCATCCGCCGCCAAGCGGTGGCAGCCCCGCACGCCACGTCAACCGCCATTCTTCAGCATGTGCAAGACACCCTGGCTGTTCCAATATCGACCAGAACAATTTCCCGTCGATTGGTTGAAGGAGGCCTGCACTCCCGTCGTCCGCTCAGAAGACTACCATTGACTCCACAGCATAGACGTGCACGCCTGGCATGGTGCCGGGCTAGAGCGACTTGGATGAGGGAATGGCGGAACGTCGTGTTCTCCGATGAGTCACGCTTCTGTTCTGTCAGTGATAGTCACCGCAGACGAGTGTGGCGTCGGCGTGGAGAAAGGTCAAATCCTGCAGTAACGTTGGAGCGCCCTACCGCTAGACAACGCGGCATCATGGTTTGGGGCGCTATTGCGTATGATTCCACGTCACCTCTAGTGCGTATTCAAGGCACGTTAAATGCCCACCGCTACGTGCAGCATGTGCTGCGGCCGGTGGCACTCCCGTACCTTCAGGGGCTGCCCAATGCTCTGTTTCAGCAGGATAATGCCCGCCCACACACTGCTCGCATCTCCCAACAGGCTCTGCGAGGTGTACAGATGCTTCCGTGGCCAGCGTACTCTCCGGATCTCTCACCAATCGAACACGTGTGGGATCTCATTGGACGCCGTTTGCAAACTCTGCCCCAGTCTCGTACGGACGACCAACTGTGGCAAATGGTTGACAGAGAATGGAGAACCATCCCTCAGGACACCATCCGCACTCTTATTGACTCTGTATCTCGACGTGTTTCTGCGTGCATCGCCGCTCGCGGTGGTCCTACATCCTACTGAGTCGATGCCGTGCGCATTGTGTAACCTGCATATCGGTTTGAAATAAACATCAATTATTCGTCTGTGCCGTCTCTGTTTTTTTCCCCAACTTTCATCCCTTTCGAACCACTCCTTCTTGGTGTTGCATTTGCTCTGTCAGTCAGTGTATGTATGTAATGTATGTATGTATGTATGTATGCACTACACATTAAGAGAAAACTGCTGAGCAGAATTGAATGAAAATGGGTACTTAAGATCAGGGGTCTGGCTGCTTGGCTGAAAGGTCAGCGTACTTGTCTTCGGTTCAGAGGGCCCCAGGGTCGATTCCTAGCCAGATCAGAGATTTTAACTTCGTATAGTTAATTCCTCTGGTTTGAGAACTGCGTGTTCTTGCATTTGTTTCAATACACACCTTCATTTATACACAACACACAATACTACAATCCACCACAGAAACAAGCAATAGTGCATACATTCCTCCACATAAGTTTGGCCTTGGTTTCCCATTTTCACAGCAGGCAAATGCTGGGGCTGTACCTTAACTAAGGCCATGGCTGCTTCTTTCCCACTCCTGGTCTTTTTCTGTCCCATCATTGCCATAAGACCTATCTGTGTCAGTGTAGCTTAAAACAAATTGAAAAAGAAATGATAATAAAAAAAAAAAAAGAAAGGCAAGGCATCTGGCCCTAAAACTGGGATGAATCTATATAATATGACGACCCCAGGTAACTAGGAAAAAGCCAGGAAGAAGACTAAGAACAACAGTTATGAAAAGGAAACTTGCCAGTCTTATCATCATCATCATCATCATCATCATCATCATCTGCAGTTTCCAGGTGTTGGCCGGGTCTGCTTTTCCAATCTTATATGTAGAACAAATTATTCCTATGACTAGTAAAACCAGAAATATCTAAGATTTTATATTTTTATTTTGTGTGTTCTGCCGTTGTTGATGTTAATCTTACCAAATAATCTTTGGTAACAAGGAGAGGAGGCATAGTGAATCCTGATCTTCCATGCCTCATACGTTTTTATTGTACTGTAGAAGAAAATTTACATGCCCGATACTGAATATATTGTCTGTCCCAATGTAGGCCATGGGCAGATGTCTGCATTACATGTGATCTAGGATAGTTACGTCGCTGACTTTTAACAGTCTTTCTGAATCTTGGCAGGGAGGAGCTGGAGAGTTAAATGACTTACTTATTTTTTCTTGCCATTCGTTTGGATCATACATATTCTGATAAGTAATAGACACACAAGTCCATCATCGTATTTGAGTTATTTGATCCATGCTATGGAGGCGCTGAAGGAATGAAGAGTTTATACACTGAATGGAATACAACAGAGCACTCTTCCCTGCTGTCTGTGGCCAAGTCATTCCAGCACTGGAACTTGACATTGTTAGATCGCAGGCTTTGTGCTGTACATGAAGAGTGAAGATCTGGACCACTTTTCATGCATATTAACAAGCCAAAGTATAATAATAATTACTGAGCTAGTTGGTCATGCAATTAGAAGCACCCAGCTGTGAGCTTGCATTGAAGAGATGGTGGGTTCCAACCTCACCGTCACCAGCCCTGAAGAAGGGATTTTTTTGTGGATTCCCGGTTTCACATCAGGCTTTACCTTAATTAAGGCCACAGCCGCTTCCTTCCCACTCCTAGCCCTTTCCTATCCCATCATCACCAAAAGATCTATCTTTGTCGGTGCGAGATAAGGCAATTGTAAAAAATAATAATAGCGACAAATGATTGTAGTCTGTGTCAGTGTTCATGGACAACTGTCAGATTAACCCTTCGCCCGCCAGCCTCATATGTGGTGTCCGTGTCCTATACCGCCAAGGCCTAATGAGCACTTTTTACCTTGCAGTAAATTATTCGTAACAATTTCTGTTCAACTTATGTAAATTTGATGGGCATTTTTTTGTTTTGAAGGTAATGCTTCGGGCATTTTATTGATGTAAATTAATGCACCTTTATTTTATAAATTTTTATTGTATGAAATGATAATTCAAATAAATATATTCTGTCTTTGAAGAAAGGGTATTTCATGATCAAAAACGTTACGAAAAAATATTTTTACTACCAAAAACTGCATTATTTTAGAGAGGTGATATTTCCTATGCCACATATAAAAAAATAGAGCTTTATGTACAATATTACAGTTACAATATTTTTATTATTATTATTATTATTATTATTACATCAACATGAAATTTTCTAATCTCAAATTACATGCAAATTCTGCAGTTTCTGGTTCGTTTTAAGGAAAATAATGTGATTACTGATGTCGATTTCACACGAACTTAACACCCAAAAATTCAATTTTTGCCTTAGAAATATGATACAAGGAACTATTTACTAATATTTACACATGTTCATGACGTGTTCTAGCAAATGTACTTAGGAAGGCGCACAAAGGGTGTACACCCTTCTTACGCTGTTTACAAATGTATCTGGTCTTTCCATTTACCACCTTGACCAGTACTAATCTTTCTGCATACGGAACAGTTGCATTTTTTTTTCGGTAAAAGAGTAAGGGGTTCGTTGCCCGCCCGCGGGAGGTGAATTGCCACTTGGTCACCAAGCCACTCGGCAGCAAGTTCCTCAACTAAACTTGTTGTATATAAAAAACCAAACCAAACCCCATGGCACTACAGCCCTTGAAGGGCCTTGGCCTACCAAGCGACCGCTGCTCAGCCCGAAGGCCTGCAGATTACGAGGTGTCGTGTGGTCAGCACGACGAATCCTCTCGGCCGTTATTCTTGGCTTTCTAGACCGGCTTGTTGTATATAGTCTTAATTAATCCAATACTAGTCCAAAATATGTATTATACATTATTAAAATGAATAAATAACTTGGAAAAAAAAATCCTGGGGCGTCTGATCAATCGGACGTTGGCATTTTTAGACTGAACCTCGAGCGTCCGATCAATCGGACGTTAATACCAATTCCCAATGGGAATCAACATCTGTATCAATCGGACGTTGGCGGTTAAATGGTTAAACCAATACTATACCTTTCTAAACAAAACTCTTTTTGTTTATCACACAAGAATTGCAAATGTAGTGATATTAACATTTGCCTCAAATGTTCAGTGTGTCCATGGTTATACAATCGCTGCAGAACAAAGAGAAGTTAAACCAGTAGGCAGTTGGAATGTGTACATCTGGAGTGAAGTCTACTAGAACAGCACAATGATACATATCTGGTCACAGATGTGCTGTTATTCTGGAAAGTCATTCTTTGTTTTTAGCTGCACACTACTGTATTAACCTCTTCTTAGTCACTGTTTTCATTATCTCTTACAGGCCACTCCAAGATTTCCTTGTAGAAGTGTTTATTTTCTGCAGGAATATGCTGCATAATTTTCAGTATATCAGCCAACTTTTTTGAATGTATGGAATTTTTAGCATTTCCAGGAAATGCCTTTTCAGTTGGAAGATTTGGGTCATGATTCTGATTTGCCATCAGCAATCTGAATTATTGTTTCAGGAAACCATGTATGTAATCGTAGCAGGTCAATGTTGTTGGGTCCTGTGTGGTGTATTCTATCATAGAATACTGAGAAATGGTCATTGACTTCTTGTCTTCTCTTGCAACACTTTTACAGAGTGTCGCTATTGATAGAATATTCCTGTTATCATGATGGGGCCACCAACCTTTAAAATTCAAAATATCTTGAAGTTACCATATTTACTTGAAATTTTCCCAATTTGCTGGCCTGCAAAATCATGTCCCTATATTCCTCAGATGTGTAAACTTTATCCGATCATCGTATTACATGTTTGATTGTCCTTTTATAGGATAGCAGTAAAAATAAAAAATAAAAATGGCTTATGGCTTTTAGTGCCAGGAGTGTCTGAGGACATATTAGGCTCGCCAGGTGCAGATCTTTCGATTTGACTCCCGTAGGTGACCTGCGCGTCATGATGACATGAAATGATGATGAAGGCGAGACATACACCCAACCCCTGTGCAAGAGAAATTAACCAAATGTGGTTAAAATTCCCGACCTTGCTGGGAATCGAACCCGGGACCCCTTTGACCAAAGGCCAGCATGCTAACCATTTAGCCATGGAGCCGGACAATATAGGCTAGCAGAGCTTGATTGTATTCAGATTTACCACTCGCAGCAAGAGTTGCCCAGAACCGAACCCGTGTGCGATTCCGATTTTATGCCTCACAACCATCTGAAAATACATGCAGTTTTTTGTACTTCTGATGGCACATGATTCTGTGTAAAGTCATTCAGCATGTACATACTTCATTTGGGCCTTTCTTTGCTGTATGAAATCGAAACATACATCCATGATGTCTTCCTTGTTCCTGACTCTTCGTTACTTTTTCTCATCTCGTTATAGAACTTTTTTTGCTCGTTTTCTGTGTACCATCAATTCTGTGGCAACTGCAGGTTTTGCAGTATCATTTAAGAATAGACTCTGGAGCTTTGTACCCTATTCCTCAGAAACGGAACAAGTATCAACTTTTGGACTACCAAATCGCAAGTCGAAGTTCTCTCTTAAATATTTCAGGTAAAATTTATACTTAATTTTTGTGTTGGAGTGAATTCTTACGAAAAGCTCATACATCTGCTTGACATCCATTCTGCTATCTAAGTAACTCACAGCTTTTGTTCCATAATGGGACAACTTACCTGGGAACTGTTCAGTGTGTGTTCTAATTTTTTGCACTCTTCACCAGGTATGGCATTTCCTTGTGGTTGCTTTCCATGTCGGTTTTGTTCTATGTTCTCTAACACTATGTAAAGAAATGAATGCTGTTTTGTATTCTTTTGTACACGTTCCTGCACATGGTACAAAGTACACAAAATTAGTTGACCTATTTTTTGGCTCTTCTTTCCTTGGGTGGTGATTTTTTTATGGCATTAATTTCTATGCAGCTATGAAGGTGTATATCCTGTTCATCTTTCATCACAAATGTGTTTCGTCGCCATAAGACCTATCTGTGTTAGTGTGACATAAAGCAAATTAAAAATAAAAAAAGTTAATAAGCTCCAAAATGTCAACTTGTTTCAGCTCATCAAACATTGAGAAGCACGATTTTTAGCACCTGAAATTAAGAATTTTAAAATTCAGAGCAGGGTATAGAATATGTCTTCCACATAAATTATTGTTCTTGCTCACATAGTATGTTGAGACATTAATTTTAGTAATGGAGGTTGGACACACAACTGATAATAATAAGGGGAGCACTAAAAATAAAACGCCTAAAAGTGAAGTTCAGTGCGTCATGCACCTAGCCAAGGTGGAAGGCGTGGCCTGGGGAAAGGTAAACAGACTAACTAGCCAGCTGGACTGAAGCCAACGACAGGGTATTGTTATTACAATTCTATGCTAGAGTGGAGGGTAGTAAGAACTTCATTAAGATAAGTTTCAATTTTCAAGTTTTTAAGGATTTAAAGAGAAATAAACATAAATGTGTATACATTTCTAAAGATTTTTGAGTGAGATTTGACCGAATCTGATGACATTCTTTGAAGAACGAAACATGTCATTCTGTTTTAATTAAGTTGTTTCATATTTGAGGTATAATTTTGTTCCCATATGTTTTATTTTTTCAGGTGTGTATACATTTATTTATTCAAAATTAGTTTTGGTAGACTTAAGAACCTAACAGTTATAATTATAAATTATCTGAGTCAAATGAAGAGAGATGGCTTTAGATATTACAAATCATGAAACTATGCAAGAATGGAACCGATGACACTGTTCCACTGTTTAATTCCTTCATACTGAAATAAATTTTCTTTCTGGCATCCTTGAATTTTCCAGAAACTGAGAAAGATGTATGGAGGCCTTCAAGACTCTTATTTAACCCCTTCAGAAAACAAAATATATCTGCAAAATATGCCAGGCAGAAAAGTCGTAATTCGTCAAGGAAATGGTCCTGTATAAGTCTGAAGAACTGTCTGAGAGAAATATTTGCACTTCTGAACAAAGTTCAAGCCGTTTCTCTCATTTCCCCACAAAATCCATCAAACCTCAGTATGAATCTCCCATGTTCACTACCCATCTCTTGAAATAAAATAGAAAACAGTATTGAATTAACTGTTCTCAATTTTATAAATAAGTTTAATTCCTTCATTAAGCCTGTCCTCAAATTGATGTTTGTTTTATTCGAGGCTAGAGCCTTGTGATGAATACTACAGTGAACGAATGTCACTTCGGGGGCAACTTCTTTAATTTTTGCAAAGACTCCACCATATTTGCCCGTTGTCGTATGTGCACCATCGAGCAGACACAGATACATTTTCTACACTCAGTTCCATCCATTCTCATAAACTAATCCAACTTTTCAGAAATATCACTCAGTGAGCCCTCATCTTCATATCTAACAAAACGTGAGAAGGTGAGCCATGTGCTCTCGTCAAATTGAATGGGAGTAATACTGACTTGTTTTAGTTTTTCAGTTAACTGTTCTTTAACGTCTGAAGCCATATCTGCAACCCGAGCACAGATATAGCTCCTACTCCAAGAAAGGGGATAGTACGGTAATAAAGTTTCTGTGAATTTTGAAATAATGAAAAACACAGAAATGTAGTTTTTGTAAATACAGTAGATTATATAATATATTTCTATAAGTCATCCATACCAATATCTGAAGGCTTGCCTACCGGTATTAGTAGGTCTACCAAGTTTGGGAACCCCTGGTAAAGAGTAATCCTCAGCCCATTTAATAATTGATTTTGCTAATATCCCGATATATATCTTACTAAGTGTATCCAAGAAAGTAATTCCCCTATAATTATTTGTATTCGATCTATCTCCATTGTATTCCTTCATACTGTACATACATCATTATGGACCATTATGCCTTTCAGCGTTCAGTCTGCAAGCCTCTGTGTATTTACTAAACATCACCACAGTCTTCTTTTTGCAACTAGTGCTGTTGCCTCATTTAGTTCTATACCTGTTGCCTGTAAATCATTAGAAAATGAGTCTAAATATTGTCGTCTTGGTCTCCCTCTACTTCTCTTACCCTCCACAACAGAGTCCATTATTCTCCTAGGTAACCTATCCTCTTCCATTCCTCTCACGACCCCACCACCGAAGCTGGCTTATGCGTACAGCTTCATTCATCGAGTTAATTCCTAACTTAGCTTTTATCTCCTCATTCCAAGTACCCTCCTGCCATTGTTCCCACCTGTTTGTTCCAGCAATCCTTCTCGCTACTTTCAGGTCTGTTACTTATATCTTATGAATAAAATATCCTGAGTCTACCCAGCTTTAACTCTGTAAAGCAAAGTTGGTTTGAAAATAGCAGTGGCGGAACTACTTGGAGTCATTTGAGGCAATGTCTACCCTAAGAAATACAATTAAACATAAATATCGTAACAGATTTGTCTGCTGTTGTTATTGTGTTAAATCAACAATAATCTCTATTTGATACGTGCTACATGATGACAGCAGCTTTGCTGATCGCTCCGCTAGATGGCGATAGCAGACTACTTGTTCTGACCGGGAGGCAGTCTGTAACTTGTCTCACCCAGGACTTCTTGTTTTGTTTCCCTTCCTTCAGCTTGGTGACCAGAGCGGGGTGCTGGAGGAAAGATTATGTTACTGCCTGCGCTCCTCTCTCCGTAGGGTCTAGACCCCAGAGAGGCATGCCTCGTCTTCTATTTGAGAGTGCAGAAACTCCCCGTGCGAAGGTGACAATGAAATACCGTATTGTTAATTGTGTGTTATTCTTTTGAATTAGTAGGCAATCAATGCATTATTGGCTTTATTTGTGACAATTCAGACATGGACTGTTAGTTGTGTAAAACAAGACTGACATCATCCACTTGAATCTCATTAGAGTGAAGTAGGCCGCTTCGGGAACTTACGAGTCATTTGCTCTTTAAACCGTAAAACCGTTCTCATCTTGATAGTACGAAGAGAATTGTGAAGCCAAAAACAAAAGATCTATGCCTAATTTGGACATTAAGTATTTGACTGTAAAGTAGCGAGAAAATTTCACTTTTCTTGGTATACACAATATTCATGGTTAACAGCCTATTCCAATAGTAAGAAGCTTTTATTATAAGAGTGTTTTGTTTGGTGGTGAAAAGGAATGGACTTTAAATGGGGTAATCATTACAAAAACCTTTCGTAGAAAAGCAGAAAAGCATCAACATTCAAATAAACATATTCAGAATGAAGAGAAAATCCACTTACTGGGTCACGGGAGGATAGGACATTCTTTATCTGAAGGTGCAAGAATTCAAGCCGTTAAACATAGGTAACGAAGTCGTGAAACAAAATCGGCTTGTTGTTGAGAGACTTGTTGACATTGTGTGTTTCTTGGGAAACAGGAGCTTGGATTTCAAGATAATTTTGAAAAAGACGACTCTATCAATGGGCAATTAGAGTTGTTAGATCTTCTTTCGAAACAGGAACAGTACATCATCATCTAGTCCATGTCAGGCTTTAAAGGCAGATCAAGCGAAATACAGAATGAATTGATTGAGCCTGAAACTGCCATAATTCAGGAGACAAAGCAGAATTAGATTCTTGTGATTTAATTGGTATTCAGGCAGATAAGACCTTAGATGTATCAAACAGATCTCAAGTTAGTGTAATATTCCAGTTCTGCTCAAAACAGTGTCCTGCAGAAAGATTCATAGGCTTTTATGATGTTTCGATTGATAAGACTGCATCAGGCTATCAAAATTAATTGTCGACATTCTGCGAAAGTAGGGAGTGATTGATAAAGTCGTATGTCAATGGCAGGAAAGCATAGAGGTGTTAACCATTACATTAAACAAGTTTGCCTAAGGGCAATATTTCTACACTGTTATGCCCACAAGTTAAACCTCGTTCTTCTCCATTGCTCCAAAACAATAAAATCAGGCAGGCTCTTCATTCATAATCTGACAGCGTTTCATTAATTTTTTTAGCAGATCCTCAAAAAGAGCTCATCTTCTGGAAAGGAGTATGAGCACTCTGAAGAGGATAAAGACATACTTGTGTAATACAAGAACTATGACAGACTCAGCAGTCTTAGTACCATTTCTATCGAGAAAAAGCTTGTGAAGTAATTGATGAGTGATCCAGTATTGAAGCACCATGTGATTGACCATTTTGCAACCAAGAAAACTCTACGTTTGGAACTAAAAACCAAACCCCATGGCACAAGAGCCCTGAAGGGCCTTGGCCAACCAAGCGACCGCTGCTCAGCCTGAAGGCCTGCAAATTATGAGGTGTTGTGTGGTCAGCACGACAAATCTTTTTGGCAGTTATTCTTGATTTTCTAGAAGGGGCCTCCATCCCACCATCAGACAGCTTCTCAATTCTAATCACGTAGGCTGAGTGGACCTCGAACCAGCCCTCAGATCCAGGTAAACATCCCTGACCTGGCCGGGAATCGAACCCGGGGCCTCCGAGTAAGGGGCAGGCACGTACCCCTACACCGCTGGGCCGACCGATGTTTGGAACTACCCTATAAAAAACTTTAAGGTAAGATTTCCTGCCTACCCATTCATTAACTAATTGCTTCGCCACTCGAATACAGACAGATGTAAAGATAGTTTCGTCCGGGAGCTGACTTCCTTCTTACAGAATACTGTTGATCGCAACTGCAATCTCACTGCTTTAGCTTTACTACAATTTGATTCATTCTTATTTACTACAGTATATTACAATCCTGGGAGAACACACATCCTAAATACGTGAAATTATTATATCACCAATCTGACATTCAATTCTCTTGGCTCGATAGCTGCAGTCGCTTAATTGCGGCCAGTATCCAGTATTTGGGAGATAGTGGGTTTGAACCCCACTGTCGGCAGCCCTGAAGATGGTTTTCTGTGGTTTCCCATTTTCACACCAGCCAAATGCTGGTGCTGTACCTTAATTATGGCCACGGCCACTTCCTTCCCAGTCCTAGCCCTTTTCTGTCCCACCGTCACCATAAGACCTATCTGTGTCAGTGTGACGTAAAGCCAATAGCAAAAAAAAAAAACTAACCTATTGACATCAATTTAGTCTTCAAAAGGCTAATTTTCGTACCATACTCATTGTACCTATTTTCAAGTTCCAAGATATTAGACTGCAGGCTTTCGGCACAAATTTCCATTAAAACCAAGTCTTCAGCATAGGCCAGACTGCTTACTACATTTCCACCTAGCTGAATCCCTCCCTGTCGCTTTATACCTTTCAGCAGATGATCCATTTTAACTACGAACAACAAGGGTGAAAGATTACGGCCTTGTCTAACCCCTGTAAGTACCCTGAACCAAGAACTCATTATGCCATCAATTCTAACTGCAGCTCAATTGTCAACATATATGCCATTGATTGATTTTAATAATCTACCCTTAATCCCTCCCATAGTCCCCCAGTATGGCGAACATCTTTTCCCTCGGTACCCTGTCATATGCTTTCTCTAGATCTACGAAATATGAACATAACTCTCTATTCCTCTCACAGCATTTTTGAGTTACCTTGCGCATACTGAAGATCTGATCTTGACAACCCCTCTATGGTCTGAAACCACACTGGTTTTCATCCAACTTCCTCTCAACCACTGATCGCACCCTCCTTTCCAAGATGCCAATGAATACTTTGCCTGGTATACTAATCGATGAGATACCTCAATACTTGTTGCAATCCTTCCTGTTCCCTTGCTTATAGATAGGTGCAATAACTGCTAATGTCCAATCTGAAGGTACCTTTCAAACACTCTATGCTAATCTTATTACCCTATGAAGTCATTTCATCCCTGCCTTCCCACTATACTTCACCATTTCAGGTCTAATTTCATCTATTCCTGCTGCTTTATGACAATGGAGTTTATTTAGCATCTTTTCCACGTCATCAAGCGTAATTTCACCAACATAATTTTCCTCCTCCCCATGAGCTCAGTTGTTCGCAACACCACCGGGAAGATTTCCTTTTACATTGAGAAGATTTTCAAAATATTCCCTCCACCTGTCCAGTGATTCCCAGGGATCTATTATGAGTTCACCTGAATTACCCAAAACACTGTTCATTTCCTTTTTCTATCCCTATCCAGAAAGGTTTCCCTACTGCTTGACCTAGCCTTTCCAGGTTCTTACAAAATTCTTCCCACAACTTCTTTTTGGATTCAGCAACTATTTGTTTCGCTCTGTTTCTTTCATCTACATACAACTCCCTGTCTGCATCAGCCCTTGTTTGGAGCCATTTCTGATAAGCCTCCTTTTTTATGTTTACAAGCTGCTCTCACTTCATCATTCCATCAGGATGTTCGCTTTTACCCATCTTAACACACAGTTGTTCCTTTGCCTTGCGTTGCTGTTTCTACTACAGCATCCCTGCATGCCACCCATTCTCTTTCTATATCTTGTACCTGCTTTCATCCATTTTTCGTAACGTCTCCCTCGTTATATCCATGTACTTCTGTCTAATTTCCTCGTCCTTTTGATTTTCTACCCTTATTTGTTTGCAGACAGATTTCACTTTCTCTATCCTAGGCCTAGGGATATTTAGTTCACTACATATCAGATAGTGATCTGTATCATCAAAAAATCCCCAGAAAATCCATACATTCGTAACAGATTTTCTGATATTATAGTCGGTTAAGACATAGTCTATTATGGATCTGGTACCGATACCCTCCCATGTGTAGCGGTGAATAGCCTTATGATCTAAGATTGCATTTGTAACTGCTAAACCCATAGTAGCGCAGAAGTCCAGCAAATGCATCCCATTCCTGTTAGCTTCCATATCTTTTCCACATTTTCCAATCATTCTTTCATATCCTTCAGTTCTATTTTCAACTCTCGCACTGAAATC
Source organism: Anabrus simplex (assembly GCF_040414725.1). Taxonomy (NCBI): domain Eukaryota; kingdom Metazoa; phylum Arthropoda; class Insecta; order Orthoptera; family Tettigoniidae; genus Anabrus; species Anabrus simplex. Next base: position 954,474,400 of record NC_090266.1, on the reverse strand, counting down.
GCCCATTAGCACTATCCTATCCTTGCTGTTGACCCTGACTATGCTGTCACTCAATGCTTCAAAAGCTTGTCAATTTCATCCTCATCTATGCCCTCACATGATGAATACACTGAGACAATTCTCGTCCTAATTCCTCCAACTGCCAAATCTACCCACATCGTTCATTCATTTACATGCCTAACAGAAACTATGTTGCATGCAATAGTATTCCTGATGAACAGCCCTACCCCACACCCGTCAAATCCGTTTTATAATCTCCTACCTATTCCTCACTATCTCGGCTTACCCGAGGATCATTTACTCCTAGCACATCCAGATGCGTTCTCTTTGCTGACTCAACTTTCGTCCTTCCATAAGACCCATTAATATTGATAACTCCCCATCAGAATTCCATTTCGCCAAGTTGTTTCCAAGGATTCCCTCGCCCGTCAAATGGGAGTGGGACTCTGTTACTCCCATAGGTCCGAGGCTTGCTTAAAATGTTTTGAGCTTGGTAAATTTGTGAAGCAGGATTCTACCCTACTTAAATTTAGTCCAAGTGAGGATCTCTCTTCTAACGTGTCAGGGACCACCGGTGGATTGTATAGTCCTAGCTACCTGAGCACAAGGAGGGCCATGACTCAGAATATGTCAGAGATGCCCACTCCCATTCCGTAGCAACTGGTATCCCATCTCAGGACCACTTACTAGGCCACTCAGCCATGACCATGGTTCAGGACCTAGGACATGATTACAGTAACCCACACCATGAACCTTGGCATATATTCCTTCTTGCCAAAATCTTGGGATTGTCCTACCATAAAAATGTTGTTACATATTTTAGGTATTTTTACCAGCATGTGTCTGTTATTGCATAGCTCTTTCCAGAATTCATGAGTAATTTCACTAATAGCACATGATTTACCCCATGTTTAATTTTTCAATATCTCTCATATTTCATCCATAGTTACTGAATTGTCTAGTACGGGCATAGTGTTCTTCATATGTTTAAGTATACCAGTCTCAGTTTTATTAATTTTCCATTCATTATTACGCCCTAGCACCTCCTTAGAGTACATTAACCACTCCTCGCTTGTACACTGACGGAAAATGAAATTCCAACACCAAGAAAAAGTTGTGCTAAATAGGCATAAACTAAATATGGGAGGCGTATTTGCATATCTGAAAGATGGCACTTTTTCAAATTTGTGCACTAGTCAATGAAGAGTGGTGCTAATAGTGCCACTATGACCTTACAAAGCAAGTTTGTTTGAAATACACGCTGTACACTTCGTGAGCTTTAGTTATTGACCGGTGTTTACGATGTGAGGTAGGTGTGAGTCAAAGATGTCTCTAAGGGGACGAAGAAGGCAGTGTCAGCAGCTTACTGAGCTTTAATGAGGCCGTGCAATAGGAATGCGAGAAGGTGGATGTTCTTTGTGCGATATTGCAGAAAGACTTGGCAGGGATGTATCCACTTTGCATCCATGGTGGCAACAATGATCACGAGGAGGCACTCTCTCAAGAAAGCCGGGGTCTGGCCGCACATGGGCCACTACCGAGAGGGAAGACCGCCGTATTCTTTGCATGACTGGTGGATCCTACTGCATCTGCAGCAGCCATTAGACCTTCAGCTGGCACCAGAGTGACACAGCAAACTGTAACAAATGGATTAATCGAGGGACAGCTCCTAGCCAGACGTCCTGTAGTGTTCATGCCACTAAATCAGAACACTGTCATCTACGACGGAGGGCGGAATGAAGATCTGTTGTGTTCTCAGATGAGAGAACCATTTCTGTCTTGGTGCCAATGATGCCTGTAGATTGCTAAGGAGGAGACTCGGTGAGCACTTGGAACTAAGCTGCCTGCGGCATTGACACAGTGCCCGCATTTCGTTGAGGGTTTCAAAGTTGCAACGCTGGACATTTCGGCCAAGCAGATCCCACAGATGTTCTATGGGACTGAGGTCGTGTAAATATTCCGTCACGCAGCGTGCGCCATGGGGGTGGGGGGCGTTCATTATCATGCATCAGGATGAATTTTTCACCAGCTAAGGTAGCATAGGGTATTACATGATCTGCTAATACCTCTACGATGTAACGGTGTGCATTCAGAGCACCTCCATCGATGAAAATAAGTTTTGTCCTGGCCTCAAAACTGAAACTTTTCCATACCCATGATGGAGTCACCCCCAAATGGTGACCTCTCTGAGATGTTGCAAAGTCAATATCGCTCCCCATGCCTTCTCCACACTCTCTCTACCATCAGGTGACTGGAGGCAAAATTGTGAATCATCTGTGAACAGTAGCATTGACCCCTGCTCCACAGTCCAATTCCGATGTTGACGCGCAAACTGTAATCGAGGTGCTCTGTGGCGGTTGGGGGGGGGGGGGGGCGGGGGGGAGCTGTGGACCAGTTGTAGGTCTTCTTGAGGTCGAATTGGCTTCTCGGAGACTTCGACTGACAGTCCTCACAGTCACAGTGATGTTTCTTTAATTCTTCGAGTCGATTTCTGGCTTGGACGGCGGTAGTTTGGCGTTCTCTCAAGACTTTGATGACCAGAAACCTATAAAAACCTATAGTCCCTAGCAGACATAGACCTTCGACGCCCTGATCCAGGTCGTCTATGGTAGGTACCGAGCTCAAGAAATCGTCTTAGAGCACGCTGAACGCTCCCATATTATGCACCGATGGCAAAAGCTCATAACGAATGCTACGTCCATCATCCACCAATCCCACTGCTCTTACAACGTCTTCTGGGTTAAGAGTAATCTTAACTTGTCAAATGCGAAAGAGAAACTGAAGTAAAATGTTCTTGTGTGACAAACGTTGTGTCACTGATAATCCATCAATAGTTTCCGCCCCAGTATCGTAAAACTTAAGGTTTTATTACTACTTTACTAGTCGATGCAATAAAATGGAGTGCCTTGCACCTAGGGGTGGAAAGCGGCTCCTTAAGTTATTTTATGATCTCTAAACATCACATTCTTCTCCAAAACTGCAGAATACACATTAGAAACCGTCTTATTGTAACAATTAATGTAATTAATGAAATGTGGTGTTTAAGATTAAAGATTTCGTTTTTACAAAGTGATCCAATTTTTGTTCGCTAGTGCATGTATTTTAAGTGCGCGCGGGACCATCGATGAAAAATGCATTCCTAACATTTGTGTTGTTTAGTTGGGGCTCGTAAACGATTTCATTAATATAATTGAAAGTTGCTCCTGGTTTACTATGATCATAATGTCGTCTAAATCAGAACTGAAAATTGGCACATTAGCTGTTTGCTGGTATTAAAGGTACTGGTACAAACCTTCGGATTTCCATGCCAGTAAATTATGACATAGAGGATCGACTCGCTTTCCTAACTACCGAAGTGGAAGCAGTTCACACACCGCCTTAGTGTTAAAATTATGACATGGAGAAAAGGTCTATTATATTTCGCCGACACATTTCAAGCTAGCAAATATAGGGAGAGGTACAAAGAGACTCTTCAACAAAACACAGACTGGAACAATTGACAGAATATTAGAACTGGCAACGGAGCCGTTGCTCCTATGATTACAATCAGTGTTGCGAGTGCAGCGCTACATCCGGCATTCTGCGGTAGAAAAATGGTTCCCATGGGAGGGATGGGTCTAGATAGTTCATTTGCTTGAACTAGTTCATTCGATATCGTTCGTTGCCTTGATTCGTTCAAATGAACGAGGTTGTTCATGAGGTGATGTCATAGAAACTGCTCTCGACCGAATGTCACCGCCAGTCTAAGTGGAGAATTGGTATCCTTTCTTTTTTTGCTAGTGGCTTAACGTCGCACCGACACAGATAGGTCTTATGGCGACGATAGGATAGGAAAGGCCTAGGAGTTGGAAGGAAGCGGCCGTGGCCTTAATTAAGGTACAGCCCCAGCATTTTCCTGGTATCAAAGTGGGAAACCACGGAAAACCATCGTCAGGCCTGCCGACAGTGGGATTCGAACCCACTATCTGCCGGATGCAAGCTCACAGCCGCGCGCCTCTAACCGCACGGCCACTCGCCCGGTGAAATGGTATCTGTGAGAAACGGAGAGACAGATGAGCTTTCAAATTGTCTACAACTCCTCCCCAAGTTGAGAGGTGTGGGAGGAGATGTGCTGTCGTGTGACCGTTAACACGGCACGCCATTGGCCATTCTCTCGCTGCACTTCGTTCAATGAACGAGGTAGTTCATTTGTGCTGTCTTCAAGGAAACACCTCTTGCGGTACTTCGGTCAATGAACGAAGTCGTTCAGATGAACGACGTAGTTTATTATGAGCTATCTTAGCCAAAGAGCGGCGCGAGTTAGTACGTACTTTTTACAATAGATCCATGTGAGGTTATGAAGGGCATCTGGGCGTAAAACTACGCCCTGTGTGGTTAGGAAGGGCATCTGGTCGTATAACTACGCCATATGAGGTTAGGCCCTCCTAGATGGCGTCTACCGAGCTCGATAGCTGTAGTCGCTTAAGTGCGGCCAGTATCCAGTAATCGGGACATAGTGGGTTCGAGCCCCATTGTCGGCAGCCCTGAAGATGGTTTTCCGTTTTTTCCCCATTTTCACACCAGGCAAATGCCGCGGCTGTACCTTAATTAAGGCCACGGTCGCTTCCTTCCACTTTCTAGGTCTTTCTTACCCCATCGTCGCCATAAGACATATCTGTGTCGATGCGACGTAAAAAAAAAAAAAAAAAAAAAAAAAAAAAAATCGTCAGAGAAATATAAAGTTATACGATACAGATACAATCCGAATCATAGTGGCCGTGAATGAGACAAATGTAACATTCAAATTGTTAGTGCAAACACAGAACAAGAGAGAATTGAATTCAAGACTTCGAGAAAAGAACAGCTATTTGGAAAGGTAAGCATCGAAATATCAAGATTAAATAGAAAGCAGAGCGACAATATAGTCTATACATATAATGTAATTTAATATAAAAACCAAAAATACATCGTCAGAATACGATATATCTGTATATAAAAATAACTTGTCCTGACTGACTGATTGACTGATTCATCATCGCCGAGCCAAAACTACTGGACACAAAGGAATGAAATTTTGGGAATACATTCATACTAACATGTAGGTGCTCGCTAGGAAGGATTTTTGGACATTCCATCGCTAAGTGGATAAAAAGGGGGATGAATATTTAAAATGAGGATGTCTATATCTCAAAACTGAAAAGTTTACAGATGTAAAAATGGGTATTTGAAATCTCCTTTAAAAATAAGGAAACACGCATTTTTTGTTTTCGAAAAATCCCATTAAGAGGGGTGAAAAATGGGGGAAAAGGGGTTAAAAACCTTTTATGAGGAGACATATATCTCAAAAACTGAAACTGTTACAGACATGAAAATTGAAATTAGGAATCTCCTTTGAAAATAAAGAAACACGTATTTCTGTGTTTTTGGATAATCCGATGAATAGGGGGTGAACAGGAGTGACAAACGGGGTGAATTTTTAAAAAGATTTTATCTGCAAATTATCTCAGACACGTAACGTTTTACAGATTTGAAAACTAGTATTTGTAATTTCCTGTAAAAGTAAAGAAATATAAATATTTTTTTCGGAAAATCCACTTAAGGGGAACTGAAAAAGAGGGCGAATTTTTAAAATTAGCGTTTCTACAGTATATCTCAAAATCTTCACATGTTTCAGGCGTGAAGATTGGTATTTGGAATCTCCTTTAAAAATAAGGAAACACGTATTCTTTGGTTTTCGGAAAAGACCCTAAAGAGGGGGGGTGGTCGGGGTGAAAGGATTGAAAAATTAGTTAATTATTTGTATGAGAATGTCAGAGAAATATAAAGTTTTAAAGTTATATAAAAAAAAGATGTTAGAAACGTGAAAACTGGTATTTGGAATCTACTTTAAAAATAAGGAAACGCGCATTTACGGGGGGGGGGTATCAACTTGGTAGAGGGGGTATGAAAACGGAGATGCATTACTTTTACGAGGATACATATATCTCAAAAACTGAAGATGTTACAGAAGTAATAATTGGTATTTGGAAGCTCTTTTAAAGAAACGACTACTGTTTGTTTTTGGAAAAACCACTTGAGTGGGGAGTGTGAAAGGAAGTAAAAAAATTGAATACTTTTTCTGGAGAAATTTATATCTCAAAACTGAAGGTTACAGACGCGGAAATAGGTATTTGGAATCTCCTTTAAAATAAAGAAACACGCATTTTTGGGTGGGGGAAAACCAACTTAACAGGTGGGGGTGGAGTGATAAAAGAAGTCGAATTATTTTCATGAGGATACTTATATCTCAAAACTGAAGATGTTACAGACAAGAAATTTTGCATTTGGAATTTTCTTTCAAAGTAAAGAAACACGTAATATTTTGTGTTTGGAAAATCCACTTAAAGGGTGTGAATTAATTGAAAAATTAGTTGAATACTTTGTATGAGGATACTTATATCTCAAAAACTAAAGATGTTACATAAGTGAAAATAGTATTTGGAATCTCCTTTAAAAATAAAGAAACACGCATTGGGGGGATCAACTTGGGGCAGGGTGGTGAAAAAGGAGTTTAATTCCTTTTTATGAGGATACATATATCTCAAAACTGAAGATGTTACAGTCGTGATAACTGGCATTTGGAAGCTCCTTTATAAACAAAGAAACATTTTTTTGTTTTCGGAAAAGTCACTTCATGTGGGGAGGGTGAAAGGAAGTGAAAAAATTTAATTCTTTTTATGGAGAAACTTATATCTCAAAAACTTAAGGTTGCATACGTGAATTTTTTACTTGGAATCACCTTAAAAAATAAAGTAACACGCATTTTTGGAGGGGGAATCAACTTAACGGGCTGGGGTGAAAAAGGAGTTGAATTCTTTTATGAGGATACTTACTGTATATCTCAAAAACTGAAGATGTTAGAGGCATGAACATTTATATATTTGGAATCTTCTTTCAAAGTAAAGAAAAGCGAAAAAATTAAAAATTTTGTCCGGCTCCATGGCTAAATGGTTAGCGTGCTGGCCTTTGGTCACGGGGGTCCCGGGTTCGATTCCCAGCAGGGTCGGGAATTTTAACAATTATTGGTTAATTTCCCTGGCACGGAGGCTGGGTGTATGTGTTGTCATCATCATCATTTCATCCTCATCACCACGTGCAGGTCGCCTACGGACGCCAAATCAAAAGACGTGCACCTGGCGAGCCGAACCCGTCCTGGAATCTCCCGGCACCAAAAGCCATACGCCATTTCATTTTACATTATATGTCAAAAACATAAAATGCTAGAGACAAGAAACTTGATATTTGGAAAGTCCTTTAAAAATACAGGAACCTGTACCTTTTTGTTTTTGGAGAGGGCACTAAACAGGGGGTGAAAAGTAGTGAAAATAGTTGAATTGTTTTTATTAGGATACTCATACCTTAAAAATTGAAAATGTTACAGACGTGAAAATTGATAGTTGGAATCTCCTTTAAAAATAAGGAAACATGTTTTTTTGTTTTCGGAAAATACACTTAGATGGGGTAGGGGAAGGACTGATCAAGGGGTTGAATTCTTTTTATGGGGATACTTATGTATATCTCAAAAACTGAATATGTTACAGATGTGGGAATAGGTATTTGGAATCTCCTTTAAAAATATAGACACATGTATTTATTTTTTGACTTGAAAGAAGACTGTTTCTCGCATGTACAGTTCTATATCGCATGGTCGTCTTAGCCCCAAAAGGTAATACCATAAACATGGTTTACAAAGAATTTCTGGGGTAAATGAAACTCAATTTTTGGGTGAGTTTTTGTACTTTAGGAATTTTCAGATAATGTCTTAGTACTATGCCGAGGAACGATTACTCTGTTCAAATTACGAAATCCACGCGAGCGAAGTCGCGGGTAATTGCTAGTATATATATATATATATATAGTAATAGAATTCACCAAGAAAAAAAGGTAAGAAATCATTGAACAGGCCTTACTTGCAAGAAAAGGGTTTCTTTAGGAATCGTATCTTAAGAAAACGCGTTCATGTAACAAATACTATTGAAGTAAACTATATAAATTTACAATGGACATTTTGGTAGTCTGTATTATAATTTAAGCACAGACGTTTATCTAAGCCGATATTTATATATTGTACCAGGAAAGCTGGTACGAAACAGAGTTCCCGATGTTTCAAGTTGAACTCCGTGCGAATATACCCGGCCCGCTACAGCACGTCAGCTATCAGCAACGTGGAACCTGTGACGTCACGTTCTGCAGATCTCGGTCAAGGCTAAATTGGGTCAGCCGGGAGAACATTCCAAATGTTCTATCATTAATAACTTTTGTTTGGATCAACATACCATTAAATGAATAATGCTGTCGTGTTGACCAATTTTTTGCCATCATCATTCCCAAGTTTGAAGGAAATCCATCGAAGGTGAAGGGAGATATTAAATAGAATAGAATAGCCTCAATTTTCCAGAATCGTGTATAAAAGAGAGGCATATTTTCATGACAAGTTAGTTAACTATGTGCCACGCTCGAGGCCGAACGGTCGGCTGATGTTTCTACACCCCGCGATGTGAGTTACAAGTTCGAGACTCGTCAAGTGTTTGAAAGTCTGCGTGATGACTAACTCTACGAGGTTTCGTATCAGACTTAGAAATTTCAACACCGTTCACCGTGCGTGTGATACAGATGTTCCACCGTGAATTAAGACATGTCAATTTACGTGCATTTCAAGTGATTAATTATTTATGTGACCAGCACGAGTGTAATAATAGCTTGTATATTTTTCCCTTACGAGTGCAATGTTTTCCAAGTGATTAAATGTAAAACAGTGTTTAAATCTAAAAGGTGTTAGGAATTTTTACAAGCAGTAAACTTCAAACTGTATGATTGACATATTTAACCGAGTAAACCATTACAATCGAACTTAGATTTTCTCAACTGAATGACATTCTAAGCAGGACTCTGTCACGATTTTGTGATTCCTTAAACTTGTGTTTTACGTGCGAAGGACATTTCTCGAATTTTTAAGATAGAGCTTGTATCTGTAAATACATCGACCTCAGGAATGTTCTAAAATAGAATGTGTTTACATTACAACATTATTTTTTATAGTTAAGTAAAGTAAACGAGACTAATTTCACTAGATAAAATCTTTATTTATTACAGTGATTAATTTCAATCAAAGACTGTATTTGAATTCATCAAGTGAAGTGAACGGGACTAAATACACAAGATAAAATCTTTATTTACAATTTATTACAGTGATGACCTCCAACTAAAGACTGTGAACTTAAAAGCAATCTTGAGTGGAGTACTTTACTTTTCACGTTATTCTTCAGCCGATGTTATTTGACTGTGATAATGTGATATACTTATTGTTTCTTCCTAAGTGGCTGATAAATCACAAGTTCAATTCCATTTTACATTACGAGTTCAGTTCAATTTCACATTTAAATCAGCCTAATATTTTCGAGTGTGTAAGTTCAAATTTAGTAACACTCAATCTTATTTTTTCAAGTGCAATCAGATCTCAGTGACATTCTGTCGTTACTAGTGATTTATTTTGAAACCATTACTACTGATAACTCTGTCTGTGTAGACGTCATTTGCCTAAACGAGTACATTTCAGGCACAAGTGCATTGCCGTGTTCTATTTCTACATCTACGAGAGCTTCTAGATCTTCTAGAATTTCGAGAACTTCGAGATATTTTAGATTTTCGAGATCTTCCAGACCTTCATCGGAAGACGATGCAGGGGTGAACGAGCAATAGAAGGACCGCAGTGTACATTACCAGCCCAGACCCAGGAGGGCACACCTAAAAAGCTTCTGTACTGAGGTGATGTGGAATTTAACATTTATTTTTGTGAATAAACTCTTCAACAATTTTAAGAAAGATTCCATTATACTTATTTCATGCCAACCTATCTTTTCTGTAACAATTCAGATAGAGACCGGACACACCCTGTGTCAGTCTCATGCCTAGCTAGCCGACTTTAACAATTTTCGTGTTACAGAGAGAGGGAAATAACTATAAATGGCGCCCCAGACGTTAAGGGCTCGATCTGAATAAGTATAACAAGTGCACAAGTATAACTTGCACCATAGCCATGATAGACTTTGAACTGATGTAAAGAAGTTTTAATGAATTACTTCAGATCGTATTTGCTTCCTTAAAGTGCAGTGATCAAAATAGCAACACTGATCTTGTGTCATTTAAATGTTAAAGTGAACAGCCGCGGATACATTTTGAACTTAGTCAAACTCATTTGAAAACGATACTTGATATAATTTAAGGAATATTGAACTGCAGAAATAATTTTTTAAGGTGATACTATTAGACTGTATTGAACTTTGGTATCTTATGTTGAAATATTTGCCAGTGTCTAAGTGAAATCTTTACAGACTGTTTACCATTGAACATTAATAGTGATACTCACAAGTTTGATACTGATTGATAACGTCTTATTTGTCTTATTCATGGTCAAATATAAGTTTTTCTCAAAATGGAAAACATATTAGCCGCAATAAAAAAATGTTAATTAAAGTTAGCTTAAACGAAATAATTACAGAATCTTAGACCAATTTAGGACGACGTAATCTGGAATCCATTATTAATTTAGATGCACGTATTAACGAGTCCAACAACACAATAGAAGCTAGTATAAAACAACTTAGGGAGTTAAATGCTGCAACCAATACTCGTCTTGAAACTCGTATTACCCGCATAACAGAAAATACAGACAGTAAGTTTTCTGAGGTAAATAATAATCTCGAGCGTAGACTTACTAAAGCTGGTATGGAGATCGAGGAAAGGTTTTCTGAAGCCAATGCTAAAATAAATTCTCAGTTTTCTGAAATAAATAAGCGTCTTTCTCGCGACTTAGACACAGTAAAAGACGACATAAAACTGCAAGTAGTTGAAGATTTAAAGGCTGCCTTCCCAACTTCGCAACAAATAATTGATGAAGTAGGAAGTTTAAGAGCAGAATTTCAAGAATCACATGGACATCCTTCTCAAGCACAAGCTAGGATAGCTTCGATACGAGATGGTATACGCTATTCTTTTAAGAAAGGTCTTCACAAACTAAATAGCAAATTTGACTTACTAGAAACTGAAGAAGAGGAAACCGACAAGCATGTCAGATCTCAACTAGATAGCGCACAGACGCAGATCGCCCGCATAAGCCGCGATGTTGCCGAAGTTAAACAAGACCTTAAAAAAAGTTCAGGATATAGAAGTATCAATTAGTGGACAAGTCAAAGCCATTAAAGTAGAACTTCAGGGAAAGATTGAGACGCTCAGTAATAAAGTTTCACAAATCGAAAAGGATAGGACAGTGCCATATTTTCAAGGTACTAGCGGAGAAACTCCTAATATTTCTCCCATCATAAGAATGTCAGAGGACAAGCCCGCGAAGGTCTCTGGGAAAAAGGAGTATACTGCGAAGGAATTCCTCCTTAACAATGGACAATATTTCTTGGAAAATCAAGTTAGACCTGACTGCAAGTTACGGATAACTTCCCGATTTTTAGAGGGAAGAGCGCTAACATGGTACTCAGCATTCAAATTCGGTATTAAAACGTATGATGACTTTAAGGAAGCATTAATAAAGAGATTCTAGAACTCGGAAATTCAGCATTTAATTAAGCTGCAATTATATTCGAGAAAATACGGCTATCAATTTCTCATGCTACTCAGATTTTTTAATTTATCAATTAAAGAAAATGCAGTTCTTCGATCCGCTCCTACCTGAGCATGAGTTAATTCAGGTACTGACGCTTCAATTTCCTGCACATGTTCAAGAGATTCTCGTGGCAGCTAATGTTCAAGATTTAGAGCAGCTTGACGAAGTACTTAGGAGACTGGACACTGCCCACACGCAGAATCCCACGAAGGCTAAAAAACGAAAGGATGTCACGACAAATCATGTGGAAATTAAATTACAGCCGAGGTCAAACCCCGAACCTCGCGAAGAAAGGAAGCAAAGAAGAGACCCACCCTCTCGTTTCCGAAGATTCATAAGACGCCCATATGAGGGTAGAATACCCTATGAGCGTAATCAGACTTGGAAAAAGCCCTTTGAATCAACTAACCCAGACCGAGGTACACAAAGGGCCGAAATTGAAAGAAGATGGAGGGATACCCGTGACTATATTCAACGTAGAAACCAAGACGAAGGATTACCAGGTGCAGCTTCTTTATAGTACCAAGAAAACATTGCTAGACGGAATGAGACGTCCGAGTCAAATCTTAAGTCTACAGGCGCGATAAAAAACTTCAGTTTCCCAGCAATAAGATTGCCTGAAACCCAAAGTGGAGAGGAAATATTTTGTATCACTAATATTAACTATTGGCACTTAGATGATACCGAAGTACTGTATGAAGATCCAACAATTGTAAATCCTAGGATACAACGCAGTTTCCCAGTTATTAATGTTACGATAGACCACTTCACTATAACTGCGTTAGTCGATTGCGGAGCTCAAGCTTCGCTCGTCTCCGACAGATTAATTGATCATTTGAAGGAAACAGAGGATATACTTTCAATGCCAGTCGCTCAACTTAAGGTTAAGGGGATTGTACCTGACAAATTTATCAAATGTAAAACACAAGCTTTCTTGACATTCGAAATTGAAGGTGTCCACTTTGAGCATGTAATTCTCGAAATATCACAGATGAGATTTAATGTTGTTATGGGGGTCTGATTTTCTTGTCAAGTACGGTCGTATCATTGACTATCCTGCCAACGCGTTGAATTTTTTCAATATTAACTCTGTAGAGTTACAGCTGCTCAATAGTGAGGATATGAAGTACCAGGGTCTAGATGCCCCTATAATTAATGCCGAAGGCAATATGAGCGATGCTCCGCCTATCGATGAAGAGGGTTGACACGATGATGAAGAGGGACCAGCGCCCATCATCGAAGATGAGTTTGACTTGGATCGTAATGACTTCTTATTTTCTACCCGTGTAACTGAAAGCCCAGAATTTAGTTCTCAGGGGGCAGAGGCGACCCAGATGTTATTTAAAGAATTTTCACACGTCCTCAATGAGAAGCCTGGTGTGATTGAAAATTTCCGGTACCACTTGAATGTCAGAGATGCCTCACCTTATATAAAGCGACCTTATCCTGTCCCCGAAAAGTACCGGAAGGAAGCTAGGACTGTGATCCGGCAGATGAAAAATGACGGCATTATCTCCAAATGTGTAACTCCATATTTGAATCCTCTGGGTATTGTAAGGAAACCGAATGGTAGTATGTCTCGACACTCGTGCGTTAAATGACAGACTGGTGTTGGAATACGACCGCCCACCTCTACTTCGAGACGTCATCAGAAAGTTTAGACGAATGAAACTGTTCTCCGCGATGGATATGACATCGTATTTCCATATATTGTTGGCAGAAGATAGCCTCAAATTTACTTGGTTTATCTTCGAGAATGTTACGTATGCCCTTTCCACTTCCATTTGGAGTTAAGAACTCGAGAGCAGTGCTTATAAGCGCCTTAGAATGTCAACTGTCTGATAAAGTTAAAGATATTGCCACTATTTATGTCGATGATATTCTCGTAGCTTCAGGGTCTATTGAGCAACATATTGAGGATGTCAGTGCTGTATTACATGAACTACGGGAGAAAAATTTTAAAATCAACATGCATAAGAGTCAATTTTTCAAGACCGAGGTGTTATTTCCGGGCCACCTCATCAGTGGAGATGGTATTAAGCCTAATCCAGCCAAGATAAGCAGTATATTAGACTTCCCACAAAGATTAAGTACGTACGGCAATTCTTACGGAAACAGTAGCTCCATTACAGTCACTACTACGAAAGAATAATCGTTGACCGGGCGAGTTGGCCGTGCGCGTAGAGGCGCGCGGCTGTGAGCTTGCATCCGGGAGATAGTAGGTTCGAATCCCACTATCGGCAGCCCTGAAAATGGTTTTCCGTGGTTTCCCATTTTCACACCAGGCAAATGCTGGGGCTGTACCTTAATTAAGGCCACGGCCGCTTCCTTCCAACTCCTAGGCCTTCCCTATCCCATCGTCGCCATAAGACCTATCTGTGTCGGTGCGACGTAAAGCCCCTAGCAAAAAAAAAAATAATCGTTGGAAATGGTCGAAAGAATGTGACGAATCATTTCTTAAAACCAATTTAATGCTCCGGTGTATTGTGTAGCTTGCCTATCCAAATTTCGAATGGCCGTCCTGCATTGAATGCGAACGTGGGAGTGGGTCCAGCCTTGTACCAAGTCAATCCCGTGGAACCTGATGTTAGAATATTCATATCATTTATGAGTCGGAAATTGAGACCGCACGAGAGATCGTACACAATAACAGAGCTAGAGGCGCTTGCCATTGTACAATCCCTACTCTGTCGGAAGAAGTTAGTCTACGGCTACACTGTGATCATCTATACCGATCAAGGCACTTCCATTCATTATGTCATCTGATAATTCCAGCGATAGGGTAACTTGTTGGGCACTCTTCATCCAACAATTCGATATCACTGTGGTTCATCGACCTGGGAAGAAAAACATCCTCGCAGACGCCCTGAGCCGCAACCCAGTCGATATTACTACTGTTCATCCAAATGAGATCCTGAGTAGGGAAGATGAAGAGTTCCTTCGAAGACTCCAGTATTTACCACAGGCACAAGCGCGAGACCTAAAGACATGCGAACTTCTTCGATTCTTCAAGGGTTCGATTCCCGTCGATGACGACGATTATGATCGCATCTCGTGACTTGCACGATCTTTTTGTTTTCGTGATGGGCTTATGTACAAGTATCTAGATCCCGCCAAGAATAAGCGTAGGATTTACGCTCCTCCCAGACTCAGGCCAGACATTGTATGGCATTGTTATTCTCTATCCGGACATGCTGGCACTGACAAGGTGACAATCCTCATCAGAGAGAAGTTTGTATGGCAGTACATGAGGTGAGATGTATGAAATATTATCCGCACTTGCGACGTTTGCCAGAGGATCAAACCAAACAATAGGCTGTTAAAGAAGCTTCCTAGGCCGCTGATTCCAGAGTTACCAGGTGAGATACTGGCTCTGTACCTGTACGGCCCCTTGCCTAAGGCAACCCGTGGCAACCGACACATCGTCGTCGTAGTGGATGTATTCTCAAAGTACACGATGCTACTCCCGGTACAGAAAGCAGATGCTACGAACATCCTCCGCTGAATTAAGCGGAATATTATTCCGGAAATGGGTAAACTGCAGTATTTGCTTACGGATCATGGTACCCAATCCACTTCTGTGGAATTTCGAACAGCATTGGAGGATATGGTTATTAAGCACACCATGAATTCAATTAGACATCCCGAGGCTAATCCTGCCGAAAAGATCATGTGGGAGATCGCAAGAATTTGTAGACTCTACTGTGGGACACAGTAATGGAAGTGGGTCGAGGTTCTACCCATAATGCAGCGGATTGGGAATACTGCGCTTCACGAGTCCATTCCTGACATGCCCATGAAGATCCACAAAAACATTACACCTGATAGACCGTGGGACCAGCTGCTACCACCTCCTCTAGATACTACGGTCCTTCACCAGGCCCGCGTGGAAGCTACAAGAGCACAACTTCGATATGCTGCCCGAATTCGAGAGAGGAGGGTGAAACATAAAGCTTTCCGGCAACCACTTAGTGTGGATGACATGGTATTAATCCGGAAACCCGCAGTCTCCCATCCAGAACTCCGCATATATGCCAAGTTATGACCTTTTACGTAGGACTTTAAAAAATCGCGGAGGTTCTTGATAACGGGGCCTATCAAGTAAACAAACTAGACTGAAACTTGGAAGGTATCTACTATGCGGCTGTCTGAAAGAAATATTACCAAAGGGAATATTAAGTCAAAGAAAACCCTGATCGGATTTTCTTTCTTCTGGAGAAATGCTGGTACGAAACATAGTTCCCGACGTTTAAAGTTGAACTCCGTGCGAATATACCCGGCAGGCTACAGCGCGTCAGCTGTCAGCAACGTGGAACATGTGACGTCACGTCCTGCAGAACTCGGTCAAGGCTAAATTGCGTCAGCCGGGAGAACATTCCAAATGTTCTGTCATTAATAACTTTTGTTTGGATCTACGTACCATTAAATGAACAATGCCATCGTGTTGACCAATTTTTGCCACCATCATTCCCAAGTTTGAAGGAAATCCATCGCAGATGAAGGGAGATATTAAATAGAATAGAATAGCCTCAATTCTCCAGAATCGTGTATGAAAGGGAGGCATATTTTCATGACAAGTTGGAGGACGAGCTCGACTGTCGAAGTGAAAGGACGTGTTCCTCTCACTCACACTCTCTCTCCTCGCCAGGCGATCTGTACTTTCCAAGTACCAGCCAGGCAACAGTACATGATAGTTAATCTTCCAAAAGAGCATTGTCTACTCTTTGTACTTTTAAGTACGAAGTACGAGCATTGTCAGGAAGCACTTCTCAGTAATACCCCTTTTTCAGGTTTATTTCAGGAAACTACACGAATGGTGGAACTGCGAGACGCTCTACCAGAGGGCTATAGGAAAGCAGTGGCGGAGCTTGTTCAGTGGGTCGACCACAGGACCGTCCCGCTGAACCTGGCCCTCCCTGCTCTGCTGGTCTACTATCGACCGGGACACGATGGCTACACTGAGGCCTATCTCATCATCGAACTCCTCACCAGGCCGGAGGGGGGTGCAGGGAAGGGCCTCTCAACCGACGCCATCGAGAACATCCTGAACTAGGCGATAATCATTCGCCCCATGGATCCAGGCCAGATCGTTCTCTATGAGAGAAGCTTTTCTGCCTACTTTCAGGTCAGCAGACTACCAGGATGGAGAAGCTGCCTCACTGGCACTGGCAGCCAGGAGGCAGACACCCTGACGTCAGAGGAGACGTCCACCGCCCAGACGCAGACTGACAGGAGGCAGAGGAACAAGCCACCCGGGCGCAGACCAGGAAGGCGAACCGGACGGCGGAATGCGGTACGAACACGGACGACATCGGGCGTTCATAGGCTGCTACCCATTCCCGGCCTGCTAGCACTTCGTTCACGATGCAAACATCCATACGTGCCCTACAGGACAGGGAATGCACAGAGATGCCAGCAACGTGCGACGCCGCCGCCAGCCAGGAGGGAGAAGACGGCCCTGCAGCGGGGCATCCTGCCACACCATGGTCACCAGGCCAGAAGAAGGAACGCTACCAGGAAGCGGCCTCTTCCCCGCCGAGAAGAGACCACCACCGCCAGGAAGCAGACGCCGTCCCCGGACCAGGAGGGAGAAGAAGAAGACAACGACGTCGTTTCACAAGGAGAGGGCTTCCCAGCCGCAACCCAGGACTGCTACCAGGAAGGCAGTCGAACGAGGAGCCAATCAGGAGTGGACCTCAACGTGTAGCGGCAGACAGGTGAGAACAGAACGTCTTCCTGAGCAGCTCTTGCAGTGTTTCCGCTGTTTGAGGTGGAGCCACCGTCAGGTTTGCTGTGGGCTCCAAGAGAGGTGCAAACGCTGTGGTGGTCATCATCGTTACACGGCCTGCGCTACACTTAGGGAGGCGCCGGTGTGCGCCAAGTGCGCGGGGGGCCACCCGGCCTCTCATTGCGGGCCATGGCGCGGGAAGAGAGGAAGGAGGGCCGGCGCCATGTTCCGCATCCATCCAGCAGTTCTCCACCTCGGCGAGCATGGCCTCATTCTCCGGGATCGGAGACTGTGTACGTGGGACCCCAAGGGAGTCGGGAGGTGCGACAGGCCGTAGTGGCTATTGCTGCATGGCTCAGCAACCAGCAAGGCCTGCGCTAGCCACAGCAGTGCCCAGAAGGACTGATCCCCTGAATAACTGGACTGACGAGGAAATGGCTAACTAACGCAATTACCTGGACCTCTCCAGAACCACATCCTTGCATATGCTATCCACAAAAATGTCATGTTTTACATGTAGACATCTTTCTATTTCCGCCTATGTGATTTTGTCCTGACACTTATTACCTGATTACACCGCTATTGATACCCATCACCACATCTGGCCTGGTAACTTGCTGAGCATGGGGACAGGCAGATACCCCTGTAGTATCACATCCCCACTCCTTCCTGGTATCTTTCTCGTCTTAGAACTAATAGCATGTCGGAGGCAATGTAGAATAGGGTCGGTTGCCCCCGCCCCCCGAAAAAAGCATGACAAGTTAGTCAACTTTGTGCCACAGTCGAGGCCGGACGGTCGGCTGATGGTTCTACACCGCCACGATGTGAGTTACAAGTTCGAGCCTCGTCAAGTGTTTGAAAGTCTGCGTGATAATAACTTTAAATCTACGAGGTTTCGTATCGGACTTAGAAATTTCAATACCGTTCGCGTGTGATAGAGAATTTTCCACTGTGAATTAAGACATATCATTTTACGTGCATTTCAAGTGATTAATTATTTATGTGACCGGCATGAGTGTAATTGAAGCAGGGAGATCAAAAACCCACTAACTCCAATTTTGGGCAAAATTGAGTTATGGGCTGGATGGGCCTTTTTAGTGTGATTCGCATGTATGGAAGGCAATTATACCGTAATTCCGTCATTCATCCGCGTACAGGAGGTGTTTTTAGAATCCATGGAAAGCAAAACACCTCTTATTCCATGGAATTAGAGAGTTCTCGCTTTCCATGCTTTATTTGCAGGTAGATGGCAACACCATCACTTAACCAGCTGAGCAGATTGAAACGTTAAAATGGAATCGGTTTAAGTTCCGGACAGAAAACAAGTGGGAAGAAACGAATAAATGATGGCAAATGGAAGCGAAAGAGTATTTAAAGGTTTAAAGCAAAGGGCAATTAGCTAACCTCAAATGTTTAATTTGATATTGTATTACCCGAAAAGTTGAATATAAACAATGTATCACCGTTGAGATGTGAAATAGGTGTTTTCTTCTCATGTATAAATGTTGTATATAAATATACGCTTTAAATAAATGCGTTAATGTTAGCATTCGTAATTTTCTAGGTGCAAGAAGCAGTGCTCTTCCAAGTATACTGATGGAGTAAAGCAACACATTACCGAAACGAGAAATTCCTCATATCACAAAGTAAAGTAATACGTTACTTGGTATCCCACAAAAATGAAATCCATGTGAGTAAAACTCTGAAAAGTACAATATTGAGTCGATTTAATATCCAGCGACCCAATACAACTGCATCTTTTCCCGCTCAACAAAAGTACAACACACACTTGCCGCTGAAAATAGAAAAGCAAAAGGACTTACAAAATTCAATGAATTTCACTTCGGAGGAAAGTTGGATATATTACAAAACTCAGTTTGCTGACAGTAATGACCCTGACTTACAGACTGAACAAGAGAATGAAAGTGAAACAGAATATCTGTAATGAAAGTCTAAGTTTATTTGTGGTTTTATTTATGTACTTTGGTATAATTTAGATTAGAGTATTTAATGCATATCAGCCTCACGCTGTACCTTTGAAATTTAAAAATGTAACCATGCTAATTTTTATAAGGAACTTTCATATTCTAACGTTTCATACGGTAGTTATTGTATACTGGTACTTGTTATGTCATATTTGTTATATTTCATTATTTCATAGACTCCGGAAGTCAAAAGACCCCTAACTCCACCACTATTTAATTCTAATTGTAGCATTAAATAATATAAACATTCAAGTTATTAAGCATTTAACTGATAAAGAATAAATTTTTACTCAATGTGACCACATAAACACATTAGATTTAAAATCAAAGTGGGAGATTATCAGCCTTTTCACTCTCCTGTAAAATTAGGTTTACTGGAGTTAGTGGGTTTTTGATTGATTAAATGTAAATCAGTGTTTAAATCCAAAAGGTGTTAGGAATTTTTACAAGCAGTAAACTTCAAACTGTATGATTGACATATTTAACCGAGTAAACCATTACAATCGAACTTAGATTTTCTCAAATGAATGACATTCTAAGTAGGACTCTGTCACGATTTTGTGATTTCTTAAACTTGTGTTTTACGTACGAAGGACATTTCTCGCATTCTTAAGATAGAGCTTGCATCTGTAAATACATCGACCTCAGGACTGATCTCGAATATAATATGTTTATATTACACCATTATTTCTTATAATCAAATGAAGTGAACAGAACTAATTTCACTAGATAAAATATTTTTATTACAGTGATTAATTTCAATCAAAGACTGTATTTGCATTCATCAAGTGAAGTGAACGGGACTAAATTCACAAGATAAAATCTTTATTTACAATGACTTCCAATTAAAGACTGTGAACTTAAAAACATTCTTGAGTGGAGTACTTTACTTTTCACGTTATTCTTCAGCCGATGTTATTTGACTATGATAACGTGATATACTTAGGCCCGGTTTCATCAACACATGTTAAATATATACTAACAAGTAGTTAGTTAATACGGAGTTAAAATTTTAACATCTTGCTAGGTTTCTTGCGTTTCATCAAACTTTTCTTCTGAAATGTTAACTAATCGACTGTTAACTCTCCCAATATTGCGAACTGGTGAGAATCAAGGAGGCAGTGGTATGAACATGCTGTTTTACAGCGCGCTCCGATGCGCTTTTGTTTGCGTACAGCTGTAAAATATGGCGCGAGAAGTGAAAAGGAATCGTAGTTCTAATTTTTCCTCCTTCGAAAAAGAGTTGTTAATTGAATTAGTTAGTAAATGTATATAAGTCATTGAGTGCAAGCGCACGGATGGCTTGACGATAAAACAAAAGGGCGAGGCGTAGGAGAAAGTCCGCGATGGTTTCAATAGGGTTAACAGATACTTTTTTAGCGGGTATCCACTGTCACCTAACAAAATCACTTCGTTAATTGTCCAACTTCAAACTGTGCTCCGATATGGGAGTTATTAAATATTGTATTGTCGTATGCAGAACATTTTTTTGCTAGTTGCTTTACGATGCACCGACACAGATGGGTCTTATGGCGACGATGGGACAGGGAAGGGCTAGGAGTGGGAAGGAAGCGGCTGTGGCCTTGTTGAAGGTACAGCCCCAGCATTTGCCTAGTGTGAAAATGGGAAACCACGGAAAACCATCTTCAGGGCTGCCGACAGTAGGGGTTCGAACCTACTATCTCCCGAATACTGGATAGAATGCAGAACCAGACCACCTAGCAAGTATATCCCTGATTTGGAGGTTCGGCTCATTAATCACCTGAACATTAACAGAAAAATATCCCTTCCGATTACGATATATTTCGGCCCAGTTGCCTCCAGGTGATTGGATTCTTACATATGTGTAATCTATTGCACCTAGAACAAACACTAGGAAAACGGCTTATTTCATAGAAGTCGCGGATAATTTGCTGACGCTCTTCTACTGAAGGGAATGTAATGTTATATGCCTGCTCCTCATGGATGCTATTTCTGCAGACACTCGTCAAACAACTGTACTAACAGTGGCTTTAGAAATTCCAGCATTGTCTCCGACCATTATGTGAAAATAACCAGTAGCAAAAAATCGTAATATTATCAGTACCTGCAACATTGGATAAAGAGGTTTAAGTTTCTCTTCGTAGGATATTCTAACCTCACTCGAATTTCGTCAACAATCTTAGCAACGACTATTTTCTATAACCTGTATCTATGAAGAAATTCCGCATCCGTAAAATTTTCAAAAGTCATTACGTCGCTGAACTCTTCTTCGATCAGGATTGTTTTGTAAAAGATCTAAATAGAGCAATTCCGCATCGAAAGCGAGATTCACAGCAGCCATTTTGGAACAGGTTGCTAAATGCTAATGTTAGCCATTTAACATTGGAAATGGCTGATGTTAACTTTAATACGCAGTTTAACGTTTGTTAATGTTAACAGTTGTTGATGAAACGCAAATTTTCTTAAATCGTATGTTAAAATGATTTAACACCTTGTTAAGTACTAACATGTGTTGATGAAACCGGGCCTTATTGTTTCTTCCTAAGTGGCTGATACATCACAAGTTCAATTCCATTTTACATTACGAGTTCAGTTCAATTTCACATTTAACTCAGCCTAATATTTTCGGGTGTGTAACTTCAACTTTAGTGACATTCAATCTTAATTTTTCAAGTGCAATCAGATCTCAGTGACATTCTGTCGTTACTAGTGATTTATTTTGAAACCATTACTACTGATAACTCTGTCTGTGCAGAAGTCATTTGCCTAACGAGTACATTTCAGGCACAAGTGCATTGCCGTGTTCTATTTCTACATCTACGAGAGCTTCTAGATCTTCTAGAATTTCGAGAACTTTGAGATATTCTAGATTTTCGAGATCTTCCAGACCTTCATCGGAAGACGATGCAGGGGTGAACGAGCAATTAGAAGGACCGCAGTGTACATTACCAGCCCAGACCCAGGAGGGCACTCCTAAAAAGCTTCTGTACTGAGGTGGTGTGGAATTTAACATTTATTTTTGTGAATAAACTCTTCAACAATTATACTTATTTCATGCTAACCTATCTTTTCTGTAACAATTCAGATAGAGACCGAGATGTTTTCATTATCTTTTTCTTTGAATTTATATTCCTTAAATGCGCGAGAGACCGACATGATGGACTTGTAAGATGAAAATGGTGAAGACGTCCGGGGGAAACCAGCCGAGTTAACGGGCAGATGAGAGTTCGATTCCCGCAGGAGAGATTCCCGATGACCGATCCCAGAACATGAAGGAGGACCAATGCCGCTGATGGTGTAGCTGAACCAACCCAAATGCCGGCAGGCTAATACAGAATAAGATAAGTTTTGAGAATATTATCAACTGAATTCTTTGTTTCTTTGTGCAGTCAATTATAATAAATCATGCCATTAACCGAACACAATATGTTGAGAATAGAATGCAATAGGTATTCATATGAAATGTAGGACATCAGGTTTGTAAAGGTAGATCATTTAATGCCATTAATAAGTCGGACAAGGTTAGATAGCGGAGCATGTATATACATAGAAGACATATTTGCAGAAAAGAGAGATAGGTATTGATTCGGAGTTCGATTTATTGAAAGGTGAGATGAATTATGCGTCAATATGAATTAAATAAGATAGATATTGAAATGTGTTGCGGTAGATATATGAAGTGAAATATTAGAAAGGAAATATGAGATGATAGATTATTGAGATATGAAGAATAGAATTGATGAACAATGATAATGCTGCGAAGATATAAAAGGGAAGGATTTTAATTAATCAAGGACAAGTCAGTGGTGCAGACACGGATCAATGATAGGTATTGGGACAATAATGATGTTTATGCAGCGAATAATCCATATCGCATGATAAATGGCAGCACGATGCAGTATTTACGAGCTATTGGCAGGAACTGATCACCAAAATAAATCCTGATAACTTTGATTTTCACTTAAATGGTGATTTCAATGATAGATTCCTGTTCTTGGGTTGCATGAGGTTATTATAGCAAGCGTAGCAAGCAATTATTGGCATTTATAATCACTAATATCTTATTAATAATATTATATGGCTGATAATAATTTAGAGTTTTCATCCATGGTATTCCCTATATACTCAGGGCTGATTGAATTTCTTGAAGCTGTATACTAGATTTACAATTCAATTGAGAAGCTACCATATTTATTTAGCACAAGTTCAGTCATTCTCCAAACATTATATATATTTAATGTGATGATGATCATTGGTAATTCATTTGATTGTAATTGATCTGTAACCAATGAATGCTACACGGGGTGAAACTAATTTTATTCTGTGTGAGTGTAATTTAAAGAAAACATAGAAATCATTCATTCTTGACATCAAGAAATGAGTTCACGATAAGATGAAAGATATTTAAATTACCGGTAGAAAGACTAATTAATCAACTTAAATAATTTTAATCAATGCAGATTTGTAAATATTTTATATATTTCGTTACATTAAGAGATGTTAAGGCAACGATAAATCAACCATCCTTTCAATGATTATTATATTAACTCCTACGACGAGAAATGTATATGAACATATGATTTGAAAATAATATTTTAAGTTCATTGTTTAATTTCGAACTCTGAGCAGATTTTTTATCCATCATATTTATTTCTTAAATAAATGATACTAAGATACATTTTAATATCATTTATAGTTAGTCTTTATAGTATGAGGATTGGGGCAAAGGTCATGGCAACTAATGTTTTCTTGTAGATATGTGAACGGATCACAAACGTATATGTGTCGTGTGGAAGTTCTGCAGTCATAGGGTGTATGCAGAACAACAGATGGCTCTGTGATAGCCGGTAGTAGCCCAGCGAGGGCTGTGAAATCAGTCGGTGAGTGTCGTGCAAGATGGAAGTAACCCGTGTTGAGCAGCGCGCTTACATCAAAATAGCCGTTCTCCGAGGGAGAAATGCGATGGAATGTCACAGTAAATTAGTGGAAGACCTTGGGAATAATGCCCTATTATACCGTACAGTAGCACGTCGGGTACGAAAGTTTCAGCAAGGACGTGTGTCAACCAGTGATGAGCAACGTTCGGGACGACCTGTTAGTGTGCGGACCGACGTGGCACGTGCCGTCATCGAGCAGCTCCTTGATGAAAACAGACGATGGACGCTACTGGAGTTAGAGAGGGCAAGTGGCATCGAGAAACGCACCGTCCACAGGATATTGCGTAATGCGCTGCAACTGCGCAAAATCGCATAGCGGTGGGTACCGCATGCACTGACGGAAGTTCAAAGGTGGGTGCACTATGCAATATGCTCCGACCACCTTGCACGCTGGCAACAGGACGGCGATCAATTCTTGTCACGAATAATCGCCATCGATGAATTTTGGGCCAGGGCATACGAACCAGAACTGAAACGTCAGTCCGCGGAGTGGCGACATGCTGGATCACCAAGGAGGCAGAAAGTCCGTCAGAATCCTTCCCCAGTCAAATTGATGGTGATCGTCGCGTATGACGTCAGGGGTGTCATTGTTTGCCATTTTGTCCCACATGGCAGAATAGTGACCGCACAGTACAGGGACTTCCTGGTGCGACAGGTACGACGTAGCGTTCGGGAGAAACGTCCAGATCTTGTGGACAGTGCAATAATCATGCACGACAATGCAAAACCACATAAAGCAGAGTGTGTAGTGCAGCTACTGCGACGTTGGGGTTGGGAAGAATTGGAGCACCCACCGTACTCTCCCAACATTTCGCCCTGTGACTTTGATCTCATTCGAAAGATTAAGGAACCGCTACGTGGTAGGTGGTTTGCAACACGAGAGGATATTGCTAATGCTGTGCGCCAACAGGTGACCCGATTCACACGTGGTGCGGCAAATGCTGAGGCAGATGGTATTCAGGGCCTCGCACATCGTTGGCAGCGTGTGGTGTCAGTAGCAGGGGACTACTTTGAGGGTCTTTAGGCCCAAGTTTGTCATGTCAACTTTATGTGTATTGTGCTGTCATTCTTTTGCACCGGGAAGGCCATATTGCCCTGTATTCCACCGTAATAAATTAGTTTGTTACGATATTTCAGTGCTATTCATTGTCCACACATGTAGTTAACACTTTGTCCTTTCGTCTGTATATGTCACATTTTCCAACAGGACTGGTATCTTCAAGAAAAAAATAGCTGCCATGACTTTTGCCCCAACCCTCGTATACAAACCACGATTATGAAAACCTTATTATGGATAGCTGTCACCATAATTGGACATCGGTAGAGACGTCCAGCAAATGTATTCTTGAGCAAAAGAATGCGTTGTGGTGAACATTTCACGCTTGGGTCCACGTTAAAATCATTATATTCGATACATACCCTCAGATGCCTACCGACCCTAACCGTTGATTTTCGTTGACGCCAAGTGGCCTGGACACGGGAAATGGCGCAGTCGATGTGATGCATAGTTTTACACTGCAACCGACAGTAACAACTGTCCATCTGTTATAAGTAGAACTGATTGTCGTGTGAATATAAGTAATAACACATGTCCTTTTATTATAGAGCTACACAGTCTATAAGAGGAAGAGTGAACAGCGTTGTGATCTTCGTTTCAGAGGATCCCCAGGTTCGAATCCAAGCCGGGGTCGAGAGCCACAACCGTCAGAGCGACTCACCCTGGTTATTATTATTTTCCACGGTGGAATGGTCAGCGTTCGAAACCACATGTCGGCAGCCTTGAACATGGTTTTACGTTGTGTCCCATTTTCACACCAGGCAAATACTGGGGCTGTACCTTGATTAAGACTATGGCCGCTTCCTTTACATTCCTAGGCCTTTCTTGTGGCCTTCGGTTCAGAGGGTCCCCGGGAGCATAGGTGCCCATTTTAGTCTCCTTTTACGACCTTACGTGTTCAACTCCTTCAAGAGAAGACAATAAAGATTATGTATGTATGTCGGCAGCCGTGGAGATGGTTTTACGTATTTTCCTGTTTTCTTACCAGGCAAATACTGGGGCTGTACCTTAATTAAGACTACTAGAGCCGCTTCCTTTACATTCCTAGGCCTTTCTTGTGGAATTCGGATCAGAGGGTCCCCAGGAGCATTGGTGCCCCTTTTAGTCTGCTATTACGACCTTGCGTATTCATCTCCTTCAAGAGGAGACAATGAACGTTATGTGTGTATTGGGACCTTTCCCACCATCCCCCATAGCTCATGGTACCATGTGCCAACAAAGAGGTGACCCTGTCGGGTCATGAACACACGGCACCATGCTCCACGGAAGGCGATGGTCAAGGGACCTTTTCGGCCTGTGACGATTCCCTCTCATTGGAATTGAATAAGTAATCCACTCACATGAGGGGTCAACGCCCTACGGCGGAGCAAGGTCGCTGCTAACTCTCCCGTTCCTAAGATCTGAACCCCTCGGCTACTCAGAGTCGCAGACCGTCCGCGGCGATAAAAATAAAATATCTTACAACTAACTTAAAGGCATAACATGAACGGAAGAGGTTCTGGATGCTAATTCTCGGCAAAAATTAGGCACGAATAACATTTCTGAATATTTAATTCACTCCCGTTGAACATATTTACAATCTACAACCTTGAACATCAAAGTTAAATTACATCCATTGAATTTCAATACCAGCAACGGACAACCATGTCCGGGCTATCACCCAAGTGAAAAAATAGATCCACATCATTATGAGATTCTTCATGTGGTCTATTGACATTACGCTGTTGAACCTTATAACACAAAACAATCACCTATTCACATTAAGCACCTGGGTGTTCACATACAGCTTCAAACAACTCGGAGAAAATTGAGTTGCGTTTACTACAATCTTCGTTGTTAAGCTTGGTTTCGAACTTAAGGACCCGATTATTTTACGTGTTGAGTACGGGATACAGTCTGATAATGAACCTACCTTTTTACAGAAAAAAAATAGAAAACTATGACCTTACGGATATAAATATTCCCGGGATTAATTCCCAAATTACATATTTAAAACACAGCAAGTTACACTAATTTACCCTAAGATTAGAGTGGCCACCTACATCGAACATAACACGAGAAATATAATATTTAAAGAATTTTAAAAATCATAAAATGATAAACAACTTCACGGCGTTACAACCACTCGCAAAAACATGAAATGCACACAATTCTAGTTACTGCTAATCACCTCATTTGAGGACTAACTATACACATCATAGGGCCTGAACCCTCCACTCAAACGAACTACCAAAGGATTTTTCACGAAGTCTCAATTAAACAAATCAATTAGCATCAAAACAACATCCTATTTACACTATTATCACACCTGGAAGAGAAAACACATATTATAACATTTCCCATACATGGTAGCTGCATCTGGTTTACCATTAGCCGTCGTTTGTGTGACTGACTCCCTTTTGTCATGTCCGAGGTACGAACGGGAGACCAACAGGTCTCTCGAGTCGGGGAACCTGAAAAATCAAGACCCTATCTATCGCTTCTACATGTGTATGAACTAAGTGTTCCTGCATTCATTCTTTCTTAGCCTTATTAGAATGTGGTAATCGATTAACATAAAACATTTTACTAGCAGAGCAAAAGATAGAAATCGAGGAAAAACACTTCCTTGAGAAAGACGGCCATACATTTGCCTTTTAGCAGGCCTAGTTTGACACAAGCGAGCTCCGATCCTCCCGGGATGGGATGCCATAAATTTCCTTGTCAACCGCCGGCACACCGGCCACATACTCTTTCTTTAAACCCAACATTAGTGCGTTTACCAAAGCCTATTCAGTGGGCCAATTTATTCACGCGAACAAAAATAACAAATACAAACAGGTGCATAGAATTATGCTCTAACCCGCTCAGGTATTCTTCATCGGACCAATCTCTCAACTTTTGGGCCGTTACATTATTTTACTCTCTCTCTCTCTCTCTCTCTCTCTCTCTCTCTCTTATAGGAGTCCGGAGTTCCATCCTCGTGCCTCTCATAGTAAAACTATCACAATCCACGGGCTAGCAAACTAGAGTTTAATAATCTCACAGAATTTACTAATAACAATAGTCATAATAATCACAATAATGATAATAATAATAATAGTAATAATAATAATAATAATAATAATAATAATAATAATAATAATAATAATAATAATAATAACTATGTACCTGACATGAATTTATATTACCTTCATTAGATCGGCATAAAATTATCCGACCAAACTGATTAATTTAAATGAAATAAAATGAACTAACAAAAGGTATTTAAACAATCACAAAAAAATTTTTAACAGGGGCCCTAGCTAGTGTTGGTGGGGGTGGACATTTGTACCTCGGTGCCATGACTCTTCACACACATATTGTGCAGCAACGCCTTAAGTTATCATGCATAAAATACAACTAATTTACATTGAATCGAGTACTTCACCTATCCAACTTTATCTGGTTCACAGGATATATGGCAAAGATTCTTGCGTCATCTTAACCTGACTTCTTTCATATATCTCTCCAAGAACGAAGGCTCCTTTATTACCTCAACGAAATTAATTAGCCTTTTCCCCCGTCTCTTCTGACAGTACTCATAAAACAAGGATACAACCATGCTCCTGCAATAAAGACAACTAGATGGGAAATTCATACTCTATTCCTAATTTGTTTCCTTCCCAAACAACTTTAAAAGGTAAAAAAAATACCGACCACTCAAATCTTACTACTTTAATTATTCAATATAAAATCATCCCATGCTATTCCTATATTCTGATATGATTTATCTACAGGGAATATCAATATCATAAGATCATAATTTTGTACTCAACAATGCTGGTCCGTTGTCCATCGTCCGCCGTTCGAGCCCAGAATGAGGGCTCCCTTGAAGTTCTTAGTCCATCCTGCTGAAGTGGGAGATCGCTGGTTCAGGACGTTCCATGATGCTCCTGGAATAATCCATAGCGTTGGGGTTTGAACACTGAAATGACACTGTTTACACTGTTTTCACAAAACTTCCTCCACTCGCGTTACAGGCAAATTTTCCTTTCTTCTAACCAGAAAGAAAGTTATGAATGTCTACGATACCCTGGCACAGGACGCAGCTAGTCTATCCTAATCTGACATATGCAATTCCGAGCTCACAGCTTCATTACCGAAACAGTTTAACCTCCCGCATTACCCTAAGGTGGGCTACTTATGTTTATTCTCAACCCTGTCTTGTATACTTTGTTCAGCGCGCTCCTCAGATTACGCTGTTCTGATGCACGATAAACATTGATACAATTTTGTTTATGTGATAACCACTAATTCTTCGTACTATCACTATTCACTCGCCTGCCGTTTCCACAGTTTCTAACATAGATTATAATTAAGAGGCTCTCTGCCTCCACTACGGGATACTGATTGAAAAATAACGTTCCACGTTCGACAGACGGCAATTCATTGTTTCACAGTTCTCGGTGCGAATTTATGTCACTCGCGTTCCTTCGTGTCGCACCGCGATCAAACTATAGATGCGCACATCATGTTTACACAGTTCAGATTTTTACTGCAGATTCGCACTGAAATCCGACTTTTCACACTCCCACTCACTGAAAATTTATCATACAAAGAGAGGGAAATCAGACCAAAAATCGGCCGTGTGGTCACCTCGTAGACTCCTCGAAGACTGGTCTCCACCCTCATATGTGCAGGCAAATATAAAGGCTCCCTAGGGTGGGGAATGCTTAGGAGACATCTCCCTCCTACACATTTCAGTTTTCCAGATCTACAAGGCTTACGGATCCCAGCGATGCGGCAACTTGTGTGGCCAACTACTCCGAAATACCGGATGTGATGCGGAACTCAGGATGATCGGTGGATTTGTAGTAATTAATTCCAATACAATCGGGGTGGGGGTAGTATTCGCTAATAGTATTTGGCGACACTGTAGGCGTGGGTACGCCGTGGTGGTTACGTAATCTTATGAAGGTGCATTTTCATAGTTGAGATTATTCTACCTTGATTTTCAATTTTGCATTTCATCCAGTATTCCTCTTATTACTCTGACGTATGTTTTCTGGTTAGTTTAGCCTTTACTGAGCTGAAAATACCCCTAAAATCGCCCCATCGCTTTGGCATCGCTGTGCGTTGGCGTTTGTTTTCAAGATGGAGTTAGCAAAATTGTATTCTTCTTCCCCTTTTTTCATGATACGCGCGCAGTTCGGGAGTTTTTCTGAGCGACCCACTGAGAGCTCTAGTCGCCTCTATGTCGCGAAGTGTTATGCAATATGACGCTACTGCCAGCATCCACACAAAGGAAGCTACAAGCCTACTAATTTCTTCAATATATACTTCGAAATAATTATTCATGTGACTATACGGTCACAGTATGTCAGCAGCCGTGAAGATGGTTTTTACGTAGTTTCCTATTTTCTTGCCAAGCAAATACTGGGGTTGTACCTTAGTTAAGACTACAGCCACTTCCTTTACATTCCTAGGTCTTTCTTGTGGCCTTCGGTTCAGAGGGTCCCCAGGAGCATAGGTGCCCCTTTTAGTCCCCTCTTACGAACTTACGTGTTCAACTCCTTCAGGAGGAGACAATGAAAGTTATGTATGTATGCTGGCGGACGTGAGGTGTTTTTTACGTATTTCCTATAGGTGCTCTTTCTTATAACCTTCGGTTCTGAGGGTCCTCGGGTTCGAATCCAAGCCGGGTCGAGAGCTGCAACCGTCAGAGCGACTCACCCCTGGTTATTCTTATATTCCACGGTTGAATGATCAACGTTGAGGCAATAGAGGATCTAGGGGTTCGATTCGCCACCGAGTCGGGGATATGAATTATTTTGAGTTAATTTGTAATAATAATGATATTGCCTTTTTGTTCCCACTAACTACATTTGATGGTTTTCGGAGATGCCGAGGTAGCGGAATTCTGCCCCGCAGGAGTTCTTCTATATACTAGTAAATCTATAAGCTAGCACCAAGCAAATGCTGGGGTGGCTGTAACATTCAGCCCGACAGTTATTATTATTATTATTATTATTATTATTATTATTATTATTATTATTATTATTATTATTATTATGCAAATGCTGGGCTGTAACACAATTGTTGTTATTATTGTCCAAATCCTTGGTGAATGGGCAGCGTTGTGGCCTTCGGTACAGAGGATCCCCCGGCTTCAAATCCAAGCCGGGGTCGAGGGTCACAACCATGTGCGCTATCTAGACCACGAACTAGCCCTCAGATGCAGGTAAAAATCCCTGACCTGATCGGGAATCACACCCGGCCACGAACTATTCAATGTAGTCTTTGTAGACCATGAACTACCCCTTAGATGCAGGTACAAGTCTCTAACCTGACTGGAAATCGACCCCGCCACGAACTATCCAATGTAGGCTGTGTAGACTACGAACTAGCCTTGGATGCAGGTAAAATTCCTGACCTGACTGGGAATCTAACCCGGCCACCAACTATTCCCACTGATGCAGGTAAAAATCCCTAACCTGGCCGGGAATCGAACCCGGGGCCAGTAGGTAACAGGCAGGAACGCAATCCCCCCCGCCGACGCCGCATAGTCAGCACATCACTTTTTTTAAATCGTATATGTTAATTTGATTTATTATATTGTATAATTCCCTTCTACTAGTACTGTATGTCAGAGATTTTAACACAGCGAAAACAGCAGTCTGTTCATGTGTGTACTGTTACGATGAAATT
Organism: Anabrus simplex; assembly: GCF_040414725.1. Lineage (NCBI taxonomy): Eukaryota > Metazoa > Arthropoda > Insecta > Orthoptera > Tettigoniidae > Anabrus > Anabrus simplex. The sequence continues at coordinate 954,442,410 of NC_090266.1, read as the reverse complement.
TGAAACATTCGTTTCGTGTTGCGGCAGCAGGCAGACACATTTATTCAGCTGCAGACTCATTCATTTCCGCTGAAGACCACTTATAAAATTTTAATCATGTTTTAATTCCCTTATTTTTCATATATAAATATATATTAACCTGAGGTAAGCAATTAATTACTAAAAAGTGATTGATATGTGTGTGTGTGTGTGTGTGTGTGTGTGTGTGTGTGTGTGTGCAGAATTAAACACGTTAATGGTTCTGTAAATACGTCGTTTTCTAGAAGATGGTATTTTCATATCAGTGTTTGAAGCTTAATGTGTCGTTTCTCAACGTTGTCTGGTAACCTACTAAGGTCTAGAATATCATTCATGGTATCCCCTGCCTGTTATAAGTGGAGACTTAAAGGGGTACCCACGGGCTTACAGCTTGTGAGCGCTGGTTGACGACCATGTGCACTTAGCTGAGTCCTAGATAATCACATCTACTACACAACAGTGACAGAAATAGTAGTCTCAGCTACTTGGGTGCAAGGTGGTATAATCCATTTCTTTTCTTCAAAGTTTATATTACGTTAACTAAGGTAAGTCAAGTGTGTTTAATTTCCTCAATATAATCTACGATTATACACCATTAAATGTGTTCCGTGTTCGTAGTAAATTTTTGATGTGTAATGCTGCGATAATGTCTATAGCGAGAGCTATTATCAGTTTTTTCACTGTGCCAGAAGATGGTATTTTATAACAGTGTTTTATGCCTAATATGCCGTTTTTCATTGTTGTATGGTAACCTACTAAAGTCTAGAATATCACTAAAAGGAGACTAAAAGGGGCGCCTACGGGTTTACAGCTTGAGAGCGCTAGTTGACGACCACGGTTCAATTAGCTGAGTCCTAGCTAATCACATTATCTACTACACACAACAGTGATAGAAATAATAATAAACTATTTTCTCAGCTAGTTGGGCGCTCGGTGTGCTTGTCTCTTCTTCTTACGATGTAGTTAAAACACATTCAATAATGCCTGGATAGCACCTAACTTAACATCACGGCCTGCTACCTCTAGAAGTTCCGGGTTCGATTCCCGGCTCGGCTACGAAACTTTAAAAAAAGTGCAATAATTGTTAACTCTCCAATTCTTCACTGTCGGCAGAAGATGCTATTTCATATCAGTGCCAGAGTGGCTCCCAACTTGCGAGCGCCTGCCTACGGCTGGGTTCGTTCCTGGTCAGTTCAGAATTTTTTTTCATGGTATCCCCTACCTATCGTAAGTAGTGACTAAAAAGGTAAAATCATCAAAGAAAAAGAGTCGTATTGATCCATTTCTTTCCTTCAAAGTTTATATTACGTTAACTAAGGTAAGGCAAATGCTGGGACTATCTTATTCAAACTATTCTTCTCATGATAAAGAAAGTTAAATCGCATTCAATTACGTTAAAAAGTGCAATAAATGTTAAATCTCCAATTCCTCACTGTGGGCAGAAGATGCTATTTCATATCGGTGCCAGGGGGCTCACAACTTGTGAGCGGCTGCTTTTGCGGTCAGATGTGAATACTTCCACGCAGACATCATGTTTTTACTATTAAACAGAATAAATGTTCATTAATTCACGACTAGAGGTCCGGGTTCAAATTTCCAAAAACATACTATCAGTTAGCTCAACAATTGTAATGTTAATTACTAAAATTATAATTCCGTTTATTCAAGCCCGGGTTTGATTCCCAACAACATACTATCAGTTAGCGCATCAATTGTAATGTTATTTACTAAAATTATAATTCCGTTTATTCATGCCCGGGGCTCTTAGCGCACAATGCATTTCCGCTCCTCCCCCAGACAGGATTGAACCTGCACAGTTTGCCGCAGGAAGGTCAGCGCTGTCCGAGCCATTCAGCGTAACTTGGTAAGGTAAGTGGTAGTATACAATTTCTAATTATTAGATTGTGTGTGCTAGAAAAAAAGCCATCCAATCCTCTCTGCAGCGAAGGGCATATAACGCTGATAATGGTTATTTGTCTGTCGGATAACGACGTAAAGCCTTGTGCAGACCTCCCGATGCTATTCGACAGGAGGAGGGTTTTACCCTCTCCCTACCTACTATCATATAACATGTCATTCATTTCATCTTAATATCTTCCCTAATGAAGTTGACGTCAGGAAGGGCTTCCGGTAGTATACAATTTCTAAATACTAGAGTGTGTATGTAAAAAAGCCTTGATTAAAATTCCAATCCTCTCCGCAGTGAGGGGCTATATCGCTGTTCATAGTTACTTTTGTCCGTCGGATGAAGACATAAAGCCTTGAGCAGACCTCCTAGTGCTATTCTACAAGAGAAGGGTTTTACCCTCTCCCCACTGTAAAAACTAGGCAAGATAAGGAGGGAAGGGCATCTGACAGTAAAACTGGGCCAGATAAGGAGGAGGGAGGGGCATAGGACCGTAAAACCGGGCCCCATAAGGTTAAGCCCCTCCAAAATAGCGTCTTTGAGGGGGAAGGGCATTTAGCCGTAAAACAAGGCCAGATGATGAGGAGGAGGAGGGAAAAGCAGCTGTCCGTAAAACAAGGCCAGATGAGGAGGGAAGGAGATCTGACCGTAAAACAGGGCCAGATGAGGAGGAGGGCATCTGACCGTAAACTGGGCCAGATGAGGAGGAGGGATGGGCATCTGACCATAGTAGTATAATACAGGGATTCGGCCGCCGCCTCCGCCTCAGGGCTCCCAGGGGCCCCTCCGCCTCCGCCTCACGAGAGGCCCTCCCAGAGGCCCCCACCGCCTCCGCCTCACGGGTGGCCCTCCCAGAGGCCTCCTCCGCCTCCGCCTCCCGAGGGGCCTTCCCAGAGGCCTCCTCCGCCTCCCGCGGGAAATTTTAATTGGTAAACAAAGCCACGTGCTTTTTGACAGCTGTCATCGACAACAACGCATCGCTAACCTCACTGCTGCCATCTTGACGGGCCTAAACCTCAGTGGTACCAACTTAACCTAAATAGCGCGAGATTTGAATAGGTAAACAAAGCCACGTGCTTTTTGACTGACAACAACACATCGCTAACCTCAGTACTGCCATCTTGAAGGGCCTAAACCTCAGTAGTACCAACTTAACCTAACTAGCGCGAGATTTGAATCGGTAAACAAAGCCACGTGCTTTTTTGACAACCACGTGCTTTTTGACAGACAACAACGCATCGCTAACTTCAGCGTTACCATCCTGACGTGCCTAAACCTTAGTGGTACCAACTTAACCTAACTAGCGCGAGATTTGAATCGGTAAACAAATCCACGTGCTTTTTGACAGCTGACATCCGCCATCTTTTATCAACAGAGCACAGTGCTGTCCTCTTTAGCTACTTACCTTTGAAATGTGGTGGCGGATAATTTGAAAAATGCTTTTTGATACCAGCCATCTTTAATCGACAGAGCACCGTGCTGCACTCTGGTGACAGACAATTCCACGTGACAGCAGCCATCTTTAATCAAGAGAGCACAGGGCTGCACTCTATGTGGTGGCGGCAATTTGAAAAATTTCACATGCTCTTGTTTGGAAACAAAGCCACGTGCTTTTTTGACTGCTACCATCCGCCATCTTTAATCAAGAGAGCACCGTGCTGCACCCTCTAGTTGAAATGTGCTGGCGGCAATTTGAAAAATTCCACGTGCTCTTGTTTGGAAACAATGCCACATGCTTATTTGGCAGCTGCCATCCGCCATCTTTAATCTATAGAGCACAGTGCTGCCCTCTTTAGCTGAAATGTGGTGGCGGATAATTTGAAAAATGCTTTTTGACAGCAGCCATCTTTAATCCAGAGAGCACCGTGCTGCCCTCTTCAGCTAGATACCTGTGGTGGCAGGCAATTCCACGTGACAGCAGCCATCTTTGAGCACCGTGCTGCCCTCTTTGTGGCGGTGGCAAATTCCACGTGCTTTACAAACTCTCGTGCTTTTTTCTGACGGCTGTCATCCACCATCTTGCATCACAAACCTCAGTGCTGCACTCTTTTGCTAGATACCTTTGAAATGTGGTGGCGGCAATTTGAAAAATTCTATGTGCTCTTGTTTGGAAACAAAGCCACGTGCTTTTCTGACAGCTGTCATCCACTATCTTTAATCAATAGAGCACCGTGCTGCTGTCATGCGGGCAATTTCGTCAGCTGTCATCCACCATCTTTAATCTACAGAGCACCGTGCTGCCCTCTGTAGTCGCGGGCAATTTGAAAAGTTCTGCTAGCTGTCATCCGCCATCTTTAATCAAGAGAGCACCGTGCTGCCCTCTTTAGCTAGATACCTTTGAAATGTGGTGGCGGCAAATTGAAAAATTCCACGTGCTCTTGTTTAGTAAACAAACTCACGCGCTTTTTGTCAGCTGTCATCCGCCATCTTACATCGCAAACCTCAGTGCTGCGCTCTTTAGGTACATACCTTTGAAATATGGTGGCGGAAAATTTAAAAACAAAAATTCTACATCAGCCATCTCTCGACGCTAATTGCACAAGATGACTGCTATACATGACTTAAAGTTGCTTATGCAAGATGGCCGCTATACATAGATTCTTATGAGACGCCCTTGGGATGCTTGCGCAAGATGGCGGTTATAAAAGGCTCCTTATGAGAAGCCCTAGGGATGCTTGCGCAAGATGGCGGTTGCTCTTATGAGGCGGCTTAAGGGTCCTTGCACAAGATGGCTAGAGACGCCCTAAGGATGCTTGCACAAGATGGCGGACACAAGATGGTTGCTATACACGACTCCTTACGAGACGCCTTAAGGGTGCTTGCGCAAGAAAGCTGCTGCTCTTATGAAGAAAGCTAGCTTAGGGGCTAACGTGTCGTGCTAGTTCGATTCATTAAATTTAGGGCTTAAATGCAAAATGTTAAATATCTCGAAAACGGTGCACCGTAGAGCAAATCGGACAAAATTTTTCCGCCTAGTACGTAGGTTCGCAGTATGAGGAACAAGAAAAACATAGTCTAATGATGGGATCAACGGTTCGGTTCCTACTTAGGTCCTTTGGGATTTGCTCTGTTTTAGCTTGTATTGAAGCGAGTCTTCGTAACATGATCAGGTCTAGCTATGGTAGAGAGTATAACGTACCGTGCTGGTTCGATTTATTAAATTTGGGGCTTAAATGCAAAATGTTAAATATCTCGAAAACGGTGCATCGTAGAGCAAAACGGACAAAATTTTTCCGCCTAATACTTAGGTTCGCAGTATCAGGAACAAGAGAAACATAGTCTAATGATGAGATCAACGGTTCGATTCCTACTTAAGCCCTTTGGCATTGGCAGCTATCTAATTCTACAAGATGGTGGCTGCTCTTATGAGACACAAGATGGCTTGAGACGTCCTAGGGATGCTTACGCAAGATGGTGGACATAAAATGGTGACTATACATAGCTCCTTATGAGGCAGCCTAGGGGTGCTCGCACAAGATGGCGGCTAGTCTTATGAAGAAAGCTAGCTTAGAGGCTACTGCGCAAGATAACGGCTGCTGTTATGCATGCGGCGTAGGGCAATTTGAAATTCTATGTGCAAAATCAACAGAGCACACTGCTGCCCTCTTTAGCTGAAATGTGGTGGCGGATAATTTGAAAAATTCTTTTGACAGCTGTCATCTTTAAACAATGGTGACTAAACCTAGGCTGTTAAAGCCCTATGATTCTCCTCCTCCTTCTCTACCTCCTCCTCCTACCCCTCCTCCGCCTCTTATGTCAAGGCATAGTTTTATATCGAACAAGTTTAAACCTGCATCGCGAAGGCAAGCGTGTGCAGCGATAACATTATTGTGCATCTTTAGACTTGCGAAACATTAGAAGAGTAGAATCAAACGCTGTACTCGATACGACATGTGATCAGAATATTGATTGATGTGTTCAGAACACAAAATAAGTGATCAAGACTAGAATCGAACACTGTACTCAATACATCATGTGTTTAGAACATGTCAGGGGATACCCTTGTTCTAAGAAGATCAGATTGAAACATAACAAGACTAGAATCGAACACTGTAATCGATGTTGTTAACTTCAACATATGATCAGAACATTGTTTGATGTGTTCAGAGCAAAAGTACAATTTTAATGATTTGCTTAGTGTAAAATCAAAAACTATGGAAACACACTGTGCACATATCGCGTAGCTAACTCGCTCAATAAACGATATTGCAAAACTACAACTTCAATGATCCCAGGGGTTACGTCTTATCAGAAGGGCAAAAAAGGATGAAAGGACTCTTCCGCCTCCTTACTGCACATTCCTTGGCTAAAGGGCTAATGGGCAAAAGGGCTAATGGGCAAAAGGGCTAATGGGCTAAAGGGATAATAGGCAAAAGGGCTAAAGGGCTAAAGGAGCAACAACCTCATCGATCGCTATCAGCAAGAACGCTTGTACTTTGTTAAGTGGAGAAAATTAATCTTTATTTGTAAATGGTTTCATGTTCAGAACAAGGAATGGAACCTAGGGGTTACGTCTTACCTAATAAAATCCCCGAGGTGCGATGAGTTACGTTTTTCGAACTAGTGTTTGGAACGCTGAACTTTTCAAGATGATAGCAGAGGGTTTAGCAATCTTCTGTTGTTGGATTATAAATTCCGCGCTACAACATGCATAAGGTGGCAGCCTTGAGGTTTACCGCCGTAGAGATGGCAAGAGCGAGGTTAGCAATGTTCCGTTGTTGGATTTTAAATTCCGCGCTTAAACATTCATAAGGTGGCAGTCTTGAGGTTTACCGCAGTAAAGATGGCAGCAGTGAGGTTAGCGACGCTCTATTGTCCTTCAAAGTGAGGTTAGGGTTCGTCAAGAAGACAGCTGTCAAAAAAGCACGTGGCTATGTTTACCAAACAAGAGCACGTGGTCGTGACGTCACGGTCACGTAATCAATGCTTAGCTCTACGTCGTTAAGAGCAGCATTAGGATGAGCTATGTTTAAAAATCTTGGGAACAGAGCAGCAGTATGAATAGCCATGTTTTAAAGCGTGTACACATCACCTGTCGATTTTACATGCATCAAATATCGCACTAATCTTCTTACGCTAGATCGTGCTGCTATCTTAGCATAACCTATACGTATGAACTTAAAGTATAAAGAATAGCCATGTTTCAAAGCGTGTACACATTACCTATCGATTTTGCATGCATCGACTCTCGTACTAAACTTCTTCCGCTAGATTGTGCTGCTGTCTTAGCATAACCTATACGCATGACCTTAAAGTACAAAGAATAGCCATGTTTCAAAGCGTGTACACATTACCTATCGATTTTGAATGCATCGACTATCATACTAAACTTCTTCCGCTAGATTGTGCTGCTATCTTAGCATAATTTATACACATGAACTTAAGGTACAGAGAATAGCCATGTTTCAAAGCGTGTACACATTATCTATCGATTTTGCATGCATCAAATATCGCACTAAACTTCTTTCGCTATCTTAGCATAACCTATACGCATGAAATTAAAGTACAAAGAATAACCATGTTTCAAAGCTTGCGCACATTACCTATTGATTTTACATGAATCGACTATCATACTAAACTTCTTCCGTTAGATTGTGCTGCTATCTTAGCATAACCTATACGCATGAAATTAAAGTACAAAGAATAGGCATGTTTCACAGCGTGTACACATCACCTATCGATTTTGCATGCATCAACTATCGTACTAATCTTCTTCCGCTAGATTGTGCTGCTATCTTAGCATAACCTATACGCATGAACTTAAAGTACGCAGAATAGCCATGTTTAAAAGCGTGTACACATTACCTATCGATTTTGCATACATCAACTATCACACTAAACTTCTTCTACTAGATTGTGCTGCTATCTTAGCATAACCTATACGCACGAACTTAAAGTACAAAGAATAGCCATGTTTCAGAGCGTGTACACATCATCTATCGATTTTGCATGCATCAGATATCGTACTAAACTTCTTCCGCTAGATTGTACTGCTATCTTAGCATAACCTATACGCATGAACTTAAAGTACAACGTATAGCCATGTTTAAAAGCGTGTACACATCACCTATCGATTTTTCATGGATCGACTGTCATACTAAATTTTTCCGCTAGATTGTGCTGCTATCTTAGCAGAAGTTATACGCATGAACTTAAACTACAAAGAATAGTCGTGTTTCAAAGCGTGTACACATCACCTATCGATTTTGTATGCATCGACTCTCATACTAAACTTCTTCCGATAGATTGTGCTGCTATCTTAGCATAACCTATGTGCATGAACTTAAAGTACAAAGAATAACCATGTTTCAAAGCATGTACACATCACCCTGAACTTTTTCCGCTAGATTGTACTCCTATCTTAGCATAGCCTATCCGCACGAACTTAAAGCACAAAAAATAACGATGTTTAACAGCGTGTACACATCACCTATTGATTCTGCATGCATCGACTATTTTTTACCGCTAGAGTGTACAACGATCGCATATGTGTATTGCTAACGTATGTGTATAAAGTTAAAGCACAAAGAATAGCTATGTTCCAAAGCGCGTACGCATCACCTATCGATTTTGCATGCATCGACTATCGTACTAAACTTCTGCCGCTAGAGTGTACAACGTTCGCAATTGTGTGCTGCTACCTATATGCGTGAACTTAAAGCATAAAGAATAGCGTGTACACAACACCTGTCAATTTTGCACGCATTAACTCTTGTACTAAACTTCTACTAGAGCGTGCGATAATTGCTTGTGTTTGCTGCAATCTTAACATAACCTATGTGCACGAACTTAAAGCACAAAGAATAGCCAAGTTCAAAGCGTGTACACATCACCTATCGATTTTGCATGCATCGTCTTTCGTACTAAACTTTTTCCACTAGAGCGTGCAACAACCTTATAAGTATGCTGCTAACTTAGTATAACTTATACGCATGAACTTAAAATATAAAGAATAGCGATGTATAAAAATCTTGTGAACACAGCAGAAGCAGTAAGAATAGCAATGTTTCAAAAGCGTGTACGCATTGCCTATCGATTATACACGCATCAACTAGAGTACTAAACTTCTCCCGCTAGAGTGTACTGCTATCTTACTATAACCTATGTGCACGAATTTAAAGCATACAAATAGTTATGAGTAAAAATTTTGTGAACATAGCAGAGTGTTTACTACGTAGGTGTAGACATTGAACTTTGCATGCTGAAGCAGCATACTACGTGACCGTGACGTCACGACCACGTGCTCTTGTTTGATAAACATAGCCACGTGCTTTTTTGACAGCTGTCTTCTTGACGAACCCTAACCTCACTTTGAAGGACAATAGAGCGTCGCTAACCTCACTGCTTCCATCTTTACGGCGGTAAACCTCAAGGCTGCTACCTTATGAATGTTATAGCGCGGAATTTAATATCCAACAACGGAACATTGCTAACCTCACTCTTGCCATCTTTACGGAGGTAAACCTCAAGGCTGCCACCTTATGCATGTTGTAGCGCGGAATTTATAATCCAACAACAGAAGATTGCTAAACTCTCTGCTATCATCTTGAAAAGTTTAGTGTTCCAAACACTAGTTCGAAAAACGTAACTCATCGCACCTCGGGGATTTTATTAGGTAAGACGTAATCCCTAGGTTCCATTCCTTGTTCTGAACATGAAACCATTTACAAATAAAGATTAATTTTCTCCACTTAACAAAGTACAAGCGTTCTTGCTGATAGCGATCGATGAGGTTGTTGCTCCTTTAGCCCTTTAGCCCTTTTGCCTATTATCCCTTTAGCCCATTAGCCCTTTTGCCCATTAGCCCTTTTGCCCATTAGCCCTTTAGCCAAGGAATGTGCAGTAAGGAGGCGGAAGAGTCCTTTCATCCTTTTTTGCCCTTCTGATAAGACGTAACCCCTGGGATCATTGAAGTTGTAGTTTTGCAATATCGTTTATTGAGCGAGTTAGCTACGCGATATGTGCACAGTGTGTTTCCATAGTTTTTGATTTTACACTAAGCAAATCATTAAAATTGTACTTTTGCTCTGAACACATCAAACAATGTTCTGATCATATGTTGAAGTTAACAACATCGATTACAGTGTTCGATTCTAGTCTTGTTATGTTTCAATCTGATCTTCTTAGAACAAGGGTATCCCCTGACATGTTCTAAACACATGATGTATTGAGTACAGTGTTCGATTCTAGTCTTGATCACTTATTTTGTGTTCTGAACACATCAATCAATATTCTGATCACATGTCGTATCGAGTACAGCGTTTGATTCTACTCTTCTAATGTTTCGCAAGTCTAAAGATGCACAATAATGTTATCGCTGCACACGTTTGCCTTCGCGATGCAGGTTTAAACTTGTTCGATATAAAACTATGCCTTGACATACGAGGCGGAGGAGGGGGAGGGGGAGGAGGTAGAGAAGGAGGAGGAGAATGATAAGGCTTTAACAGCCTATGTGTAGTCACCATTGTTTAAAGATGACAGCTGTCAAAAGAATTTTTCAAATTATCCGCCACCACATAGATTCCGCCAAACATGATGAAAACCATGCTAAAGAGGGCAGCAGTGTGCTCTGTTGATTTTGCACATAGAATTTCAAATTGCCCTACGCCGCATGCATAACAGCAGCCGTTATCTTGCGCAGTAGCCTCTAAGCTAGCTTTCTTCATAAGACTAGCCGCCATCTTGTGCGAGCACCCCTAGGCTGCCTCATAAGGAGCTATGTATAGTCACCATTTTATGTCCACCATCTTGCGTAAGCATCCCTAGGACGTCTCAAGCCATCTTGTGTCTCATAAGAGCAGCCACCATCTTGTAGAATTAGATAGCTGCCAATGCCAAAGGGCTTAAGTAGGAATCGAACCGTTGATCTCATCATTAGACTATGTTTCTCTTGTTCCTGATACTGCGAACCTAAGTATTAGGCGGAAAAATTTTGTCCGTTTTGCTCTACGATGCACCGTTTTCGAGATATTTAACATTTTGCATTTAAGCCCCAAATTTAATAAATCGAACCAGCACGGTACGTTATACTCTCTACCATAGCTAGACCTGATCATGTTACGAAGACTCGCTTCAATACAAGCTAAAACAGAGCAAATCCCAAAGGACCTAAGTAGGAACCGAACCGTTGATCCCATCATTAGACTATGTTTTTCTTGTTCCTCATACTGCGAACCTACGTACTAGGCGGAAAAATTTTGTCCGATTTGCTCTACGACGCACCGTTTTCGAGATATTTAACATTTTGCATTTAAGCCCTAAATTTAATGAATCGAACTAGCACGACACGTTAGCCCCTAAGCTAGCTTTCTTCATAAGAGCAGCAGCCATCTTGCGCAAGCACCCTTAAGGCGTCTCGTAAGGAGTCGTGTATAGCAACCATCTTGTGTCCGCCATCTTGTGCAAGCATCCTTAGGGCGTCTCTAGCCATCTTGTGCAAGGACCCTTAAGCCGCCTCATAAGAGCAACCGCCATCTTGCGCAAGCATCCCTAGGGCTTCTCATAAGGAGCCTTTTATAACCGCCATCTTGCGCAAGCATCCCAAGGGCGTCTCATAAGAATCTATGTATAGCGGCCATCTTGCATAAGCAACTTTAAGTCATGTATAGCAGTCATCTTGTGCAATTAGCGTCGAGAGATGGCTGATGTAGAATTTTTGTTTTTAAATTTTCCGCCACCATATTTCAAAGGTATGTACCTAAAGAGCGCAGCACTGAGGTTTGCGATGTAAGATGGCGGATGACAGCTGACAAAAAGCGCGTGAGTTTGTTTACTAAACAAGAGCACGTGGAATTTTTCAATTTGCCGCCACCACATTTCAAAGGTATCTAGCTAAAGAGGGCAGCACGGTGCTCTCTTGATTAAAGATGGCGGATGACAGCTAGCAGAACTTTTCAAATTGCCCGCGACTACAGAGGGCAGCACGGTGCTCTGTAGATTAAAGATGGTGGATGACAGCTGACGAAATTGCCCGCATGACAGCAGCACGGTGCTCTATTGATTAAAGATAGTGGATGACAGCTGTCAGAAAAGCACGTGGCTTTGTTTCCAAACAAGAGCACATAGAATTTTTCAAATTGCCGCCACCACATTTCAAAGGTATCTAGCAAAAGAGTGCAGCACTGAGGTTTGTGATGCAAGATGGTGGATGACAGCCGTCAGAAAAAAGCACGAGAGTTTGTAAAGCACGTGGAATTTGCCACCGCCACAAAGAGGGCAGCACGGTGCTCAAAGATGGCTGCTGTCACGTGGAATTGCCTGCCACCACAGGTATCTAGCTGAAGAGGGCAGCACGGTGCTCTCTGGATTAAAGATGGCTGCTGTCAAAAAGCATTTTTCAAATTATCCGCCACCACATTTCAGCTAAAGAGGGCAGCACTGTGCTCTATAGATTAAAGATGGCGGATGGCAGCTGCCAAATAAGCATGTGGCATTGTTTCCAAACAAGAGCACGTGGAATTTTTTAAATTGCCGCCAGCACATTTCAACTAGAGGGTGCAGCACGGTGCTCTCTTGATTAAAGATGGCGGATGGTAGCTGTCAAAAAAGCACGTGGCTTTGTTTCCAAACAAGAGCATGTGAAATTTTTCAAATTGCCGCCACCACATAGAGTGCAGCCCTGTGCTCTCTTGATTAAAGATGGCTGCTGTCACGTGGAATTGTCTGTCACCAGAGTGCAGCACGGTGCTCTGTCGATTAAAGATGGCTGGTATCAAAAAGCATTTTTCAAATTATCCGCCACCACATTTCAAAGGTAAGTAGCTAAAGAGGACAGCATTGTGCTCTGTTGATAAAAGATGGCGGATGTCAGCTGTCAAAAAGCACGTGGATTTGTTTACCGATTCAAATCTCGCGCTAGTTAGGTTAAGTTGGTACCACTAAGGTTTAGGCACGTCAGGATGGTAACGCTGAAGTTAGCGATGCGTTGTTGTCTGTCAAAAAGCACGTGGTTGTCAAAAAAGCACGTGGCTTTGTTTACCGATTCAAATCTCGCGCTAGTTAGGTTAAGTTGGTACTACTGAGGTTTAGGCCCTTCAAGATGGCAGTACTGAGGTTAGCGATGTGTTGTTGTCAGTCAAAAAGCACGTGGCTTTGTTTACCTATTCAAATCTCGCGCTAGTTAGGTTAAGTTGGTACCACTGAGGTTTAGGCCCGTCAAGATGGCAGCAGTGAGGTTAGCGATGCGTTGGTGTCGATGACAGCTGTCAGAAAGCACGTGGCTTTGTTTACCAATTCAAATTTCCCGCGGGAGGCGGAGGAGGCTTCTGGGAAGGCCCCTCGGGAGGCGGAGGCGGAGGAGGCCTCTGGGAGGGCCACCCGTGAGGCGGAGGCGGTGGGGGCCTCTGGGAGGGCCTCTCGTGAGGCGGAGGCGGAGGGGCCCCTGGGAGCCCTGAGACGGAGGCGGCGGCCGAATCCCTGTATTATACTACTGACCATAAAACTTGTCCAGATGAGGAGGGAAGGTCACCTGTCCGTAAAACTGTGCTAGATATGGAGGAGGGAAGGACATATTACCGTAAAACTGGGCCAGATGTGGAGGAGAGAAGGGCATCTGACTGTAAAACTGGGTCCTAGATGGCGACTGTGTAGTTAGGCCCCTTCAAAATTCCGCCTGTTCGGGGGAAGGACATCTGACAATCTGGGTCCGAGATGGCGATTGTGTAGTTAGGCCCCTCCAAAATGGTGTTTGTGAGGAGGGAAGGGCATGTGACCGTAAAACTGGGACCCAAGCTGGCGACTGCGTGGTTAGTCCACTCCAAAATTGCTGCTGTGAGGAGGGAGGGGCATATGACCGTAAAACTCGGCACTAAGATGGCGACTGTGTGGTTAAGCCCCTCCAAAATAGTGGCTGTGGGGAGTGAGGAGCACCTGACCGTAAAACTGTACTTAAACTAGGCCAAGATGGCGACTGTGTGCTTAGGCCCCTCGAAAATGGTGACGGGAAGGGCATCATACCGTAAATCTGGGCGAAGGTGGTGACTGTGTAGTTAGGCTCCACGAAGGGCTTCTGACCGTAAAACTGGGCCAAGGTGACGACTGTGTAGTTAGGCCCCTCAAAAATGGTGACGGGAAGGTCATCTGGCCGTAAAACTATGCACTGTAAGGATACGCCCCCCGCGAAGATGGCGCTTGGAATGGCATCTGGCCGTAAAACTAGGCCCTGTGAGGATAGGAAGGGCATCTTGCCGTAAAACTAGGCCCTATGAGATTAGGCCCCTCCAATATGGCATCGGGAAGAGCATCTGGCCGAGGAACTGCAACGTGTAAGGTTAGGCTCCTCCAAGATGGCGCAGGAAAAGGCATCTGGCCATAATACTAGGCTCTGTGAGGTTAGGAAGGGCAACTGGTCGTAAAACTATGCCCTGTGATGTTAGGCCCCCTCCAAGATGGCTTCGGGAAGGGCACCTCTCCGTAAAACTACGCCATGTGAGGTTAGGCCCCTCCAAGATGGCGACTGTGAGTTTAGGCTTGCTCTCGTTTGTAAAACTAAGCCTTGTGAGGTTAGCCCCCTCCAAGATGGCGCCTGTGAGGTTAGGCTTGCTCTCGTACGCAAAATCCGCGAATTCCCATAGCCCTACTACTGAACTAGGGGTCAATGATCTCTGGGTCAGAACCCCTAGGTGCACTACCAGGTGTCAATGACCTTGTGGGAAAATGCTGACACAACACCCATTGTTTTAGAACCGGTGTTGACCATACTACTCGTACCAGTTCAAATAAACGAGTCGTTCAAAGGAACTTGTTCATGAACGACCCAACTCTATTCCCAGGAGTCAATCGGTGCTTCGGAGGACGAAGGAAAAGTATTGAATGTGTGTCCGCTTGCAGTTGCAGAAGTGGTGTGCAGCGGATGTTCTAGCGACGTGGTAAATATTGCTTTATAAATATGAAGAAGGCAAATATATGGAATATGTACATTCTCATTTATCTTTAAGTGTTGAATTTGTTGATTACTTTTTTAACAATTTGTTTTACGTCGCGCCGTCTTATGGCGAGGATGGATTAGGAACGGTTTAGGAGTGGGAAGAAATTGGCCGTGGACTTGATTAAGCGATATTCAGGGCTGCCGACAGTGAGTTCGAACCCACTATCTCCCCCATGTAAGGTGACAGGTACGTTACCAAACCGCGCAGTCACGCGCTTGGAGTGTAGATTACTAGAACACTGATAAAAATGCCAAGAAAGCTGTCTGATGCCTGGCATTTTTTGACGTATGTGAAGAAAACAAATCCGCGAAATGTTAGCTGTGTGGTAAGATTTATTCCATGGTGGTGAAATAAATATCTAAACTAAAGGACCATGTGGGATGTGGGCCTTTCTGTATTTGAATATGTACTTTATCATTTATCGTAATTGTGTATTTTATTGTAGATTACTGGTATTAAAATTCCAAGAAAGCTTTCACGATCTTGAAGGCGTTAACAACGTCCCTGTTGCAGTACAAACACTGGGGGTAAGAAAGACTCTTTGCCTCTCTTCGTGGCAACTGGTAAGGAAACTTAGTGGGTGGTATGAATAAAACGTGAGTACTTACTCAAACTACATACTCATGAGCATGAGCATTTAGTAGGAGTATATTCTCAGTCCAAGTAGTATGTAGGCCTACTCCATTTGGTAAGAATAAAAAGATTCTCCTGTGATGGAGTAGATACTCAAGCGCACCGCCATGTGGATCGTTTGAAACTGAGTAGATACTCATGTTGTGTACGATCGTCAACTGTTATCTTGTTTGGTTCCAATCGCAACATAACCTCAACTGGATCCGGTTTGGTTTGTAACTTTGTAGTTTGCACTGATTGTTCGTTCGTGAAGTTCGTCGATATGGAAAGTATTCATCCGGTAACATTTTCGAATATATTGCTGGAACATGCGGTACTTTTTAGTAAGTCCCAACTGCCGGCGGTTCGGAAAGAAAAATCCGAATCGTTGGAGGCAATTCAAACGAAATTGATAGCTATGTGCGGCAAGAAAGTTGAGATCGGCACCATTACGAAAAGGATAAACAACATGAAAATGAGGGTGAAACAAAAGTGCGACCTAAACCAAACGGGGAATAAAAGGATAGTGCTGAAGGACTGGGAGAATATTATCCACGAGCTGTTGGATGGGGATACCAATCCAACATTGACACGAATTCCAGGTATGTTCCTAAAGTATATTCACGATTATTTTCTTGAACAGGTTTATAGAGGTTGTAGAAAGTTCAGTATTTTGTGTGCCAACACTACAAACTTTAAGGTTAAGATATTTATATTTATTGCTTTATAAGAACCAAATAGCACCTAGGCATTTGGTTCAGAGTACCGGGTTTGAATCCCAGGCCTGGGATTTTAGCTCCGTTTAATTCACTTGTCCGTAGAAAACTGAATTAGTGAATTAAAACGTTTTTCGTTTTTTTTTTTTTCGTAGGAGCAACTGCGGTTGGAGTAGGGCTTACTGAAGTTCAGCCACAACATATTCCTCCACCTGTAGTGGAATTTGTAGTATTGGAAGAGGGAGGAGAAGGAGGGAGTCCTGTAGAAATCGTCAACTCTCCAAATGTAGCCACCCCTAAACGAAAAAGAAGTGTTTTGGATGACTATGAAAATGACGAAACCAGAACTCTAAATAACACAGACCTGCAGCGCTTGGTGCTGTTAAAGCAGATAAGAGTGTTGGAACTCACAGAAAAAAAAGTTAAAATCAGAGATGAAAGAATGAGAGTCGAGTATATATATATTTAAAAATAAATTGTTTTGCATACATTTTTGATTTTTTTTTTTTTTAGTGAACAATAAACAGAGTGACACTGGTACTTGCTGCAACTCAAACACCTTGATATATTATCTCTGCCAATTCATTTCGCCTAGCTTCACCATTCCACCTGATATTTGCAGCAGCTGCCATGTCATCATTTCCATCTTCTAACCTTACATTGCCACCTAATGGTTGTAGTTCAGGGTCCTCATCCTGTAAGTACTTGGCAATATTGTGCAACACACAGCAACAAATGATCAGTTTTGGCACTTTATTTAAAGATAGGCGTACTTTGTGCTGAAGAATTGGGAAACGTTGTTTTAGTTGCCCAAAACATCGTTCGATCACAACTCTTTCTTTGGTAATGCACCTGTTATAAGCAATTTCTTGAGGTGTTTGTGGATTTCTGAACGGTGTCATAAGCCAAGGTGCAATACCATAGCCACTATCCGTTAACAGTAAAGCATTTACCCTATTCAGACTTACTGTTGTCTGGACAGCTGAATTTCTCCAGACTCGAGAATCATGCACAGATCCAGGCCATGATGCATCGACACTGGTAAAAACTTCCTTGGCATTGCACGTTGCCTGTACAGTAATACTTGTATAACCTTTCCTGTTTACATATTCATCACCATAATGTGTAGGCTTATTAATTCCAACATGAGTGCAGTCAAGAGCACCTACCGCTGCTGGAAAGTAGTACTTTTCCTGCCACTCTTGTTTCGCAACTTCAAATTCCATATCTGTTTGAGGAAATTTTATCCACACTGCAGCTTTAGCCATGATGCGGTCCATAACCTCAACAAGATTTTTAGACACAGTTGTTTGGTGGATTCTAAGATCTTCTCCTATGCCACACTGGAATCCTGGGTCACCTACCAATCTTAAAAATGCTTTTAATTTTTCTATGTTTTTAACAGCACCACCTCTTGTTTCCAGTTTCTCCGGTCCAAATAAGTATAGGTTTAACCAGTCCACATTAACTTTGGAAAAACGATATAGACTTTTAAAATTATTAGAGTCCACATGTTCACTTCTCTCCTTGTAAATTTTTCCACGAGGCACCACATTATTAATAAACTCAGCCATGTTATTTCTCCTCAGAAGCTAAAAATTGGCATATACTCAAGCTTGAGACAACTATCAGCCATACTCAAAACAAAGTGAGTATATACTCATCAATCTGAGAAGGTACTCCCTTTTATTCATAGCACATATGAGAAACTACTCTCAGACTCTTAGGAAGGTGAGTATATACTACACCATCTCCATAACATGAGTATATACTCAGCTAGTGAGTACATTCTCAAGAACTTTATTCTTATGAAGTGGAGTATATACTCAGAAAAGTTGAGTACATACTATATTCTCATTTTTATTCATACCACCCAGTGAATTGTGGAGGACAAAGGGTTTTAAACGTTCGTACTTTAACCCTCGATACGGACTTCCATCACACCACACCGCACTTTGTCAGATGTAAGTGATACAAATGCGCCACGTTTACGTTACAGAGAAGCAACCGAATAGGCCTGATTATGTTTAGAATTTCTAGGTTGGAACAACAATATGTCATACCTCTGTGATGTGTTCCAGGTACATATGCCACAGCTTTATCCGGAAATATGGATGAAAATTACTAGCGACTTCTATAGAGCCAAACATGTCGCATCAACGGCTGATTGTTGGTCGTCTAACAGACAGGACAGTGACAGCTAGTGCTGAAAAAGGAGCAGTTGCACCGGTGATTGAAATTGGTAGTGTGAGTGCAGTGCCATAACCGGTATTCTCCAGTAATACACTGGTTCTCAAGAACCAATCGGTACTTCGGATGTTTCGCGGAGGATGGAGAAACAGTACTGCTATTTACCTTGAGTACTGCGAACACTGCGTGTGTGCTTGCGTTGTTTCTAGCGGCGAAGTACTGGTTCGGAGCGGGCTTACGACGTTGTAAGTAGGCCTACTGCTTTAAAAAATAGAAGAATGCATGAATTTAAACATCCATTCAAGGGCCTTTCTGTATTTGAATATGTACTTTATCATTGATTGTAATTGTGTATTTTATTGTAGATCACTGGAATTAAAATGCCAAGAAAGCCTTCTGATGCTGGCAATTTTTAAATTATGGGAAGAAAAAAAGTCTGCAAGATGTAAGCTGTGTGGTAAGATTTATTCCACTGGCGGTGGAACATCCAGTCTAATGGACCGTGTGAAAAGGGCCCACAAGGAAAAATCTTGATGAAGTGACCTTAAGATCTTGTAGTGGTAACAACGCCACTGTTAAAGCATACGGTCGCAACAGAGAGGTAAAGAAACATTTAGAGCATTCCTTGGTTCTTTTCACCTAGCAACTGATATGCAACCTTTGTGAGTTGTGGGGGGCAAAGTGTTTAGAAAGTTCGTATTGTCCCCTTTTTCTGGGGTCGCTCAGTTGGCTGCACGAGAGTCCAACGGGTGGAACGATCGCAGAGCCGAAGTTGCTACATCGGGACATTTCTTTTAATAATTTATATTCGCACGGCACTGGTGACAGGATAGGTGACAATGAAATACACAACACAACAATAATGAACATTTATTAGCCACCAAAAAAAAAATTCTGGACATCGATTCAAAAATTTTAAAAAATATATGAACCTCAAAATTCAGTCCACTGAATACAAGGGGAAAAAACTTATGTACAAGTATGTGCTTCTTGGAAATTTCCTTGGATTACATTTTTTTACAAATTTAGTATTAATTATCCTCAAATATTCCACTTCTGGTATCGATGTTGAATCGAAATTATTGTATAAATAAAAAAATGGCATTAGTGGAAAGTGTGTAATTCTAAATTAATATTGTATTCAAATCAATTCAGTTCTGACCTATGACACATTACTACCTAAATTGAGCAATCTACCTTTAGAGTAGTTCATTTTACCAAGTAGAGTTCCGTTTCAATCTCATAGTCATTATTTATTTTATTCTTTCCTTTAGAAAGAGTATTATTTAATTCCTATTCTAAACTATGCCTGTACTATTATACATTTTTACAAAATTTGATTTAAAATCAGCAACGATTTAAATGCTTAAGCTTTATAAAAGATTCTTAATTATGTTTCTCTTTAAGTCATAGGTTAGCCTCTCTAGTTCCTACCTAATTATGGGCAATGTTTACTCCTACTCTCACTTTATGTCAAAATTTAACCCTACTATTTGAATTATTTAAATTGTGTTTTATTACGAGATTTTATCCCCTTCACATTAATAAATCAACTGGAATTATGATCATTATCCTTATAGCTTAATTTCTACACCACAATTTTCTCACGAATCTATTACTAATTAGTTATCAGATTACCTAATAATTCGCTTCAATTCTTACATTTCAGATTCTTATGTTTCTCTTAAATTTCTAAGTTTCAGATTTTACATATCAGGCTTTCCGTATTCTTTATATTTTCTTCAGATTCTTTGGCTTATTCTCTCTTTACTCAGATCTCGCTTGATTGTATTCAATTGGTTAATCGCCAATAAACTTTACATTTACAGAATTAAATCTTTAATTGGAAGTATAGAGCATAATTATCACTAAACAAAGGTCCTGAGTTCGACAATAATCAGAATCACTTACTACAGGAATATGCCTAGAGTTCTGAAAATCACATGAATAAACACGAGAAAATAAAGTACACAGATGCAAAAATGTCACCACCATACAATCACCTCAAATTTTACGGAAATAAAATTTATTGCCGTATAGGTTTTAGTATTATTATCAGTATTATTATTATTATTATTATTATTATTATTATTATTATTATTATTATTATTATTATGCATATGCGCATGTATATTTTGAACGTTAGTGCATATTTTGAACGTTAATGCATATACAGACATATTTTTCTCTTATGCGTGATCTATTATCAAAGATTTCTGAACAAAATGAAAAATTTAATGAGCTTTGTGTGTTGCACATCAATTGGCAACATGAGAAACCTTCCCTGATCAAGGAAAGTGCTTTCAGTGTCACAATACAAGTAGTTAGATAGATAATGACGTTTTCCACAACAGCAATTTCCTTCTTTCTGACATTCCTTTCTCCTTCTCCTTACAGTAGTCTCGAAAGGTTTGCTTAAACAAGTGCGTTCTTCTGTTAACTTGCTCTTCGTCGACTGCAGTGTTTTACCACATTAAACTGTAAAAACTGTAAAAATGCCTAAAGTCTTTGCCAGGAGATTGTTCCGAGCAGTCAGTGCCAGTGTACAAGTATTGCCCAATTACGTCCGTCGACGTAGAACGATCATTTTCAGAGTATAAATTAATTCTGTCCGACAACAGAAAGTCATTGACTCCTGAAAACACTGAAAAACTGTTGAAACGTACTGTCATGAATCATTTTGCAAGGAACGAAACTTTTTTATCAATTTAACACTGAATTAAAATTCAATTCTATCATCATCACAGTCGGCATTACAACTATCACTTCCCACAAAATCTCAACAACATTTTTACTTTTTCGTCCAAATCCTTTCGTTTATTTCCATGATTATTATTATCCTCGATTTCATAAAATATACCGAGGAGACAAATCTCATGGCTGCCAAATGAATGCAATACATTTTATGATCAGATTTAAGTAATCAGAATACATTTCAATCTCTGTAAATATTCTAGTTTAGATCATTGCTTTAAGGTCGACTAATGAACTCGTCATTATTATTATCATCCTGATTATTAATAAAATACTTCATTATTATTATTATTATTATTATTATTATTATTATTATTATTATTAATATTATTATTATATGGCCTCAATATACCAGTGACAATCTTTGAAGATCTTAAGTAACACACATACACCATCCACGCACTAATAACACATGCTGTATGCTCTACTCAACCAACACCATAGTGAACTAACTAACAGAGAAATTACTCAATCAAGAATACAATCTTACGAAAAATCTACAGAAAGAAAGAATATTGTTTAATGGGTACTCATGGTTTCGATGTAGTAGTAGTAGTAGTAGTAGTAGTAGTAGTATTTATTCATTCATCATGTCGTTTACATATTTACATATTTACATATTTATGTATACATAACTCTACTAATAACATTATTACTTGAGAAATATTAATCTTATAACTAAACCACATATATTACATAAGTAGTAGTATTATCAACGTATTAATACTTAAAATAAATTGAACTTCTAACTATCTCTTGCACACATTAAATAAATTATTATTATTATTATTATTATTATTATTATTATTATTATTATTATTATTATTATTATTATTATTATTATTATTATTATTATTATTATTATTATTATTATTATTATTATTATTATTATTATTATTATACAAAATCACACCAACCTGAACAGAGTCGAGTAGATATCAGTAAAATACCACGTAAGGTGAAACCTTGTGTGTGGTAATTTAGAATATTAATTACATAGTGAGAAATGTATTTTAAATGATGCCTGAAATACGAGTATGGGTATGAGTGAATGACGGATATGATCAACAGCACATGGTGGAGCATTGAATGGAAATTGGATATGGTGACGTGATATTCTCATTTAGTTATTTCTTCCATAACAGTTTTATTATCCCTGACAAAGGATTTAAGACACTTCAGACTCATTTTCTGACCTAATAAAGTAGTTTGTAAAGAACCGGGAAGGACATTAAAGAGTTTTGGAATGAAGTACAAGAAATTGCGCTTTGTTATGCTAAGTTTGGGTTTGTATAACATACAGCGGTGGTTCATCTTACTGCGTGTTGAATATTCATGTTTAATGTTCTCAATTATATTTTTGTTTTTGTTAATATATTTGTATATTTCAAGGGCATAGAGCTGTTTTACATTAAATATATTTGCTTCAGCATATAATTGACTACTTGGGTATAATCTTCCTTTCTGGTACATTATTCGTAATATAAGGTTTTGAACAACCTGTATTTTATTGATTACATTTTTGTAGGCACCTCCCCATGCCAAAATCCCGTAGCTAAGAATAGACTGAACTAAAGCGTAATAAACCTCTCTTAACAATTTTATACTGGATATGTATTTTAAATTATGAAATATATAAACAGTTCTTCTGATTTTCTTTCTTAAATCGGTAATGTGACTTTTCCATTTCATGTTCGAATCAATTAATAATCCCAAATACTTAACATTATTTACTTTATAAATTTTGTAGCAGTTACAATTAAATTTACAGTTGATGTTGTGTACAATTAATTCATTAAAATCGTTTCGTGTATCTGTTACAGAAAAATTCATAAATTTTGTCTTTTTGATGTTTAGAAATAATTCATTATTATCTAACCATGCTTGAACTTTAAGCAGTGCTCGAGTTGCTCTCTGTCTGACGAGATTCCAGCTATCACCCTCAACGTAAATGACTGTATCATCTGCATATGTTACGACGTGTGTATGTTCGGCATTTGCTATTGTTTTCTCTAGATCATTAATAAATATAATAAACAATAAAGGACCTAATACTGTGCCTTGTGGGACACCCTTTATTATCCTCATTGGTGTGCTTAGATGTTGATTAATTTTGACATACTGTACTCGATCTGTCAAGTAACTCTCAAGTAAATCCAGCACATTACCCCTAAAGCCGTATTTTTCCAATTTCTGGAGGAGCAAGCGGTGTGACACACTATCGAATGCCTTTTCAAGGTCGAGAAATATCCCTGTGGAGAGCAGAGAAGAATTAAGATTTTCGTATATTCTCTTTGTTAAAGCGGATATAGCATCAGTCGTTCCGAGATTTTTAATGAATCCAAACTGTCTGGGCGAAAGTATTTGGTGTTTTTCTAAAAATTGGTAAATATTGTTCTTTAAGCATTTCTCGAATATTTTTGATATTGTTGTAGTTATCGAAATGGGTCTGTAATTTCTAATGTCACAAATATTTCCAGACTTGTGAAGAGGTTTTACTATTGTTGTTTTAAGCTGTTTTGGAAAGTAACCTAAGGTGAAGGAATCATTGATAATATTCAGCAACGGTTCCTTTAATGACTCTATATTTTCTTTAATAATTCGAGCCGAAATATTGTCTATTCCTACAGCTTTGTTTTCATGTACTTCACTCAAACATCTCTTCAGATCGTATTCTGTTACCGGTGCAAGGAAGCAAGTATGAGGGTTGCGAGCGATATTTAATGTGGAGTCGGAAATCTGTCTGTAATGCTTTGCTTTCTCAGTGGTTTCGTTAATGAAATAATTGTTAAATTTATTAGAAATATTTATGTCATCTTTCCAGATTTCACCTTTATATCTGATTTCCTTGATCTCTTCTTTTCTAACTGACCTTTTTGTTATTTCATTGACTATGCCCCAGACCTTACCCCGGTTATTTGAATTGCGATTGATCAGATTCCTATAGTACTCAGTTTTCGTTTTCATAATTAGATCATTTAGTTTGTTCCTATATTTCCTGTACTGTTCTTTAATTTCCAAGTTATCCTTATTTTTTAAATATTGTTGATAAAGTCGGTCTCTTGTGTGAATAGATTTTACCAAACCGTAAGAAATCCATTCCGTTCTTTTGACTTCCTTTGATTTCAATTTAACAGTGGACAGGCTCATGCAGCTTTTAATTGTATTCACGAATTTATCAAGTTTGATATCTAAATCACTGCTGTTTAAGATGTCTCCCCAATTTATTTTACTTAAATGATTTTTAAGCTCAAAATGATCTATTTTAAAACAGTTACGTCGAAAATTTGGTATATTATTAGGGACCGAGGCATTTTGAATGTTGAGACTTACTATTATAGGATAATGATCTGAAATTTTACTTTGAGAGATGATAGACAGAATGTCGTCATTTCTCAACCTACTTTTAATCAAAGCATGATCAATACAGGATTTACTTGTACCAGATACTCTAGTAGGATTGTTTATTAAGGACTGAAAATTTCTTTCTTGTACCATGTTGAGATATTCGTCACAGTCGTGTTCATTTAAAAGGTCTATATTTGTGTCCCCTATTATCAGTTCGGTTTCAACATGGCATCTATCTTGGATATAATGATCTAACGCACTGAGAAACCGCTGTTTGTGATATTCATGTGACCGATATACTCCTGTAATAGCTACTTTCTTGTTGTCATAGTTAATTACTACTCTGAGAAATTTAAAGTCATCGTACTCAATAATTTCCATTTCGTGCTCCAAACCATTTTTTACCATTAATACAACACCATCACATTTGTTAACTGAACCCTCATTGTAATAAGATTTATACAAGGCATGGTTACTTATATTTACATTACTCAGTGACCAACTTTCTGTTAAAATTACGACATCAAACCTATGACCATATGCTTTCAAAATAACGTCTAAAATGTTCTTATTTTTCCTTATGCTTCTAATATTAGTATGAAAAATTTGTAATGTACTTTTCCCTTCCGCATGCTTCTGCAATATACTCGTGCAATCTTTGATGCCCCTTCTCGTCTCTGAAAGAGGTTGGTATGTTACATAATCATCTTCTAGACCTATTCTGACTATTTACAGGAAAAGGTTAAAGTCAGCTGTTAGTTATTACTAAGAAGGAAGTTACTGTAAGTACGGAGTTTGTACAGAGGGTTGGGACAAGGTCAGTGTCCAGTGGGGTACCGTAATTAACGAGCTAGTGAAGGTCAAGCAGGTAGACTATAGCCGTTCAGCCAAGCAGGGTGGAATGCAAGAGCAGTGAAGGGGAGAGTGAGAGAGAGAGAGAGAGAGCGAGAGGGAGATGTGTCCTAGAAGAGGAAACAAAACTTAATACAAAGGGTTACCAACTTATGGGTTAGTAAACTAAACACAGGTTAGATATGAGTAAGCTCATGGAATGTCACTCATCTGCGTAGCGCGGTGCATGCTGCCATCAGCGGTCTTAAACAGGACAACTCCATCACTGGTCCAGACATTTCTGACGCCGAACTTGGAGATAGCCGCCTTCAGAACCGTCAGTCTGGCAGACGTAAGGTCCTCCCGGATCGTGACACGAGATCCTTTTAAATGCCTTTTCTTTGCGAATATCTCCTTCCTGCTGCGATAACTTGTCATCTTCACGATAATAGGCCGGGGTTTATTACCAATTTTAACCCCGACTCTGTGGCTCCTGTCAATATCAGTCAGTTTTATGTCGGCACCAATGTCACGTGCAACATTTAATACTAAATTGTCCGTGTCCTCATTCGACTCTTCCGGAATGCCAAATATGCGGAGGTTATTTCTACGCTGATATTGTTCCAAATTATCATAATTTGACTTCACTTCCGCTTTAAGTTCTGCGAGTTCCTTGTCTCTCTTGGCAATCTGATTCTTTAGGTCCTCACATGCATTTATATTGAACTGAACAGATTCCTCTAGTCTCTTTAACACACACTCCGTAATTTTGTCCACTATGGTACTCACAATTAATTCCACGAATACCTTAGACTGAAGTGTCTCTTCTATTATTTTCCTCACGGTGTCTTCTGTTGGGTTGGCACTCCTGCACTCGGCCTGCTGTTGATTCTTCTTCGTTCCTGGCGCCATTTCACTATTACACTAATTGCACGGCACTCGAACAAAAGAACGAACTAATTGTTGATAGTACTTGATTCCACGATACAAATAGATGCACTGTGGCAAATTACAGCACTGTCGCAATTGTTTACACCTGCCAAAACACTTAAATTCCACGAGCTTAAACTCACGCGTGTTACTCGTATGGCATCTCGTATAGACACCATCTGGGATGTTTAGACATGAGGACAGGTCTCCTCTCTCGATTACGGCGGATCGTACATGTTCATTGTGCTGGCTCACATGATCGCAGCTTAGAAGTCCATGATGTCAGCACAGTCAGATAATATGAAGTTGCGGCGATAATTCCTTGAGGTTCTCATGGAAATCCTCCCTCGTTGATCCATAACTGAAGATCTGGCTCTCGTAATCAGGCTGAAACTAAAATTTAAATTAGAGGTTGCTCCACTTGTATTACCTCACTAAGTTGTGCACTATCATACTTAACTTGTCTTTTTTGCTAGTGGCTTTACGCCGCACCAACACAGATAGGTCTTATGGCTACGATGGGATAGGAAAGGACAAGGAGTTGGAAGGATGCGGCTGTGGCCTTTATTAAGATACGGCCGCAGCATTTTCTTGGTGTGAAAATGGGAAACCACGGAAAACCATCTTCAGGGCTGCCGACAGTAGGATTCGAATCCACTATCTCCGGGATGCAAGCTCGCAGCTGCTCGCTCCTAACCGTACGGCAAACTCGCCCTGTCTTAACTTATCTAATGATGTGCAACACTGTATGTCCTATTTCTCTGGCACCATAAAATAATATACCATACATCTACTTCTCGTTAATCCTTGGATTAGATGTCCTACAGTTGCCCAACACGTCGTTAACCTCTCAAGTTGTCACTCAACTCATGCCCTGTAGTAGTCTATGTCGTACGTTTTCACAAGTTCACTCGTTAAATAATGTTCTCTTCTCGACGGCTTAAATTGTTCCAAATGTACTTCGGAATGAAATAGTCCATGTTAAATTGTGGAATAATTCTCGAATCAAAGCCAAAATACGAACTCATTAGGATATTTTCAAGCCAAGTCCACAAGATTAGATAAAAGTGTTCTCGATGTTTCCAGACGTATTCTTCCGGACGAAGTTGTATCATTTATACTCCTTCAAATACGAGGTTTGTCCCTTGACATCTACTTCTCCAGAAAGTACTAGAATATGTGACTATTCTTGACCTAACAAGAAGAATACTGTGTGCTCGCTCTCTCACACTGCACTAACTTAACTTCGTAACTGTTCGCTCCTTTACGCCGTAAAATGTTCATCCCTCGACCAACGAACAAGTAAAATGTGACGTAATCCACAGACTATAATTTCTATTGGTCGAAATTAATGCTTAAATGTAATTCGTCCTCTCTTGCAGGGGTACGGATTATTCCAGAATTCTCTCACACCTTCTCCAACTTTCCGCTGAATTACGAGCGCACTGCTGTGACGTAGCTCAAGTGTCCTTGACCGCTTGACCCAGTTCCGGCTCTCTGCTCGCAACGGAACGGCCTGTCTATCAACTGATACCTGGTCCGTGCGTATGCATGAGAATTCACGCAAAAATAAAGCAAATATTATTTTATTCCTAAAGGTACCAACTTCGGTACGAACTTCCATCACGCCGCACTTTGTCAGATGTAAGTAAAAGTAAACTACAAATGCATCATGTTTTCGTTACAGTTAGTATACAGGTAAGCAATTTTTTTTCGTGTGGCTGTTTCTAGCTGGGTGCAGCCCTTGTAAGGCAGACCCTCCGATGAGGGTGGGCGGCATCTGCCATGTGTAGGTAACTGCATGTTATTGTGGTGGAGGATAGTGTTATGTGTGGTGTGAAAGTTGCAGGGATGTTGGGGACAGCACAAACACCCAGCCCCCGAGCCATTGGAATTAACCAATGAAGGTTAAAATCCCCGACCCGGCCGGGAATCGATCCCTGAACTCTCTGAACCGAAGGCCAGTACGCTGACCATTCAGCCAACGAGTCGCCTAATTATATTTAGAACATCTAGGGTGTAACAAATAACTTCTAAGATTTTTTGCAAGTATATATGCCAAAGCTGTATGCAGAACTACAGGTGAAAGATGCTACCGACGTGAATAAAGTCAAGCATGTCGCATTAACTGCTGTTGGTCCTCTAACAGACAGGACAGAGATTTAATCGTGACAGTTCATTTTGTAGTTAACGGAGAGTTCAAATGCACATCTCTTGAGACGTCTGTGTTAAGATGTGCACATACAGCAATCATTGTAGCCGGTCACATTTATGAAGTGATTTCGTCTTAGGGGATCACAGGAAAAGTGCCGGCTATAACAATGGATAATGCAGCAAACATCGCAGCCGCCATCAGATGTCTCAACATCTGTACTTTACCATGCGTGGTACATACTCTAAACTTAGCAATCAATGATAGCATTAACAAAACAGTCACTTTCTGTCTTGATAAATTTGTGTTCTGACACTGTGTCATTTTTCAAGTGAGTATTCCCATTATATTGGTACGTAATGACGTTAGACTTTGCTACCAGAGATTTAAGGGAATTAATTATTTGTAACATTATTAGCCTACGTATATGTACATAGACGTTTTGTCTTTAATTTCTCAATAGGCTAAGTATTGTAGCTAATGAAAAATGTTAGACTGCCCAGACTGTGGCAGGTGTGGCAGAACTGAGATTGATACAGCGAACTCCAACGCGCTGGAATAACAAATTGGCAATGATCCGGAGGCTGCTAGAAGGCAAACAGCCAATGATGGTAGCGTTGTCGGAACTTAAAAATGGCCATCGATTAATTACAGGTGGGAAAAAGTATTATTGTGAGCAAAAGGAAGACATCAAGTTTGTGGCGTTATAAAGCAGTTTTCTATTCATTTTTAGCGAAAGAATGCACATTCTAAGAGAAGTGTGCTTCATCCTCTGCCCGTAAACTAGTCCCCGAATCGGATCTTCGGGTGGGGACTACAGGAGAGGGGGCGATCATCAGGAAGCTGGATACTGACATTCTGCGAGTCGGAGCGTGGAATGTTAGAAGTTTGAATCGTTGTGGTAAATTAGAGAATCTGAAAAGGGAGATGATCAATCAATCAATCAATCAATCAATCAATACTGATCTGCATTTAGGGCAGTCGCCCAGGTGGCAGATTCCCTATCTGTTGCTTTCCTAGCCTTTTCCTAAATGATTTCAAAGAAATTGGAAATTTATTGAACGTCGCCCTTGGTAAGTTATTCCAATCCCTAACTCCCCTTCCTATAAATGAATATTTGCCCCAGTTTGTCCTCTTGAATTCCAACTTTATCTTCATATTGTGATCTTTCCTACTTTTATAAACGCCATTCAAACTTATTCGTCTACTAATGTCATTCCACGCCAACTCTCCGCTGACAGCTCGGAACATACCACTTAGTCGAGCAGCTCTTCTTCTTTCTCTCAATTCTTCCCAACCCAAACATTGCAACATTTTTTGTAACGCTACTCTTTTGTCGGAAATCACCCAGAACAAATCGAGCTGCTTTTCTTTGGATTTTTTCCAGTTCTTGAATCAGGTAATCCTGGTGAGGGTCCCATACACTGGAACCATACTCTAGTTGGGGTCTTACCAGAGACTTATATGCCCGCTCCTTTACATCCTTACTACAACCCCTAAACACCCTCATAACCATGTGCAGAGATCTGTACCCTTTATTTACAATCCCATTTATGTGATTACCCCAATGAACCGGGCGAGTTGGCCGTGCGCGTAGAGGCGCGCGGCTGTGAGCTTGCATCCGGGAGATAGTAGGTTCGAATCCCACTATCGGCAGCCCTGAAGATGGTTTTCCGTGGTTTCCCATTTTCACACCAGGCAAATGCTGGGGCTGTACCTTAATTAAGGCCACGGCCGCTTCCTTCCAACTCCTAGGCCTTTCCTATCCCATCGTCGCCATAAGACCTATCTGTGTCGGTGCGACGTAAAGCCCCTAGCAAAAAAATTACCCCAATGAAGATCTTTCCTTATATTAACACCTAGATACTTACAATGATCCCCAAAAGGAACTTTCACCCCATCAACGCAGTAATTAAAACTGAGAGGACTCTTCCTATTTGTGAAACTCACAACCTGACTTTTAACCCCGTTTATCATCATACCATTGCCTGCTGTCCATCTCACAACATTTTCGAGGTCACGCTGCAGTTGCTCACAATCTTGTAACTTATTTATCACTTTATAGAGAATAACATCATCCGCAAAAAGCCTTACCTCCGATTCCACTCCTTTACTCATATCATTTATATATATAAGAAAACATAAAGGTCCGATAATACTGCCTTGAGGAATTCCCCTCTTAATTTTTACAGGGTCAGATAAAGCTTCACCTACCCTAATTCTCTGAGATCTATTTTATAGAAATATAGCATCCCATTCAGTCACTCTTTTGTCTGGTCCAATTGCACTCATTTTTGCCAGTAGTCTCCCATGATCCACCCTATCAAATGCTTTAGACAGGTCAATCGCGATACAGTCCATTTGACCTCCAGAATCCAAGATATCTGCTATATCTTGCTGGAATCCTACAAGTTGAGCTTCAGTAGAATAACCTTTCCTAAAACCGAATTGCCTTCTATCGAACCAGTTATTAATTTCGCAAACATGTCTAATATAATCAGAAAGAATGCCTTCCCAAAGCTTACATACAATGCATGTCAAACTTACTGGCCTGTAATTTTCAGCTTTATGTCTATCACCCTTTCCTTTATACACAGAGGCTACTATAGCAACTCTCCATTCATCTGGTATAGCTCCTCCGACCAAACAATAATCAAATAAGTACTTCAGATATGGTACTATATCCCAACCCATTGTCTTTAGTATATCCCCAGAAATCTGATCAATTCCAGCCGCTTTTCTAGTTTTCAACTTTTGTATCTTATTGTAAATGTCATTGTTATCATATGTAAATTTTATTACTTCTTTGGCCTTAGTCTCCTCCTCTATCTCGACATTTTCCTTGTAACCAACAATCTTTACATACTGCTGACTGAATACTTCTGCCTTTTGAAGATCCTCACATACACACTCCCCTTGTTCATTAATTATTCCTGGAATGTCCTTCTTGTAACCTGTTTCTGCCTTAAAATACCTGTACATACCCTTCCATTTTTCACTAAAATTCGTATGACTGCCAATTATGCTTGCCATCATGTTTTCCTTAGCTGCCTTCTTTGCTAGATTCAATTTTCTAGTAAGTTCCTTCAATTTCTCCTTACTTCCACAGCCATTTCTAACTCTATTTCTTTCCAGTCTGCACCTCCTTCTTAGTCTCTTTATTTCTATATTATAATGAGGTGGGTCTTTACCATTCCTTACCACCCTTAAAGGTACAAACTGTTTTCGCATTCCTCAACAATTTCTTTAAACCCATCCCAGAGTCTGTTTACATTTTTATTTACCGTTTTCCACCGATCATAATTACTTTTTAGAAAGTGCCTCATGCCTGCTTTATCAGCCATATGGTACTGCCTAACAGTCCTACTTTTTGGACCTTCCTTTCTATCACATTTATTTTTAACTACCACAAAAACAGCTTCATGATCACTAATACCATCTATTACTTCAGTTTCTCTATAGAGCTCATCTGGTTTTATCAGCACGACATCCAGGATATTTTTCCCTCTGGTTGGTTCCATCACTTTCTGAATCAGGTGTCCTTCCCATATTAACTTATTTGCCATTTGTTGGTCATGCTTCCTGTCGTTCGCATTTCCTTCCCAATTGACATCTGGCAAATTCAGATCTCCCGCTACAATCACATTTCTTTCCATGTCGTTTCCCACATAGCTGACTATCCTATCAAATAATTCCAAATCCGCGTCAGTGCTACCCTTTCCCGATCTGTACACTCCAAATATATCAAGTTGCCTATTATCTTTAGAAATGAGCCTTACACCTAGAATTTCATGTGTCTCATCTTTAACTTTTTCGTAGCTTACAAATTCTTCTTTCACCAGAATGAACACTCCCCCTCCCACCATTCCTATCCTATCTCTACGATACACACTCCAGTACCGTGAGAAAATTTCTGCATCCATTATATCATTTCTCAGCCATGATTCAACTCCTATTACAATATCTGGTAAATATATATATCTATTAAATTACTTAATTCTATTCCTTTCCTTACAATACTTCTACAGTTCAACACTAACAATTTTATGTCATCCCTACTTGATTTCCAGTTCCCTGTTCCCTTATCACCGCTCCCTAGGCCATCCCGTTTCCCTGAATGTACCTCCCTATTACCCTTTCAAACAAATTTCCTAACTTATACGTACCACTGCGGTTTAAATGAAGGCCATCTGAGCGCAGATCCCTATCTCCTACCCACCCATTAGGATCTAGAAATTTCACTCCCAGTTTCCCACATACCCACTCCATAGTCTCATTTAAATCCCCAATCACCCTCCAGTCAGTATCCCTTCTACACAGTATTCCACTAATAACAATCTCCGCTTTCTTAAACTTCACCCGTGCTTCATTTACCAGATCCCACACATCTCCAACTATGTTGGTACTTATATCAGCTTGCCTTACGTTGTTGGTACCAATGTGAAACACTACCACCTTCTCCTTCCCCTCCTCCCTCTCTTCTACTTTCCTCAACATCTGCCTCAACCTAATTCCTGGATAACACTCTACCCTGGTACCCTTTCCTCCACACACTTTCCCCACGTGTCTAACGATGGAATCCCCCATGACCAGAGCCTCAACCCTACCCACCTCATTTGATCCCCTCCCCTCCTGGTCAGCCCTATCTTTCCTGATAGCTGCAGAAGCTACTTCCTCCTCCCTTTTCTCCTTCCCATGACTCTGTTCCACCTGTCTTTTCCTATCCTCTACTCTACGTTTTCCTTTCCTACCTTTTCCCTTCCTCCTACTTCCACACATGATCGACGAAAATACAAGAATGCTAGAAATGAAGAGGGCAGAAAATAATACAGGCGATTAAAGAATGAAGTGGATAGAAAGTACAAGATAGCTAAGGAAGAATGGCTGAAGGAGAAGTGCAAGGATGTCGAAGGTTGTATGGTGCTGGGAAAGGTAGATGCTGCATACATTAAAATCAAGGAAACCTTTGGAGAAAGGAAATCTAGGTGTATGAATATTAAGAGCTCAAATGGAAGGCCACTTCAAGGGAAAGAAGACAAAGCAGAAAGATGGCAAGAACATGTCCAACAGTTGTATCGAGGTAAAGATGTAGATAATTTGGTTCTGGAACAAGAAGATGCTGTTGATGCTGATGAAATGGGAGACCCAATTTTGAGGTCAGAGTTTGAGAGAGCTGTGAGCGACCTAAATAGGAACAAGGCACCTGGAGTTGATAACATTCCCTCTGAATTACTGACTGCCTTAGGAGAAACCAGCACGGCAAGGTTGTTCCATTTAGTGTGTAAGATGAATAAGACAGGAGAAGTCCCATCCGATTTTCGGCAGAATGTTGTTATACCTATTCCCAAGAAAGCCGGTGCTGACATGTGTGAAAACTACCGCACCATTAGTTTAGTATCTCATGCCTGCAAAATTTTAACACGTATCATTTGCAGAAGAATGGAAAAACACGTTGAAGCTGAGTTGGGAGAAGATCAGTTTGGCTTCAGAAGAAATGTAGGAACACGTGAAGCAATCCTGACTTTAGTCTGATCTTAGAGGATCGAATCAAGAGGGACAAGCCCACGTACATGGCATTTATAGATCTAGAAAAGGCATTCGATAATGTTGATTGGACCAAGCTATTTAAGATTCTGAAGGTGATTGGGATCAGATACCGAGAACGAAGAATTATCTACAATCTGTATAAAAATCAGTCTGCAGTGATAAGAATGGAGGGCTTTGAAAAAGAAGCAGCAATCCAGAAAGAAGTGAGGCAAGGCTGCAGTTTGTCCCCCCACCTTTTCAACGTTTACATAGAATAGGCAGTAAAGGAAATCAAAGAAGAATTTGGAAAGGGAATCACAATCCAAGGAGAGGAAATCAAAACCTTGAGATTTGCCGATGATATTGTTATTTTATCTGAGACTACAGAAGATCTCGAGAATCTATGCTGAACAGGGGCCTTGTGGAGGGATGGGAAGATTGGAAGGGATAGGCAAGGAAGAGGGAAGGAAGCGGCCGTGGCCTTAAGTTAGGAACCATCCCGGCATTCGCCTGGAGGAGAAGTGGGAAACCACGGAAAACCACTTCCAGGATGGCTGAGGTGGGAATCGAACCCACCTCTACTCAGTTGACCTCCCGAGGCTGAGTGGACCCCGTTCCTGCCCTCGTACCACTTTTCAAATTTCGTGGCAGAGCCGGGAATCGAACCCGGGCCTCCGGGGGTGGCAGCTAATCACGCTAACCACTACACCACAGAGGCGGACCTTGGGTAAGGAGTACAAGATGAAAATAAATAAGTCCAAAACAAAAGTAATGGAGTCCAGTCGAACGAAGGCAGGTGATGCAGGAAATATTAGCTTAGGAAATGAAGTATTAAAGGAAGTAGTGTGAATGTTGTTACTTGGGTAGTAAAATAACTAACGATGGCAGAAGTAAGGAGGACATAAAATGCAAACTAGCACAAGCAGGAAGAGCTTTCTTAAGAAAAGTAATTTTCTCACTTGAAACATTGATATAGGAATTAGAAAGATGTTTTTGAAGACTTGCGTGTGGAACGTGGCAATGTATGGATGTGAAACATGGACGATAACTAGCTCAGAAAGAAAGAGAATAGAAGCTTTTGAAATGGTGTTACAGAAGAATGCTGAAGGTGAGATGGGTAGATCGAATCCCGAATCGCATTGGTGAGAGGAGATCGATTTGGCTAAATTTGACGAGAAGAAGAGATGGAATAATAGGACACATCTTAAGACACCCAGGGCTTGTTCAGTTGGTTTTTGAAGGAAGTGTAGGTGGTAAGAACAGTAGGGGTAGACCAAGGTATGAATATGACAAGCAGATTAGAGCAGATGTAGGATGCAATAGTTACGTAGAAGTGAAAAGGTTAGAACATGATAGGGTGGCATGGAGGGCTGCATCAATCCAGTCTATGGACTGATGACTCAAACAACAACAATGTATACTTACAAGGGGGCATTCCTTACTCGCCACCACCGATTTCGCTCACATTTATAGAAGGTGCAGGACTTGGCTAGAAGGGAAAGTACCCGAAATGGGAACTCCAGATGGCCAAGCGTATAGAATATAAAAATAAAAATTAAAATTTTGACGCGGCTCTCGCACCGTATAAGCCACTTCCGTTAACGCGCACGCCGAGCAGTAGATGGCGTAGCGGTAAGAGCTCGGAATAGTAATTCGATGGTCGTGGGTTCGACACCCCGTGTGGAGACCATTTTTTCTATGGAGACGTTAAAACAACGATGTGGTTGTAAAAATGCGGCGTTTATGACTTGTGCTAGATGCAGCAATAATGATTGTTTCCCCTGTTTCTGCGATAAATATCTTCCCGACACATGCAAAACATCGAATGTCAATGAATAAAGTTTTGAATTTTCATGTACAAAGTGTCCGCCTCTGTGGTGTAGTGGTTAGCGTGATTAGCTGCCACCCCCGGAGGCCCGGGTTCGATTCCCGGCTCTGCCACGAAATTTGGAAAGTGGTATGAGGGCTGGAACGGGGTCCACTCAGCCTCGGGAGGTCAACTGAGTAGAGGTGGGTTCGATTCCCACCTCAGCCATCCTGGAAGTGGTTTTCCGTGGTTTCCCACTTCTCCTCCAGGCGAATACCGGGATGGTACCTAACTTAAGGCCACGGCCGCTTCCTTCCCTCTTCCTTGTCTATCCCTTCCAATCTTCCCATCCCTCCACAAGGCCCCTGTTCAGCATAGCAGGTGAGGCCGCCTGGGCGAGGTACTGGTCATTCTCCCCAGTTGTATCCCCGACCAAGAGTCTGAAGCTCCAGGACACTGCCCTTGAGGCGGTAGAGGTGGGATCCCTCGCTGTGTCCGAGGGAAAAGCCGACCCTGGAGGGTAAACAGATGATGATGATGATGATGACGTACAAAGTCTTTTCGTCATCATCATCATCATCATCTGTTTACCCTCCAGGGTCGGCTTTTCCCTCGGACACAGCGAGGGATCCCACCTCTACCGCCTCAAGGGCAGTGTCCTGGAGCTTCAGACTCTTGGTCGTGGGATACAACTGGGGAGAATGACCAGTACCTTGCCCAGGCGGCCTCACCTGCTATGCTGAACAGGGGCCTTGTGGATGGATGGGAAGATCGGATGGGATAGGCAAGGAAGCGGCCGTGGCCTTAAGTTAGGTACCATCCCGGCATTCGCCTGGAGGTGAAGTGGGAAACCACGGAAAACCACTTCGAGGATGGCTGAGGTGGGAATCGAACCCACCTCTACTCAGTTGACCTTCCGAGGCTGAGTGGACCCCGTTCCAGCCCTCGTACCACTTTTCAGATTTCGTGGCAGAGCCAGGAATCGAACCCGGGCCTCCGGGGGTGGCAGCTAATCACGCTAACCACTACACCACAGAAGCGGACAAGTCTTTTCGTACGCGCTTTAATTACAATCCCTTGTTGAAAAGTCTGACAATGAAATCCCAATTTTTTACCTTTTCTATGCCTTTTGAGTATAAATAAATAAATAAATAAATAAATAAATAAATAAATAAATAAATAAATAAATTATTCACCTCTTTGCTTAATTGGAAAATGAATAATATAAAAGTTGAGAGAAAAAAAAGGAAGTCTCCACACGGGGAATCGAACCCACGAGCATCGAATTACTAGTCCGAGCTCTTACCGCTACGCCAACTATTGATCGGCGCGTGTGTTAACACGTAAGTGGCTTATACGGTGCGAGAGCCGAGTCAAAATTTTAATTTTTAATTTTATTTTCTATACGCTTGGCCATCTGGAGTTCCCACTTCGGGAACTTCCCCTTTTAGCCAAGCCCTGCACGTTCTATAAATTTGAGAAAAAATCGGTGGTGACGAGTAGGGAATGCCCCCTTGTTAGTGACATCTTCGTATTACAGACACTGAATCAATGAAAATTAAATAGGTAATTTTTATCTTACAGTCCGCCTCTGTGGTGTAGTGGTTAGCGTGATTAGCTGCCACCCCCGGAGGTCCGGGTTCGATTCCCGGCTCTGCCACGAAAATTTGAAAAGTGGTACGAGGGCTGGAACGGGGTCCACTCAGCCTCGGGAGGTCAACTGAGTAGAGGTGGGTTCGATTCCCACCTCAGCCATCCTGGAAGTGGTTTTCCGTGGTTTCCCACTTCTCCTCCAGGCGAATGCCGGGATGGTACCTAACTTAAGGCCACGGCCGCTTCCTTCCCTCTTCCTTGCTTATCCCCTCCAATCTTCCCATCCCTCCACAAGGCCCCTGTTCAGCATAGCAGGTGAGGCCACCTGGGCGAGGTACTGGTCATACTCCCCAGTTGTATCCCCCGACCAAGAG
Source organism: Anabrus simplex (assembly GCF_040414725.1). Classification (NCBI taxonomy): domain Eukaryota; kingdom Metazoa; phylum Arthropoda; class Insecta; order Orthoptera; family Tettigoniidae; genus Anabrus; species Anabrus simplex. The sequence goes on along the minus strand of NC_090266.1, from coordinate 954,404,727 downwards.
TCTGAAGCTCCAGGACACTGCCCTTGAGGCGGTAGAGGTGGGATCCCTCGCTATGTCCGAGGGAAAAACCGAACCTGGAGGGTAAACAGATAATGATGATGATGATGATGATGACAAACAACATTAAATATAACTAACATTTTAAACAATACATTCTGATAAAATATAAATAACATACGAATTGATCTTAGCCGAGAAATATATTGTATATCTGTTTTCATAGGTGCCGAGTTAAGTATAAATGTACCTTAGTGTCCTCTGAACAACGAAATAAAATAGTAAATTGTGCTCCTTCTGTTTGTTTAATTAAGCCTAAATGTCTTAAATTTTCTTTGCCGTTACAATTGTTTAAATATATATATATATAATATGTGTCTTTATTCTTGTAGCCTAGACCGAACCTAAATTTAATTGTGTCTTGGGGTAAAAAGTAACAAGGATGTAGCATTAATACATTAGTAATTTGCTTTATAGTCCGCCTCTGTGGTGTAGTGGTTAGCGTGATTAGCTGCCACCCCCGGAGGCCCGGGTTCGATTCCCGGCTCTGCCACGAAAATTTGAAAAGTGGTACGAGGGCTGGAACGGGGTCCACTCAGCCTCGGGAGGTCAACTGAGTAGAGGTGGGTTCGATTCCCACCTCAGCCATCCTGGAAGTGGTTTTCCGTGGTTTCCCACTTCTCCTCCAGGCGAATGCCGGAATGGTACCTAACTTAAGGCCACGGCCGCTTCCTTCCCTCTTTCTTGCCTATCCCTTCCAATCTTCCCATCCCTCCACAAGGCCCCTGTTCAGCATAGCAGGTGAGGCCGCCTGGGCGAGGTACTGGTCATACTCCCAGTTGTATTCCCCGACCAAGAGTCTGAAGCTCCAGGACACTGCCCTTGAGGCGGTAGAGGTGGGATCCCTCGCCAAGTCCGAGGGAAAAACCGAACCTGGAGGGTAAACAGATGATGATGATGATGATGAATTTGCTTCATGTCGCACCGACACAAATAGGTCTTATGGCGACGGTGGGATAGGAGTGGAAAGGAAGCTACTGGGGTCTTACTTGACGTACAGCCCCCAGCATTAGCCTAGTGTGAAAATGGGAAACCACGGAAAAACCATATTTAGGGCTGTCGACAGTGGGGTTCCAACCCACTATTTCCCGATTGCAACCTGACAGCTACGTGACCAAACCCCTTAGCTCGGTACATGCAAAAGTAAACTCTATTTTTCGTTCTAAAAGAAAAGTAATGTAAGAATAACGAGTGAGAGCATCATCATCATCATCATCATCATCTGTTTACCCTCCAGGTTCGGTATTTCCCTCGGACTTAGCGAGGGATCCCACCTCTACCGCCTCAAGGGCAGTGTCCTGGAGCTTCAGACTCTTGGTCGGAGGATACAACTGGGGAGTATGACCAGTACCTCGCCGAGGCGGCCTCACCTGCTATGCTGAACAGGGGCCTTGGGGAGGGATTGGAAGATTGGAAGGGATAGGCAAGGAAGAGGGAAGGAAGCGGCCGTGGCCTTAAGTTAGGTACCATCCCGGCATTCGCCTGGAGGAGAAGTGGGAAACCACGGAAAACCACTTCCAGGATGGCTGAGGTTGGAATCGAACCCACCTCTACTCAGTTGACCTCCCGAGGCTGAGTGGACCCCGTTCCAGCCCTCGTACCACTTTTCAAATTTCGTGGCAGAGCCGGGAATCGAACCCGGGCCTCCGGGGGTGGCAGCTAATCACGCTAACCACTACACCACAGAGGCGGACACGAGTGAGAGCAAAAAAAATTAAATAACGATTTATGTTCGTTGTGTTACTGATTCTTTTGTCATATTTCATATTTTAGGTTCATTTATATTTCAGTTGTATCATCATCATCATCATCATCTGTTTACCCTCCAGGTTCGGTTTTTCCCTCGGACTTAGCGAGGGATCCCACCCCTACCGCCTCAAGGGCAGTGTCCTGGAGCTTTCAGTTGTATCAATGATAATTAAACATGGACTTTTCCCCGTGCTTCAAACCTAAATGTAATTCGCTCATTGAATGATGAATTGTCCGCCTCTGTGGTGTAGTGGTTAGTGTGATTAGCTGCCACCCCCGGAGGTCCGGGTTCGATTCCCGGCTCTGCCACGAAATTTGAAAAGTGGTACGAGGGCTGGAACGGGGTCCACTCAGCCTCGGAAGGTCAACTGAGTAGAGGTGGGTTCGATTCCCACCTCAGCCATCCTGGAAGTGGTTTTCCGTGGTTTCACACTTCTCCTCCAGGCGAATGCCGGGATGGTACCTAACTTAAGGCCATGGCCGCTTCCTTCCCTCTTCCTTGCCCATCCCTTCCAATCTTCCCATCCCTCCACAAGGCCCCTGTTCAGCATAGCAGGTGAGGCCGCCTGGGCGAGGTACTAGTCGTTCTCCCCAGTTGTATCCCCGACCAAGAGTCTGAAGCTCCAGGACACTGCCCTTGAGGCGGTAGAGGTGGGATCCCTCGCTGAGTCCGAGGGAAAAGCCGAACCTGGAGGGTAAACAGATGATGATGATGATGATGATGATGATGAAATGTAGTCCAGGTGGTCTGGTATCTGGCATCTTAATCGTCAACAACGATTGCAGCGCGTCCTCTAGAAACCATTTGCACTTACATACTACGATCCTAGAAATGGACGAACATTCGTTTTCATTGGTCAGCTTTGAAAGACGCCCTTTCCACGTCGTGGGCGTGAATTTGTTCGCACCTCTTCATCTACCAGATGTGTTACAACGTGTTCAGCTTTACTACATTTTGTAAATGTAGGATACACGTGATCTAAGAAACGTTGTCTTACTGTATTACAGTATGTAGTGTCCGATGGAAAATAGCAAATAATAAAGTGCGCCTCAACCCAGGATCGAACCCTCGAGCTCCTGCATGGTAACCCAAAACTCTATCCACTGCATCATCTGTACAGCACGACTTAAACGTGCAAACAGAGGTAGTTACCCTACATGTGGTTACAGTATTGCCAGATTGCCACTTTTCAACGTTCTTTTTCTGCCGGATATACTCGCAGGACGAACTTTTGTGAGAGACATTTTATATTGCTGGCATGTGAGGAGTCGCGCTGCGACGCCCGAGTGCGCGAATTTCGCTTCACCCTGTAGGTCAACTTCGTGTTTGCCTCATCAGTTTCCGTATCATGCCAATCTATACAAATAATAGTGATTTCTTTCTTTGCTTGGTGACTGGAGAGTTATTTCAAGGGATTGTAACCGTACAACAGGGTTACAGATTCCATTCAGTATTTTTATAATAATAATAATAATAATAATAATAATAATAATAAAATAATAATAATAATAATAATAATAATAATACCCGATTCATTAGATTTTATTTTCTGTTTCTCATCATTTAGACTGTAATGATTAGGCATCACGCATATTACTGTATTTAATCATAGGTTAAGTGAATATGTTTGTAATTATGCTGTATATTAGTAAGTGAGATTTGTTGGTTTGATATAGTCATTCTGTGGCTTGTAACTCTAGCCAGATGTGTTAGCAGAGTATTTTACAATCGAGGCTATGTTTAACTGAGAATGTTATGTGCAAGTAGGTTTTCCGATGACTCATGCAGCATAGTCAACTGTAATCCGCTTGGGTACGCTTATACGACACATGACTGATGACATAAGTGCGTGGGCACGTGATTGCGACCTAGTGTCAGTATCCGCCAGCTACTGTATGTTGAGGTGGAAGGGATGAACAGGGAGTAGGGAGATGAGTCGTCATCCCGAGGTTATAAAAGTCGATGCAACGGTGGTGAGAGGTATCAGATCATATGTATCAGTCAGATGTATCAAATGGAAGAAGTGGTCTTAGAGTGATGGTCAGAGCTAAGAGTTGTGTTTGAAGAAGTCTTGTATTAATCGAGGTCTACAAGTGGTGGTTGTATCCGAGCAGAGACGGGTACTATGCTGATAAAGAAACATCATCTTCTTGTGAGGATGGACTTCACAAGATGTTTCAATAATATTTTCCTATTTCTTATAATATATTGAGTGGACGTAATTACATTGGAGCTCCCTACACGCGTACATGGTATGTAGGCCAACTCCTTGTTATATAAGAAGATAACAGCAGACGGCTCCCGACTTCAGCTCATAGGTTTTCCCAAGAATTTCAAGTTCAACAGCGCTGTATGCAGACATCAGGTAATTAAAGCATCAGACATGTTATGCATTCATAACATGAAGAAGAATGTAATCAGCGGCGATATCACATCTCATTTCAAGTTCATGCCAATAGCTTTATTGTTTAGATTAAATTTTCTTTTTAATATTACTGCAAATCTCACTATATTTTTTTTGTTAAATTAAAAGACGTCAATGCGTGTTCATTGTGACGTAAATTATAGTCATAAACTCAGTTTTATTTTAATTATAATAAGTGATTCCAGTTCCATGTACAATCCTCAATTGTGGAAATGCAACAGTAATTTAATATTGTCCTGATCCATATCACTGTATATTGCCAGATATGTGAGTTTATCACCTCACGCCTTGAGATAATTGATATAAGAGGTATGCTCTACCGAATTTTGTTGTTTTTATTTAAAAAGCAAGTGGCGCTCAAACAAATGTTATGTATATTGTGTGAAGGAGATGAAGGTATTAGAATAGTGGTTGGAGTAGCAACAACGTGTCGCCAGCAACGTGGGACTCGAAAGGTTCAGAAAAAGGTGTTTCTGAATGGCAATATACATGGATCAGTTCTTTTAATGAGTACGCACATGTTAAATTCACCGAGTAATGTTAGGAAGGTCATTTTGTTGAAGTTTGTATTTAAGGGGTAATGTCAGAGGAAGTGCAAGGGGAAATAGCTTTGAGATCGCGAAAAATTAGTAGGAAACCAAAGATGGACAAGGATAGCAATATGCAGTCAGGTGATGAGGCTGAGGTTATTGTGTCCAAGGGAATCCAATGTGGTAACATAAATAGGAAGTTCGTGACTAAGATGGGACCTGCTGAAAGTCAGAAAATAGTAGAGACTGAGGAAAACGCTGTCACGCAAGGTCAAAGTAAAGGGGTGATTGACCTTGGTTTATTTAATTTGCTGATGTCCAAAATGACTGAGCAGAATAATACCATTAGTGAAAAAATTGAATCTCAGAGTAACATTATGAGTGAGAAAATTGAATCTCAGAATAATATTATGAGTGATAAAATTGAATCTCAGAATAATATTATGAGTGAGAAAATTGAATCTCAGGATAATATTATGAATGAGAAAATTGAAACGGTCATTAGTGAGAAAATTGAAGCTCAGGGTATTAGTATTAATAAGAAGATCGATGATGTTAGTAATAAGATAGATCATAAGGTGTTAGAAATAAGTAAGCAAATTAATAATTTGAAGTAGGGTAAATAGGTAGTGTAGTGACATCAGAGCTGAGATGGAATTGGGTCGGAGCAATCTCCATACTGAAATCGAGCAAGTTAGTGAGACATGCATCAAACAAGGGCATAAGATTGATGAATTAGGCGCCAAGATCGAGTCTAAAAAGGGGGAAATCAATGAGTTAGTGAAAGAAAGGTTTGAAAAGGTAACCAATACAGTGGGGCAAGAAGCTAGGAAATGTATTAGTAGGGTAGAACATGTGGAAAGAAAACTTGGAGAAGTAGGTGATCTAGAGAGTTAACAAAAATCATTATCACAGAAGGTGAGAGAATCGGAAGAAAAGTTGCAGGAGGAATGAAGAAAAATTCAAGAAAAGGCTGAGGAAATAGTGGAAGAAAAATTTCTGAGTTGCCAGAGAGTACTCCAGCAAGAAGTGCGTGATAGTAGAAATGTACGTGAAGTAATTGTAAATAATGGTTTAATCACTAGAGATCATGATTTACCTAAGTTTTCTGGGAAATAATTCAACCCGATGGAATTTATGAGAGTAGTAGAGAAGAAATTTGCTGTTCAATTAAGAGACAATATTATTAGCTGGGAAACTGTATTGAGATCTTAGCCAATGCTTTCGTAGGAGAGACTAAGTCTTGGTTTCAGGTATATAGAAGTTCGATGTCTAGTCTAACTGAATTTAAGGAAAAAATCATAGCTAAATTTTGGAGTGAAGGTGTTCAGAGTAGAGAGAGAGAGAGAGAGAGTAATGTTTGGCAGATATAATTCTAACGAGGGTGTTAGAATGACAGAATATTTTTTGGCTCATGTTTTGGTGTGGAGAAATTTAGAATGTATTGGACCTGAGGCTGATATAGTTAGACGTATGGCTAAGCACTATCCCGATAGAATAAGAGAAGCTGTTTGTTTGCAAAGAGTGGAGACTATTAAGGAAATGGAGATTTTGTTGGAAAGTTTTGATGATTTAGGTAGTAGCTTGAATAATAGCAGGACACTAAATAGGAATGTAGAAGGAAGGGGTAACCAATCTAATAATCAAGACAGGCCTATGAATAATCGTAACCACAGAAGAGAATATCAGGAGAGACCTAATAATAATTTCCACAGGGAGAGAAATTATCAAAATAGTTCGGAACATTTCAGGACTGGGAGGCGTGATTATGGAAATCAACCAGAAGCTGGGAGGCGGGAGAATACAGGCCATAATAATAATAATAATAATAATAATAATAATAATAATAATAATAATAATAATAATAATAATAATAATAAAGCTAGAGGAAATAGGCAACAGGGGAGGCCGACTGAAGTGTGTAACCAACAAGTCGTAACCGAACCAAGTAATTTAAACGCGCAACGGACTGTATAAACAGGTCACTGAGACAGTCCATAAATGGTGAGTTCACGTATAAGGTAGATAAGTATGTTAATGTCGACCAGCCTATAGTTGTAAGTGAACATGATTGTGACCTAAGTAGCAATAATTCAAATGTTTTAAGTGACGACTTAATCGTAGACAATAAATTTTATAAGTGTGATTTAAATTTAGATATAAGGCAAGATTTGTTAAGTGATCTTATATTATGTAATGATGATAATTTAAGTAGTGTTACTGTTACACCGACGATTGAACTGCTGATATGGGACAGAAAAGTTAAGATTTTGTTGGACTCTGGTAGTGAGAAGTCATGTGTAAATTCCAAGCTGTATGAGGAAGTTTTGAGAGAGAAGTATGATGTAGCGGAAATTTCAGTGAGGAATACGTTCATCGTAACAGCTGTTGAAAACAAGTCTCAAAGGGTGAATAAACAAATAGCTGTCCCCATTAACATAAGTGGAGAATGTATTTTCCAACCGTGCTTAGTTGTGCCTAATTTAGTTTATGCCGTTATTTTAGGTACCGACTGGTTAACGTGTCACAAGGCTCAATTAAATTTTGATCTGTGTAATGTCAATCTTATTTGGGGAAAGAGTAGCAGGGAAGTCAGGTTACCATATGATGTTTTGTCAGAAATTAGTGCGAATAAAGTGTGTTCTAGTACGGAAGGGTCTTGTGAAATTCCTAATATTAGGAAAAATATTGATGTCTGCCATGTGTCTATACAGAGAGATTCTAGAGATGAATTGTATGAGACAGTGGAGAAATGTAATTTAGCGGAAAGTCAGAAGGATGAATTGTGTGAATTGTTGATATCACATCGTGATATTTTTAGTGATCGGCCTGGTAGAACACATCTTTACGAACACAAATTTAATGTTCTTGATAACTCAACTTTTGTAGGACCGAAATATCCCATTCCGTTAAAATACGCTAGCGCTGTAGAAGAGCAGATTGACATTATGCTAGATTATAATATAATTGAACCATCATGTAGTCCTAATTTGAATCCACTTGTTATTATACCTAAGAAGGATAACACGGTAAGATTGTGCATTGATGGCAGATTAATGAATATGAGAATTGAAGCCGATCAGCAAAGGGCGGAGACGGTAGAGGAACTTATTCAACGTTTTAAGGTAGAAAATGGTTTTCTACTTTTGATTTGTCGTCATCTTTCTGGCAGATTCCACTTAGAGAAAACGACCGTCCACTTACGGATTTTACATACAAGAATTGCTTGTATCAGTTCGCCAGGGTGCCTTTCGGGACCCGTACTTCATCTGCAACATTAATTAGGGCCATGAGTAAAGTATTAGAGAGAAATATGGATAGTTTTGTGACCATGTACATAGACGACATTGTTATAGCATCCCACACGTTTGAGGAACACATGAAACACTTACAGATTTTTCTACATAAAATCAGGGAAGGGGGATTTACATTAAAACTGAGTAAATCGACATTGTGTTCACAATAGATTACATTTTTGGGACACACTGTATCTGAACAGGGGGTAAAACAGGAACAGACGAGATTAGACAAGATAAACAACACTCCTACTTCACGTAATGTTAAACAATTGAAATCTTTTCTGGGAATGTGTAATTACTTTCGACGTTTTGTGGGTAAATATTCTGCGCTGTTAGAGCCCTTTCGTGAGCTATTGAAGGGAGGTGCGAAGTGGAAGTGGAGGAAAGAACATGATGAGGTTTTCCAGAAGCTGAAGGATGGATTTAATGAAGCAGTTATGTTGAGATATCCAGTGCCAGATCGTGAATTTATTCTCATGACTGATGGTTCAGAGAAGGGAGTTGCTGGATGTTTATGTCAGAGAGATGATAACGGCAATTTAGGCATCGTTTCCTTGGCAAGTCGTGGGCTCAGTATAGCAGAAAAGAGATATACTATCACTGAGATTGAGTTTCTTGCAATCATGTATTCATTGAGTAAGTTTAGAATGTATGTTTTAGGTAATACATTTGAGATATGGACTGACCATCAGGCCTTGGTATTCTTAAATACTTACAAACTAACTAGTAATCGTATGACTCGTTGGATTTTAGCCATAAGTGAATATGATTCTAAAAGATACGTCATATTAAAGGGAAAGATAATGTTATGGCTGACTTTCTCAGCAGGTATCTCCCTAAGGAGGAAAATACTGTCTCTTTAGAGGTGAAAGAAGGTATTTTGATTTGTGTTGGCTCGATGACTGATAATACTGCAGAAAGAGATAGACTTCGTTATCTGTTGTCCGAGCAGGAAAGAGAAGAAGAGTTGGCGGGACTGTTGACCTCGCTTAGAGATAAGGAACCAGGTACTGTTCTAGTGAACGGTAAACTTACGTATAAGTTATGTAATGGTTTTCTCACTAGGAAATGTTATTCTGGGCAGTTCAAAGTATGTGTACCTAAAGCCCTGCAAGAGGATATGGTTTGGTTTTATCATAAGGAGCTGGGTCATTTTGGAGCAAATAAGGTCTTATATGCTATTCAGGGTAACTTTGTGTGGAGGAATATGGGAAGGCACGTGAGGAAAATACTCGCTACGTGTGATCTCTGCCAACGCTCTAAGCACCCGACTAGACTTCTAGAGGGGCCCAGGCAGGCTGTTATTGTTGACAGACCCGGGAATCTTATTAGTGTTGATCTGTTTGGACCGTTAGTTAAATCCAGATATGGTTACCAATTTGTTTTTGTCTTGATTGATGCCTTCAGCGAATATGTCAAGATGTACCCATTGAGGAAAGCTACAGGGAGGGTTTGTCTCAAACAGGTCGTGGACAGATACATTCCTGAGTTCGGATATCCCCTCAGAATATTATCTGATCATGGCAGCCAGTTTATTTCGAAGATCTGGAATCCAAACTAAATGAACTGGGGATGAAAACTATATTTTCATCGGTACGTTGCCCGCAAAGCAATATGGTTGAAAGAACGATGCGTGAAATAGGACGTATATTTAGGGCATATGTGTATGACAAACACAACTCGTGGTTTTCACAGTTGAGTAATGTCGAACGTTGGTGTAACATCACGTTGCACGAGTCCACTGGATTTACGCCCTATGAAATTCATCACAGCAGGAAGCCTACTGATGAAATTGCGAGTATGTTAGGCTTGGACTTGGGAGAGGAGAAAACTAAGGATTTTTATATCCAGCTGGCTAGGGAGAATTTAAAGAAAGCAGGAGATAAACGAATTCGCCAGCAGAAGAAGACTACATTGGATGAATTTGAGTTTGGTGACAAGGTTTTACTCAGAGTGCCACTCCCGTCATCAGCAGAAGCTGGTCAATTTTCTAAGTTTTTCTTGTTATATCAGGGATACTTCACCGTAGTGAAACGGATTGGGAAATGTGCTTATTCATTAGAAGACAAGGAAGGAAATATCGTAGGCACATTCAATATAAGAAATCTTAAGAAATATATCATGTGAGTTTGTTGATTAATTCTCATTACTATGTTAATTCACCATGTTTTATGAAGCAAGCATTGCGAACAGGACTTCAGTGAAATTAGCGTGTGTTGTGATAATAAGTGAAGCACGGCAGTGCAATAAACGCCAGTGCTTGGAGAAAGTGTATATAATGAAATGTCTTCGAGAATTACTTTTGGACACTAAATGAACGTTTGAAACGACAGAAGTGAGAAAGAAATGTAATCTCTGTATGTAAATAATACTGTATAATCAAAGTGAAAATGATAATTGATCAATGTTTTATATGTGGAACAACGAACATCCAGATGGATGATACTATGTACCCAATTTGCAAAGGGCATTTTTATACATGTATCTATGGTGTACTCGATTTCAGGTGATTATGTATATATTTCATGAATCAATCGATTCATTTAATCGATTATTTCTTGAGGGAGGCGTTCTGTAACCGTACAACAGGGTTACAGATTCCATCCAGTATTTATTATTATCATTATTAACCCGATTCATTAGATTTTATATTCTGTCTCTCATCATTTAGACTGTAATAATTAGGTATCACGCATATTATTGTATTTAATCATAGGTTAAGTGAATATGTTTGTAATTATGCTGTATATTAGTAAGTGAGATTTGTTGGTTTGATATAGTCATTCTGTGGCTTGTAACTCTAGCCAGATGTGTTAGCAGAGTATTTTGCAATCGAGGCTATGTTTAACTGAGAATGTTATGTGCAAGTAGGTTTTCCGATGACTCATGCAGCATAGTCAACTTTAATCCGCTTGGGTACGCTTATACGACACATGACTGATGACATCAGTGCGTGGGCACGTGATTGCGACCAAGTGTCAGTATCCGCCAGCTACTGTATGTTGAGGTGGAAGGGATGAACAGAGAGTAGGGAGATGAGTCGTCATCGCGAGGTTATAAAAGTCGATGCAACGATGGTGAGAGGTATCAGATCATATGTATCAGTCAGATGTATCAAATGGAAGAAGTGGTCTTAAAGTGATGGTCAGAGCTAAGAGTTGTGTTTGAAGAAGTCTTGTAATAATCGAGGTCTACAAGTGGTGGTTGTATCCGAGCAGAGACGGGTACTATGCTGATAAAGAAACATCATCTTCTTGTGAGGATGGACTTCACAAGATGTTTCAATAATATTTTCCTATTTCTTATAATATATTGAGTGGACGTAATTACATTGGAGCTCCCTACACGCGTACATGGTATGTAGGCCAACTCCTTGTTATATAAGAAGATAACAGCAGACGGCTCCCGACTTCAGCTCATAGGTTCTCCCAAGAATTTCAAGTTCAACAGCGGTGTATGCAGACATCAGGTAATTAAAGCATCAGACATGTTATGCATTCATAACATGAAGAAGAATGTATTCAGCGGCGATATCACATCTCATTTCAAGTTCATGCCAATAGCTTTTTTGTTTAGATTAAATTTCCTTTTTAATATTACCGCAAATCTCAATATATATTTTTTGTTAAATTAAAAGACGTCAATGCGTGTTCATTGTGACGTAAATTATAGTCATAAACTCAGTTTTATTTTAATTATAATAAGTGATTCCAGTTCCATGTACAATCCTCAATTGTGGAAATGCAACAGTAATTTAATATTGTCCTGATCCATATCACTGTATATTGCCAGATATGTGAGTTTATCACCTCACGCCTTGAGATAATTGATATAAGAGGTATGCTCTACCAAATTTTGTTGTTTTTATTTAAGAAGCAAGTGGCGCTCAAACAAATGTTATGTATATTGTGTGAAGGAGATTAAGGTATTAGAGTAGTGGTTGGAGTAGCAACAGGATGGACCAAAAAATGTGAATACATTATACTGTTACAAAATAAAATATATACATACACATACGACTTATAGCCATACAATCACTGGATGGTGAGATATCTGAGCACATGTGCTTTACGGCTAGTTCACGAGAAGACAGACGCAGGAAAGTGCCTATTTTGTGCACTTCTTTAAACGATACTTTCCCATACAAGTAGTGGTGTGCACGTCCTTTAATTTTCCGCATCTTCTATGCAAATAGTAACAAATGTAATAAAGACTTATGCGGGAAAATGTTGATCTTAGCCGAGAAATATATTGTATATCTGTTTTCATTGCTGCCGAGTTAAGTACAAATGTACCTTAGTGTTCTCATTTGTTGGTCTGCAGAGATATTTAAGCTTATGAATCCACAGAAGTACCAATTGAATTGGCGGCTAAGTATCCACTTCGAGAACATCAGTCGCCTCTTTAAAGTGTTTCAGAAAGCTGACGATATGTCCCACCATGTCGTTATACAGCCTTCTAGCACTCTTTGAGTTTACGTAACTCATAAATTATACTGTATTGTAGAGAAACTGAATTCAACATAGTAAACGGACTGTTCCATCTAGTTTCTATTTCCTGTTTTAATGTTCTTTCAAAGTACTTAACGTAGCCAATGTCTTTCATAATACGAACTAATTTTTGTAACACTGATTGTAAAGTTGTACTTTCCTAATTTGATGCCATGTAAAGTTCATCACAAACGTGTTTCATTGCAGTATTCAAACAATGTGTGATACATGGGTAATGACGGTGAAGTTCAAGGGACTTCAAGATTGCTGATCCTCGATTGGACGTGAAACAGATGTGTAAGTTCAGACTTTATTCCCAGTTCGATGAGCTTGTCTTTCATTTACTCTCTGATATTTTCTCCAGTTTGTTCTCTTATCTGGGAAAACGGATGTCGCTGAGACAAGGCTTTTCATTGCCCACTTACGATCAACTTAAAGAGCATCTTCGCACTAATTTCGGTGACCTTTATTAGTTGTGGCACACCAACAATCGCAGAGGAGGGCAACCAATCAACAGGCGGCACAACACCGCAACCCAAGTCAGCGATTGCTAGCGCAACCACCAAAGAGATAAGAGGTTCTTCCCAGCGTGATCACGCCAGCTACTTAGAGAAGGGCCTCGATAGAACACAAACACAGGAAATGGGAAGCGATGGGAATCTGGGCGAAACCAATAGGTTAACAACCATAACAGAGGGTGGAAGGAATATGAGGTAGAGCAGTTCACAATAATGACACACTCAGTCACACTTAAAAAGACCAAAATATAGTTTGATTCAAAAGAATAATAAGGGTGGGTGGTGCATTTTGAAATATAAGAAAATTAAAACAAACATTATCCTTTAAGAAAAGAGAAAACTGATGACAAGGCTCGTATACCAAAAAACAATCGTAGTCACCGTACCAATAGTTACAACTAAATTTTTCTTTTAGAAGAAATTTAACAATATTTCCCAGACACAATTAACTTCAGTAGATTTAAAAGCTTAATTACAATTAGCTAGTTTGTGACAATTTACTTGCTAATTACAATTTGTTTGTTCGAGCTCGAATCCATCCTTCCACAAGTGAAGTCATAAATAACTCAGGTGCACCAGTAGTGGGTACGCCCGTCCCAATAAAATTTCCCAAAATGATAACATTACTTTTCTGAAATCCCTCAGTGAACACCGAAGCGTTTCAAACTTAAACCTACAACCGCGTCCCCTAACACACAAACAATGTCCTCAAGAAACATAAAGGAAGGCAAAATTTAAAATTAATAAAGAGCCGACATCAAAAGAAAAGGAAAGAATTACGGAAGGAAATCAATAATAATAATAATAATAATAATAAGAAGAAGAAGAAGAAGAAGAAGAAGAAGAAGAAGAAGGTAGCACAATAATGTAGAAACAATTAAAACTCATTTTGTGGCCAGAACATCACATCACCAACACAGGTACGCCATGCAACAACGAACGTCTGCACGTCACGAGTATTGTTAAGACACTCACACGGCTACAATGCAAACTTATCACACCGTTATCAGAAAAACAAATGAAAGCATACCAACAACAATGGAACAGAAATGGAGTGAAGCTCCATATCAGTAACATTAATCGAAATTCAAGGAAAAGAAGATTTCAAATAATAATAATAAAAATAATTTGAAAGGGAAAATTAAATTAAACTCACTTCGATCCAAAACACGCTTCAGTATTCACTAGGGTTTAAACTAATCTTAAATATCCAGTTGCCTTTATGAGGCTAATGATACAAGATACTAAACACCTTCACTTGTCACAGCTTAAAGAGCAGATCATTTTAAACCACACTGTTCCGGTGACGCATACGTATGTGCATCAATAAAACTATTCACTTGTTTAAGCATAACCTAATTGGTAGGACATATTTAGATTAACGGAATTCAATAATGGAAGATGCGACCGAGAATCACATATAAGATCAAGATAACTCAATCTAACGGTCACAAGATCGATATTACAATAATAGTATGAGCATTAGCAATTTCCGTATACTTCAGAAGGAAGAAAATATAAAGAATCTACCTAAAATCTCAAATTAACAAATATAAATTTTCGAGAGTGTCCAGCAGCTAATATTTTTACCAAGTAGTTTCGAAACATTGCATTTATTACGGCCTGGAACCCATCTTTATCACATCACAAAGATGTGGTACAATATAATATTAACCCAAGCAGATTTGGGAGAAGAAAGCCACAAGGCTGCTTACGGAACAAGCACACTGCTTACGACTAGATTATATAAGCTCTCGAGGTAAGGCAGTTATTATTATTATTATTATTATTATTATTATTATTATTATTATTATTATTATTATTATTATTATTATTATTATTATTATTATTATTATTATTATTATTATTGCCACACATAAAAATCAGCGTATCAAAGGGGTTTCACACGGGAATCTTCTCAGAACATAATTTGGCGAATACACATTGCTCTCCTGCAAGTAGTATGTCGAGGTTGTGATTCACAAGACGTCTCCCAAAGAAATGATTATTAATTCAAAACATCGATAAAGGTAGCCATGTTGGCGTTTTACTCACTGCAGAATAATTCCCAGAAGATTACATGGAAAGGCTGTTGGGGTAAATATGATGCCAGACGATCACTTACCGGATTGTTGAAGACATTTTTAAATACTCACTTATACAGTTTGGTGCAAACATTCCCAAGAAAAATATTATACTCAGCCGCAGGCACTCGTATTCGCAAAAAAGGTTGCATTCCACACTTACTTACAAGTTACAATTGCACTACCACCACATAAATGTCATTACACAGGCCTACGCCTTCCTTCACAATATCCTACGGTGGATTCAAATCGTTCTTGCCTGCCAAAGCGACTGGCAGCAAGCCAAGCGACATGACGCCTGCACTAGCCGACCGCTGGAACAGAAGTGTTCGTTTGGAATGATGGCCGCTAGGGCGCGCAATGCAGAACAGTTGACTATCGAGCAACGGGCCTACCCAGTAACAAACTCATAGACAACAACGTTCAAATAAAAGTCCAATGGTGAAGCAATTGCCCACAGTTATATTACAATTTGCACCAATAAGAATCCCAACAGTACAACAATTAACTACCGCAGAGTTCCCTTCTTTTGGGGCAAGATTAAACGATAGTTTCCATTCCCCCTTTTTTGTGAATTCCATATAATCAAATTTCCGGTGTAGCGGTGATTTCACGTAGTCAAATTATATCGCTACATAGTGTTATTCGAGATGGGTTTAGAAGGGACTAGAATATTAGCCCTGTTACGGAGTATTGTGGATGTGCAGAGGTGAAAGAAGGTGCTGGGGTGAACAGGTCTCAAAATACGAAATTAAAGTTAATTTAACAAGGTTATATTTTCTTTGCAAAATCAAGAAATAACAAGAGTGGCAGGTACAGAGTAGCAAAGCAACCAAGCGAAAATGTACAATTACAGTTTTTACAGAATTTGGGCTTCGAGCCCCGGACTCACAATTCTTGAGCAATTAGCCCAACTTTACCCAAACATAAGGTTCGACAAAGGGGCAGAAAACCCCAATCATGCCCAGGAGCACTTGCTCCCAACTACACAGTAACGCCTCCTCGAGGCACGCAGAAACAAATTTTTTAAGAAAGAGCAACCCGCTCTTAAGTTCAAGCCTATCAAAGGCCACACCAAACTCCACTTTCAAGCTGTCTTCCAAGTACATGAAAACAGGGGTAAAAATACCCAACCTACTGAGGCCTATTAAGTAAAGAAACAGGTCAATTACATGGCCTCCAAAATACCAACTTGAGAGGAGGCGTTCTTGCACTCCTATTACACTTTTTTTAAAACCTACTTGGCGCTAGGCCTCAAATGCAAGGGCTAATCCCACACTAAAGAGGTGACTTATAGAAGGAGACAATTTACATTACGTTAAGGAAGAAACGGTTGTGAAAATAAGTTCACCTCAACGCAATATGAGTGGGAGCTCGAGAGGGTTAAGCACTCTCTATCCCAATATGTAGTTTAAAAGGATAGAATAGATATCAAGTATCTTTACACTTTAGAGGAAAGTTACATGGTAAAAGGCTTCGGACCTGCCCCGAGAGTTAAACTGCTGAGCTAACAAGAAAAGAATTTATTAAAAGGCCATTACCTGGTGGTTGAACTGCTGCCCGAAGGAAGATGCGCTTCCCGACCCCTGCTACATAATTTACACAAGGGTAGATGTTACTGAAGTGGCGCGGAGGCCCGAAAATCAGCAGTTTATATACCCTCGTGGAAAGTTCGAGGCGTTTCAGGAATGAGAACACCCTCCCACAAGAATTTTATTGGCTAACAACGAAAACCCCTACACTAGATGAAGAAGAAACACATTATTGGTGGAAAATTAATTACAGAAATTCCTTATTGGTCGAATTCAAAACTGGCGGAAAGAAAGGGTTAATATTGCCAACTTAAACAATAACTGAAAGAAATTTAACAAAGAAGAAACTTATGAATTCAAAATTTCTCCAAAAACACAGTTCATTCACTTCGCACTAGGGTGCATAATTGTAGTCCTTCAGTAGTGCCATCTGGAAGAGAATGTCCACACTTCTTACTACAGTCAAAACAAAAATACATCGAAAACGACCCAGTTCAGAAACTTCAAAATTTACAAGTAGGGACATCTTCTGAGAAACTTGAGAATTAACACAGTAGATAAAGTTCAGACTTCCTCCAGCAGAGGAGTTTCAACTGGCGCAAAGTTTGAATTAGCGGCGTGGAGGTTTACCGCGCGGTACAAGCCCCATTTACTCTTCCGTACTGTGCACCAATATTTACTATTTCTTTTGACATCTCACGAAAGTCATCACCCGACACGACACTAATAATAATTCTACCGGGAGGTACACCCCTACGCCGCACATTTAAATCTTGCGCCTAAAAGAACTCCTCTACAGGAGGAACAGTGAACTTTGACCTACTTAAACGTTTCCTCAGAAGATGTCACTACCGTAATTTCTTTTATGGCGAAGTTTCCTGAACTGTGTGAATTTCTACTTGTTTTTGTTTTCCATTCATCAAGAAGTTTGGACATTCTCTCATAGATGTCACTACCAAAAAGCCTCGATCATGCACCCTGGTGCGAAGTGGAGGAACTTCTTTGAAGAAATTTTGTATTCATAAGTTTTTACTTACTAAATTTCGTTCATTCATTTTTGGGTTGGCAATATTGATCTTTTCTTTCCGCCAGTTTCGAATTTAGCATATCCCTAATTTCTGTAATTAATTTTCAGCCTATCACAGGCTTCTTCTTCGATTTTGTGTGTAACTTTTTCATCTACCAATAAAGCGAGAGGGTGTGACTATTTTATTCGTGAAAGGTCTCGCACTTTCCCCGAGGGTTTATAAACTGAACATTTTCACGTCTCTTGGCCATTTAATCAACATCTAACTTAGTGTGTGTGTCAAGCAGGAGGCGGGAGCCGCCTCTTTCATCAGGCTGCAGGTCTTCAGCAAGGTAATGGCCGTTTAACATATTTATTTCTTACTAGCTCCGCAGTTTAACCCGAGGGATAGGTCCGAAACTTTTACCACGTAACCTACTTTTCTAAAAATGTATTTTTCCGCCGACTTATGTAAAAACTTCATAAAATCTGTAACTGTAATTCGGAGATAGAGAGTGATTTACCCTCTCGAGCTCCCCTTCATATTGGTTTGAGGTGACTACGTTTTGTGACCGGTTGCCTTCCTTTCCGTAATGTCTTAAATTATTCTTATACGAGTCACCTCCATAGTTCAGGAATAGCCCCTGTGTCGTCGGCCTAGTATCCTTTAGGTTTTAAGAAGTCACATTGAGGAGTGCAAGCATTCGCCTCCTTTCATTTTGTGTTCGGGCCATTTATTTAACTGTTATTTCTTTTACACGAAGGGCCTGTAGGTTGGGTACGAGATACCCCTGGTTCATTTTTGTAAGTTGTGCCTTGATGGCAAGTAATTGTGAGGTTCTGATATTGCCTTGAATAGGCTTGAAAAACTGAGAGCGTGTCAGCTCTTTTCTAGTGTTTTAAAACTGCTTCTAGGATGCTTGATGTTAAAAATTGGGAGCAAGTGCTCCATGTATTGAGGAGTGTTCTGTCCTTGCATTAAATGGTGATCTTTGTTAAGCTAAGCGTGTAGCTCAGGAATTGTTAAGTGAGGACTTGAAGCCCAAGTTCTGTTTATACCACCAATCTTGTCTTTACTAGACTTGTTTTTGCTACCGGTACTTGTGACATTGTTACTTGTTGGTTTTGTTTTAAAAGAGGAAATAATATAACTTTTGTTACAGTTTTAAATTAACTTTAGTTTTGTAGTTAGACCCATTCACCCCGGCACCTTCTTTAACCTCTTTCTGCTCCACGGTATCCCCGGAACAAGTGGTAGCAGAGCGTGGTTGAATGGGTCTCAATTAAGCCCCTTTTGACGGCTAAACATTGGATTCGATTTGTACTCTTACAATTTTCTCAGTCGCTGGAATTTCATTTTACTATTTTCTATATTCGTAAAATTTTGTCATCGCGAAGTCCTCCATTCCGGCTACTTGCGCAAGGAGGAATTGATTTATGAATTAACTATTAGAAATGTTCAACCTTGAGGCACGGTTGCGGCTGATACCACCAAGCTTAAGGAAACCCTCGAATTGCCAATTAGTATCCCAACTTTGGGAGAGAAAGATATTGATGAGGCCCTCACCACGATCACGGACAACATTACTG
Organism: Anabrus simplex; assembly: GCF_040414725.1. Classification (NCBI taxonomy): domain Eukaryota; kingdom Metazoa; phylum Arthropoda; class Insecta; order Orthoptera; family Tettigoniidae; genus Anabrus; species Anabrus simplex. Next base: position 954,385,446 of record NC_090266.1, on the reverse strand, counting down.
AGCTAGCATCTGTAGTTAGTTTTTTTGAAGTAAGTGATACATCGCCCAATCAACTTAAACGAGTGCAGGCTAGATTGTTTCATTTTTACAATAGAGTAAGGGACCTATTGTCTCTTAAGCTAAAAGAGGACCATGCTAAGGAGGCTAGCAACCTCGTTGAAAATCTCTCTGAAATGTCAAAAAATTTCTTCAATTGTTGACTGGAGCAGCTACCCCCAAAACCGACCAAGCCCCTGTGGTAAATATAGTAAGCGAGGAAGACCCGTCCAAGAGTGTAGAAAGCGGAAAATCGGTAGCTACTCAACAGTCTTCTGCCCCATTAGGAAATGAACCTGAGCGTCGTACATCTATTCCACCATTCTTTTTGAACAATGCTGTCTCTGAAGCCTCTTCACCCCCTAGGCCGTTACCTACTATGTCATCTGGGTTCAGTAGTTTGCCTCATCCTTAGGCGATGTTGCTTAGGGGTATTTCTAAGTTTTCTTTAATTCTACTAATTATGTCATTGCATTCTTAAGGTTTTTAGTTGAATTCCAAGATCACGCTCTAGTGTTTTCTCTTTCCCCGTGTCAAATTCTTCAGATTATTTACCCTTACTCCATTGGTGTTCTCTCGGACAAGATAGTCAGAGCAATTGCTGAACAATGATCTATTGAAGACTTCCACGCCCTTCTGCTAGCTAATTTCATTCCCGCTCGAGCAAGGTCTTCATTAATACAAAAGTATTATTACAGAGTATAGCGGCTGGATGAAAATCTTGCCGACTTCATCCAAGACATTAAATTCTACACAAGGGTATTTGCTCTTCATTTCCCAGAAGATCAAATCGTGCAGGCCATTGTGGAACGGATTTCACCACCCTACACGTCATATCTGCGTTTTGCGTTGCGTCCTCAAACTTTTTCTGAGTTAGAAGCTATGGCTGTCTCAGCTGAAGGAGTGCGGTATGCCGACACATTAAATGTCGCTAAGCAGCCCCCTCCGTCTTCAAGTAACTTTCGGCCTCCACCTCGCCGAACTTTCACAACCCGCAAATGTTATGTTGTGGGTCGGCATATCATCTCCGGAGCAAGTGTCGTTTGATTAAATCCACTGGGACAAAGAACGGAACAGGGTCATCCCAAGGCTGTTTTAAATGTGGCTCGTTTTCTCATATCGCCAAAAACTGCCCTAATGCTAATAGCACCCCCTCCTGTTCAACTTCTGGCGCAACCTCCACCAATTCGAATATTCGAAAGTGACTTGTGGCATCGGCTGAGTCAGTGTGTTCATTTTTTCAAGGTTCAGCCCGGGTTAAAGCCTCTGAAAGCTCGGAACAGGGTAGCAGTTCTTCTAACCCCGCATTGGAATGCCCTAAAGGATGTCTTCAGATTGCGGTGGAGACCCCCACACTTGTACCTTTTCTCAAAATCGAATTGAATAATGAACCGCTAACTGCTCTATTAGACTTTGGGAGCGTTTGTTCTATTATTTCGGCTGAATGGTACTCTAAATTAAAGTCTGTCTGTAAATTTCCTGATTATTGTTCGTCTTCGGTTCAATATGTTTCGGCTAACTCCTCTCCCAGAGAAATTTTAGGTTTCATCCTTGCCAAAATTAGCATTTCTAAATTTACTTGGAAAGTTAAATTGTTTGTCACTAAGAACTTGTCTTGCCCCGTTATATTAGGAGCGGATTTCATGTCCTTTACTGGTCTAGTGCTCGACATTCAGAGCAAGTCGTGCACTTTCAAATTTTCTAGTAATTGCAAAATTCCCTTGCTAAAATGTAATTCTGTGTCATGTTCATCTGTTTCGCCTACCCAGGATGAGATGTTGTTTGACCTTAGACATCTATCTGAGGAGCAGGCTGAGAGTATTCGTAAGTTGTGTCAGTCGTTTCCAGATGTCTTCTCCGATACTCTTGTTGTTACTGACCTTATCGAATACAAGATTGAGGTTACTGATTCGATCCCAGTTAGGTTTCCACCTTATCGGTTATCTCCAAATAAAATGAAAGCTCTGAAGGAGATCATCGATCAGATGCTGAAAGATGGTAAAATTCGGCCCTCTAAGTCGGCATATTCCTCGCCTATTTTCTTGGTTCCGAAACCCCAAGGTGGCCTCAGGCCTGTGATTGACTATAGAGCTTTAAATCGAAAGGTGGTGTTACAATCTGCACCTCTTCCCGATTTTCAGTCTTATTTTTCATAGTTTCGGAAAGCTAAGTTATTCACCATATTAGACCTTCATCAGGCATATAATCAAATCCCTCTAGCCGAAGAATCCAAACATCTCACAGCTTTTGCCACGGATTGGAACTTGTATGAGTACAACCGCGTGCCTTTCGTGCTCCACACGGGAGCGGCTGTGCTTACCAGACTGCTAGATAGGGTCTTCTCTGACATCAAGTTTGAATATTTATACCATTATCTCGACTATGTCGTCGTATTTTCTGAGACCTTTGAAGAACACCTTGATCATCTGAAAGAGGTCCTTAGTCGCCTTCGTAAGGCAGGGTTAACGGTGAAGTTATCTAAGGTTGCCTTTGCTAAGCATTCCATGTCATTTCTAGGGCATATTGTGTCGCCCAATGGTGTTTCGATCGATCATTCTAGAACACAGGCCATCCGTGATTTCAGACCTCCTAAGGACATCAATGGTTTTGCCAGCTCCATAGGCATGGTGAATTTCTTCAGGAAATTTATTCCTAACTTCGCTAACAGAGCGGCGCCCTTGAACTTACTCCGTAGGAAAGGCGTCAAATTTGAGTTGGGACCTTCTCAACAAGCCGCTTTCGAGGACCTGAAATTAGCTCTTTGTAACGCCCCTGTCCTTGCTATGCCTGATTTCTCGAAGAAATTCATCGTTCAAACCGACGCGTCGTCGTCGGCGGTGGCTGCAGTGCTTCTTCAAGAGACTGAACTCGGAAGGCGACCCATCGCGTATGCGTCTAGGATACTATCGGCTCAAGAAGCCAAGAACTCCATCTATGAACTTGAAGGTTTGGCAGTCTTATTTGCACTAGAGAAGTTCCGCCTCTATCTGCAACATGTCAAGTTCGACTTGGAAACGGATAATCAAGCCTTAAGTTGGGTCTTAGCTAGGCCGCGTCCCACTGGTCGTATAGCCCGATGGGCTACAGGATTTCTGCCTTCCAGTTTGACGTTAGGCTTATAAGGGGATCTGAAAATGTTGTGGCAGACGTACTAAGCCGTATGTTTTCTAATGATGTGGAGACCCCCGAATTGGAAGACAGTTCTTCTCTTCCCGAGCCCATACATCCTAGTGTAAATGCTATTCTAACTGATGCCCCCAAGTTGTTTAGAGATATTGAAAAATATCAACGTGAAGATCCTGTGCTGGCTCCTATTATGGAAACCATTTCTTCTGGGGAACATGTCGTCCCTTATGTGTTGAGGAATGGGGTTTTATGCTGCCCATCTAGGCAGGATCAAAAATGAAAGTTGCGGTTCCATCTGTCCTTGTACCCATGATCTTCAAGCATTACCATGAGACCCCATTAGGGGGGGGGGCATTTAGGCATCTTAAAAACTCGAGAAAAGATCGGAGAGATGTTTATCTGGAAAGGTATGGACGGTGAAATTCGAGAATTAGTAAAAGCTTGTAAATCATGTTTGCTCAGTAAACCCACATTGTCCACTAAGCTAGGTTTTCTATCTTCTCATCAAGCGTCGCGCCCCTTGGAACGCCTCTATATCGACTACGTAGGACCCTTCTCCCAATCAAAGGGGAATGCCAACAAATTCCCCCTCGTATGTGTAGATGGTTTCACTAGATTTTCCTGGTTATTTCCGACTAAGCTGGCTACCGCTCAGTCCACTATTGCTTGTTTAATTATCATCTTTGCTTCTTTTGGTCCGTATCAATATCCAGTTTCTGATAATGCTAAAGCCTTTACCTCCAATCTCTTCCGTAAATTCTGTTTTGATCTGTCCACCTCTCATGTAACTACTTCGGCGTATTATCCTCAACCATCTCTGGCGGAGCGGGTCAATCGTAATCTGCGATCGGCGCTAATTGCATTAGATCATGATGATCATTCCAGGTGGGATATATCCCTGCATTGGTTGGCCTTTGCTTTGAATTCGGCGGTTCATGAATCTCATAAGTTCACTCCAGCTTCCTTGATGTTTAAATTTGTGCCTAACACGCCGCTCTCTAACCTTTGGTCACTTAATGATATTCTACCAGAGACAATAGATCCCGATAATATCGGAGACCTATGAAAGATGACTAAGACCAATCTTAAGGTTTCTCATGAAAATGTTAGGGAACGATATGATCGTGGACGGAGGCCCACCAATTTAAAAGTAGGAGATCAAGTCATGGTTAAAAACTTCTTTCCCGCGGGCAAGCTTGCCCCCAGATTTCAAGGGCCGTGCATCATTTTGGATTTTTTGACACCGGTTACATTATTGGTGAGCAATCCAGCCACGGAGAGGATATTTAGAGTTCACCTGACTCAGGTGAAACCTGTGTTACGTCATTGTTAACTTAGCCATCAATATTTAGTAGCAGTGTGAAGGTTATATTTTTGAGTGGCCTTCTGCCCCAAATTATGGTGTTTGGTTATAGATAGCTATATTGAATGTACGATCTTTCCCTCTGGTTTTCCTGCTGTCAGTTCTCGAGTGGCCATTACCAAGCCCCGTCTCCGCAAATCCACACAAATGGCTAAAAGAATAAAAAATAGCCTTCCATGCCGCCCAGACCTCAGCTTCACCAGTAAAGATCGTACCCTATCTTCACAAGTCACCAACAACACATTTCTGTCACCGAGATCTTACTGTTTCAGTGCCCCGCAGCCGCGCGTCGCCGTACCGCCACTGAGGTGGGGTATGGGCCCACTCCACTCCCGTGATGTCTTCCTTTGTACGGCGCGCCGGAGTCCATCTCCCGGCAAAGGCTAAAGTGCGGCGCACCAACCGCCAACTCATCTGGGGACTATTAATACACTTCTGATCTGCGGCGTCCTTCACGACGATTACCCCTCTCATAGTAGCGGGAGAGGTGTATCTGAGGGTACTTGAGGGGTCCGGGCGACCTCAACTGGATATCGGCAGCGGCGGCAGTTCTTGCCGTCAAAAATATTCATATGTATTCCACATTCTAAAGCGACAAAGACACTCTAAAGCTGAAGTTAATCTACCTTCCACCTGTCTACCTCAAAACAAAAATTAGAAACTTTTTCTTTCTTCAAGTTAAATAATATAATTTTTCAAAATTATTCTGTGTCACCCCTTGGAAGGACATTTGGGAGGGGGGGGGGAGGTCTGTACCGGGAGGTACACCTCTACGCCGCACATTTAAATCTTGCGCCTAAAAGAACTCCTCTACAGGAGGAACAGTGAACTTTAAACTAGACCTACTTTAACTTTTCCTCAGAAGATGTCACTACCGTAATTTCTTTTATGGTGAAGTATCCTGAACTGTGTGAATTTCTACTTGTTTTTGGTTTCCATTCATCAAGAAGTTTGGACATTCTCTCATAGATGTCACTACAAAAAAAACCTTGATCATGCACCCTGGTGCGAAGTGAAGGGACTTCTTTGAAGAGATTTTGTATTCATAAGTTTTTACTTACTGAATTTCGTTCATTCATTTTTGGGTTGGCAATATTGATCTTTTCTTTCCGCCAGTTTCGAATTCAGGCAATCCCTAATTTCCGTAAATAATTTTCAGCCTATCACAGGCTTCTTCGATTTTGTGTGTAACTTTTTCATCTACCAATAAAGCGAGAGGGTGTGACTATTTTATTCGTGAAAGGTCTCGAACTTTCCCCGAGGGTTTATAAACTGTAGATTTTCACGTCTCTTGGCCATTTGATCAACATCTAACTTAATGTGTGTGTCAAGCAGGAGGCGGGAGCCGCCTCTTTCATCAGGCCGCAGGTCTTCAGCAAGGCAATGGCCGTTTAACATCTTTATTTCTTACTAGCTCTGCAGTTTAACCCGAGGGATAGGTCCGAAACTTTTACCATGTAACCTACTTTTCTTAAACTGTAATTTTCTGCCGACTTATGTAAAAACTTCATAAAATCCGTAACTGTAATTCGGGGATAGAGACTAATTTACCCTCTCGAGCTCCCCTTCATATTGGTTTGAGGTGACTACGTTTTGTAACTGGTTGTCTTCCTTTCCGTAATATCTTAAATTATTCTTATACGAGTCACCTCCATAGTTCGGGAATAGCCCCTGTGTCGTCGGCCTAGTGCCCTTTAGGTTTTAAGAAGTCACATCGAGGAGTGCAAGCATTTGCCTCCTTTCATTTTGTGTTCGGGCCATTTATTTAACTGTTATTTCTTTTACACGAAGGGCCTGTAGGTTGGGTGCGAGATACCCCTGGTTCATTTTTGTAAGTTGTACCTTGATGGCAAGTAATTGTAAGGTTCTGATATTGCCTTGAATAGGCTTGAAAAACTGAGAGTGTGTCAGCTCTTTTCTAGTGTTGTAAAAGTGCCTCTGGGAGGCTTGATGTAAAAAATTGGGAGCAAGTGCTCCATGTATTGAGGGGTGTTCTGCCCTTGCCTTAAATGGTGATCTTTGTAAAGCTAAGTGTGTAGCTCGGGAATTGTTAAGAGAGGACTTGAAGCCCAAGTTCTGTTTATACCACCAATCTTGTCTTTACTAGATTTGTTTTTGCTACCGGTACCTGTGACATTGTTACTTGTTGGTTTTGTTTTAAAAGAGGAAAAAATATAACCTTTGTTACAGTTTTAAATTAACTTTGGTTTTGTAGTTAGATCCATTCACCCCGGCACCTTCTTTAACCCCTTTCTGCTCCACGGGTATCCCCAGAATAATAATAATAATAATAATAATAATAATAATAATAATAATAATAACTAGGAGAATGGATAACCCCAAACATGAATGAAGATCAAGCCATGAACAGCAGATGCATCAATTTGAAAAGTGCCTGCCACCTATGTAAGAGTATGTACAAATCCAAATCCCTCTCCCTTAACCTCAAAATCAGGCATTACACTATTGTAGTGAGACCGTCAGTACTATACACCTCAGAATGCCTAAACATCGTAAGAAAAGGGCAACTTAGAAAACTGGAGCTGAAGGAAAGGAAGATCCTGAGAAAAATAATGGGCCCTATTAAAGAAGGCAAGTACAGAATCCGGCACAACAACGAACTGTACCAGCAATTGGAGAGCATTACAACATCTATGAGGAAGAGGAGACTCTCACTATTACGCAAATCGGTCAGGACCTCATTAATCCCGTTGAACATTTGTGGGATGAACTTGGATGACGAGTGAGAAAATACCACGTATTCAGCAAAACAGCTGAAAGAATTGATTCTACAAGAATGGAATACTGTTGGTGAAGAAGTCTCAAGAAAATTAGTAAGTTCAATGATCAACAGATTAAGAAATGTTGTTCGCAAAAAGGGAATGCACACGGGTTACTAAACCATAACAAATGGTGACCAACGTGTAGTTTAAGTTGTTGTGGGAGCATTTATCCCACCCCAAAAAAATGCTAGAAGACTATCTTTATCTTATTTTTTAGCAAAGCAATCTTTTTAAGCTTGTTTATTCCGTACTTTTTTTTTAGAAGTTGCTTTACGTCACGCTGACACAGATAGGTCTTATGGCGACGATGGGGCAGAAAGAGGCTAGGAGTAGGAAGGAAGCGGCCGTGGCCTTTATTAAGGTAAAACCCCAACATTTGCGTGGTGTGAAAATGGGAAATCACGGAAAACCATCTTCAGGGCTGTCGACTGTGTGGTTCGAACACACTATCTCCCGAATACCGGATACCGGCCGCGCCTAAGCGACTGCAGCTATCAAACTCGGAGCATGTTTTTCGCGCATTTTATATAAACGCCGTGTTGAACACATTTAATTATGTACGTCCATATATGAAAGAACATACAGGGTGGTCGGAAACGACGTGAACAGGGTGTATGAGCGTTAGAGCGTTGGTCATACTGATAAGAATTTTAAGAAAAGTCGATGTCTCGCGCCGTTGTCATTTTATCAGTTTCTGAAGTTAGCCAAAAAGATCGCTTCGCGGGCGACTTCAGATGGGTTATGCGAGGCGGTGTTGCTAAATCTGCACGTGGCTTATGACCGGCTTCGGAGTGCCAATAGAAGAAATAAACTTCTCCAGGGGAGGGACTTGAACAAGAACCTCCCTGCTGATAGGGCATGGCTCTCAAGCCCGACCAAGCCACGTGCATATTTAGCAACACCGGCTCGTGAATTCACCCACGAAGTGATCTGATTGCCTAACTTCAACAGCTGATAAAATTATAACTGCGCGAGATATCGACGTATTTTTTTCAAATTACTTATCCGTATGACCAACGCTCTACGCTCGAACGCTCGCGTATTATACGGAGTACCGAAGTTATGAACGTGTAATATACACCTCTCCAGTCTTGCCCTATCTGATAACGTCCTGGGCTAGCGCTCGTAACAGCTGTTTCTCATGCACTCAGCACTGTCAGTCAGCTCGTTACCTTGACATGCCTGCAATACATAGTATGATTGTACAACTACGACAGACTGCACACCTTCGTCTCATGTTAAATTACGAAAAACTGTGTCGTCGTCTTCATCACTGTCACTCACATTGTTTTTCGGTATTAGGCCACGTTTACACTAGCAAGTTCTTGCAGCAATTTACTTGCACAGAGTAACTTGCTGAACCACTTGCAAGTCGAAATTCTCAGGGCTGATGACCTTAGATGTTAGGCCCCTTTAAACAAGTACCGGGCGAGTTGGCCGTGCGGTTAGGAGAGCGCAGCTGTGAGCTCGCATCCGGCAGATAGTGGGTTCGAACCCCAATGTCGGCAGCCCTGAAGATGGTTTTCCGTGGTCTCCCATTTTCACACCAGGCAAATGCTGGGGCTGTACCTTACTTAAGGCCACGGCCACTTCCTTCCCATTCCTAGGCTTTTCCCGTCCCATCGTCGCCATAAAACATTTCTGTGTCGGTGCGACGTAAATCAAATAGCAAACAAACAAACAAAAAAAAAAAAACAAGCATCATCATCAGTCTAAATTCCCCAGCAAGCTGACTTGCAGCGGTTAGCAATTTCTTGGACAAGAAGCTTGCAGCCAGTCTCGTGCAAGCAGTGTGAAGGACATTCCGCGGGCTTCCGCAAGTTACTTGCACTGATAGAATACAATCCTATTTTGTGCAAGTGGAAGGCGCAAGTTGATAAGTAAGTGAACACATTTCATATATTTGTTTCTGTGTATATTGTAATTTAATTTGGAAAACGTAATTACATTCATGCAATCACACAAATGCTGTATTCAGAAATGGAGAAAAAACGCGAATGGTCCAGGAAGGACACTAGTGAATTGATACAAACAATAGAGAGCTTGCCTGAAATTTGGGACGTTCACAGCAACGAATTCAGAGACAGAAGTAAGAAATCCAATGCTTTCACACAATTGCGGAGGACTTTAACACGTCATTGAAGGAAATACTGCGAAAATGGCACAACTTGAAAGCACAGTTTTCCCAGGAAGTGACGAAACTTGCAAAATTAAAAAGTGGCTCCTCGGGATACCGGCCGAGTATCGGTGGCCGTATTTCTCAGTGATGAAATTCGCAGAGAGTAGCATTGCAGCGACTTCGGATAGGGGTATGTTCCTTAGCAAAGGGAAGCCTATTTGCTTTGCTTTTCTTCTTTTCTTGCCTCTGAGAGTGAGATTGTGGATCCTTTATTCTCTATTACAGAATATTTATTACTGTAGTTGCTTGTTGAGTTGTCAAAATACTGTGCATTGGATTTTGGGTTGTGATTTTGAGAAATTTTACGCCTATCTCACTTAGGAGATGAAGTGAGTTTTGTTACGGCAGGTCCCTAATATGTTAATGTTTTAACTATCGCGTAAAGTGGCGGCATTTCGACGGGATTTTTCAAAAGCCGCTTGACCGAAGCAGCAGATGACTTTCCGAATGAGGAAACTGCTGGGTACTGGGCGTTGGAACAATTTAGGCCTAGAGAATTATTATCATATGGCGTAAAAGGAGCCCAAATGCAACGAATGTAAAGTTGCCTAAACGCAGAAAATTGAAATAGTTGAATCAGAATATGAAATAATATTTTCAAGTAGTGTTTTACCAAACAGATTTGTAGCTCGTTCTCGTTTACCACGGGTGCGGACTGGGTGGGCCTGTTTATTGTGAGTTTGATCTCGAGAAGAAAATCATAGAGAGCCTTTGTCAGGTAGCACATTTCCACTTCGTTCTGATCTATTATGGGTTAAACATCATTAAGGAGAAAGATACACCATTCGCCAGTCTAAATTTCATTATTTTTCACATTTTAAAATTCCAGGAATCCTTATTCGAGTGAAAATTTGCACGTTTAATATTAACTACCACCGCATTCATAGCACAATAACAAATTTAAAGAAATGTTCGTATCTTTCATTAGTGCACTGTGAATTTTGCTGGCGTAATTTGCGCAGTCGGGCAGCGTTTTTCCCATAAATTTATTCATACGATTCTTGTTCTTTATCCATAAGAATTAAGAGAGCCGAAGCACATCTCAGGCATAGCGCTATTTTCGTTGATTAGCACTGCAAACACATGTAAATAGTATCTGCAAGTTATTGCTGCAAGTTACTTGTGAAACACTTGTACAAGTAACTTGCTTAGTTTTCTTGCATGAAGTGTAAACCCAGCAGCAAGTGCCTTGCAAGTATTTGCAGCAATAACTTGTCCAAGTTACTTGTTAGTGTAAACCTGGCCTACTTGCCTCCGAAAAAAAGTTCATTCTTCGACACCAAACCGAAGAATAGAGTATTCGATTGGTGCAACATGGATTGTTCAAGAAATTGGAACAAATCAAATTAAGGACTTACCCAGGGGTTTAGGGGATTTCAAACCCCCAACTCCGAAATTAAAAATGACTAGACAAAAATTAAATTTCGAAAATTCAACCCATTAAACGAAAACTGTTCTGAAATCATGAATTTGAAAAATGAAACAATTAATAATAATTTCGTGTGGCTATTTCTAGCCGGGTGCAGCCCTTGTAAGGCAGACCCTCCGATGAGGGTGGGCGGCATCTGCCATGTGTAGGTAACTGCGTGTTATTGTGGTGGAGGATAGTGTTATGTGTGGTGTGTGAGTTGCAGGAATGTTGGGGACAGCACAAACACCCAGCCCCGAGCCACTGGAATTAACCAATGAAGGTTAAAATCCCCGACCCGGCCGGGAATCGAACCCGGGACCCTCTGAACTGAAGGCCAGTACGCTGACCATTCAGCCAACGAGTCGGACTATGAAACAATTGAATTTAATATAGTTTAGAAATTTACTAAAAAAATAAAAGAAAATTTTTAATTTTGCTGAGATTTACTTGTTTTTAATAAATTGTGCATTATCATTCAATTAGTTACTCTCCAGAGCAACTTAATTTTGTATAAAATGTTTTGCTTAGGCCTTTTATTAGCGACGGATAAATACAGAAAACAGACAACCTAAAGTATTTTGTCTTAATGTTATAAGTGTTAGAATACCTACGGTATATATCTGAATGGTTATATGCCTAGAAACTTATTCAGAACTTAACAATTTACTCACTGCTATTACAAGATACGAAAAATCTGACCCTCACGTCCATGCATTCATAACTTTAGAGACTCTCGGCAATATCAGTACAGTCGTGCAGCTTGACAGACAAAAACGGGAAGAAATTTGGAAGCCCAATGAAAAAGTAAAAGAAAACAGAGTACTTCCGAATATACTATTGTTTATAACGAATTTTTTGGGCAAGCAAGAATGAGCTTTCCGCGGGTATAATGAAGGCGCAGCTTTGCTTGGAATTCCTGCAACTGATTTTTTAATATGACGAGAAGCTGAAACATATTTTGGGACACGTAGTGTTTTATCAAGCACATCTCCGTCAATTCAGAATGATGCTATACAATGTGTGGGCGCAGTCATGGCAAATGAAATGAAATCGCAGATTAAAACTTTATGTTTTGCTAGTGGCTTTACGTCGCACCGACACAGGTGGGTCTTATGGAGACGATGGGATAGGAAAGGTCTAGTAGTTGGAAGGAAGCAGCCGTGGCCTTAATTAAGGTGCAGCCCCAGCATTTACCTGGTGTGAAAATGGGAAACCACGGAAAACTATCTACAGGGCTGCCGACAGTGGTATTCGAACCCACTATCTCCCGGATGCAAGCTCACAGCCGCGCGCCCCTAACCCAGATTAAAACAGCTCGGTTCATCTCTGTTAGGTATGTTCGACGAAACGTCACATATAACTACCATTTCTCGGTTACGGTATCTTCTGTACTGCGCTATAGCCACAAGAAAATTATTGAAACGTTTTTTAGAATTTAATGACGTCAGTTCTAATCAAAGTGAGAAGCGTCAGCAAATCACATCATACGTGTTTTATAAGAGTTTGATTGCAAGCGTAAACTAATCGTCAGACTTATGGCGGGGGCGCCAGTTTAGCAGGTGAGCTGAGTGGAGTCCGGGCAAGAAACAAGGAAGAAATACATTGTTCCAAAAGCAGTTTTCGTACGTTGCTATGCGCCAAATACAGTGCGCTCAAGCTAAATCTGGTTTTGTCCCAGTGCGTCTCTTTCGTCAGTGCTTGTCGCAAATTCTTTGTTACAGTCAGGGGCTTTGTGACCTTTTTGAATTCTTCAACAAAGTGAACCCATTTACTGGATACGTTTCTTCTGAAAATACTTCCACGACTTACCCTTACGAGACGGAAATATTCCAGTCGGCTAGTGCTGATAGCAAATACAAAGATCAGGTTCATCAGTTATTCGAGGCTATCTTAGATTCTCCTGGAGACTGGGATAGTGCTGTAATACAAGAATCTGGCGGCTTTCTGGGGAAGGTGAGCGACTTCCAGTTTAATTTTCTCCTAAATGATGTTTCCTTTAAGATATTTTTTTCAAAATCTTTAAACATTACACAATGTTCTAAAGAAATTCATAAACTCAAGAAAATTCTGTCATCAAAGCGCAATGATGGTTTTGAGAAGCTCTGGCGTGGTAACGTAGTGTCCAGTTATCCCCAAAATAAATGTCGAAAACAAGACACTGCTTTATTAGTAGTGAAAGAATGTAGGGGGCTATATTATGAAATATATGACACTATAATATTAGAAATGCAATCGCGCTTTTACTCACTGCCAGAAATGTCTTTCTAGGAGGTTCTTGATTCTTCTGAAATTTTAAAATGTTCACAAGATTTCCTGAAACAACAATTTTTCATTTAGAGAAAATGTACCAAATTGTTGCTTTTTTATTTTTATTTTGTACGATTGAAAGGGAATCTTATAACGTTTCGCAGGGAAAAGCCTGGGAGACATTAACGATTTCTTAGTTTCCAACAATCTCCATAATAGTTTCCAAGAACTGGACGAACCGTGTGAATTGGTTAGAGTTATACCTTCAGCTACATCGTCAATGCAACGTTCATCTTCGGCACTGAAGTACATTAAAACATTCCAGAGGAATTCTTAAGGGCGATAGCAGTGATGTCTATCGAAAAATAACTCATAATTGAAATGAAAATCATCTACACTTTCTTCGGCCGAGTTACCGAAGAATTCTACAAGAAGTAAATAAGAATGGAATTTCGCTTTAAATGACCAATGAGTGGCTTGGTAGTCTATAGTTGTGTATGTTTATGATAGAGAAATAGGCCTATGGTTTGAACGAATTTGTTTAATGTGACTGTGGAATGGTAATTAGGTGGCACTGTGAGGATGATGATCACAATACTATTACTATTGTAGTAGTATCGTCACCGATGTCAGCCACGGCGAGTGATGTGTAAGCCCGCAAAACGTTTTGTACATACTTAAATAGGGCCTATATGTTGCATGCTTAAATGAAATGGCGTATGGCTTTTAGTGCCGGGAGTGTCCGAGGACATGTTCGGCTCGCCAGATGCAGGTCTTTCGATTTGACACCCGTAGGTGACCTGCGCGTCGTGATGAAGTTGAAATGGTGATGAAGACAACACATACAACCAGCCCCGTGCCAGAGAAATTAACCAATGATGGTTAAAATTCCCGACCCTGCCGGGAATCGAACCCGGGACCCCTGTGGCCACAGGCCAGCACGCTAACCATTTAGCTATGGAGCAATGCTTAAATCGAAAGATACGACATGCTACTGTAATACAATCTGGCTATTGCTAGCCTGGTGCAGCCCATGTAGACAGACCCTCCAACGAGGGTGGGCGGCATCTGCCGTGTATTGGAAAGTGCGTGTTATTGTATTGGAGGACAGTATTATGTGTGTGGGGGTGGGGTGGGGTGGGGGGGGGGTGTTGCAGGGATATTGGGAACAATACAAACACCCATTGACGCCAACCCTATGTGGAGGGCTGTATTCACTATTGCGTGATAGCATGGTGGTTTATAGAGCTGGAGGAATTAACCAACACGATTAAAACCCATTCCCTGGCCGGGAATCGAAACCGGTGCTCTATGAACCGAAGGCCACTACGCTGACCAATCAGCCGAGGAGCCGGGCATAATGACAAACAAACATACAAGCAGGCTGCGTTGAAAGCAAGGTGTATGTCAACATTACAATGTCCGGCTGCATGACTAAATGGTTACCTGTTGGCCTTTTGATCCAGGAGGTCCCGAGCTCGATTCCCGGCCGCGACGGTGATTTTAACCTTCATTAGTTAATTCCAGTTGCTCTGTCCGGCTCCATGGCTAAATGGTTAGCGTGCTGGCCTTTGGTCACAGGGGTCCCGGGTTCGATTCCCGGCAGGGTCGGGAATTTTAACCATCATTGGTTAATTCCGCTGGCACGGGGCTGGGTGTATGCGTCGTCTTCATCATCATTTCATCCTCATCACGTCGCGCAGGTCGCCTAAGGGAGTCAAATCAAAAGACCTGCACCTGGCGAGCCGAACATGTCCTCAGACACTCCCGGCACTAAAAAGCCATACGCCATTTCATTTTCCAGTTGCTCTGGGGCTGCGTACCTGTGCCGTCTCCAGAATTAGAATTCACTATAGGTAGGGTCCCATCATCGCTGACGCGCAGGTCGCTTATACGGCGTCAACTCAAAAGACCTGCACCAGGCCTCTTCGGAGGTAACTCCCCATTACAATAAAAATATGTAAATTATATTGTTTTTACAATAACGAATTAGGGTGAAAATATATTTTACGTTGTCAAGAATAATAATCTCGATGACGATGATAACAATGAGGTACAAAGATAAATAGCGTATTAGAGAATTATTTCTTTCTGGCATAGAACATAACATAGAACTGAATTTATAAATAATTAACTTACTAAAACAATATCTTTAAAAAATCAAACTCAATAATTTAGAATGATTCAACCCAAGATCGATATGCACTTCCTGTAATTTCAAACTACTAAATGTTCCACACCGTCTCACTATTGCGGTGAATTCCTATGGTGTAATATAGGAATATTGCAACAGAAAATTGTTCGTACTCATAAATTAGACTTTTTTGACATTAAAGGTTACTTGTTCTAAACAAGTAGTCCTATCTCTTAAACGTCCAGCTCCGTGGCTAACCGGTTCACGGGCTGTCGGGTTCTATTCCTGGACGGTCGGCTGATTCAACCTTCATTGATTCTAACATTTGGCTCGGGCACTGGGTGTTTGTGCCGTCTTCAACATTAACTTTCATCCTAGGTAGGACCCAATCCTCACAGATGCGCAGGTCACCCACGGCCATCCACTTGAAAGACCTACACCAGACATCATGAAGTTGGGTCACACCTTCTTCACCAAGATCCGTAAAAATAAGTGATATCTGTGGTGCAGTCGATTAGTTGTTGTCCTGTTCACAAGGTTGCAGGTTCGACCCCAGCAGATTGTGAAATCGATGGTTTTTGAGGTCAAGGACTACAACTCTGTGAAGCTGGGTACTTACACATTAGTTCTTCTGTAGGAAAAAAAAATCGACAATCTATTATTATTATTATTATTAGGTTATTCTGCCCTAAGGCAGGTCCGAACCTCCGCAGAGGTGTGCCTGAGCCGGAGTTTACGTACGGTAGGGTGGCCAATGGCTACGGCCGTTGGCATTATTATTATAAATTTTCATTAATGATGTTTGTGTCTTTCAGTTTGTAAGCCATTGTGAATGAACTAAGCTCCTCCATAACCCTCTATTTGCAAATGACACTGTAACTTCTTCTTCTTCTTCTTCTTCTTCTACACCTCTTACCTTCTGACTTTCCCTGACACTAACCACTACACCACAGAGGCGGACCCTTATTTACATAATTTACATAATTCATTGGCTAAGTGGGCTTTGTCTCGGATGAAAAAATAAATAAATTACAATACAACACATTACACTGCCGACCACGACAGAATCACGAAATAGTGAACACATCGCATCATATAAGATTGGCATGAGGAAAGGCATCCGCCTGTAAAACTGGGCTTAATCCACATGAAGTGGGAAAAGGCTAGGAAGAGAAAAAACTTTCTTCGTTTATCATCCTTTTCTCGCTCTAAAGAATGATATATATTTGCTAGTCGTAAGTCTCAAATACGTTTTCGGCGATGCTGGCATAGAAAAGGGCTGAGAAGATAGAGACCGTGGCCTTCAACTGAAGTACGCCCCAGCCAGAGGCGTAACGAATGTGATACGGGCCCGCCTGCCAAAATAAAAATTCGGGCCCCCTCAAATAAAATGTAAAAACTATTAATAACTTAATATAAATGTAATTACAGCGGGTAGAAGTAATGCAATGTCCGCCTCTGTGGTGTAGTTGTTAGTGTGATTAGCTGCCACCCCCGGAGGCCCGGGTTCGATTCCCGGTTCTGCTACGAAATTTGAAAAGTGGTACGAGGGCTGGAACGGGGTCCACTCAGCCTCGTGACTTCAGCTGAGTAGAGGTGGGTTCGATTCCCACCTCAGCCATCCTCGAAGTGGTTTTCCGTGGTTTTCCACTTCTCCTCCAGGCAAATGTCGGGATGGTACCTAACTTAAGGCCACGGCCGCCTCCTTCCCTCTTCCTTGTCTATCCTTTCCGATCTTCCCATCCCCCAAAAGGCCCCTGTTCAGCACAGCAGGTGAGGCCGCCTGGGCGAGGTACTGGTCATCCTCCTCAGTTGTATCCCCGACCCAAAGTCTCACGCTCCAGGACACTGCCCTTGAGGCGGTAGAGGTGGGATCCCTCGCTGAGTCCGAGGGAAAAACTAACCCTAGAGGGTAAGCAGATTAAGAAAGAAAGAAAGAAAGAAAGAAAGAAAGAAAGAAGTAATGCAATATATTGTCAAGTTATATGAATAAAGAGATTATTCGTTATTGTAATATTATTAAAATGTGATGTTTAATTGGTTTTATTTGACTGCCTTGGTGGTTTATCGGGTAAGCTGCTGAACTAATTTAATTTCGTGTGGCTATTTCTAGCCGAGTGCAGCCCTTGTAAGGCAGACCTCGGATGAGGGTGGGCGGCATCTGCCATGTGTAGGGAACTGCGTGTTATTGTGGTGGAGGATAGTGTTATGTGTGAGTTGCAGGGATGTTGGGGACAGCACAAACACCCAGCCCCCGGGCCATTGGAATTAACCAATGAAGGCTAAAATCCTCGACCCGGCCGGGAATCGAACCCGGGACCCTCTGAAGCAAAGGCCAGTACGCTGACCATTCAGCCAACTAGTCGGACAGCTGCTGAACTGCCCACCATGCACTACCGTGCACCACTTAGATGTTCGTACTTAACTTTAGTTGGTTTCATTTTTCACTAAGTATAGAGCTATGTAACCGATATCGAAGTCTCGGTTATAATGATTGATTAGATTAAAACACAGAAAAATACACAAACAAAACTAAATCAAAAGCTGTTCAAATAAAGTTTGAAAAATTTCAGACCGGACAATTGATAAGACTATTAATAACTTACGGAATGAGAGCTCGTTCGAAACCGAGTTGGCTGATTGTTACTACACCAACTTAAAATAAAATAAAATAAAATAAAATAAAATAAAATAAAATCAAATCAAATCAAATCAAATCAAATCAAATCAAATCAAATCAAATCAAATCAAATCAAATCAAATCAAATCAAATCAAATTATCTTTATTTGAAAATGGGGTGTCTACCTCGGTGGAAAATGGTACACTAAAATACATTATTGTCAAGCACTAAATTTTAAATTAACAAGAGAAGAACATTTTTTTCTAGAATACAATAATATACAATTTATGCTAACATTTTTTTTCTATTAAACAAACAGATCATCCTTAATAAATTTATATTGTTTACAAAATTCTACTTATAATATCTCCTATACTTATAAGCATAGTCAACTCATATACAGTATGTGGAATTACTTCAAATAATACTATGCAACTGGTATAAGATTAAAATTTACATTGCACTTATTTACTTTTTTTTCTTTTACCCATTTTGGAACCTAAGTAGCATAACGACCTGCTGCGTCTTAACCAGAGCCCCCTTTCGCCACCACTTTTCAGAGTTCCTGAAGGGCCTTCACAGCTACCGTAGCGGTCCCAGGGCCTTCGAAGTCCCCACTGTACTTCACCCCTACAGGCAGTCCCCTACTTTGGCTGTCCAAAGTCCATGGACAAGGGGATGGAATTAATTTTTTTAACACACTTTTGTTTTGTTTACAATAGCCTGCACTGGTCGAATGCCCTCTGACATTTCATTTATTTTCCCTGTTGCTGTTCATTCTCTTCTTGAATACCTGTACAGAATTTGGAAAAGGATCAAACACTACCCCTGGTAAACTGTTCCACTCCTTCACGCCCTTCCCAATGAATGAAAATTTACCCCAGTCTCTTTTGCTAAAATTCCTTCTAATTTTATACTTGTGGTCAGTTCTGCCAATTATTGCAATTATACACGGTTGTCAAATAAATGTGTGACAACAGTTAGATGTTCTGTAACATAGTACGTTCTCAGGTGCACTTCACAAAAAGAAAGTGCCATTTTCTAACTAAAATATATTTTGGTATCAATGTTCATTATGCCGGCCCCGCGGTGTAGGGGTAGCGTGCCTGCCTCTTACCCGGAGGCCTCAGGTTCGATTCCCGGCCAGGTTAGGGATTTTTACCAACATCTGAGGTCTTGTTCGAGGTCCAGTCAGCCTACGTTATTACAATTGAGAAGTTATCTGACTGTGAGATAGCAGCCCCGGTCTAGAAAGCCAGGAATAACGGTCGAGAGGACACACGACACCTCGTAGTCTGCAGGCCTTCGGGCTGAGCAGCGGTCGCTTGGTAGGCCATGGCCCTTCGGGATTGTTGCGCCATGGGGTTTGGTTTCGTTATCACTGTTCATTGCTGTAATTATTTTTCAATAATTTGGTGGAGGTCTTCTCTGAAGAGCGTTTCACGGTGTAGTGAGAGACGGCAAGGGCAGGCATTGTTTACTGCTGTGCTGTGTTCCACTCAACATAATAAACTGCTGCTAGATGCAATCAAGTGGCAATTCCTCTGCGTACACATTGTAAAAAAGAAGAAAAAAACACTATTTCGACTGATTCTACAAAATCGCCCTGATCATTCATTTCCGTGCAGAGCGACATTAGGCTAGATATATAATATTTGCATTTTTATTTTTCACGAAGAGTTTGCGGGGCCCCTTAAACGCCCGGACCCGCCAGCATTGTAGGCCCTAACGTTACGCCCCTGGCCCCAGCACTTGCCTAGTGTGAAAATGCTAAACCACGGTAAAAAAAAAAACACAGCCAAGTCGCTTAGTGCAAGGATTGCAACCCGAAAACGACGATGATATGAGCAAGTAGGCAGCAATGGCCGAACTACTAAACATTGAGGATGATCAAAAAGCGCTGTGCCCTTCGGCAACGCGCTCCGGAATCAGATTTTGCAATCGTAATTGTGTGATAACAACATCAGTAGGGAAGTTTGTGCGCTGCGAGCGCCTCACGAGGAAGTGGACTGCAGCTGAACTGTGCACATTTCCTCACGTCATCAGTTGACCAGTGGCCTTCAGAGGTGCCGGTTGTGTAGTGTACTAGTTGCAGCTCGTTCCGTCCTCCAGATGTCAGCTGCCGTACGCTTTGCTCTGGTCCTGGCTCTAGTTTCCACGGTAAGTCAAATGACACACAAAACGCGTTCATTGATAAACGTTAGTTCTTGCAAATTTGAAACTAAATCTATCGAGCTGACTGTTTCTCCATGGCAGGGATTAAGCGATGGCTTATAAACTTCGAATAGTGCTTTGCTTTTGATAGCCTGAGGTGTACACTGAAGGGGTTTCAGTGCCTCTAACCCTTCACCAAACCGGTAGTTATACGTTCAGGAAATTGTTGTTAATAGATTAAGATATCATACCATAATATCTAAACCAACCTGTTGACGTTTGTTTCATTATCCCTCCTGTTGTCAGTCATTTTTTCAACAAAAAGCGTTAAGAGTTTGGCACCTTTCGCATATGCTATTCGTGTCTAGCAGAAATCGCTTGTATTTTCTAATTACTTTAATTTTTTGGGAAAACCCTTGCGCTTCAGATTATCTCGAAAGTCGAAAATCTATAGTTACCACCACAACGTCCGATCTTCTGTATCACACCACCTGCAAATAGCCGGTACAATAACTAGAGTTTTACAGCGATTCGTTCTGATGTACTGGACGCACTGCTCCACGTTTTCTAGTATACTTCCCAGAAGAAAAAGACAACCCCGCGGTAACTCCTTTGAATATTTCAATATTACCAACACCTTCCCTCCCCTGAAATGTGTCCGAAGAATTTGCCTATATGAGTGGTGGTTATTCAGAGACTGTCATGCTAGTCCTTAGAAAATCTAAACAGTATACATTCCGATTCAGCCTGCACTTCGAATAATTTTGTGTGTATTATAATAAACATTCATAGTGCCCAGAAATATCATATGCCGGTATAATAGTATGTGGAGCTGATTACTCGTTTCTAGTGTCAGAGTTGTGGGATCGAATGCCGGCATAATTCGTCGCCATCTAAGGGGTCATAAATGCGAAAAACCTGTGTCAGTTGGTTAACTGGTGTATAATGACCGACTGACCGACACCTTGGCATTTTTGTTTTTCGAATATTCTCCTCTCCATATTCACACACCCCATTACACTACCAACAACCACAGAAACGCGCAATAGTGACGACATTCCCCCCCACATAAGATTGGTGTCAGGAAGGGCATCCGGTCGTAAAACAGGGCCAAATTCACATTTGCAACACAGTTCGCATCCACGGCTCTACAGATGTGGGAAAAGTGGAAGAATAAGAATGAGCGACTGAGTAGCGCCGTTTGTTAGACGCTCGCCTTCTGTACCCAAGGTTGCGAGGCCGGTTGTGATACAGTCGATTGACATTTGAGGACATTTAAATGTGGGTGAAGTCGGGCTGAGCGGCTCAGAAGGTAGAGCGCTTGCCTTCTGTCCCCAGCTTAGTGGGTTTGATCCTGGCCAAGTCCGGTGGTATTTGAAGGTGCTCAAATACCCTAGTCTCGTGACGGTAGATCTACGGACTCGAAAAGAGAAGTCCTGCAGGACAAAAATCCTACATCTCGGCGTCTCGGATAAGTAGTTAGTGGTTCGTAAAATCGATAACCTTGTTAGGCCTACTATTAAATGTGACAGATAAGTACAAGAGAGCTCATTTTTTCTGGACAACTACTATGATAGTCCGCCGTCTCTCGAAACTGATTACGATGTTAACAGCATTACTATATTGTATTCCTCCGTCTCATAGTCGACTGTCTACAGCAATTGATCAGATTTTCTCCTCCTCTACTCAGACTTACGGATCGTATCTCAGCTTAGTTGGTGGACGTTTAAGGTGTTTTAGTGAGATACACATTTCGGTATATTTACTAACACCTTAACGAACCCCATTGACGACATCGTTAGTCAAGACCATACAACGTGAGGCAGACGAATATTAAACTCATAGCATTAATTACTTCCAACCCAAGCCCCTATTCATTTGAAATTCGTACATCACAGAAATACGTGTTATCTAATAGAAGTCACAGTCACGGGAGGTACACAGATTGTGGTTTGCAATGTCCTAAATCTCTACAATTAAGCAATTACGGAAACACGAAGTCTCATTCGACTTACACTGTACGTTTTAGGCTTATCAGGAAACAAGTGACAGAAGCTATCCCATGACGCGTCGTTTGCTATTTGTTATTTAATTGCAGGCGCGGTAATTCGCAAATCTCGAGAGGACTGGAAATCTGTTATAACCAGGCAGTAGCGTAGCCAGGATTTCAGTTGGGGGGGGGGCATTCATCCACAATTTTATTTTGGTAGGTGTCCAAACTTCCAGAGTTTAGGTGGTGTAGAATACCTAAAAAGGAAATTAGTGTCCTTCGATCCAAGTAAAAGTGGTGGATTCGTGCGGATTCCGGAAGCTAATACTAATCTTCTTTTCTTGTTCTTCTCCTCCTCCTCTTCCCCGCTTTTCCCACATAGGTGGGTTCGCGGGTGCGAACTGTACCGCACATGTGGATTTGGCCCCATTTTACGGCCGGATGCCCTTCCCGACGCCAACCCTATATGGAGGGATGTAATCACTGTTGTGTGTTTCTTTGGTAGTTGGTAGTGTAGTGTGTTGTCTGAATATGAAGCGGAAAGTGTTGTGACAAACGCGTAGTCTCCGAGCCAGAAGAATTAATCAGCGCGATTAAAATCTCCGACCCGACCGGGAATCGAACCCGGGACCCTTGAACCCAAGGCCTCAACATTGATCATTCAGCCA
The DNA here is from genome assembly GCF_040414725.1 of Anabrus simplex. Classification (NCBI taxonomy): domain Eukaryota; kingdom Metazoa; phylum Arthropoda; class Insecta; order Orthoptera; family Tettigoniidae; genus Anabrus; species Anabrus simplex. The sequence continues at coordinate 954,362,734 of NC_090266.1, read as the reverse complement.
ATGAGTCGGACTCCGGAAACTAATATTAATACGTTATATATAAAATGCTTAATAAAAGTAGATTCGTCTAAACTCCTGGGGTGTCTGGACTCCTTGGTCGACAACCCCCGCCCCCTCCGGCTACCTCTGTTACACCCATCCCAACGTAACTGCAGCATTTCATATATTCATAATACAAGTGAAATGAATGTAAGAATAAACAGTGTGAGTAAAGATGCAATATTCTGGTTTAGAATAAATACAGTAATGTTATTATATTAATGGTCATGTGATAATGAAGAAGTGACATTTTATACAAATAATGCGGCAAAGAAATACACACAGACACACACACACGTCGAATACAGGTTTCCCGCCCTTCTTGTCCATGGCCAGATGATAAAGCCAAGAGAATGATGACTCGTCATTTCGACATTATAAACAAACCCCAGATGATACAGATTTCGAATCTTACCGCATCTTAAAACATCGCACAAAGAAGTTAATCAGAAATAAAAGATGTATATATTTCCGGAATTCAGCTAACAACTTAAATTCTAATCGCGCATGGGACCAACTTAGAGCTCTGAGAATAGGAAAACATTAACAGAGACGGACAACTCCTGACATTCCACTTGACGAACTGAACGATTACTTTAGTAGAATAAATATTCAACCTACCCCAATTAACTGCACCGACTCACCGCCCTCCCCTCCAGGCAATCCACCATTCACAGTGTCACAGAAAATCAGGTTGAAAAGGCTTTGCATTCCATTAAATCAAAGGCTACAGGTGTAGATGATATTCCTATTACTTTTTATACATAACATTATGGGTGCTGTCCTGCCTATACTACTGACGCACATACTGAACTACCGTTTACTAAACGGAACTTTGCCTACTGTCTGGAAAACAGCCAATATTATACCGGTACCTAAGAGTTTAGACCACCGGGCGAGTTGGCCGTGCGGTTAGGAGCGCGCAGCTGTGAGCTCGCATCCGGGAGATAGTGGGTTCGAACCCCACGGTCGGCAGCCCAGAAGATGGTTTTCTGTGGTTTTCCATTTTCACACCAGGCAAATGCTGAAGCTGTACCTTAATTAAGACCACGACCACTTCCTTCCAACTCCTAGGCCTTTCCTATCCCATCGTCGCCATAAGACCTACCTGTGTCGGTGCGACGTAAAGCCCATAGCAAAAAAAAACCTATCTGTGTCGAAGCGACGTAAAGCAACTAGCAAAACAAAAGAGAGTTTATACCCACAATCACCCTCTGACTATCGTCCTATGACTATACAATCTGCGCTTTCTAAAGCCTTTGAACGTTTAGTATACGAGCACGGTCTGGAATACCTAAATCAAAATGCTCTTTTGGGCCCTTTGCAATCTGGATTTAAGAAGGGTCACGGTAGCGCGGCAGCACTTTTGAAGGTTACTGAAGACAATAGAAACGCTATGGACAAACGACTGTTCACTATACTTATCCTTCTTGACTTCAGTAGCGCCTTTGACGCTATAGTAATTCCGACTATGATAAAGAAAATGAAACTGCTAAATTTCGACCTGGCTGCACTTACGGTTTTTAGTTCTTGTTTCAGGAACCGTCAACAGCGTGTAACAGTAAACGACAAGGCCTCTAAATGGAAAATGAAACTTAGTGTTGCCCCAGAGGGCAGTATTCCAAGACCTCTAATTTTCTGTATTTATATCAATGACATACCATCTGTGACAGGTAATAACACACACCACCTCTGTGGTGACGATCTTCAAATATATCGACACTGCAAGACAAGATATTAACAATGACCTCCGACGACTCAATATATATGCACAACGAAACACTCTTATACTAAACTGCACAAAATCTAAGGCAATCATAATTGGATCACGAAAATTACTGAGCTGCTCAAACAATGTCGCAATCCCGCCTATCGTACTGAATGGTAACATTATTCCCTACAGTAAAACGGTTAAAAATCTCGGCGTAATGATGAATGAAACAGTTGAATGGTCTGATTACACGAAAGAAATACGTAAAAAGATTTTTGGAGTGCTTCACCCTCTAAAGGGCAGAGGGATGTATTCATTTGAGCTACAGGCCAAACTCATACACACACTCATTCTCCATATTCTTGATTATTGTGACGTTTTAGTTGACATGACAAGAGAAGAAACACTTAAACTTCTATGAGCACTGAATTCCTGTCAGCGATTTATTTACAATATCGAGTGCTAGGTTCATATCATCCCATACTATCCGACTGTCTCATGGCTGATGTCTGATAAAAGTTGGCAGCTACACACTTTAACGATGGTGTTTAGAATGGTAGCTGAAAGTCAGCCACTGTACATTTCTTCTAAATTAATCTTTTTATCATCATTTCACAACTAAAATACACGTTCTAGATTAATTCCTTCTATTCCACTGCACCCCGCAAATAAAATTAATAGATCATTTGTGGCGACTGTCGCCAGATTATGGAATTCCCTGCCAGCTCAGGTCAGAGAAACTAGCTTTCTATAAATCACGATTCAAAGTCACCTGCCGAGATTACCTACTGAGGACAGCTGACTTCATGGTTGAAGTATGAATGTGTGCGTGCCTGAGGATTAGTCATTTTTAAGAGTTTTTAATATTAATTAGTTTTAATATTAATTTAGTTAGCAATATATTTAAATTTATTTTCAATTCTATGTATTTTCAATTCTATTAATTTATGTAGTTTTAACTATTTTAAGTATCTCAGTATTTTATTTAATATTCTGATTAGTATGTGGTAAAGTATACGAGAGGGCCTGGAGCCCTAACTTCGCCACTGTACAGTAGGCACTAATAAATAAATAAATATAGAATGTAAAGCGTATGGGTATAGAAATTTTGTTAGTTGGTAAAGAAAAATACACGCCACAACATATGCTAGGTAGGGTTTAACTTGTCCTATCAGTTTTCCTCGCGGTTAGGGCCGCGCAGCTGTGAGCTTGCATACGGGAGATAGTGGATTCCTACCCCACTGTCGGCAACCCTGAAAATGGCTCCCCGTGGTTTCCCATTTTCACGCCAAGCAAATGCTGGGGCTGTACCTTAATTAAGGCCACGGCCGCTTCTTTCCCACTCATAGGCCTTTTCTATCCCACCGTCGCCATAAGACGTATCTGTGTCGGTGCGACGTAAAGCAAATTGTTAATTAGTTTCCCTCAGAAGCCTGGGATACAGAATATAGTAATATAAAGTTACAGTTGTGTGACGCTAATATTCGTATGTATAATTTTTATTAACGCGCCAGAAACCAACGACACGGAGCTGTTGCCATTTCAACACCGTTTTAAGGGCCACCGACCCAAGCCAGGATTTGAACCTGCGAACTCGGACTCAGAAGGACAGCGACTCAAATAACTGAGCCACATGAAAAGGAGGCGTTTGTGATTATTGTTATAAATAGATGCAGTTAGTATTTTTACAAAGGTTTTATGAGGAGCATTTATTACGGCGTACGTTTTCCAACAGTCCTAAACGCACAAGGCCGGACAGAAGATTTAGCTGGAAGCTAAAGAGCCTTGCAGGGGTGTCGCTTCCTTCTCTGTTCACTTCTCCAAACCAAACTCCATGGCGCAACAGCCCCGAAGGGCCATCGCCTACCAAGCGACCGCTGTTCAGCCTGAAGGTCTGAAGATTACGAGGTGTCGTGTGGTCAGCTCGACGAATCCTCTCCTCCGTTATCTTGTCTTTCTAGACCAGGGCCGCTATCTTACCGTCAGATAGCTCCTCAATTATAAACACGTGGGCTGAGTGTACCTCGAACCAGCCCTCAGATCCAGGTAAAAATCCATGGCCTGCCTGGGAATCGAACGCGGCGCCTGCGGTAAGAGGCAGGCACGCTACCCCTACACCGCGGGGCCGACTGGATACTTTTAGGTCTCCTTATTTTAGAATTTGACTTAAGGCATTCTGCATTCGATTCTCGGCACTGACAGAGTTACGAAAGGCATGGAATGGGGAAGACACAGCCTTGTTTGTGGGTGCAGTAGAGTTGGCCTTGAGTCTCCCGTAATCGAAATATCTACGACCTGGAAGGTAGTCATTTTCATGGGGTGTAGTACCAAAGTGGTTCCTTTTTTTAAGAAGACAAATTAAATGAAAATTCTACTTCCTCACAAACGAAGAACGATATTATCAATTTTACGAACAGTTTCAATAATGCAGCCGGTTTATGTTAAGAGTACAGAAGCTATGATTGTACATGGTAACAATGAAAACCATCAATATTTACTGAAGATCAGTCACCGCACTCGGTAGGACCGGCTTTTTTTTCATATCCACCGGGCGAGTTGGCTGTGCGGTTAGGGGCGCACAGCTGTGTGCTTGCATCCGGGAGATAGTGTGTTCAAATCCCACTGTCGGCAGCCCTAAAGATGGTTTTCCGTAGTTTAACATTTTTTTTTGCAAGTTGCTTTACGTCGCACCGACACAGATAGGTCTTATGGCGACGGTGGGGCAGGGAAGGGCTAGGAGTGGGAGGGAAGCGGCCGTGGCCTTAATTAAGGTACAGCCCCAGCATTTGCCTGGTGTGAAAATGGGAAACCACGGAAAAGTTTAACATTTTCACACCAGGCAAATGTTGGGGCTGTACCTTAATTAGGGCCACGGCCTCTTCCTTCCTACTCCTAGCCCTTTCCTTTCCCATCGTCCCCATAAGACCTACGGTGCGACGTAAAGCAAATTCAAAATAAAAAATCTTTTCACAACCCCTTTCAAGAAAAAGTTGTATCCACGCTACTGGCCTCGACTTACTGAAATTATTTTGTGGGTGCGCCACTGCATCCACTCACCATTTAAGGTACAAGGTAAGCCCGAAGAATGGTTAGATATTCAAAATACACCACCATAAATGACGCGGTTATGGCTCAAAAGTGTAAAGAAAAGGTAAGGTACGGGATCTTGTGTTTTAAGTAGAATCCGTATCAATAGAACGTGACTTCCCATTTTAACAATGTTTCATGTATCGACCGCGACTCAAGCCTGGGCCGTCCTGATGAGAATATAGCACCATTGGAACTGAGTTATCACGCCCGCCAATTACAAAACATTTACCCGCACTTTTGATGGTGCAATTTGAGGTTCCAATCAGTCGCCGGGCGTTTAGGCCTACATATCGTACTTAGGCACGCATCCGCGATTGTCTTGCTACTGTTAGAATTTAAAAACATTTTTCATAACTTCCCGAGGATGTACATAGTTTTGGGTTCTCAATGACGAAATAGTCCACTTAAAAAAAAAAAAAAAAAAGTAACGTATATGGCACAAAATGCGGAACTGACGTGCAGCTCAAAATCCTGTCACAGTCTTCCCAACGCTGCAACTTAAACACAGCACATCTCTCAACCACGGTACAACCCGAGGATCCCTAGGACATTGTTGTTTCCTAGAACCGATGTGCAAAAGCTGACACTTATGTTGTAAGCTTGCAACTGTTTCTGGACGTGGCCCCAGTTATCTCGGTGATCACTTTCCGGCCCCCAACTGAGTAATCCCTTGGCAATTGCCCTTTTCCTGTCCGGCTCCATGGCTAAATGGTTAGCGTGCTGGCCTTTGGCCACAGGGGTCCCGGGTTCGATTCCGGGCAGGATCGGGAATTTTAACCTTAATTGGTTAATTTCACTGGAACGGGGGCTGGGTGTATGTGTCGTCTTCACTATCATTTCGTCCTCATTGCGACGCGCAGGTTGCCTACGTGTGTCAAATAAAAAGACCTGCACCTGGCGAGCCGAATATGTCCTCGGACACTCCCGGCACTAAAAGCCATACGCCATTTCATTTTTTTCCCCCTTTTACTCATATCTTGAAATATCCCAGCGCATCACAATCCTAAGTGTTTTCCTTTCATTCAAGCAGTACAAATATGAAGAATTATGATTAGCCCTATTGACCCTTGCTAGTAGATTCTTTGTCGCTACGTTAATTTAACATTTCGGTGTAAGTTTTTAAGTTGTTCGTACCGTACGTAAAACAAGGGCTGATCCTCACTCTTGTTTCATGAAATATTTTGGGGGGGGGGCGGCCCCACTGCTCCCCCCCCCCCCCTTGGCTACGCCAGTGTAACCAGGTGTTCGTATCTTAGAGAGCTGAGAGGAACATTTCTAAATATGGTTGTTCCCCATTTTTCACGCTTACTGCAGGATTATACACTATTGAATATCCTGGGACATCTACTCCACACTCCTAGGCTGGTATAATTGCTGCTGATTCACTGGCACAGTTGTCAGACTGGGAGTGCGTCCACACAAGTTGAAGCTTGTGGTGATCAAAGATGCCCCAAACCAAGGCTGTCGCTGTCTCTAGAGACAACCGTACCCTTAATATGACTCAGCATCCATCTTATAAAACTTTCGCAAGGATTCTTACAGTGTGTTCAACGCCATCATTCATTAAACGTTTACGAAGTTCTGGAACGTGCGACGTAAAGCCACTAGCTAGAGCTAGAAACCTCCTGTTTAGTTAAGTACAGTGGTTACAGTGCGGAGTTCCTAACCGGGAAGCCTCGTCTTGATTCTGAGCTATGACAACGTTTCAAAACTTGGTACGAAGCTTCCCTGCCACATGAGGATAATCGGTAGCTTACTTGACCCTGTACAAGGAAAGTAACCTGTCACTTGAACGGTGTGTGTAAACATCGTCTCAGGTCGTTTGTCCAGTAGTCTTTGGGGATCCTGATCTTCTCAGTAACATTTGTATAAATAAAATTTATCATTATGTATGTACAATTCAACATTTTTCCTCCGCTTTTTATCTCGGATTATGTACACGAAAGTCGAAAGTAGATGGTTTGAATTTCATCTCTTTGTTTCTTTGTTACGATATCACGCGAAAATAGCTAAACAGAATTACTCAAAACTCGGTATTTAAGTTCAGGGATAACTGTGTTGTGGATAGATACTACTTTTCCTCGGGCTGGGGGATATGATTAATAATAATAATAATAATATAATAATAATAATAATAATAATAATAATAATAATAATAATAATAATAACCGAGCTCGATAGCTGTAGTCGCTTAAGTTCGGCCAGTATCCAGTATTCGGGAGATAGTGAGTTCGAACCCCACTGTTGGTAGCCCTGAAGATGGTTTTCCGTGGTTTCCCCATTTTCACACCAGGAAAATGCTGGGACTGTACCTTAATTAAGGCCACGGCCACTTCCTTCCCAGTCCTAGCCCTTTCCTGTCCCATCGTCGCCATAAGACCTATCTATGTCGGTGCGACGTAAAGGAAATAGCAATAATAATAATAATAATAATAATAATAATAATAATAATAATAATAATAATAAACCGAGCGAGTTGGCCGTGCTGTTAGGGGCGCGAAGCTGAGAGCTTGCATTCGGCATCCCTGAAGATGGTTTTCTGTGGTTTCCGATTTCCACACCAGGCAAATGCTGGGGCTCTACCTTAAGGCCACGGCCGCTTCCTTCCCACTCCTAGCCCTTTCCTATCCCATCGCCGCCGCCATAAGACCTATCTGTGTCTGTGTCGGTGCGGCATAACGTAACTTATGCATAATAATAATAATAATAATAATAATAATAATAATAATAATAATAATAATAATAATAATAATAATAATAATATTTAACATGCGTAGTGGTCCATGTAAAAGCAATTTACGGGGAGGAGGGATGAAAAACGAAAATCCACAGCCTGTTTGCAGTCATTCGACCGGGTCAGGATTGTTTGAAGTTGCATTAATGTATATTTGAGTGTCTTGTTTATCAATTCAGGATTGTTTGACGTATGCTATCAATCGATATCGGATGTGAGTTGCAAATCGACAGTTGCAATAACAACAGGACTTCAAAGAATGGCAGTATCATAATGTAATACAGTTACATCACATGTAATTATCGTACTAATGGACGAACAGAAACTATTATAGGCAAGCACAGGAAGATCAGCTGGTGGTTATGTCGTGGAAGATAGGGATAGAAGCAACTCCATATTTCAATCAATCAACAATAAATCTGCCCAAGTGGCAGATTCCATATCAGTTGTTGTACCTAGACTTTTCTTCAATGTTTTCAAAGAACTTTGAAATTTATTGAACAGTTCCCCTGATTCATTATTCCAATCCTTTATTCCTTCCCTATAAATGAATATTTGCCCAATTTGTCCTCTTGAATTCCAAATTTATCTTCATATCTGATATTTCCTTTAAAGCTCAAGTCAAGCTTATTTGTCTATCATTGTCATTCAACGCCATATCTGCATTGACAACCCAGAACATTCCACTTAGTCAAGCATCTCATCTCCTTACTCGCAAGTCTTCCCAGTTCAAAGTTCGCAACATTTTCATAATACTAATAATTGGAGCCTTACCAGAGACTTATATGATATTTCTGTTACATCCTTGCTAAGACCCCCAAAATACCCTCATAACCATGTAAAGAGATCAATAACCTTTCTTTACAACCTTGTTAATGTGATTACCCCAATGAAGATTACTCTTTATATTAACACCTCAGTACTTACAGTGATCCTCATGAAGTACTGTCACCTCATCAAAACAGTAATTAAAATCTGTATGTAATAGAGTCACTGTAGAGTGGAATGAATGAAGCCTCCATCTAGCGGCGAGGATAGGAATTGTGTCGGCTTCCGAAGCCTGTCGCACTCCTCAGGGGCAATGATTAATGACTAGCAGATGAAATGAAATGATAATGGAGAGTGTTGCTGGAATGAAGGATGGCAAGGAAAACCGGAATATCCGGAGAAAATCCTGTCTCGCCTCCGCTTCGTCCAGCACAAAGCTCGCATGGCGTGACCGGGATTTGAACCACGTAACCCAGCGGTGAGAGGCCGTCGCGCTGCCGCCTGTGCCACGGAGGCTCTTACGGGAGGGGGAAGGTGTATGAATAGTAATAACGTAATAACAATACAAATAATACAATATATTTTAAACGGATGTTTTTGCTTATCGACGTTTTCATTATCTTTTAGCATCTGTTTATAATAAGGAGTACAAGCGCCTCATGAGGGGACACATCACCCTTACCCCACCCCCACCTATCTACGCCACTGCTGGGCTATATATTATTTTATTAGTGTACAGTGGCATGGTAATGTTAAGGAGGCCATAACAGGAAATATCAGGTTTCTCCGTTGATATTCGCAGACGTGCGAACTCTGCCGATTTAAGCGGCAAACTCCCCATTTTTCATCGTTCTTCCCGGTCTCCCGATCGCCGAGATCGTTTCCCCGATTTTTAGAGCAGTTTCAGAAATTTGCGTATTATTTTAAACTCCCGCGCGTTTCCTCGTTCTATCGATACATGGCTGAGTATGGCTGATGGATAGTAGTTCTAATAATCACAAGCGGATGGCAGTACGGAGCACGGTGGTCGGCCATGTGCTCCTCTTTGTTCTATAATACAGTCAAATACTCAAATAGATCAATAATAGGAAGTGGAAGATGCAAGTGAGTAACCTAACCTCAGAAGTAGCATGCCATAGACGTCTACCCGGGGCAGGACCTGAATGAGTGCTCGTCTTACATCACGTAGTAATGCTTCTTGGTTGTGTGTCTTAATATTTGTTTTAGCCAAAATGTCAAAAAAGAAATATGATGCAGTGTTTAAAAGCGCTAATAGGGAACTGTTTCCGTGTTTCAGTGAATCCAAGAAGGGACTAACGTTCACATTCTCTACTATATGTAGGTGTGGTTTTTCAGTTGCGCATGGCGAGAAGTGCGATATACTCAAATATGTGCTAACGAAAATAACAAGGAGAGTGTCCAGTGCATGGGCGCCCGCAGGATCTTTTCTTGAATATTTTCTTGAATATAAAAACCAATATAACGTCAGCAACATTAAATTGTTTACAGAAATGTCCGGTTATAACAGATGCTAGATGACTGTCAGTAAGTTCAGTTTATGAAATAATCTGCTATGATATTAAACAATTGAACATCAACCTTCTTAGAATTTCAGGCCTCACTGTCGGCAGCCCTGAAGATGGTTTTCCGTGGTTTCCCATTTTCACACCAGGAAAATGCTGGGGTTGTACCTTAATTAAGGCCACGGCCGCTTTCTTCCTACTCCCAGCCCTTCCCTCTCCCATCGTCGCCATAAGACCTATCTGTGTCGGTGCGATGTAAAGCAACTAGCAAAAAAAGAATTTCAGTGGGGGCGAAGCAACTGGCTAATAAGCTTGTACATCGTCTACACTAATTTCGAATTAATCAGTGGGCTACAGAAAGAGTTCCGAAAGTTATTATTCAAATTTTTACTAATACAGACGCACAAGACTTCTCAAATTGGCTCCATTGCTTAGTCGGCAGGCGTAATTTTACATTGTGTTGCTTCTCCTCTGATAGTGCATGGTTCTCTCGGCACGGTGAACATAATATCCATCTGGAGTTTTATCATATTATTTAAGAAATCTGCCATATTGACTTTAGGGTTATGAATAGTGTGCATATTTTGTTTTAATGCACTTTTTTGAAACCCGTCGAATGAGCCTACAGTTCTAGGTTTACCGGTGTAGATTACAAAGTACTCGTGTGTGCATCCTTGGTGTAAGCACCACTGATACTAAAAATATGTATATAAATTTATTCATATTTATGTATCTAATTGTATATTAAATGAAGTTGAATCGTAGTGTAGGAAAGCTACTGGAATGAGCTCCCAGTTACGGTCAACGGTATTCTGAAGGAAAGAAGTCAGCTCGCGGACGAAACTGTCTTTACATAGACCGACTTTGTTGGACGGAGTGAAAGATAGGTAGCTTCTGGATATCTTCTTTGTAAGTTGGAAGTAACAGATATGAAAGTATTTAGAATACCGGTATTTGCTCGTCATAATTTATTATTTGCATAATTTTCGTGTCGATTTCCCACTTTCAGTACATAAAGCAACAACACGGTTTAACCCGGAAAAGTACTAAATAGTACAATTTTATTACTCAATCATACAGACAGCGTGCTTCATGGCTCTTCTTGTTATAAAGCTAAATATCCGTCTCTGTGTTGTAGTGGTTAGAGTGATTGGCTGCAACCCCCTGGAAGACCAGGTTCGATTCCCAACTCTGCCACGAAATTTGAAAAGTGGTTCGAGGACTGGAACGGGGTCCACTCGGGCTCGGGGACTCGATTCTCACCTGTGTCATCCTCGAAGTGGTTTTCCGTAATTTCTTACTTCTTCTGCAGTCAAATGCCAAGATGGTACCTAACTTAAGCCACGGCCGGTTCCTTGTCTATCCCTTCCAATCTTCCCATCCCCCACAAGGCCCCTGTTCAGCATTGCAAGTGAGGCCGCCTGGGTGAGGTACTGGTCCTCTTCTCCAGTAATATCCCCGACCAAATGCCTCACGCTCCAAGACGCTGCCTTTGAGGCGGTAGAAGTGGGATGCCTTGCTGAGTCCGGAGGAAAAACCGACCTTGGAGTGTAAACGGATTAATTAAATAAATAAAGAAAGAAAGAAATAATAAAGCAAAATTTGGCTGTATGCCAGTCGTATATGACAGGAATGACTTGATCATCAAATAGCTGTGATTTATGACACATCAGCCAAATTTATGGTGTCACCATTTGAGGCCAGCAACATTAACACAATAATCAAATTTCTACGCGGTTTGAGTAATGTAGTCGTCGGCTTGCATTCGGGAAATAGTGAGATCGAACCCTACTCTCAGAGATGGTTTTCCGTTGTTTCCCCATTTTTTATGCTGAAGCCGTACCTTAAGTATGTTCACAGTCGCTTCCTTCCCTTTCCCATCCCCATGAGACCTGTCAGTGTCGGCGGGTCGTAAAACCGGTTGCAGAATCAATCATTCATTCAATCAATCAATCAATCAATCAATCAATCAATCAATCAATCAATCAAATTCGACAGTTGGTTAGCTGTCACCTGGTCTGCGTTCTTGCAGTATCTCGGGGTAGAGGGATGAGCCATTCACAGGACAGTCGCAATGCCGCCGTGTACAATTTGTGGTTGTCGGCAATCACCACATCGAACCAATTCAGTAGTTGGATGCAATTAACTGTAATGGTGGCCGGCTCCATGGCTAAATGGTTAGTGTGCTAGCCTTTGGTCATAGAGGTTCCAGGTTCGATTCTAGGGACGGTCGGGAATTGTAACCATCATTGGTTAATTCCGCTGGCACGACGGGTGGGTCTGTGTCTGTCTTCATCATTTCATCCTGATCACGATGCGCAGGTCGCCTACCGGAGTCAAATCAAAAGACCTGCACTTGGCGAACCGAACATATCCTCGGACACTCCCGGCACTAAAAGCCATACGCCATTTCATTTCAGCTGTAATGGTTCTTAAGTTTTACATAGGTAGCCGCCAAATTCCACTCCAAGCACCATTTAGGCTACAGCTGGCAGCACAGCTATCATCGAAAGAGTACCAACGTCATATTTAAATGAGGAATTCCTCCACCATATGAAGCGTGGTTGAATCTTAATCAACCGGTTAAATTATGTTCAACGGCAACCGTGAAATAACGACTGTCGTGAATTTTATATATATATTACAAAACGTAGGAAGGCGGTTTAAAAAAAAGATGGATTGATTTTTCTCTTCCGTGCCTCTTGGCATTTCTTTCTAACAAGGGGAACACCAGGCGTGGTTTTTTCTTTTTTCAGTCATAATTTCCCTAACGAGAGGTCATCACCCCATTGTAAATTTGCCAGCGAATGAGAAGCCTACGTTCGGTCAGTTGCGACAAAGAAGGACACTGAAAAAATTGTCGTGGGTCTTAAGGATTACGCGATATAGGGCCACTTCTACTTCCTACGGTTAACGTAACGCTTAACTCCCGGGTAGCGCTATCGTCACCGTAAATCGTAGTCACCCGGCGCGTAAATTATCGCTCATTTCAAGGGTCCGATAAGACTTCATCTGCCGGGCAAGTCTTGAGAGTTGAATATTATTAGTTGTATTTTTGTGATCTACAACTTAAATTAGCTCAGTATGTTTATAAAAACATGATAGGTACCGTAACAGTGATCGATATTGTACTCCAGGTTTTAAATCATGAGTTGCATCACAGCATCAGTCACATGACTCTCTCGCGTCTACAGTGTCGGGGACATTAGCTGTATATGAAGCTTTCTCGAGATAAATCTACAAGGGTACAGAATCAAAACCTCAAATCATCTCAAATAGACTTCAATGGATGTAATTTTTAATTTAATTTTTCAGTTTACAAACACCCGTTTAATTTGTTATATATGCTGAAATTTTCGAAGGCCTTCTCGTAGCATAATAACTAAGGCACTCGCCTCGTAATATGAGGTACACAGGTTCGAGTTCCCGTTATGCCGGATTTTGTAAACAGTTCCAAATAGAGGATCGTAGAGGCACAGAAGCCTTCAGACAGAATACTCAAAAGGCCCACTGTCGGCAGCCATGAAGATGGTTTTCCCGTGGGTTATCATTTTCACACCAGGCAAATGCTGAGGCTGTACCTTATTTAAGGCCACGGCCGCTTCCCTCCAACTCCTAGGCATTTCCTATCCCTTCGTCGCCATAAGATCTATCTGTGTCGGTGCGACGTAAAAAGCCAATAGCTTTGTTCCATTAAGGGGATACGGAACGGTCAAAATTGTCAAAAACATCATATTTTATTTTTATTTATTTTATGAATCTCTGAAGTGTCTCTCTTTTTTTTTTTTTTTTTTTTTTTGCTAGTTGCTTTACGTCGCACCGACACAGATAGGTCTTATGGCGACGATGGGACAGGAAATTGGCTAGGAGTGGGAAGGAAGCGTCCGTGGCCTTAATTAAGGTACAGCCCCAGCATTTGCCTGGTGTGAAAATGGGAAACCACGGAAAACCATTTTCAGGGCTGTCGATAGTCGGGTTCGAACCTACTATCTCCGGAATATTGGATACTGGCCGCACTTAAGCGACTGCAGCTATCGAGCTCGGTAGTCTGTTCTTTTTTTTTTTTTTGCTAGGGGCTTTACGTCGCACCGACACAGATAGGTCTTATGGCGACGACGGGATAGGAAAGGCCTAGGAGTTGGAAGGAAGCGGCCGTGGCCTTAATTAAGGTACAGCCCCAGCATTTGCCTGGTGTGAAAATGGGAAACCACGGAAAACCATCTTCAGGGCTGCCGATAGTGGGATTCGAACCTACTATCTCCCGGATGCAAGCTCACAGCCGCGCGCCTCTACGCGCACGGCCAACTCGCCCGGTAGTCTGTTCTTTAAAATGATGTACGGTATAATACATTATAGTTTAACCATTAAAAGTTGCCACAATTTTAATTTATACTTTTGCTAACAATGAGAAAATCGTCAGTAATGGCTGCGAAACCGAGTCGAATTACATTGCCAGAACTCTGCGATTATGAAGGCTAGGATGTAGGGAGTTTTTTCAATCAAGAGTACCTTCCTTACCTTTTAATTCTGTAGTGGCTATACTGCACTATTTTTCATTATCTTTTGTTTATTCCTTGTGTATTCCATGACATGTATTTCCATGGTTACTACTTAGAGTTGTTTATTTTTGATGTGATTCGAGCTAATTAGCTGTGAATATTCAGCAATTCAAGTTCAAAATGCCAAGAAGTAATCTTGTTTTTAAGAAAGGAAGGAAGAATTGCTAAATGTTTGGTATTACAGGAGTTAGGACTGAAAGTATGAAGGAATTGTGTGAATGTCATGAAGAAGTTGGACAGAGACAGACTACGGAAAGCAGAAAGAATGGCTCAGGAAGTGCAGAAAAAAGCTAGGCAGTCCAGCGACAAGGCTGAACGGAAGCTAGAAGACCTGTATGAATCATAGGAAGATCCAGATTCTCCTTCATTTGGGGCAGGGATGCACTGAAATATGAACACGTGTATGGAAAAATTTTAATTGCAGTTTTGTCAGCTTCCATTTTTTTAAAAATATATGTTCCTTTTTCTAGGTGACTTTATCACAGAGCTGTGCAATTTTCATCATGAATTTGTCTCGTATTGGTTAATATTTTAATGGAGGGATTTCCTTATTTAAGTACAACTGTTTGGAATTTGGCTGATTTTTTAAAGGAAAAATCATTCGATTTCTTCACTGTTTAAAAAATATATGTATCTGAGTCCCCTTAAGTCCCACTAAGAACGCTCCGTCAATATGTCAAGTAAGGTTTGAATGAAATGTGACATAAGTTTCATTTTCATAACTTTATTGGATCCTGTGGAAAAGGAACATGAATTAAACAAATTTAACATTGGTAATATAGGCGGCTCGTATCCTCTTAAAGATCTTTAGTGAACGATAGGAGGTAAGTACTTCTAAAACAATACACGCATTTATCTTTTCTAGTTACTGGGGTGCCCATCAGAATTAATAGTCGGTTTTCTGGAATCTCTTCCAGCCGATATGCGTAAGTTAGGTGGCTGTTCTGCCTCATATGTACCAGCATAATTGGTTGTTTTTCATTTGCTATCCTGTGGTAAACCACAGAACGAAGAAAGAGAGGGAGATAAGGAAATGGTCAGCTGGTTTCCTGTCCTTTATCTTTCTCCCTTAATATCGATATCATGTGATACTGAGACCGTTCTATGACACGTCTCCGCAGAGCTGCTTTCCCCAAACACACATACATGCCTATACACTGACATGCCAATAGGGTGATCAACTGTTGGAGAAAGGGATGAGGGACAAGAAAGTAAAAAAAACGGGGACATTCTACAGTTTGGGGGAATAGGTATATTTTTAGCTGTACCTATTTTTAAAACGACAAAAATGTTTACATTTTCAAAAGCATTGTGTTGCCACATCCCCCCCTTTTTTTGCCAAGAATACTCTTACTAATGTAATAACACTAAAAATAAATTTCATTCGTCTTTATTGAACAATTTATTTTCCAGTCTGTGGGTTTCCCTTCATCCATGAGAAACACTGAAAGTCTTCTTGCAAAGTTTACAAAACACCTTGTGGACGTTACTTCCATCAGGAGATAGGAGTGGCTTGTTGGTTTCCCACTTTGCATCGAGGCAGGCTTCCAAAAGAAGTTAAAATCAACAGCTGTCTTTATTGATCTGACAAGTGCATATGATACTGTCTGGCGACATGGACTAATACTTAAAGTGCTGGAAGTAATCCCCTGCTTGGAAATTGCAAACCTAATTTCCAACATGCTCTGTGAGAGAGAGTTTGTAGTATTCCTAGGTGATTCTAAAATTCGCAAAAGAAAATTAAATAACGGTCTGCCACAGGGATCAGTATTGGCCCCAGTTCCCTTCAACCTATACATCCATGACTTACCACCAACCACAGCTACTAAGTCCATCTATGCAGACGACATTGTATTGGTAGCTCAAAGCAGAAATTTTGAGGATGAAGAAGGCATTCTTTCAGCAGACTTGGTCAAAATGGCAACTTTCTTCAAGTCTTGGAGTTTGATCCCAAGTGCTTCTAAGACCGAGGTTTCATGTTTTCATCTCAACAACCGGCTCGCAAACTATGAGCTATCTGTCTTATTCCTTGGTGAAAAACTAAAGTACAACCCGTTCCCGAAATATCTAGGAGTCACACTGGACAGAACTCTGAGCTACAAAGAACATCTCACCAAGCTCTCTCACAAAATCGCTACAAGGAATAACATCCTACACAAGCTTTGTGGCAGTTCCTGGGGAGCCTCGGCTGACTGCTTGCGATTAACGGGTATCAGTCTTGTCTACTCTGCAGCGGAATACTGTGCCCCAGTATGGCTGGAAAGTGCACATATGCATCAAGTGGATACTAAGTTGAATGATACCATGCGTTGCATAACTGGTACTGTAAAGTCAACAGCTCGCCACTGGTTACCCGTACTTAGTCATATCCTACCACCCCACCTGAGGAGAAAGGAAGCTCTGCTGAGAGATGCGAAGAAGATCTGGTCATCTCCCTCATTACCAGTTCACCAGGAATTTTGTTACCTATCGCCACGACGACTTCGATCTACGAGACCAGCAAGTATACTCGCTGGTCAACTCTTGAGGGATAATTTTAATCTAAACGAGAGCTGGTGGGATGAGTGGTAAATTTAAACATCTGGAACAAATGCTCATGACCTAAATCCCACCCTGAAAATGAAGGGATTCGACCTCCCAAGAAAACTATGGTGTCGCCTCAACAGACTGAGAACTGGGCATGGATGCTGCAATTTCTTACGCCATAAGTGGGGTTGGATGAATTCTCCAATGTGTGAATGCAATGAAGAGGAGCAGACCATGGACCATGTCGTCCTGCGCTGCCCTCTTCATGCCTACTCCGGAAGCCCCAGCGACCTGTTTCATCTTTCAGAAAGTGTTGTAGAGTGGCTGAAACACTTGGGCCTGGACTTATAAATTTGTAGTTATACTCGTAATCACCATACGATTAAATAAATAAATAAAAAAATAAAAAAATGCGTTTAGTTTTTTTCCTTTTGCCTTCTGGGGTTTAAATGATGATTGTCCTTTTTGTGACGAAGTAGAAGTACAGTCTTCACTATCCTACGTCGAATCCATTAAAAAATCACAACAGTTTAAAGAACTCCAGTTAACACAACACGTCTATATTGATGCGCTTCGTGCTACAGAATGGACACACACGCCATGCCGCACCGTTCCACGGACTAACGGTGATTCGGAAGTAGGAAGGCACATCCGGAACACTTCTCCAAAGATGCTATAACCTACTTCCTTGCACTTTCAAAGCTCATACTGTTGGCAACGCTACGCTATTTTTAGTTGAAGCTAGATGGCAAGAGAGTTACGTATTGTGAAAATTTACACCGATGACAACATGAAAATAGTTCAGATAGAAAACGAAACAATTGCGGAACAAATGAGTCCCGCGCGGGACATTTACAAAATACCTTAAAATGCGGGACGGTTCCTCACCGTACATTCCAAAGTGTCATGGAACAGCAGTATTTTAAGGTAATAGTCCATGGCGCCAGCGTAACGTGACATCGTGGAAATGCCCAGACCAGTATCGGGTGCGATCTGACATTTCGAGGTTGTGCGATTCCATGGCTAAATGGTTAACATGCTGACCTTTGGTCCAAGGTGTCCCGGGCAATATTCCAGGTCGGGTCGGGTATTCTAACTTTCATTAGTTAATTCCTATGGCTCGGTGGCTGGGTGTTTATGCCATCCTCAGTATGAGATTTCATCTTAGGTAAGGCCCTATCCTCACAGACGCGCAGGTCGCTGGTATGGTGCCAACTCCTCGGCTGGCCTCTCCGGAGGTCACATGCCATTATTATTATTATTATTATTATTATTATTATTATTATTATTATTATTATTATTATTATTATTATTATCATCTCGAAGTTGAGTGTAAACACCATCTGTGCTGGTCGTGGCAAGGTGACGTGAATTGTCATCTTTCGAACGGGACATGATTAATGGGGGCTAGATGGATGGAACTTTCCATTTTGAAGTTGTGCGGACATTAAACATTCCTCGATCGATGGTGGCACATGTGTATCGGGAATCCCTTGTGACAGACATACCACCCACATTGAACAGTGCAGTGGCCGACCATGGATGTTCAGTGATCGCGATTAGCGGCGTCTGGCTAGTATTTCCCGTGGTAACACACAAGCCATATTGTCTCCGATAACATCCATATTCAATGCAGGAGGTACTAGATGCATATTCAGCAGGTTAGTGCAGTTTTCTTTAGCGTCAATGGGATATGGGAGCACAAGACCTACCAGAGTGCCCTTGTTAACACCACGACACCGGGGGCAGCGTCTCGCCTATAAACAACTGTTCCAGTTGTTTCGAGCTATGATAGGGTTCGGATATGGCGCAAGCGCCATGAAGCCATGGACCCCAGTTGTCAACAAGGCACCATACAAGCTAGTGGTGGCTCCATAATGGTGTGCAATATTTTTTGCAAGTTGCTTTACGTCTCACCGACACAGACAGGTCTTATGGCGATGATGGGACAGGAAGGAGCTAGGAGTGGGAAGGAAGCGGCAGTGGCCTTAAATACGTACAGCCTGGTGTGAAAATGGGGAAACCGCGGAAAACCATCTTCCGGGCTGCCGACAGTGGGGTTCGAACCTACTATCTCCCGAATACTGGCTACTGGCCGCAATTAAGCGACTACAGCTATCGAGCTCGGTCATAATGGTGTGGGGTATATTCATGTGGCATGGGCTGGATTCGCTGATCCACCTGAACAGGTCGTTGATCAGTGACTGCTACGTTGAACTGCTTGATGACCACTTGCAACCCTTCATGGACTTCGCGTACCCCTACAACAGTGAGATATTCCAGTATGCACCTTGCCATTGGGCGGTTATAGGGAAACTGCAAAAACCTATAGTGACGCCAAAACGACGTCCACTAGGCAAAATGAGGAGTGAGAGAGTTTGTCATTGCTTTCCTCACTTGGCCAGAACGTCCTATAAAAGCTACTCATGAGTAGCACTTTTAATAACACTGACACTGAATATCATTACTCAGCAGCTTCCATAATGTCACATACATAAACGGGACTTCATCTATGTGATCCCCAGGTTTCTTACATTTTTAACAAATTGCTTTACGTCGCTCCGACACAGATTGGTCTTATGACGACGTTGGAATAGAAAAGGACTGGGAGTGGGGAGGAAGCGACCATGGTCTTAATTAAGGTACAGCCCTGGCATTTGCCTGGTGTGAAAATGGGAAAACATGGAAAACCAACTTTAGGGCTGCCGACGATGGGGTTGGAACACACTGTCTCCCGAATCCAGGCTGACAGCTACGTGATTGAAACCGCGCAGCCACTCGCTCGTTAAAATTATAGCTAAGATACGACAAGTTCTTATTTATTTTGGGTGATTTTAAGTATGGGGTAATTCTGAAGGCTTACAAGAGAAAGGATGCCGAAGTAAAAATGAAATGAAATGGCGTATGGCTTTTAGTGCTGGGAGTGTCCGAGGACAACTTCGGCTCGCCAGGTGCAGGTCTTTTGATTCGATGCCCATAGGCGACCTGCGCGTCGTGATGAGGATGAAATGATGATGAAGACGACACATACACCCAGCCCCCGTACCAGCGTAATTAACCAATTAAGGTTAACGTTCCCGACCCTGCTGGGAATCGAACCTGGGACCCCTGCGACCAAAGGCCAGCACGCTAACCACTTAGCCATGGAGCCGAACGATGCCGAAGTAAATAGGTTTCTAAAGCAATAAACAAGAAATAGCTGGAAAACCTACCTCCAGAAACTATCTAACGTTTGATCAATGATTAGCATCTTTAAGGCCCGGTTTCATCAAGCAGGGTGGAATAGATTCTAACCCTGGGTTTATTAACTTCGGGTTAAGATTTTAACTCGTTCTCGCGAGTCACGCGTTTCACCGAGCGATTTCGGCAGAGGGTTTACTAACTCTCGCCGGAAACAGCTACCGTACCAATCAAGGAGGCTGTGACTGAAAATGACAGGTTATGAACACACATTTTGTGCTATTCTTTGTTGCGCAGTACTGCATTTTTGTTTTCCTCCACAGTTCCGTGGTAGCCTGATTTATTCTTTCGCAATAGGCCTGAGAGCAATGATAGAAGAAATGGAAGAGGTTCAAAAGAGAAACTGAAGCACAAATAAGCCATTACTTATGGAGTTAGTCACCAAGTATCAAATCATTATAGAATGATGGAGACGGATAGGTGAGACTGAAAGAAAAAGAGAGCCACACGGAAAGAACTTAAAGGGTAATTTAATACCATTGACCACTTGGCAGTGTGAACTAGCAAACAACTAAAACAGTTCTACAAAAATGTTAATGATAAAGCTGCAGACACTTTAGGGACCATTCTGCAGATGGTAGCTTTTCATACCCCAGTACTGTCTCCGACCATTACCGTGTATGAAATGACCCTGTGGTGTCAAATCTTAATGCAATCATAACCTGCATAAAGGGAGGATGTTTCTGTCTGTCATGTATTCTGATCTCTCGCGAATTTCATCGACGACCTTACTAACGCCGGTTTTCGACAGCCTATACCTCTTCAGAAATTGTTCCTTGGGTAGATTTTGAAAAGAGTTCCTCCTCATAGGTCCATTTCTGTTAGGAACGCCATTTAACATACATACATACATACATACATTATCATTATAGACTGTTATGCCTTTCAGCGTTCAGTCTACAAGCCTATGTGAATTTACTAAACGTCACCACAATCCTCTATTTGCAACTAGTGCTGTGGCCTCATTTAGTTCTACACCTCTTATCTTTAAATCGTTAGACACTGAGTCTAACCATCGTCGTCTTGGCCTATCACTACTTCTCTTATCCTCCATAACAAAGTCCATTATTCTCCTAGGTAACCTATCCTCCTCCATTCGCCTTACATGACCCCACCACCGAAGCCGGTTTATGCGTACAGCTGCATCCATCGAGTCCGTTCATAAATTAGTCTTTATCTCCTCATTCCGAGTACCCTCCTGCCATTGTTCCCACCTGTTTGTACCAGCAATCATTCTCGCTACTTTCATGTCTAAATACAACAACTCTGCATCCAACAAATGATTTACAGCAGCCATTTTGCGTTAAGTCTCTAGTTAACTGTTTAACCCACGTGAAAGTAGGAGTTAACTGCGATCTTAAACCTAGAGTTAAATTAGCCAATCAGATCGCCTCGCGGGCGAATTCAAATGGGCTTTGCGAGGCTGTGTTGATGAAACAGAATGAATAGTCAAATTCAGAGTTAAAACTGTGTAACGCGGGGTTAATGTTTAACCCACGTTGATGAAATAAAATGAAATGGCGTATGGCTTTTTAGTGCCGGGAGTGTCCTAGGACAATTTCGACTCACCAGATGCAGGTCTTTGGTTTGACCCCCGTAGGCGACCTGCGCGTCGTGATGAGTATGAAATGATGATGAAGACGACACATACTCCCAGCCCCCGGGCCAGCGGAATTAACCAATTATGATTAAAATTTCAACCCTGCCGGGAATCGAACCCGGCCCCCTGTAGCCAAAGGCCAGCATGCTAACCATTTAGCCATGGTGCCGGACCACGTTGATGAAACTCGGCCTAAGAAGAAAGCTATTCCTCATCAAGCACTTAGTAGCTGGATGAAAGATTTTGTCGATCATATTACGCCTCAAACAGTATCCGTACATTCCTCCAGTTAACTACAGTGGTAAATACACATCGTCATGCTCTTTTAGAACAGTTTGCTCTGCAAGAATGGGATTGTGTATTCAAATTTTGTTCAAATAGAGCCGCAGGAAACGATCATATCTACTATCTAATTCTATATAATTTGCCAGTTTCCATCAAAATACTATTGTTTACACTATTTCTAGAATTCTGAAAAAGCTATACATATACCATTCCGATTGGACCACACACATAATTATTGTTCCAATTTTAAAACATGGAAAACCGAGCAAGTTGCCGCGCGGCTTAGGTCATGTAGCTATCAGCTTACATTCCGGAGATTGTGGGTTCATACCCCACTGTCGGCAGCCCTGAAGATGATTTTCTGTGGTTTCCCATTTTGACACCAGGAAAATGCCGGGTTTGTACCTTAATTAAGGCCACATTCTCTTACTTCCCACTTCTAGTCCTTTCTTATACCAACGTCGCTATAAGACCTATCTGTGTCGGAACGACGTAAAGCAAATTGTTAAAAAAGAATTAAGAAACCTGAGAAGGACCTAAATGAAGTTGCCTCATACAGACCATTCGTACTGTCATCGTATGTTTGCAAGACATTTAAAGGACATCATTGCGACTAGAATTGTGGCTCGAACACAATAATCTACTACCAACTACTGAGTATGCTTTTCGAAAATCTCGAAGCATCTTACAAAACCTTAAAATATTGATGATGGATATAAAACTTACATACAGAACACAACGTTGCCTCATCGTCGTATTTCCAAATCTTTCTGGAGCTTATGACAACGTGTTCGTACCTATGCCGGCCCCGTGTTGTAGGGGTAGCGTGCCTGCCTCTTACCCATAGGCCCCGGGTTCGATTCCCGGCCAGGCCAGGGAATTTTACCTGAATCTGAGGGCTGATTCGAGGTCCACTCACCCTACGTGATTACAATTGAGGAGCTATCTGACGGTGAGATAGCGACCCCGGTCTCGAGAGCCAAGAATAACGGCCGAGAGGATTCGTCGTGCTGACCTCACGGCACCTCGTAGTCTGCAGGCCTTCGGGATGAGCAGCGGTCGCTTGGTAGGCCAAGGCCCTTCCAGGGCTGTTGTGCCATGGGGTTTGGTTTGTACCTATACTCATCCGTAAACTGCATTTAATAGGTCTGCTTGATATCTGTTTGCGCGGAATTTACGGATTACTGAGCTGCCGTCCATCCGCCTCCATGAGAGTAGTTTATACGACGCTCGTACAGTTTCTATGGGGATGAGTCTTCTTTTGCGTAGCATTTACACATTGGTGTTAGACACCATGTTTAACCCTGCTGTAAAAGTTCTACAGTATGCTGTCGATATCTGTATATACAGGGTGGTCGAAAACAACGCGAACCGGGCATATGAGCGCTAAAGGGTTGGTCATATCGATAAATAATTCGATATCACACGCCGTTGTCGTTTTATCAGCTGCTGAGGTTAGGTAATCAGATCGCCTCGCGGGCGAATTCAAATCTATATATTAAAAAAATATGAAAACTAAATTCAGTCAGTCCGGCCGTTCTGTCCGGTCGATTTCCTTCATTTTTTTAAACTGAAAGTTATTCATGCACAGATTTGTCACCAGGAACTACAAATCACTTAACTTCCGTCTTCCTCAAATTATTTGATGTTTTCAATTTTTTGTCTCTTTGAAGCAATCATATCTTTGGTTCTAATTGAGGTACGGAGTTCGTTTTGGCCTAAGAACACTCAGTGGATCGAGCTCTTTCATTTCAGCTCTTAACTATTCAAATTGGTTGATTCTGAGGAAACTTATGAGTGCACATTCAATTTGACGTCTCATTTCTTCAACTTTTTTTTCTCATTGAAGCAATCATATCTTTCGTTCTAATTGAGGTATGCAGTTCGTTTTGGACTAAAAACACTCAGTGGATCAAGCGCTTTCTTTTGAGGTAATAACTACTTAAATTGGTAGATTCTGAGAAAAGTTATGAGTACATTTGTCTCCATGATGAAGATCTTTGAAGGACTTTTTAACAGTTCGGCGGGTAGTGTTGTTCCAAGGAACGTTTAATTCAATTTCTTTGTGTGATGTATCTTCAAGTGTTTTATTGACACAATATTACATTCTCATTAACTCGAAACTTTGCAAATACATCCGTGAGGATAGTAACGAACAACACCATACTTTGTACATTGCGAGCGGAGCCAGCGGGAAACTGCTAGTGAGCTTGAATCTGCTCGTGGCTGAAGACAGACTTGAGAGCCATGCAGAGAAATCAGCTTTTAAAACAAACACACCGTGGGTTTCAGCCGGTGCCACCGTAGCGTACTTGCTATGGCTCGGAGGTCTGTGTTCAAATTTTTCCCCTGGTGAACGTTCTTTTTTTTTTTGATTGGTGCTCTCAGTGGCGGTTTCTGGTATAGCGCAATGGAGCAATGAACCTCCAGTTTATATCAAATTTTATTCAACTATTTAATATTCATAACTCCCTTGTCAATCTCGAAGCTTTTGCTTAGCCCATCTATCCGTAATATACTCGTACTGGCTTTCAATTCATGTGAACTGCGCACGTTCCGTGGCTGGATACTTGTCTGAAATGAACCCCCTTGGAAGGAAATCTCTCCGTCCGTACCTGGGTGAAGGGAGCGGCGAGGTGCGGGGGGACATCGGCCGGCACGTAGACAAGACCAGGATATCGCAGAAACGCATGCGGAATATGCCACTCTCTCTAGTCGTGTTGTCGGGGGGTGTTGGAGCAAGGTCTGTCTAGACTGACCTTGTGTTGGGGTAAGTATGTGCCTGCCATCTGTTGCCCTTAC
This sequence comes from Anabrus simplex, assembly GCF_040414725.1. Classification (NCBI taxonomy): domain Eukaryota; kingdom Metazoa; phylum Arthropoda; class Insecta; order Orthoptera; family Tettigoniidae; genus Anabrus; species Anabrus simplex. Next base: position 954,337,857 of record NC_090266.1, on the reverse strand, counting down.
AGGAATTCAACTACGTAGCAGAAAATAGTGCAAATAATTAGCGCTAGTGTTGAAGAGCATCATTACTGCCAGCAGTCACATTAAACTGCCAAATTCCAATTGATGTCTTTTCCCAAATACATCAATATTTACTAAACATCTGTTCATTTGCCCTCTTTGGAATAATTACTTTTTTGAGAGAAAATTAACTTAAACATCACTGAGGCAAAGAGTAGCGGGAATGTAATACCAAAGAAAACGCTAATTGCCTAGCCGCAGGAGTTCTTAAAATTAAGTTACCAACATTGCGAACATACATCCCTAAAGTTTACTCTGTTTTTCAAGTGTGATGCTAGTGTTTACAACAGTTTGCAATAGTTATCATAATTCATAATATTATTGTACGCTGTGCAAGCGTGTGAGTGTTTTTCTGCACTGTTGTGCCGTTCAGAAACTTAATTTTTAGGACAAAGTTTTTCCACCATCACGTCGAAACGGCTGGATAGATCTCAACCAAATTTCATATTTAGAGTATACTCATCCCGGGGAAGGTTTCGATATGCATATCATTTTAAAATCATTGAATCGACGGGGGTTTATAGGAAAACCAGAAAGGTTTTTCCACCATCACGTCGAAACGGCTCGATAGATCTCTACTAAACTTCATATTTAGAGTATACTCCTCCCGGGGAAGGTTTCGATATGCATATCATTTTAAAATCTTTGAATACACGGGGGTTTATAGGAAAACCAGAATGGTTTTTCCACCATCACGTCGAAACGGCGGGATAGATCTCAACCAAACTTCATATTTAGAGTATACTCCTCCCGGGGAAGGTTTCGATATGCATATCATTTTAAAATCTTCGAATACACGGGGGGTTTATAGGAAAACCAGAATGGTTTTTCCACCATCACGGCGAAACGGCTGTATAGATCTCAACCAAATTTCATATTTAGAGTATACTCATCCCGGGGAAGGTTTCGATATGCATATCATTTTAAAATCTTTGAATAGGCGGGGGTTTATAGGAAAACCAGAATGGTTTTTCCACCATCACGTCGAAACGGCTCGATAGATCTCAACTAAACTTCATATCTAGAGTATACTCATCCCGGGGAAGGTTTCGATATGCATATCATTTTAAAATCTTTGAATACACAGGGGGTTTCTCCATTTTCTCTTATACTATTGATTTTCTGTAAACTTCGTTTACCGTACGTGAAACGACTCTTCATTATAAACAACTTTCGTTATGTTCATAATTTACCTTACTCTTTACATGACGGAGAAATTTACAATTTTCTGCTGGTATCATGCTCTGCATTGAGTGACCGACAGACCGACAACGAACCTACAGGTTACCATGGCAACGTCTCTGACTGCATGCCAGCAGGGAAGTAACGTATTGCCATTTTCCTCATCATGCTTTTAAATTCGTGGTTGTTCATTGGGTAGGAGGCAGGAGAGGCGTCAATCGGCCTATCTGCGGGATATTGGCGGAATATCGTTGGATGTTATAACCGCCTTCGAATAGATTAAGTAATAACACCATTAGTCATCTTCTTATTATTTGTTTACCTAAGAATCACTGGACCTAAATTTCTCCTCTGTTACCGCTTTATTATATCCATAACTCACACTAGCATAATTTATTGAGGGGCATTTGATTTTCCAATACATTAACTTGGCATTTACATATTTGTCGTTATCCGGTTGTCCTCAGTTATAATCCATTTTCTATTACTTTCAACTTTCTTAACTGTATTATTTTCTTCCTTAATTACGCCGTATGTACGCGAGTGCTACAAACTACTGGATGTATTTCCACCAATACTCATATTTAGAATACACCTGTCCTTGATAGGTTTTAGGGCAAATATTGTTTCTAAATCCCTGAACTGACTGGGGGTTTATGCGAAACCGAAACAGTGATTTTGCATTTCCACAAAATATACACAACCAACGTTAATTTAAATCTACCTGCCTTGGTAGAAATTAATTTCTAAACCTTTTTTCTCATGTGCATCATTTCGATACGAGGATTAATAAGGGAGATATCATTAACGGACCGTTTTTTTTGTACAAGTCCCATCGGACTTTACTCACGAGCGGGTGCGTGTAAAGCGTATTCCTTACAACTTGAAAACTACTGAAGACATTCGAACCAAAATTCATATTTAGCATCCACCTGTCCAAAGGTAGGTTTTAAACGTAAATAACATTTCATGTTCCGGAATGGACTGGCGGTTTATAGGGAACCGAAATGGTGATTTTACTCTTCCACAATATATACAGAACAAGACCAACCTGACTGGAAATCGACCAAACGTGATGGAATTCCACCTCTAAACCTTTTTTTTTTCATGTGCATTTTTTCGTCAGGAGGATTAATAAGGGAGATATCATGAATGGTCAGTTTTGCAGGTTAAGTCCAGCGGACATAGCCAAAAAGGTGTTTTACATGGAGCAGATTCCTTATCTATATAAATCAAATCGTAACGACTGTGTGCCTCTACACTGACTATTTTGGCGAAATTTTCGTACAGCTTTCCGTTTAAGGGGTAATAATGACCATCTGCATAATTTTTGGTTTAGTTTCCTGAAAGTCCTAATTTTTACCCGCCTCGCCCAAAATCCAGATTGCGGCATAATCTGCCAGAAGAAAAAGAAGATAATTGAAATTTGACAAAATTATACGTTTTAGCCTGTAACGAACGGAAAACATCCAAGATCATTAAATTTTTCACTTTTTATCCCCGAAGAATATCGAAATATGCAGGCAATTTTAATCATGGTGCAGACCTTCGGAAATTCCTATCACATAACAGATTGCACAATCTCCGTTCAATTTGGAATGATCCACAACCTTGGTCTTATGACTTTTTGCCGTATCTGTATCCCTTTTACGTTTGAGTTTTCTCTATTAATGGATGTTAAGTCAATTTGGAATTTTCACATGCATAATTCATACCTTCGATTACTTATATGAAATACAGAATCATCAAACTCTTCACGAAAATTGGCCCACCCAGTAGCCATATATGAGCCAAATGCTATGTATGTAGCTGTCACATAATTATCCGAAAAGTAATGTAATTTGAGATAATCTTACAAGAACGTTACCCTGTTCCACGTTTCTAACTCAATCTGACCCAAGAATAGATGGCATATCATAGGACCAGCCATTTAGGCCACTAAATGCGGCGTGTCTTATGGTATAATCCTTTGTCGATATGACGTACGTTTAGTAGCAGTTAATCTGTAAATGAAGGTCTTCAATATTGTAAACACGCATATACTTTCGTATGTCGATCTATATATATTCACTGATGTCGATTTGTAGCGATCGAGAAAGGGTGGGTCTGCTATTGTAATCAGTACTCCCCACACCGACTTTGACTGGCAGTATGAAAGGGTTCCTTCTCCAACTCCTGTGTAACTGTCATTAGTAAGGAAGGTCTACAATTGTAATGAATAGTTCACTTCTCGATTTGACTTGCAGAAGGCAAGTGAGCATGCAGTTTTGTCTAAAACTCCCCTACCTGATTGTGTTTGGCAGTAGGCAAGGGTGCCCGCCATTATAAAGAAATGTCCTCATCTAAAATGTGACTGGCATTAGGCATAGTGGCCTGCTATTTTGATGGAAACTCACCAACTTGGTGTGACTGGCAGTAAGCTGGCTGGAAGTAGGAAAATGGGCCTGGCATTATAATGATAACTGCACAACTCAATTTCGAGTGATAGTAGAGTAATTACCTGCCATTATAATAGAAACTCCTCAACTGTAATCTGCCTGGAAGTAGGAAACGGGGGCTGCCATTTTAACGAAAACTCCCCAAATCGATTCTGTCCGCATAGTAGGCAATGGGGCCTGCAATTATAATGTAAACTTCCCAGATTGTGAATGGCAGTAGGCAAGTGAGCCTGCCGTTATATCACAAATCCATAACAAACACTTTACATTGGAAACAACGTACGGGGACCTCCCCATGCTCTTTCTCGGATAACGCTAAGAGACATGCAATTTTAAAACAATCTTATTTACTGCAGGCACACTATTTACTTCGATATTCGAATACAATGTAGAATACCGTAGCGAAGCACGGGTACATTCGCTAGTGCTAGTTAGAGATAAATTGATTTCACAAGGTTACGATGGAGCAAATGTAATGAGTGGTCAACACTCAGGGTGCAAGTTCTCATCAGGGAAGATTTTAGGCATGCACATTATGTGCACCGTTATGCCCATTCTCTGAACTTAGTCAGTACCTACGTAGGTACTGACTTAGTCATGACACAGGTGACAGTGGGGAGGGGATGTATTGAGGGGGGGGAGGGCATTTTTCCTTCTGTTGAACCCCCAGTGACGAAAGTCACGCGCCGCCACTGGGTGCTCTCAAACCAGTCTTATGCTACGTGTATATTTAGCAACACCACCTCGCAAACCTCATTTGAATCCGCCCGTCATTGACATGAGCAGCTGATGAAATAACAACGGCGTGAGATATCGAATTATATTTTTTAAATTATTTATCAATATGACCAACCTTTTAGCGCTTATATCCGGTTCACGTTGTTTCAGTCCACCCTGCAAACTAATTCCCCGTCTGTGTGTTTTTTCGTAACCAGACTACGACTAAATGACGCAACAAACGCACTGGCCACTTGGACTATAGAAACAGGATTACCACTATCTTCAGCTAAGTCATCAGTAGTGATCTTCACACGGAAACGCAGGGCTATTACTACACAAACTATACTCCTATGTCCTTAGTCATTCCCATTAAAATCGCATGCCAAATATTTAGGGCTGTTTTAAGACGGCATGTTTTCATGGCACAGGGATATTGAGTACGTCATAGCGAAGACAGTCGTGTACTGAATGTTTTCTGGGCTATCGCACGTAGTAGGTGGTGCGGCAGATCTAACCATACTATTCACAATGTACAAACATGATCAGTTTTAGACTACGACAGTATCTTCTACGCAAATGCATCGGAATCTACTGTTCATAAGCTAGAGGTAATACAGTATCGGACGATTAGAGTTTGCATCGGTGCTATGACCTCCTCACCTACAAATGTGTTTCTGATCAAAGAGGATGAAGTGCCTTTATCTCTATTAATAATCTTGATCATAGTGGCCGGTATTTTATCCGTATTGACTTGATCACAACAAATAAGTAGGTGGATTGTCCGCCTAGTCAATACTAAATATTACCGAGCTCGATAGCTGCAGTCGCTTAAGTGCGGCCAGTATCCAGTATTCGGGAGATAGTAGGTTCGAACCCCACTGTCGGCAGCCCTGAAGATGGTTTTCCGTGGTTTCCCATTTTCACACCATTAAAATGCTGGGGCTGTACCTTAACTAAGGCCACGGCCGCTTCCATCCCGTTCCTAGGCCTTTCCTGTTCCATCGTCGCCATAAGACCTCTCGGTGTCGGAGGGACGTTAAGCAAAAAAAAAAAAAAAAAAAAAAAAAAAAACCTAAATATTAATTATCTATATTTATTTACATAAGCCTAGTACATGTTTCGGGAATCTATATATATTCCCTTCATCAGCTAGTGAAATTAAAATGCTTGTACACAAGAAGACCTAATAAAAAGGGGGCCCATTAAGAAATCCAGAACTATAGCCAATACAATTTAACATTTCAAAAAATCAAAGTGTGAATGCACGGAATTAAATTCCATTTAGTCGAATACGATAAAACACAATAAAATAGAGTCTGTATGCCTTTATCTCTTAGATGACACTTATTATCAAACATATTTCTACTTCGGCAAGCTACACTCAAGAACAGTTTTCTCCGTCAGAGGTGAAACTAACAGTGGACCCTTTGGATTTAAGATCTGCATATCGTATTCAGCGAACTCCATCCCTCGTCAAAAGCTACGAGGACCCCCTGTGGATGGGGGACGCAGATGAATACACCCACGGTATCCCCTGCCTGTCGTAAGAGGAGACTAAAAGGGGCCCCAGGGGTTCTCAACTTGGGAGCGTGGGTTGGCGACCACGGAGCCCTTAGCTGAGTCCTGGCATTTCTTCCACTTGTGCCAAGCTCCTCACATTCATCTATCCTGTCCGACCTCCCTTGGTCAGCTCTTGTTCTTTTCCGACCCCGATTGTATTGGAGCATTCGAGGCCTAGGGAGTCTTTCATTTTCACGCCCTTCGTGGCCCTTGTCTTTCTTCGTCCGTTACTTCATTTTTCGAAGTGACGGTTCCCTTCTTTTTTCTTCTTTTTTTGTCTTTGTCTACCCTCTGTGGGTGGGGGCTGCAGACGAAGAATACGGTAACCCCTGCCTGTCGTAAGAGGCGACTAAAAGGAGCGACCAAGGGATGATTGAATCAGAACCATGAAACTACTTGTGATTAGTACCATCACGCGGGGAACACCATGGGTCGCCTTTACTTGCGAGCAGTACCATTCTGTTAGGTACTCAATAGTTGTGTGATTAGTTGCAGCAGAGAGTGGTTCACTCTGGGTTTCCAGTACCTGTGATTAGTACCACCAAATGCGGAACACCACGGTCTTACGTTGCCCGTGATTAGTACCATTAAGTGAGAAACGCCAGGGTCTGGGCGTTGCCTGTGGTTAGTAACGCAATATGAGCGACACCGTGGGTCTTCGTTGCCTATGATTAGTACCCACCGTATGCGGAACACCACGGGAATACCGGCGCCCATGATTAGTACACCTAGGTGAGGAACATGCCTTTGCTGGCGAGATGTAGTGTGTGCAGTGCACTATGTCTTCTGGTATGGGCTATATCAATTTTGTTACTTTCATTGACCTGTCTCAGTCTCTTCCTTGGCTTTGACAATATGAAAGTGACTGAGGTATGAGTGATGCTAGTAATACCATTGCTTATGCAGCCAGTCCCTGTTATGAATGGTGTGAAAATATCGCTCATAGGGTCGGTTAGTGCATGCATTTCAGTGGGCTTGGCGGACTGATATGTAATAGCAACGGCTGGCTCGATGAGGAAAGCAACGGGAAACTATCTCACCCCTCATTTCCCTAGTACGCCTCTTCAGTGACGCCTAGGCTATTTATGACAGCTGTTGGCGGAGCTGCAGAGGATCAAACCAGCCTTCGGGCTGAATACCCAACATACATACAGGTGAGGAACACTATGGGTTTGCGTTGCCTATGACATTCGCCATTATGTGAGAAACACCAGGGGTCTGCGTTACCTGTACGACGTACAATACTTGTGAGTAGTACCATCATGTTTGGAACACCGTGAGTTTACGCTATCTTTGATTAGTACCACAACCTGAGAAATACCATGGTTCTCCTTTACTAGCGATAAGTGCCATTATGAGAGACCGTTGACATGGATACTGAAGTCCTTTAGACAACAAGCACCATCGATTCAGGATTGTGCTTTGGAAACAGTCTCTTGGTCCGTAATATTGTTTCTGATCAGGTGAGGCAATGCGGGTCGGATCCACTGATTGTTTTAAATTCATTCATTCTTCTTCATCACGTTTTAAATTCTGCTCAGTGGATGATTTTTGTACTTTTAAATTGCCATTGCATTTCGTCTCATTTCGTACCATTAGGGGCAGATGACCTAGATGTTAGCCCCTCTAAACAACAAGCATCATCATCGAAAGCTACGAGGAATTGAAATACATCATACCCGTTGTGTTAAGCGATACCTCTATTCTAGGCTTCCGTAATCCATATGAAAGATCCTTTTCTTCAACCTCCAGTATTCTACCTCCCAGACTACCTACGCTAGTCCAATGATAGGAACAATACCAAAACGGCAAACAATCAATCAATTAATCAATCAATCAATCAATCAATTAGTCAATCAATTTTGCCCATATTTCTTCATTGTACAGTTTATGTGGATGGATCAAAAACTATTGACCGTGTCGGTTATGCTTATCACTAGCGGGCGGATTTCTATGACAAGTCATATCTTTTCCTTAACATTATAACATATAGTCTTGTATTATCAATACCTGGCAAGTTGGCCGTGCGGTTAGGGGCGCGCAGCTGTGAGCTTGCATCCGGGAGATAGTGGGTTCGAACCCCACTGTCGGCAGCCCTGAATAGGGTTTTCCGTGCTTCCACATTTTCACACCAGGCTGTACCTTAATTAAGGCCACGGCCGCTTCCTTCCCACTCATAGCCCTTTCCTATCCCATCTTCGCCATAAGACCTATCTGTGTCGGTGCGACGTAAAGCAAATTCTGTATTTTCAACACTTTTCCAAGCATGATAATAAAAATTAAACTTTTTATATTAGGCATATAATTGCATGTGGTTGTTGTTTGAGTCATCAGTCCATAGACTGGTTTGATGCAGCTCTCTATGCTATCCTACCCTGTGCTAACCTTTTCACTTCTACGTAACTATTGCATCCTACATCTGCTCTAATCTGCTTGCCATATTCATACCTTGGTCTACCCCTGCCGTTCTTACAGCCTACACTGTGATAGTACATATATCACACCCTCGCACTATATGCAGAAGTGAGAGATATTATTGTCAGTATTCGATTTATTATTATTATTATTATTATTATTATTATTATTATTATTATCATTATTTCATTTGTATATTTTGTCATTCATATTTGTAAGCTGGCAGATATCCACATAGGTAGGTATGAGTAATTTGTTTTGTACTGGGAATACATTGCTATATTGGACTCTGGTAATTTGTATGACTCATGCGGGCATCCTAGTCTGATGAGTTGAGCTTGTTGTTGTACTAGGAAAGTTCTATGATTCATGTGAAACACCCGAGAGTTTGTTTATAACTTGGGACCAAGGAGAAGTTCAGGACATAGTCTTGACAAGAGGATTTACCATGATTGGCTGGCGAGGAACTATCTCGGCGTATCATCTGAGAGGAAGGGAGAAGCGGATGTTTATATAAACTTGGACATCACGGCGGAAAGGAACCACAACTGACACACTGTACGGGAATGAAGTAGTGCTGATACACGGTACTGGAGTGACACGGCTGCAATGAACTGGACTTCAAACGTTCGTGGAATGTAGTCTTTTATGTTCGTGGAAAGTGGATGATCGACAAATTGTGGAGTGTTTACGCATTAGGTATTGTAGCGCTTGTGGCGGCTTGGCATTATACGTTGGTGAAAGCTATTTCAGACTTTCCATAATTTATGTTCAGGATCGACAAGCGTATGTTACTCAAATGTATATATCTTTACAACAAGTGTTTAAGTCTGTGAACACAGTATTACGTGGTTCAGTATCTGTGTGATGTTATAACTGCCGATTATGAGAATCGACAAGTCGTATTGATACAGAGACAGTGAAGGGTATTTATCTACATATATGTACATTGTTCATCGCACTATCTACAAATGGTAGCTTAGTTCTCGCTTTCGTTTTCCCACTGTTTTCATTATTGTTGTTGTAAATATGGAGTCTTCCAGCAATCTTTTGTGTATGTATTATATGTATATTTTTGTGTGTTGATGAGGTGCTCATGCACGGATTTTGTTAGGAATATAGTTAGCTATTTTATAATCAGTGGAGTTATTGATGAACCAAGGTGCAGTTCCTACCTATTTAGTCGTTTTCAGGAGGTTAGGTAAGGCCTGCAGCAGATGTACCAGTACGCAGCATTATGTACACGCCCTGGGATATAAAGAATTATCATGTTCTATCAAAATTCGAGGGATCCATTTTGGTGAACTCTGGCGCCCATACTACGGAAATTTCGGTCATTTATGTGTATTAATTTTTATATATTTTTAGTTATGATATATTTTATATTATATTATATTATATTATATTATATTATATTATATTATATTATATTATATTATATTATATTATATTATATTATATTATATTATATTATATTATATTATATTATATTATATATTTTTATATTCAAGAAATTATTTATTGGTATTCCTAAAATTGTTACAATACTTCCTTCACAAACCGACTAAAGTACTGGGTGTCCTAAGATTTGTCCTATCATTCTATATCTTCTTCTCGTCAAATTTAGCCAAATCGATCTCCTCTCACCAATTCGGTTCAGTATCTCTTCATTCGTGATTCGATCAATCCATCTCACCTTCAGCATTCTTCTGTAACACCACATTTCAAAAGCTTCTATTATGTTTCTTTCTGATCTAGTTATTGTCCAAATTTCACTTCCATACAATGCCACACTCCAGATGAAAGTCTTCAGAAACATCTTTCTAATTCCTATATCAATCAATATATCAATGTTCGAAGTGAGCAAATTTCTTTTCTTAGGAAAGCTCTTCCTTGCTTGTGCTAGTCTGCATTTTATGTCCCCCTTACTTCTGCCTTCGTTAGTTATTTTACTACCCAAGTAACAATATCCATCTACTTCCTTAAAGACTTCATTTCCTAAGCTAATATTTCCTGCATCACCTGCTATCGTTCGACTGCACTCCATTTTTTGTTTTGGACTTATTTATTTTCATCTTGTACTCCTTACCCAAGACTTCATCCATACCATTCAGCAACTTCTCGAGATACTCTGAAGTCTCAGATAAAATAACAATATCATCGGCAAATTTCAAGGTTTTGATCTCCTCTCCTTGGACTGTAATTCAATTTCCAAATTTCTCCTTGATTTCCTTTACTGCCTTTTCTATGTAAACATTTAGAACTGGCTTTCCATCTGAACTCATAATATTCATACACCTAGATTTCCTTTCTCCAAAGGTTTCCTTGATTTTCTGTATGGAGCATCTACCTTTCCTAGGACCATACAACCTTCGACATCCTTGCACTTCTCCTTCAGACATTCTTCCTTAGCTACCTTGCACTTTCTATACACTTCATTTTTAATTGCCTGCATTCTTCCCTGCCCTCTTCATTTCTTGCATTCTTGTGTTTTCGTCGTTCATCAATCAGGTCTAGTATCTCCTGAGTTATCCACTGAATCTTAGTTGATATTTTCTTCCCCTCTAACATTTCTTCAGCAGCCCTACTGACTTCATTTGTCATGACTATCCACTCTTCCTATATTGTATTTCCTTCAGCCTTTTCATTTAGTCTTGGCGCGACATGTTCCTTGAAACAATCCCTCACACTCTTCATTCAACGTGTCTAGATCCCATCTCCTAGCATTCCTTCCTTTCTTCATTTTCTTCAACTTCAGATGGCATTTTATGACAAACAAGTTGTGGTCAGAGTCCACGTCTGCTCATGGGAAAGACTTTCAATTTAACACCTGGTTTCTGACTCTCTGCCTGATCATATTGAAGTCTATTTGATACCTCCCAGTGTCTCCAGGTCTCGTTCACATATACAGCCGTCGTTTGTGGTGTTTGAACCAAGTATTGCCAAGGACTAAATTATGATCAGTGCAGAATTCAACCGGCCGACTTCCTCTTTCGTTCTTTTGTCCCAATCTTAATCCTCCTACTGTATTACCTTCTCTTCCTTGGCCTACCACTGCATTCCAGTCTTCCACCACAATTAGATACTCGCCACCATTTACATACTGTATTAAATCTTCTATCCCTTCATATATTCTTTCGATTTCCTCATCATCCACTGAGCTAGTAGGCATATAGACTTGCACTATTTTGGTAGGCATTGGTTTGTATCTATCTTGACGACAATAATTCTTTCACCATGCTGGTCGTAGTAGCTTACCCGCTGCCCTATTTTCTTATTCATTACTAAACCAACTCCTGCATTTCCCCTGTTTGATTTTGTGTTAACAATTCGGTAGTCGCCTGACCAAAAATTCTGATCTTCCTGCCAACGTACCTCACTTATACCAACTAATTCTAACTTTAGTCTATCCATCTCTCTTTTCGGATCCTCTAACCTACCACAACGATTCAAACTTCTAACATTCCACGCTCCAATTCGCAGAATGTCAGTATCCATCTTCCTGATGATCGCCCCCTTTCGTGTAGTCCCCACCCGGAGATCCGAATGGGGGACTAGTTTACCTCCAGAATATTTTACCCGGGAGGAAGCCATCATCAGTACATCATTCATACAGAGAGAGCTGCATGTCCTCGGGAGTAGGTTACGGTTGTAGTTTCCCGTTGATTTCAGCCGTGTAGCAGTATCAACACAGCTAAGCCATGCTGAGTATTATTACAGGACCATATCAGTCAATCATCTAGACTGCCGCCCTTGCAACTTCCGAAAGGCTGCTACCCCCCTTTCGATGAACCATTCGTTAGTCTCTTGTCTCTCAACAGATACCCATCCGATATGGTTGCACCTGCGGCTCGGCTATCTGCTTCATTGGGACACGCAAGCCTTCTCACCGCGGCATAGTCACATGGTTCGCAGGGGAGGACTAATTGGATATTTAAGTTTTTAAAGTTTTGTGGCATATTTCGAACAAAATATCATGATAACGATGTATTTTGGGTAATTTTCATTTGAATTTAGTTTTATAAGAATCAGAGTAAGCTCTAGAAATTATTTTTTAGGATAGACTGGAATATACTGTACTTCTTCTGAAGAACCATTGAAAAGTAGTATATGGAATGTTTCTAGCAGGTAGGAGCTATTGTTTGCTGGTTGGATCAGTTCCTCGAAATCGGGCTATTGTTTTCACGGAGGTAGAGGCAATTCTGGAGTTACTTGTCTTTAGATTTCCGGGTATTTTCTCCAAGTGATTTAATCTATTCAAATACGCTCCCATTAAATCAGTTGATGTCTAAAAAAGTTCAATATTCAATGTTTCACGTTATACACAAAATATGTGCTATTTGAATGAAGCTTTCGTACCTGATCTCGTCTCCTTAATGAGTTCATGAGCTATTCAGCATTATAATTGACTTTCGAAGAATTTAAACTATTTTAACTCTATATTAATTGCAGACTAGCGATCGTAATAAAAGTGTTTCTGAATGTAATGTAGATGCTATTCATTAAGTCATATTTTGAATTTTATAGGTCATATTTTTATGAGTTTAAGGTCATAAATGCATACTTGCAAATGGCATACAGTGAAAAAACCATCAAATAAATATACATTTTCTTTGGCTGAAAGGACACGCTGGCATAGAGCATAACGAAGGAGCTGATCAACTCAATATGCCGTTCCATAGACGGGCTTTATACCATCACTACGCAGAACACCCCAAAATGATCCATCGAATAACTGGAACATAACGCAGGAGACTGAATGACGTCACTACGCTACTCATCAACCTTACATACGAACACGAGCCTGGTTTGACAAATTACGTTTTAGTAGGAGACAGCTTATGTCCGTCATACGCATCCGTCGTTGTAATGGCTGCTACCGAAATCATATTCGTGCAGTGGATTCTCCGATGTGCGACAAGGACCAAGAGGAAATCGTCGATCTTAACCACATCGTTATCGGTTGCAGTAAATATCGACATGCGCAATGAAAAATGTGCCTTAATTCACGTCCTTTTACCTACAATTGTTATACAGTATGTTTATTAAGAACAACTGACTAAAATTTGCCGGGCTGATTGGCTCAGACGGTTGAGGCGCTGGACTTCTGACTCCAACTTGGCAGGTTCGAGCCTGGCTTAGTACGGTGGTATTTGAAGGTGCTAAAATACGTCAGCCTCGCATGGGAGGATTTACCAGCACGTAAAAGAACTCCCGCAGAACAAAATTCCGGCACCTCAGCGTAACCGAAAACCGTAAAATTACTTAGTGGGACACATAAAAGAAACAATAACATTTACCTCGCACTTGCCCGGTTTTACAGATGACTGATATGGAGATTTAAATAAGATAGGTCTATTTACCGCCGAAGATTCTTTTGCGTGTGTTGAGAAGTGACTAAAATTAGTTTTTTTTCTTTCCTTCTGTATAGTGATATTTTATGTATTGCATGAATTTCATGTATAGTGTTATTGTATGTATATTGTGTATTTGTACATGGTTCGATTCCTTGGCTGAATGATCAGCGTTAAGGCCTTCGGTTCAGAGGATCCCGGGTTTGATTCCCGACCGGGTCAGGGATTTGAATCACGTCTGATTAATTCTTTTGGCTCGGAGACTGGGGGTGTTTTCCCTACACACCTTCCTCTTCATATTCAGACAACATAATACACTACCAACCACCACAGAAACACGCAATAGTGATTACATCTCTCCAGATAGGGTCGGCGTTAGGAAGGGCATCCGCCGTAAAACATGGTCGATCAATATGTGCGATACAGTTCGCACCCGCGACTCCACAAGTGTGGGAAAAGTTGTAGAAGAAGAAGAAGAAGAAGAAGAAGAAGTACTCGTGCATGATATTTTGTTGACAGCATTGCTACTTGCCGAACGCCAAATAAAGAAAAACATCTATATTGTAGTACTATTCGTTAAATGCTCTCCCTGCTCAATTGGGAACATTCGGGCATAGTTGTAGAACCTAATATAGATCTCTATATCATTCCATTACTTTCAGTCAGTCAATCAATCAATCAATCAATCAATAAACCAATCAGTCAGTCAATACTGACCTGCATTTAGGGCAGTCGCTCAGGTGGCAGATTCCCTATCTGTTGTTTCCTAGCCTTTTCTTAGATGATTTTAAAGAAATTGGAAATTTAATTGAACATCTCCCTTGGTAAGTTATTCCAATCCCTAACTCCCCTTCCTATAAACGAATATTTGCCCCAATTTGTCCTCTTGAATTCCAACTTTATCTTCATATTGCGATCATTCCTACTTTTAAAGACACCACTCAAACTTATTTGTCTACTAATGTCAGTCCACGCCATCTTTCCGCTGACAGCTCGGAACATACCACTTAGTCGAGCAGCTTGTCTTCTTTCTCCTAAGTCTTCCCAGCCCAAACTTTGCAACATTTGTTTAACGTTACTTTTTTGTATCAACGGCCGTAGCCGTGTTGAAACACCGGATCCCGAGAGATCTCCGAAGTTAAGCAACATTGGGTGTGGTCAAAATTTGTATGGATTGCCACGTGCTGTTGGTTGGGTGTAAGGGAATGGAGGAGTGGAAAGGAACTGGCCACCCTACCGTACGTAGATTCCGACTCAGGAACACCTCTACGGAGGTTCGGACCTGCCTTCGGGCAGGATACACACTTACCATACTCTTTTATCGGAAGTCACCCAGAACAAATCGAGCTGCTTTTCTTTGGATTTTTCCAGTTCATGACTCAAGTAATCCTGGTGAGGGTCCCATACACTGGAACCATAATCTAGTTGGGGTCTTACCAGAGACTTATATGCCAACTCCTTTACATCCTTACTACAACCCCTAAACACTCTCATAACCATGTGCAGAGTCTGTACCCTTTATTCACAATCCCATTTATGTGATTACCCCAATGAAGTTCTTTCCTACCGGCCGAGTTGGCCGTGCGGTTAGGAGCGCACAGCTGTGAGCTTGCATCCGGGAGATAGTGGGTTCGAATCCCACTGTCGGAAGCCCTGAAGATGGTTTTCCTTGTTTTCCCTTAATTAAGTTCACGGCCGCTTCCTTCCAATTCCTTGGCCTTTCCTGTCCCATCGTCGCCATAAGACCTATCTGTGTTGGTGCGACGTAAAGTAAATAGCAAAATAAAAATCGTACTTTATATTAACACTTAAATACCTACAATGATCTCCAAAAGGAACTCACTCCATCAACGCAGTAATTAAAATAAAGAGGACTTTTCCTATTTGTGAAACTCTCAGCCGGACTTTTAACCCCATTTATCATTATACCATTACCTGCTGTCCATCTCACAACATTATCGAGGTCATTTTGCAGTTTCTCACAATCTTGTAACTTATTTATTACTCTATATCAGGGCCTCTCAAACGTCCAAAATCTCACGCGTGCAAACTGAGGCGCAGAGTTCCTGTGCACTGGGCTACTCGGCTAAGCTCGACTCAACTCGGCTCGGATTTGGAGCGCTACGGAGCAAGTGAGGAATAGGGAGACAGGCGGAGAGAGCGAGACAGGCGTGGGGAAA
Source organism: Anabrus simplex (assembly GCF_040414725.1). NCBI lineage: Eukaryota > Metazoa > Arthropoda > Insecta > Orthoptera > Tettigoniidae > Anabrus > Anabrus simplex. Next base: position 954,321,951 of record NC_090266.1, on the reverse strand, counting down.
GAGAGAGAGACAGGGCTATTGCTCCAATTCAAGGAGTGGGGGTCTGCACTCTGGTCAACCAAGCGAAGTCGCGTTTTGCACCGTGCACAGTGCATGCGCCCTGAGAGGTCCTGCTGTATACAGAATAACATCATCCACAAAATGCCTTATCTCTGATTCCACTTCTTTACTCATATCATTTATATAAGAAAATACAATGGTCCAATAATACTGCATTGAGGAATTCACCTCTTAATTATTACAGCGTCAGATAAAGCCTCGCCTACTCTAATTCTCTGAGATCTATTTTCTAGATATATAGCAAACCATTCAGTCACTCTTTTGTCTAGTCCATTTGCACTCATTTTTGCCAGTAGTCTCCCATGATCCACCCTAGACCTTAGACAGGCCAATCGCGGTACAGTCCATTTGACCACCTGAATCCAAGATATCTGCTATACCTCGCTGGAATCCTACAAGTTGAGCTTCAGTGGAATAACCTTTCTTAAACCCGAACTGCCTTCTATCGAACCAGTTATTAATTTCGCAAACATGTCTAAAATAATCAGAAAGAATGCCTTCCCAAATCTTACATGCAATGCATTTCAAACTTACTGGCCTGTAATTTTCAGCTTTATGTCTATGTTGTGAGGTGGACAGCAGGCAATGATAGACGTTATGCAACAACATTGTCGATTTCCCTATCGTTCCTTTACGTCGGGTATGAGGATATCATCCCACTTCTTATAGGTACTTTTTTTTTGCCTGAATTCTTTGCTTTGTTGAGTGTTCGTAATTTCATGCTTCATTCAATACCCAGTGGGGTATCGGCTAACAACATCCTACTGTTGTAGCATACTAGTGTTCCGACAATAACTACTCGTAGAAATTCATTGCTAACAAATGCCCTAATCCTACTATAGCTGACATCCTAGGAAATCGGTTTGGCTCTGGACAATTTTAGAGTTGTTGACAAAATGGAATTATTGCGTGTCCATATTTCTGTGTACTGAGGTGAGAGTGAAAATTCATCTGAAAAGTTCTTTTTTAGCTCCGATTGAACTGGAAGGATAGGAAACATTCTGAGATTACATTTTTAAATACATAATATTACAATTTTTTCAGTATACTTCAAAAGTTTGTATTAGGTCTATTATTTTAATTGAATACTGTGGCGTAGCATTAAGAGGAACGAACCAGGAAATACCAATTATCTCCGTTAATACTAGCTGTATCGAAAATCTGTACATAATAAAAAAGTGTGTAAACTATAATATCCGATATTTTGTGTTTCATTCGTTTCTATCATGCGAGGAATAATAACAAAGACATTTGCGATTATTATATTTTTTCTATAAAATTACCGAGTATCTCCGCAAGTAATAGTTATGTATAAACTGTGTACTTACATGGAAAACGTTGTAGATTTTGTCTCATTAATACATTTTTATTGTCCGTCTCTGTGGTGTAGTGGTTAGCCAACCCCGGAGGTCCGGGTTCTATTCCCGGCTCTGCCACGAATTTTGAAAAGTGGTACGAGGGCTGGAACGGGGTCCGGTCAGCCTCGGGGGGTCAAATGAGTAAAGGTAAGTTCGATTCGTACCTCAGCCATCCTGGAAGTGCTTTCCAACTTCTCCTCCAGGCAAATGCCGGGATGGTACCTAACTGTAGGCCACGACCACTTCCTTCCTTCCTCCTTGTCTCTTCCTTCCGATTTTCCCATCCCCACACAAGGCCCCTGTTCAGCATAACAGGTGAGACCGCCTGGGCGAGGTACTGTCCTCCTCCCCATTTGTATCCCCGATCCAAAGTCTCACGCTCCAGGCGGTAGAGGTGTGATCCCTCGCTGAGTCCTAGGGGAAAAACCAACCCTGGAGGATAAACAGGTTAAGAAGAAAATACATTTTTACTCGACGAGTTAAGATAACGGAGATATTCGTTAATTTCCATTTTTGTTATTGCTAAGTCCAGCATCGAGCATCGTTGACAATGAAATAAGTTTTAGTCATCATGGTAACAAACTAACTGGCGATGGTGGTGGTTGTTGTCGTTGTCGTCGTCGTCGTGATATTCTGCAATACTGCGTGGTCATTTACACCTAATAATGAAAATGACTATCGGAATGAGAATAAAAATATGAAGGACCAATCACTCGAAGGAATGAGTTTAGGGGAGGGGGGAAAAGGAATCTTAAAAGAGGGAATTGAAACCTTAGACCTCTAATGCTCAAATATCACCGAACTGAAAGGATACAAAATGGTATGGCCCCTAAAACGTATCAACAACAGCGTTACATTGACAGACTGCCTTCTTATGTTCGCTACATGGTATTACTGATGTAATTATCAAAAATAACCCATTAACAATGATTTCACAATAGCTGGTATAACATAAGGTAGGATGGTACGCAACCGTAATAGGATTTTAAAATGTAGTTAGTGGAATTTAAAGCCAATAACATTATTAATAAGATATGACACTTTAAGACACGTATTCACGGACGTCAGTGTCCGTTCCCATGGCGAAATGGTTAGCGTGCTGGCCTTTGGTCACAGGGGTCTCGGGTTCGATTCCCGGCAGGGTCAGGAATTTTAACCATCATTGGTTAATTTCGCTGGTATGGGGGTTGGGTGTATCGAACGCCTTGTATATGGGCTTGCCCTTCTTAATTTGATCCTCCAAAATCAGACGTAAAGTTAGGATTGCTTCACGTGTTCCTACATTTCTTCTGAAACCAAATTGATCTTCTCCCAATTCAGTTTCAACTTGTGTTTCCATTCTTCTGTAAATAATACGTGTTAGAATTTTGCAGGCGAGATATACTAAACTAATGGTACGGTAGTTTTCACACTTGTCAACACCGGCTTTCTTGGGAATATGTGTAACAACATTCTGCCGAAAATCGGATGGCATTTCTCCTGTCTCATACATCTTGCACACTAAATGGAATAACCTCGCCATGCTGGTTTTTCCTAAAGCAGTCAGTAATTCAGAGGGAATGCCATCAATCATAATCTATAAGTTTCATTTCCGTATTGATTATATTCACAAATATGAAGTATTGAAGCTTCCACCTAATCAATACATGTATTTTATATATATTGATTAAGTGGAAGCTTCAATACTTCATATTTGGAATGCCATCAATTCCAGATGTTTTGCTCTTATTTAGGTCTCTCAAAGCTCTGTCGAATTCTGACCTCAAACTTGTGTCACCCATTTCATCAGCATCAACAGCCTCCTCTTCTTCCAGATATGTTCCTGCCATCTTTCTGTCTTGTCTTCTTTCCCCAGGAGTGGTTTTCCATCTGAGCTCTTAATATTCACACACCTAGTTTTCCTTTCTCCAAAGGTTTCCTTGATTTTCCTAGGACCGTACAACTTTCAACATCCTTGCTCTTCTCCTTCAGCCATTCTTTCTTAGCTGCCCTGCATTTCCCATCCACTTCGTTCTTTAATCGCCTGTATTCTTTTCTGCCCTCTTCAGTTTTTGCATTCTTGTAGTTTCGTCGTTCATCGATCAGGTCTAGTATCTCTTGAGTTATCCATTGATCCTTAGTTGATATTTCCTTTCTACCTAACATTTCTTCAGCAGCTCTACAGACGTCATTCTTCATGACTGTCCATTTTTCTTATACTGTCTTTCCTTCAGCCTTTCCATTTAGTCCTTGTGCAACATGTTGCTTGAAACAATCCTTCACTCTCTTTTCTTTGAACTTGTCTAGATCCCATCTCACTGGATTCCTTCCCTTATTCAATTTCTTCACGTTCATATAAATTATGGTTCCGAAACTACATTACCTTACTTTTTCCAGTTTACTCTGGATGAGCATTTCGAGTTAGAGGGTTCGTTCCTATCCTCGCTGACCCCCTTTCTTACCGTCAGTTAGACGCCATTTTCCCTACTCCCTATAAAATAGTCCTTTGTACATTTTTCTTCTGTTTGTTTTACGTCGCACGACACAGGCAGTTCTTACGGCGGCGATGGGATAGGAAATGGTTAGACGTGGGAAGGAAGCAACTGTGACCTTAATTAGCCTAAGGTGCAGCCCCAGCATTTGCCTGTGTGAAAATTGGAAACCACGGAAAGCCATGTACAGGGCTGCCGACAGTGGGGTTCGATCCTACTATCTCCCGAATGTAAGCTGATAGTTATGTGACCAAAACTGCGCAGCCACTTGTTTTGTTATTATTATTATTATTATTATTATTATTATTATTATTATTATCTATATAAATAAAATCGTAACGACCGTGTGTCTATACATTGATTATTTTGGCGTAATTTCCGTACAGTTATCCGTTTCAGGTGTAATAATGACCATCTGCATCATTTTTAGCTTTGGTGTCTGTTTGTCTGTCCTTCTATAACATGAAAACTACTGGATATAATTCCACCAAACTTCATATTTAGCATCCACCTGTCTCTGGGTAGGTTTTAGCGCAAATATCGTTTCTAAATCCCTGAACTGATTGGGGATTTTTACGAAACCGAAACCGTGATTTTGCACTCCCTCAAAGTATACACAACCGAACTTAATGGAAATCTAGCTGCCGTAATAAAAATTAATTTCTATACCTTTTTTTCTCATGTGCATCATTTCGATAACAGGATTTAATAAGGGAGATATCATTAACGGACCGTTTTTCGGTACAAATCCCAGCGGACTTAACGCAAGAGCGGGTGCGTGTAAAGCGTATTTTTTACATCTTGAAAACTACTGCAGATATTTGAACCAAACTTTATATATAGCATCCATCTGTCCAAGGGTAGGTTTCCTTGGTGTCTGTTAGTTACTTTGTTTCTTTGTTTGTTTGTCTGTAGGTCTGTTTGTCTGTCTTTCTATAACTTGAAAACTACTGAATATATTTCCACTAAACTTCATATTTAGAATCCACCTGTCCTTGGGTAGGTTTTAGGGCAAATATTGTTTCTAAATCCCTGAACTGATTGGGGGCTTATACGAAACCGAAACCGTGATTTTGCACTCCCTCAAAATATACACAACCAAACTTGGAAATCTACCAGCCTTAATGGAAATTAATTTCTAAGCCTCTTTTTCTCATGTGCATCATTTCGATACCAGGATTAATAACGGAGATATTATTAACGGACCGTTTTTCGGTACAAGTCCCACCGGACTTAACGCAAGAGCGGGTGCGCGTAAAGCGTATTTCTTACGACTTGAAAACTACTGAGATATTTGAACCAAACTTTATATTTAGCATCCACCCCTCCAAGGGTAGGTTTTAAGGTTTATACCATTTCAAATTCCCGGAATGGACTGGGGTTTTATAGGGAACCAAATGGTGATTTTCACTCTCCCACAATATATAAAGTACAAGACCAACCTGACTGGAAATCATCAAACTGTTTGGAAATCCAATTGTAATTTCTTTTTCTCATGTGCATTTTTCAACGGGAGGATTAATAAGGGAGATAACATGAAAGGTCGGTTTTCAGGCTAAGTCTAGCGGACATAGCCCAAAAGGTGTTATACGTGGAGCAGATTCATTATCTATCTAGATAAATCATATCGTAACGACCGTGTGTCTGTGCATTGACTATTTTTGCGAAATTTTCCTACAGCTTTCCGTTTAAGGGGTAATAATGACCACCTGCATATTTTTAGCTATAGTTTCCTGGAAGTCCTAAATTTTACTCCCCCCTCCCCCCCTTCGTCGCCCAAAATCAAGATTGCCTCACAATCTGCCACACGAGCTGAAAAAATGAAATTAAACAAATTTATACGTTTTAGCCGGTAACCTACGGAAAACTTCCAAGATCTTTAAATATTTAACTTTTTATGCCGAATAATATCGAAATATAGGAAATTTAATGACGGTGCAGACCTTCGTTTAGAGGTATTTCGCGGTTAAACGGTAAGTCCTATCACAAAACGGATGGCACGATCTCCGTTCAATTTCGAGTGATCTACAACTTTGGTCCTGTGATATTTTGTCGTATCTCTCTCTCTCCCTTATAGGGTAGATTTGGCTGTATATTTCGATGGTTCGTAAATTTTGTGCTTTTTACACGTGTATTACTTAGTTTGACACACTTATAGGAAAGGTAGAGTCATCAAATTTGGCACGCACATTGACACGACCAATGGCTATATGCGAACCCAATTTCATGATTCTAGCTTGCACATAAGTATGTGAAAAATAATGTAAAATGATGAAAATGTACCCAAATTTCACCCCATTCAAATATCGTAACTCAATCGAACCCATAAATATGTGAGATACGAGAAAATGTTTTAACACCAAACATGTAGAGCGATAAATGGGACGTCTGAGGGTGCAAACCCTTTGTTGGTATAATGTACCGTTTAGGAGCAGTAAATCTTGAAATGAAGGTTTGCACTTTAAAACGTGCCCATGCTTATCTGTCATCTATATAAATATAATCGCAACGACCGTCTGTATATGTATTGGCTATTTTGGCGGAATTTCTGTACAGTTATCCGTTTCAGTTGTAATAATGACCATCTGCATATTTCTTAACTTGGTGTCTGTTTGTCGGTTTGATTGAATGAGATTTTATAACATGAAAACTACCGAATATATTTCTACCAAACTTTATATTTAGAATCCACCTGTCCTTGTGTAAGTTTTACGGCCAATATTATTTCTGAATACCTAAATTTACTGGGGGTTTATCCGAAACCGGAACCATGGTTTTGCACTTCCTGAAAAAATATGCACATCCGAAATTAATCGAAATCTACAATCCTTAATGGAAATCCATTTCTAAAACTTTTGTTCTCATGTGAGATGTCATAAACGGTTGGTTTTGCAGGTTAAGTCCAGCGGACGTAGCCAAAATGTGTTGTACGTGGAGCAGATTCCTTATCTATCTATATAAATAAAATCGTAACGACTGTGTGTGCCTGTACATTGACTATTTTGGTGAAATTTTCGTACAGATACCCGTTTGAGGGGTAATAATGATCGTCTGGATATGTTTTGGTTTAATTTCCTGTAAGTCATATTTTTTACCCCCTCACCCAAAATCCAGATTGCAGCATAATCTGCCAGACAAGCAAGAAAATTGAAATTTGGCAAAATTATACCTTTCAGCCTGTAACGAACGAAAAACTTCACAGATCTTTAATTTTTTCATTTTTTATCCCCGAAGAATGTCGAAATATGGAAGCAATTTTAATGATGGTGCAGACCTTCGTGTCGAGGTATTTCGTGGGATAAACGGGAAGTCCTATCACATAACAGATGGCACAATCTTCGTTGAATTAGGAGTGATCTTCAACCTTGGTCTTATGACTTTTTGTTGTATCTGTATCGCTTATACGTTAGATTCGTCTCTATTTCTCGTTTTTAAGTAAATTTGGACTCTTTACCGATATAATTCATACTTTAATTCACTTACAGGAAAGATAGTATGATCAAACTCTACACGAACATTGGCCTACCCAGTACCCATATGTGAGCCAAATGCTATGTCACATAATTATCCGAAAAGTAATGCAATGTAAGATAATCTTACACAAATTTCAACCTATTTAACGTTTCTGACCTAATCTGACCCATGAATAGATGAGATGCAAGAAAATATCATAGGACCAGCCATTTAGATCGCTAAATACTGCCCCTTGCGGTACAATTCTTTGTCAATATGACGTACCATTTAGCAGCAGTTAATCTGTAATGAAGGTCTTCAATATTTTAAACATGCACATACTTTCGTATGTCCATCTGTATATATTCATTTATGTCGATTTGTAGCGATCGAGAAAGGGTGTGTCTGCTAATGTAATCAGTACTCCCTACACCGACTTTGATTGCTGGCAGTAGGAATGGGGTCTTTCTCCAACTCCTGTGTAACTGGCATTAGTAATGAGGGCCTACCATTTTAATGAATAATTCACTTCTCGATTTGTCTTGCAGAAGGCAAGAGATCTTGCAGTTTTGTTTGAAATTCCCCTACCCTATTGTGTTTGGCTCTAGGCCAGGGTGCCCGCCATTATAAACAAATGTTCCAATCTAAAATTTGACTGGCATTAGGCATAGTGGCCTGCTATTTTCATGGAAACTCACTAATTCTGTGTGACTGGCAGTAAGCTGGCTGGCAGCAGTAAAAAGGGCCTGTCATTATAATGATAACTGCACAACTCAATTTTGACTGGTGGTAGGGAAGTTGCCTGCTATTATAATAAAAACTCCTCAACTGTAATCTGTCTGAAAGTAGGAAATGGGTCTGCCATTGTAATTAAACTCCCCAAATCGATTGTGACCCGCGCAGTAGGCAATGGGGCCTGAAATTATAATGTAAACTTGCCAACTCGATTGTGAATGGTAGTAGGCAAGTGAGCCTGCCGTTATCATCACAACTCCGCAACCCTCACTTTACATTGGAAACAACGTATGGGGACCTCCCCATGCTATTTCTCGGATAAGGCTAAGAGACGTGCAATTTTAAAACAATCTCATTTACTGCACGCACAGTATTTACGTCGATATCCGTATACAATGTAGAATACCGTAGCGAAGCACGGGTACATTTGCTAGTTATTATTATTATTATTATTATTATTATTATTATTATTATTATTATTATTATTATTATTATTATTATTATTATTATTATTATTATTATTATTATTATTATTTCCAGTTGCTCGCTCATAAGATCTGCAGAGTTAAGCAATATTATGGATGGAAATTATTGGAAAGTTCTGGTCCGACAATACATTATAACTAAAGTTCGATGTAGGTAGTATCAATGTCTTATTACAATATTGCCGTTAGAACGCGAAAAGCAAATAGACTGCCAATTTGTTACAAATAACTTCATTCAGTTCAGAAATGTCTCGTATCCCTTAGACCAGCATTAACTCGTGATTTTTTAAATTTATTTTACCGGGTGAGTTGGCTGTGCTGTTAGGGGTGCGCAGCTGTGAGCTTGCATCCGGGAGATAGTGGGTTCGAGCCCCACTCTCGGCAACCCTGAAGATGGTTTTCCGTAGTTTCCCATTTTCACACCAGGCAAATGCTGGGGCTATACCTTAAGGTCACGGGTGCTTCCTTCCCACTCTGAGGCCTTTCCCATCCCATCGTCGCCATAAGACCTATCTGTGTCGGTGCGACGTAAAACAACTCGTTAAAAATGTATTTTATGTATGAATCTGTATCTCATAAAGCAGTTATATGGAGGCAGCGGTAACTATGACGTAAAGTTATTGAAGCAATTATAGCTCTGAATTCTAACACTGTCTGTTGTTAGGCCCCCATTGCTGTTCGTTCCTACTCCTTTTCTGGACACGCCCCTTTTTTTTTCACTTACAGCACAGACAAGGAGCTCTTGCCCTCTGAAGAAGGATGTAAATGTTAATTCGTGTCTTGTCCTCGTCTCGAGGTGGTACAGTTCTTTTGAGGCACAACCCGAATGGTGGTGAACTGCATGTACCTTTTTTACTATATACGAGCCCTCCTGCCAACTTTACATTTCTGTCAATTCCGGAAATCGGCGGTGGCTAATAAGATGAACAGTTACACTACGGAGGTGGGCTGAAGAGGGATAAGAGGAACGGAACATGATCTGAGAACTTTGAACTTGGGGGGGGGGGGGGGGGAATTTTAAAGGTCGCAAACTTCGGAATCTTTGTGAGATCTCAAATGATAATATCTGTAGGCGGTAGGCTTGAGTTATTTCATTCCCTTGGTCTAAAGTCTCGTCTTCAGTTGACAAGGCATAGCTTGTCGACTATCTATGTGTTAATTAGAAAGTCAATGTCACGGTAAACAGGTCAAACTTAGCAAGTGGAAACAGAACTCCCGCAGGCTAGAAGTTCTCATGACCGGTGTACCAGAGTCGAGACAGCTCTCAGCTAATGTACATAAACATTATGCTACACTGTAACGAATCATAGTATTGCCAGGAAAGGAAGGTAAGGTAAGGTAATTTAATATTTCACGAGGACGGTCGATTTGGAGCTGGAGTATTGATATGAAATTAATTGAAACGAAATGAAATGAAAAACCACAGCCTGTTTCCAGTCATTCGATCGGGCCAGGAGTGGAATGGAATGAATGATGAAACCCTCTTCTAGCGGCGAGGATAGGAATTGTGCCGGCTGCCGAAGCCTAACGCACTCCTCTGAGGCAATGATTAATGACTGAGGGATGAAATGATATTGGAGAGTGTTACTGCAATGAAAGATGCCAGGGAAAAACGGAGTACCTGGAGGAAAACCTGCCCTGCCTTCACTTTGTCCAGCAAAAATCTCACATGGAGTGACCGGGATTCGAACCATGAAATCCAGGATTGATAGGTCAGTGGGTGTCGCCTGAGCCACGGAGGTGCAATATGTGGAGTGTTACTGCATTTAAATTTAAGTAAGGCAGTTTACGAAAGCAATAAAGTCGAAATTTAGTAAAGTAAACATAGCAAGTTCCTTTTTGGAATTTACATAGGGACTATTCTGTGCGAAGAAAGTTAATGTTACCTCGCACTTCATAGCAACTCTAGTGGACGATTGAAGTTTAGTGGATTCAGGTAAATATTCATAAAGAAATAAATGAATGTATCCTGATAAAATCAAACCCGGGAATAAAACCAATAGAACTATTAAAATAAGAAATGACGGCCTGTATATATGAGAGGGAGAATGGGAGACCGAATAACGTCATCACCAAGGCAGGTGTTGCTCTAATTTCGGTCAATGCGTACGGGATTTTGGAAATGAAATATAATGACTCTGTTGATCGGGATCTACGTAGAATTGTATACGTTTTGCCATATGATGATCGGATTAACAGGCACGTAAACCTGTAAGACTACTATGATTTTAAATGTCTAATTCTAGTCTCAGTAATCAATATCAGCACGCTAATCGGGCAAACACAGATTGAGCGTGTTCACATACAAAAGGTCTTATTCTTATTCTTTCGCTTCTCCCACACCAGTGGAGTCGCGGGGGCGAACAGTATCGCACAAATGGATTTGGCTCTATCTTAGGGCAGCTACCCTTCCTGACACCAAATTTTTGTGGAAGGATGTTATAACTTTTTTTTTGCTATTTGCTTTACGTCGCACCGACACAGATAGGTCTTATGGCGACGATTGGATAGGAAAGGTCTAGGAATGGGATGGAAGCGTCCGTGGCCTTAATTAAGGTACAGCCGCAGCATTTGCCTGGTGTGAAAAATGGAAAAACACGGAAAACCATCATCAGGGCTTCCGACAGTGGGATTCGAACCCACTATCTCCCGGATGCAAGCTCACAGCTGTGCGCTCCTAACCGCACGGCCAACTCGCCCGGTGGATGTTATCACTATTGCTTCTTTCTATGGTGGTTGGTACTGTGGTGTGTTGTCTGAATATGAAGAGGAGAGTGTTGGGACAAACACAAAAACCCAGTCTCCAAGCCAGAAGATTTAATCAGACAGGAGTGAAATCCCATTTTCATCCAGAGTTAACTGATGGATTTTTTTACATGTTTTTACGTCGCCCCGACACAGGTCTTATGGTGACGATGGTATAGGAAAGGACTAGGGATGGGAAGGAAGCGGCCGTGGCCTTAATTGACGTACAGCCTGGTGTGAAAATGAGAAATCACAGATAACCATATTCAGGGCTGCCGAATGCAGTTCGAACCCACTATCTCCTGCAAGCTCACAGCTGCGCGCCGCTAACCGTACGGCCAGCTTGCTCGGTAACTGAGGGAAATAATCATAATGTACCTTACTTTTGAAGCCATATTTTATCAGGTGGGACAGGGGTGTATGCACAACTCGCCGCTCATAGGCACCCAATAATTTACTACTACCGAACAGGTTAGCTCAGTGCGTTGCGGCACGGCTAGTTATGGTTGCTAGCTCTGAACTCAGGAGACAGGTGAGTTCAAATGCCCCGTCGGTCGTCGGCCGTCCTCGAAATGGTTTTCCGTTGTTTCCCATTTCAACTCCCGGCAGATACCTTTCTCAAGGCCACGGCCGCTTCCTTCCCTTTCCTAGCCCGTATAATTTCATCTACACCCACAGCAAACACCCTCACACAGCGGTACGTGTAGCTCACACCCGTGGGGTGCAGCTCAGAACTGGTGAACGGAACCTGTCCTCGAACCTCGCATACCCTCAGCGTTAAAAAGGCATATGCTGAAAAAGATATCACCACTAGCCTTTAATTTTACAATGTATGCAGCCACCGTAGTTTAATGAAATTTGAATTAAAAACGAGGCTTATGAAGTATTTATTATTATTATTATTATTATTATTATTATTATTATTATTATTATTATTATTAATTACATAATTAAAGGTTAAGAGTTACAACTTACAGGTACAATTCCTTCTCTCTAACAGTTAACATCTTTCTTCTTGCATTCTACTGACCAAAATGATCAACGGTTTTGTACAAGTCCATTTTGTTCAAAATAGATCCCTCTATGGAAATGATTGCTTGTGAATTTGGGTGATACTCAGTCATGTTTGTGCATAGATAATTTATTTACTGTTCTTAGCCATGAGAAGGCACGTTCCGCTGTGCAGCTGATCATTGAGTACACAAGAACATCCAGAGAGCAATGTTAACTTTTGGGTAAATCTACTGTAATTCCTCGCGTCGTATCCATTGACATATCTCAAAGAGTATTTTGATGTTGCCTCTCTTTCAGAGTTTGAAGATGAGCTTGCCATTGATCCAGCTCTTCAATCTAGGTATCCTTGAGATTCTTAAGAAACTAGTCTCCTGCGTGTCTGTACTGATACAATGATAGTTTTTCACATTAGATCACAGTTTTAAATATAGTTTATTTGGTTGTATGTCTGTCTCCTTTTCTTTTTCAACTCATACAGCAATTTATCTACGATGACAAGAAAGGTCTTTATGTTGAAGCTGTGTCTACCATTTAAACACAGGTCACTTTCAAAAGACTCCTGCAGTTAGTTTCTTCATTTTCTTGCATCTTGTATTCTCTTCATATGTTTGATTAACTCTTTGCCCTTTCTTCAAAACAATTTAAGTCTTGTAGATTCTATAATCTAAATTGGGAAATCATATAATCCAATAACGGAATACAAATTAATCCGCTTCAGAACAAATTTCCACAACTATGCAATGAAAATTGTTTCTTAACGAGATAATGTAGCATTAAGACATTTGGCTTTGGCATGAGTCAAGGATTTTTGTGATTTGCCCGTCTCTGTGGAATTGATCGCATGTTCTTTCAATTTGTGACATGTGATATCTCGTATAGAATGCCTAGTTCCTAACGGACTTCTCATTATAACTAATTGCTGTTGGGATGTTAATTCATCACCAAAATAATGTTCGCCTGGAAGGTGGTGAACTAAAAACGTTGTATAGTTCTTGCAGGAGAAGGGAGAACTTGTATCCTTCACCAGAATATTCTGCTGAATTTGTTCCAACAAAGTTTAGAGATGGAGCAGAGCAAGGAATTAATCCACTGCTTTGAATCGATCCTGAAGCCCTGAATATGTACCAGCCATATTATTAGTGTTGTTGTAAGATTGTCTTCAGCAGTTACCAGTGCTGATATTGTGAGAATCTAGCACTTTATACATCACATGGAATATTTCTTCTGACTTACGGCCAATATTGGAATGAAGTTCAGGAACAGTTCAACAGCAGAACCGTTTTCTTGACTATATCTCGTAACTATAGCCAGTTGATCACGTGTGATACGTCAGGAGTCGAATCTGTTATTAGTGATCAATATTTCGCTTTTTATATTTCAGAAATAACTTTTCCAACTGCTTTGGATAAGATGTTAAATAACTCTTCAGCAGTAGATGATGTTAAATTTGATGTTTTGCTTCTGCCTGGGTGTCCATACTTCACGACATGGTTCACAGGAAAGGAATTAAATTCTGTTGCCACTTCAAGAAGCACCATACAGATCATATAGTTGGCATTATGTTTACTACCAAAAAAATTTTCCCGTCCCCGCAATTACAAACGTATTAAAGCTCGAACTTCAACTTCTTCACTCCAATAATTTGTTTGCTGTTCCAGTTATTCGGTCAGTTCTTGCCTAATATGACAGCAATTCGTCCACTTTCTCTGTGTGTGGCTACAGAATTCTTATGATTTGCACAGTTTTCACGCTCATTTAGTTTGGTGAAAGCGTTTTTCCAATCGTAAAACCACACAGACAAAGATTTTGACTTAAAATGTTGTTTCATTTACTGTAGAAGGAGAGGAGACGCATAACAGAAAACGCACTACTTACCTTCAACGTGTTATGATTGTTTTCTCCCTATTAGCTAACTATCTTTACATTTGTCTGTTTTCAGACCAACTTTGCTTTACGGGAGCGAAAGCTGGGTGAACTCAGGATATCTTATTCATAAGTTAGAAGTAAGAGACATGGAAGTAGCGAGAATTATTGCTGGTAGAAACAGGTGGGAACAATGGCAGGACGGTACTCGGAATGATGAGATAAAGGCTAAGTTAGGAATGAACTCAATGGATGAAGCTGTACGCATAAGCCGGCTTCGGTGGTGGGGTCATGTGAGACGAATGAAGGAGGATAGGTTACCTAGGAGAATAATGGACTCTGTTATGGAGGGTAAGAGAAGTAGAGGGAGATCAAGACGACGGTGGTTAGACTCAGTTTCTAACGATTTAAAGATAGGAGGTATAGAACTAAATGAGGCCACAGCACTAGTTGCAGATAGAGGATTGTGGCCACGTTTAGTAAATTCACAGAGGCTTGCAGACTGAACGCTGAAAGGCATAAGGGTTTATAATGATTATGTATATATATTAGAGAGACTTTGTTCAAAACATCTTATGAGTGAGATATCTAACTGTACCGTCATAGTATATTCTATTCGATCATTTATATCCGGATGTTTATTCTGTTGGAACCTCGTTCAATTTCATTACGTTTCCATTTAGCGGGATCATTGGTGATTTGAAGATCAGGTTTCTCATGTTTAGCTTCCTCTACCGCCACTATCGTCACTAAATTGTCATTATCATCAGGATCAGCAGAGACATTCAACACAGTGGAGCTATTGCATACTTGCGAATGAGAGGAGTCTTCACTGTGGGCGTATTTGAAGTAGGTATCGAGAGTTTTAGTTTTGTTAATAACATCGACCACCTCTTTACTTCCTTTTCCGTCCTTAGTTTTAAATCATGACGACCCCTAAGCCGTTTTTCTTTTGTCACTCAAGTTGAAGCCGAGATACACTAATCAAACGCAGCTCACAATAATGCTCTTCCTAATGCAAGCGTTCTCCCAGAATCACTGCTGTTACATGATAGTAGAAAGGAAGACCGTTACAGTATTGCCAGCAGTATTAATCATGAGTTAAATTAACAGCGAGCTACCTTAAAATAACCTAAAAATCTCCACCTTTCAGTTTAATTTCTGTAAATTTTCAGATAGTTGGTATACGCTTGTCATATTTTAAGACAAAAAGAAAAACGAAATAAAGGGATCTTCATTTTCAGAGGAATATTTATTTAAAAATTTGCCGCCCCGTTTTTTTTTTTTTTTTTTTTTTTTTTTGTCACCGTAGGCAGCTGCCTATGTGAAAATTCGCCTCTGGGCAGGGAGTCTCGTCGGCTGTTCTCATTGGTCTCGGTTTCATTTTTTTTACTTTCGAGTGATACTAGGAGAATGAAGTATTGTATTCCTGCAAAAAATTCGACTTCCGGGTTTTGGACGGATCTTGACGTTTCTTAACCCCTAGACACCGAAAAACTGTGTTTCGAAACATAACTACCGAGCGAGTTGACCGTGCGATTAGGGGCGCACAGCTTTGAGCTTGCATTCAGGAGATAGTGTGTTCGAACCCCACTGTCTGCAGCCCTGAAGATGGTTTTCCGTGGTTTCCCATTTTCACACCAGGCAAATGCTAGGGCTGTACCTTAATTAAGGACACGGGCGCTTCTTTCCCACTCCTGACCCATCGTCGCTTTAAGGCCTATCTGTGTCGGTGCGACGTAAAGCCAATTTTAAACTGTGATTTAAGACTTGGAAGCATTTAAAAGGATATTTATGCAGCAGATTTCGTCTAAAACGACACTGCGTTACTTGCCCCAGTTGAATCTGGATGAAGCGTTGATTCCTATTGCCTATTAATTATTGTCGTAATTCCCTTTATCACGGCCTCTGGTTATTGGATGGCATTTTTTTACTCCCTGTATAAATACCAAGATTATCGAGCTGCTGAACAGGAGGCCTTAGCCCTAAATAAGGCAACAACTACACTAACCCGCCTCTTGACTGATATATTCATACGGCAGCCTACTAAATAGATCGCACTTAGAGAACTCTGTTCCTAAGTAGGAGCATTTATTACCCTTATTTAAGATAATTGTTTCGTTATAATAACGGACTCGTTTCCTGCCCTTAAGAGCTACTGTTCTTAGTTATAATGAATAGTGCATGGCGTCCTATTACCTTCCAGCTACTTTCACTGCCAATATTATTGCAAATTCACAATACACTACTTCTACGTACTGTTAAAATCTCAGTTTCACAACAACTTCTTCTCATAATACTGTACATATTGTACCGTACCCAGGGGTAATAACCCTCTAGGACGATGCCTCCATTCCTGTTTAAACATCCGACTAACTCAGGTTTGGGCAGAGAAGTGGGTTGGTTGTCGAAGGGCAAGTCTAAATGTAGAAGTTTATCACTTAAATATAAGTATATGACAGGAATAATGGATTTTTAAAACGAATGGGAAATAATAATATGGAGTAGGATTAGTGTATTTCATAAAATAACCCCGAATCATACTAACACAAATGAAATTCAAATGAAAAAGAAATGAGTAAGGTAACTTAGGGAGATCCCGACATGAGGGAGAACTCGACACTTTTAAGCTTAGCGCCACTGGTGACCACAGTACTCTACAGGTCGAACTAGTAACTACATGTATTGGAGCCGTAGGGTGTTGTGCTCATTGTGATCCTGGTAGCAGACGATTATCACTATAAATACAAGACATCTGAATAGTTGAAGGTGAGTATGTAAGTGATATGTGATGGAAAAGTAACGTACTATAAGATAATGAGTAGGTTGTATAACGAAATACGTAGATATGCGATATTTTTAAGACAATGTTTGAGGTTAGGCGCACAAAGCACGTTTCGGAGAAGCGGCCATGTCATTTCCAAATCGCCAATCATTCAGCGTGGTAAGTGCTGCCACCTCTTGCCTGCCAATGTAACTCGGGGAGATGTCGACATGACAAGCGTGGGAGATCCCGACACTCCCGGGAAAAGGGATCACTAAAGATAATTTTGGAGACCTTCTAAAGATGGCTTGGGACAAATCGGCAACAGCAGGAAATTTTACCGGCGGATTTAGGAAATGTGGCATTTATCCGTACAATCCCGATATCCTCCAAGAAGACATTTTTGAATACGACCTTGTGCAAGACGAAAATGGTTCAAATCACGTACATGTTGGAGAAGATATTGCTGTAGAAGCTAAGGCCAGTAGTCCTACATTATCACAGGAACATGAAGCCTCACCTGCATTTACACCTCCGAGTTGCTCAGTGCAGGAGTTATCTCCTGTTCCGATATTAAAACTCCTATCTGGAAAAGGAAGTGTAAGAAGAGTGCAAGAATCCGCCATGGTGACTTCTCAGGATTAGTTCCCCAAGCAGTCGTAATTGCTCGGAGAATTACTGCGCAGTATGTGATGGCTATTTCTATGACGACAACCGAAATGAGGCATGGGTCCAGTGTAGTGGGGAATGCAGGAAATGGTTCCACGAGATGTGTGTGGAAAATGGAAACGACGAACAATTTATATGTGCCCACTGTGTACAATAGTTGTGTAACTCTTCCGAGGTCCTACCTAGTGTCAGGTTCTCCCTAAGTGCGGGAGAAGTGGACATTTTTGCATCGTTTATTTATATTCTAATTTACAATGATATGGCGTGTTATTTTTTGCCATAAATAATAGAAAACATACACTAACTGTGTACAAATTCACCAGGTAAAAATTGAACTATTTTGCAAATAAAGCATGATCAAAATTAGAGGTTTTTGCTTAGCGTGTCGAGATATCCCTAAATGACCTTATAAAATTGACAAAGAAATAAGATGGTAAAGAAAATGGACAACAAAACGTTAAATACGCAAATAATTAAAAGCAAAATGAAAGTTCCAACACAACATTTAATACTTGTGAAATTTAAAATGACTTCACATGATTGTCCAATGTTCATGTTCATATTTGTATTCGTATTCGTATGCTTATACGTATTTGATTCGTATGGAGTAGCACGATTTTATGTATCACAATGATACGGATTTAAATTCAGGAGAGTTGCCGCAAAATTTGACATTAAACGAAAATTAAGACGCATTGGGACATGATGTGAACTATGAAAAATACTAGTAGCATTTACCTACGCTGTATATTTACAATGATCACAATATAATTAAAGTATCTCAAATATCTACATCGGATTAGGAAAGGGAAAACTTATAAATTACACTGACTGGACGTGAAACGCGGTTCACCAAAAGGATCTAGTAAGAACTAAATTGACCACCAACATTCACTCAGCACTCGGGCTGTTCCCCATTAAACACCAAGACAACATATCAAAGTAACATGAAATTGCACAAAACACCATCCTGTAAGAGAAAACACATAAAATCCTTTGATAAACATGTGGAAAGCAATGGGCAACATTGCGTTCCTCTGCTGCTTTTGCGCACCAGAAAGTGAGTTCATCTGTCACATATTTCCTGCTGTGCTGTGGGCTGAAAAGAAATATTAAAACTCAATACTGTACCGAGGGCTTTGTCACTGTTCGACAAAATTGTATTACGGAAATAACATATCATTCACACTGTCTATATAAACATGGCTGATAAGTAAACCTGTAAGGCGAGCTCGTATTTCCTCAACTGCTCGTAAATTCACATACAATCGTACTTCTTGCTGGCATGCTATTCAACGCACACATCAGATTCACTGGCCTGACATTAATTTCCCGTCAATTCTGATTCTCAATAATCTCTCAGAATACAATTGCAGGACTATACTCACTGCACATAATTCTCATCACATCATCAGGCATGCAATCGGCCTGCATAATCAACTTTATAAATCAGCATGCATTAAATTCTCTTGTAATTCTTACAATCTCATCAGCCTTTCTCATTATAAATCTGGGTTCGATTCCCACTCAAATCATTGTACGAAACAGTTTCCAACCCACATTGGAAGAATCCCTTTCTAGTCAACGTTGCGATGCAGCTCTACACGTGTCACAGCAATCTGTTACTAACTTTCTAAATGGAAAAATGGAATTTACTCTCAACGCAGCAAGTGTTTAACTCGGAAAGTGGGTGATCTTGTCAATCTAATCATCCTATCTGTAACATACAAGAATATCTGAATAATTCTAAGCTAATTAACATGCATAATGACACAAAAACAAAATAAATCCTAACAACTACCTCAGTATCCCATCTAACTAATCGTAAAGTAAAATAAAAATATAGAAATACTGCGTTCCCCTCCTATCCGTATCTACAGCATCACATATATAAAATAGACACATGCCGTCCGGCAAAAATTACGTTAAAGAAAATCCCTACACTAATCTTCACTAGTATTAAACATAATTCATATGACATGCCATCTAATTTAAAAACACGCGTCTTATCTTTGACAACTCCCTGGACATCGGCAACGGCTCACATCCTCGCACCGATGATGTTCTACTCCATTTTCAGCACAGCTTTAACACATAGAAACAATCTTCTTTCTTCTATGCGCGGTGCCATCTTCTTGATGAAAGTTCCTGTACACTGCAACACAGAAGACTTCAGGTAAATACCTCTTCATCGCTCTATATGCACGTGCCGAATAAACCCTTCTCAGCTATGATTTAAGCCAACATTAATCTGACAGAACAAACACACTAAAATTAAGAACACACATTTAGGGTTTAACACAGTTAGAGTGGCTCGCGGTTCGGTACGAAAGTCATTCGCGATACGCGACCGACACAAAAATGCAATGCAGCTGAGCGTCTCTCCTTCACTCAACAGTCTGCGGCTGATATTACCGTCTATGACTTTAGAGTAAAACTTTGCGTCATAATGTAATCGGCAATTTATCACTGCATCAGTTTACTTAATAAACTTCACATCTAAATGCACTGTTTTTCGGTCGAAAAGACCATACACTGTTATATGTCTACCCACGTGGCAACATTCGCGCACAAATATAAGAGCAGTATAGAACAACGTTCACTCCCGACGACTCACACTATCAGAATGACGCTCCCAATGCTTTGGACGCTTACGAAGCTTGGCTAACGCCGTTGTAGCTATGGGATTCCAGTATGTTTACAGAATCAACCAATCAGCGTGCTTGTGATTCACAATGACTTTTATATTAATTAAAATTAACATAAAACACACTCCTGATGACTTAATGACGACTCAGATTATTTTTATAGCATGTCTTCTTCATGCAGATATCCATGTTGGTCAACCTGGGATTTTAATTCCGCGCGGTCCAGGCTCCATATTGGCCACACCCACGCTTCCTAATTGGCTAAATGCTCCTCTTGGCCAACGTCTTCTACACGTGCCGAGATGTGCTAACTTCTGGTAACGCCGAATCTTTCCCACGGTCACAGGGAAGCATCGCGCAATATTCAGCGACTTTGTCTCCATGGACTTCCGGTTTCAACTATCCTGCAATCTACTACTATTACGATGCCTGACTGAAATTTATTTCAATACAATTATTTAATATGGCAAATATATATATGATTGTCTCCTATGGGCCGTTAGGATACGGCTCAATATAAAATACACACTTGATTATATAACTTCACTTTACATATAAAAATATACACTGATACAAATAAATCATAGTTCCATATTTCCACCTTACAAATGAGTGCGTACGCCAAAGATCTCTAACAGATCACAAGATTTATTGAGCTCCTTATTGCTGTGCCAATTGTCATTCCTCCATTTTACTATTAAGTTTATTAGCTCCAAGTTTGGTCGCCATATGAAACACTACTACTGCTATTACTACTACCACTATACGAAAAACTGGATACATGGGCGCCAGAGTTCACTAGAGAGGACCCCTCAAATTTAAATAATAATAATAGTGGTACAGCAAATTCAAGTCTCATCGCAGGTCGCGTTCATGACCTCCAAATCTGGTATTCTATAAGAGTAGTATAATGGGAGAGTTCGGCGGCCACCGCCACCTCCGGCTCCCAGTGGCCACCTCCACCTCCACCTCAGCCAGAGGCCTCCCAGTGGCCACCTCCACCTCAGCCAGAGGCCTCTTCCAGTGCTGCCAACTTAACCTAACTAGCGCGAAATTTGAATTTGTAAACAAAGCCACGTGCTTTTTGACAGCTGACATCGACAACAACGCATCGCTGACCTCAGTACTGCCATCTTGACGGGCCTAAACCTCAGTAGTGCCAACTTAACCTAACTAGCTCGAGATAAACAAAGCCACGTGTTTTTTGACAACCACGTGCTTTTTGACAGATTTGTAAACAAAGCCACGTGCTTTTTGACAGCTGTCATCGACAACAACGCATCGCTAACCTCAGTACTGCCATCATGACGGGCCTAAACCTCAGTAGTGCCAACTTAACCTAACTAGCATGAGGTAAACAAAGCCACGTGTTTTTGACAGCCACGTGCTTTTTGACAGATTTGTAAACAAAGCCACGTGCTTTTTGACAGACAACAACGCATCGCTAACCTCAGTACTGCCATCTTGACGGGAATAAACCTCGGTGGTACCAACTTAACCTAACTAGCGAGAGGTAAACAAAGCCACGTGCTTTTTGACAGCCACATGCTTTTTGACAGCTGCCATCCGCCATCTTTGAGCACCGTGCTGCCCTCTTTCGTCACCTGTCATCGGCAGTGCTGCCATCTTGACGGGTCTAAGCCTTAGTGCTACCAACTTAACCTAACTAGCGCGAGGTAAACAAAGCCACGTGCAGCTGTCATCCGCCATCTTTGAGCACAGTGCTGCCCTCTTTAGCTACTTACCTTTGAAATGTGGTGGCGGATAATTTGAAAAATGCTTTTTTTGACAGCAGCCATCTTGCATCGCAAACCTCAGTGCTGCCCTCTTTAGCTAGATACCTGTGGTGGCAGGCAATTCCACGTGACAGCAGCCATCTTTAATCAAGAGAGCACCGTGCTGCCCTCTATGTGGTGGCGGCAAATTCCACGTGCTCTTGTTTGAAAACAAACTCACGTGCTTTTTTGACAGCTGTCATCCGCTATCTTTAATCCAGAGAGAACAGTGCTGCCCTCTATGTGGTGGCGGCAAATTGAAAAATTCCACGTGCTCTTGTCTGAAAACATACTCACGTGCTTTTTTTGACAGCTGTCATCCGCCATCTTTAATCCAGAGAGAACAGTGCTGCACTCTATGTGGTGGCGGCAAATTGAAAAATTCCACGTGCTCTTGTTTGAAAACATACTCACGTGCTTTTTTGACAGCTGTCATCCGCCATCTTTGAGAACAGTGCTGCCCTCTATGTGGTGGCGGCAAATTGAAAAATTCCACGTGCTCTTGTTTGAAAACATACTCACGTGCTTTTTTGACAGCTGTCATCCGCCATCTTTGAGAACAGTGCTGCCCTCGGCGGCAAATTCCACGTGCTCTTGTTTGGAAACAAAGCTTTTAATCCAGAGAGAACAGTGCTGCCCCGGTGGTGGCAAATTCTACGTGCTTTACAAAGCCATGTGCTTTTTTGACAAAAAAAAAATTCTGCTCTCGAGATACTTACCGAACTATACTCACGAAACTGCTCATCACCTTCTTTCTTCTATGAGTAATAAACAAAAACTCTATCTTGCAAATAAGGAGTGGGAGGAAGGTAATACCTAACCTAAAATAAAAGAATATGCCAATTCTACATTATTTATTTACATCTTGTATGTACAAGTTTTATCTCGAATCATTTCACCCTAGCGTACTTCTCGATGCAATTCTTGAATGTACAAGTTTAGACTTGCCGTACCAGCGTTCCTCTCCTGAATTGTGATGTAAGACAGCGTAACGTAAGTACACACACCTCTAGCATAATGTTTATGTAAAGTAGTACTTATCAATACTACTATGCCCCCAGGCTAGCGTGTTGGTAGAATTTGGAATGACAAACCGTTTACAATCATCGCTATTAAGGGCTACCTTACTAATTAAATGAGTGTACAACTGATGCTTCTTGCTTCTAATGACAGACATTTGCTTATGCAAAACAGGTGGATTACTTTTAATGCAATTGTTATAGTTTTCAAAACTTAGCTGATTCTGAACGACATTCTTTTTAACCCCCTTCAATCTCTTTATTTGTAATTCATTTAAGAGTTTTATGCAATATGACTTGGATTTAGTACCTACAAATGAATCGATAATATTCCCAGCACATTCATCTTTCATTTTACCTAGAACCTTTTTGTTCACTAGCGGTAGATGATATTGATTATCTGCAGGATAGTTACTCGTATCAAACCTACCCAAGTCAGGCTTTATATCATTGTAATAGTCATCAGTTTTGATTTGATAAATAAACGAATCGGTATCTGTGTAGAGCAATTGCGCATTATGCGCGTACTTCTTCATCATATAATCGTAATGGAATTCATACATGAGTGTTTTAGCCAATTCAAGTACTGTGAAGCCGACGTAGGTAGGTTTGTCATACTTAACCTTGACACGATTCATCTGTATAATAACTAAATTCTCATGTATGATGGTGCAGCTGTGGAAATTTGGTTTACTTATTAAATAGTTAGCACCATACCTTTTCTTAATATTATCCCAGTTTGTAATCAATTTTACATCAACGCGTTTGTCAACATTCTCCATAGTCTTACCAAACACACTATTATTCATGAGCTTGTAGAAATCTTTTTCAAACTCGTTAACCGCATTCGTTCTTAAATTATTGTTCAGATCGATATATGACTTTAGCCACGGTGACTGATTAAATTCTAGTACGCGATGAATTTTGGATAACTTCAAACCATGCTGCAAACACTGTTTTAAATTTCGGTAATGAATGATATACTTAGATTTATCGCATAAATTAGCAATGAGCATTTTCGTCGTTGATGCAATGTACGGGGACTTCATATTTTCAGGGCAGAACGGTAGGTCATTATGAGAAGTGTGTAACTCTTTAGGATACTGTAAGTCAACTTCGAGGAAATAACCTTTATCAGCTTCATCACCTAGGGTGTGTAGCTGTAAAGCATCAATTTCGCACTGCGTCAGCCAGCGGAAACCACTCACCGGTAGATGCTGACTCATCGCCCACCCATACTGATTATTAGCATCGAGGTAAACGATATACCGAGATTCCTGACTGGAATCGAAACTCGGCATGTACTTATTATTAGCACTCGAATACCGGCCGCTGCACTGACTCAGACCGCCTCGAATGGATGCTTTTATAAAGTGCACCATATCAATATCGGTTAGCAGCTCCAAATTCACACGCGTGTATTTTAACATCGCGTCCCAACTTAACCCAGGTGCAGTAAAATACTGACATGGGTCAAGGCTGTAGGTGTTCATGCAAACACAGCGAAAATTTTCAAAAACATCAGCTAACAAAAGTACATCTGTCTTTAAATATAAATCGGAGTATTCACCTAGCGTTTGAATGTGGAACTGCTCCCAGATATGTTGTGCATGTAAATAGTCATCATCACTAATATCTGCTGAATTCAGCGAGCTGTAAAAGGATTGTTTCGATGGTAAGGCACGTTCTTCGAGGCGGTCTAAGCAGTCGAGATATTCGTAACAAAAAACACCCTTACGCCGAAGTAAATTAAACTGCGTTTCTTCAGGGAAAACGCGTCGAATTTCTGTAAATTGTTCAGGCTGTAAATGACTAGAAAGTTTATCGAGGCTACTCGCCATAAAGCGAAACGAGTCAAGGAATCTCAGTTTTATAGAATGCTCAGCATTTACTTTTACAGACTTTGCAAACGCAATGTACCGCTCTTTATTCTGAGGGATTATATCTACTTTTTCATCCGAAGCTCCAAATTGTGAAATGATGAAATGAGAGTCGTAACCAGATAAGTTATGAAAAATTACAGGGATAAATTTAGGAACTCTATACTTAAGATTACAGCTATAATGAGCGGCACATCTGTAGAAACCAGTTAAATGATCATGATCAAAAACTTTAGGGTCATTTTCGGAAAATTCCCCATCACAAATGCTACACTTTGTAGCACGTTCATGATCATTTAACTGAATGTCGGTGAGTGGCTTCATAGGAATATTACTATTCAGAATACGACCGAGACGAACTGCATCACTTTCAAGTCTTTCTAAAAATACTTTAGCAGCATCATGTCCTCGATACAGCTCTAACTTGTTAAGCGTACTATCGTAACTACACTTGATGTAATACGCGAAGCTATACGGGACATGCATGTGCGTAGTATTAGTGAAAGAGTTGTCAGGATTAGGTGAGCATGTGTTGCATGGCGTGAGGATGGCTTCAAAGTCTGCATAAATCGCGAACGGTACCCACATCTGCTTATGAAAATTTGTAAATTTTAAAACATTATTGCCTGTAGTAGGTATCTCCGTACGTACATGATTGCAGTCATTCTTGGAATGCTTCGTTAACTGATCTTCGGTTTTAAAATACTGCAAGCATCCATCACATAGCCACTTTTTACCATTACGTTTTGACAACTGACTGCCAACAAGTCTACTCAGATTTTTAATCCAGCAAAAGTGGCTATTCTCACTGTTTTCAATATAGAGTAAATTAACGTGAGTACTCTTCTTATGACATGTATAATACAGAGGACCTACTACAGACTTTTTCTCTACACCATACACATTGATACTAATGTTATTTAGTTCCTCAAAGCGCTTAATATCCTTTAACTGTACGGGAAATTCTATACTATCGAAATTTAGCTGCGTTGAATAGTGTGGATAGGATGATGTTCTCTTAGCTACGTCTGATTTCGCAGGATTTAAAGCCGACATCACCGCCCATGCGAAACATGCTTCGTCATTGTTTTGGATGTTTACAACAGCTTCTTTTCGCTGAATCCATGCCGGCAGCTCGATGTACGATGAACCTCGCATGGGATTGTACTTATTGATGTTAACTTCTAGATACATTATCTCAACTAAAGCCCACCCTGATTCCTTTTCCTGAAATTCCTCGCTCTTAGTTGAAATAATGTTAGAGACATCCCTAAGTACATCACCAAAATTAGTCGACTCACTTATGACAAAATTCTTCGTATTAAATGATTTAATGTCCGTTATTTCGGATTCATCCGTGCTTTTAATGTACAAGGCGAAAAGTTCAAAATTAACTTTAAATAAACTATGATTGGACAAAGATTTAGCAAGAAGCTGTTGTACATCCGGTTGAACGCAATTTAAAAAGTTTGAAGTGCTCTGAAACTTTTGACTGGTGCGAATTCGGTAACTAGCAATCCTACTTTTAAATGCTGTATTAATTTCCTCGATGTTTGCGTTACTACCACTTCTACACGCATTATTTTTATGCGCATTACTCCGTAAGTGTCCCTGAAAATGCGAAGATGGTACATCAGTGTTACAGTGCTCGCAGTGAATAGTTTGAAGTTCATTTTTCCTAGGTTTTTTACTACTAGTACTTTCTACAGCTACATCAGTAGCTGCACGCTTTTTCCCTACTACTACCTGAGGGCGAGTAGATATTTGATGTACCTCTGCTAAGTGAGCCTGGTACTGCTCTACATTAGCGAAGTACAGCCCGCAAACATCACATAAAGCAGATGTTATGCTAGGGTGTTTTGCTTTTATATGACGTGCGAGGTTATCCCGTCTTGCGAACGTTGTCTTACACTGTTCGCAGGGGAACATAGTAGGGTTATAGTCGCAAGCAGATAGCTGATGATGTTTTGTTTTTACATGGCGTGTAAGGCTGTCACGTCTTGTGAACATTGCCTTACACAGCTCGCATGGGAACATAGTGTCTTCTCTTTCTTCGAATAAAGTGTTTAGGTGAACAGCGTATGCAACAAGTTCTGAAAAGAGAACAACCAATAGAGATTAGCCTAAAGTTGCGATGTTCAACCTATAGAGGTTGGACATGGCTGTGAGTTAGGCCTATAGCATGAGGATTGAAGAGAACGACTAAAGTTACGATGTTCGGAAGAAACCAAGTTTCAACCTGTTGAGGACAGACATAGCTACGTGTGCGTGTTTGAAATTATACTACGTCTATAGTATGTAGATTAAAGAGAACAACTATTTATCAATAGACTAAAGTTACGGAAGAAACCAAGTTTCAGCCCGTTGAGGGCAGACATAGCTATGTACGCACCACGTCTATAGTATGTTGATTAAAGAGAACAACTATTTATGATTAGCTTAAAGTTACGATGTTCGGAAGAAACCAAGTTTCAGCCCGTTGAGGGCAGACATAGCTATGTGTACGTGTTTGAAATTATACCACGTCTATAGTATGTTGATTAAAGAGAACAACTATTTATCAATAGACTAAAGTTACGATGTTCGGAAGAAACCAAGTTTCAGCCCGTTGAGGGCAGACATAGCTATGTGTACGTGTTTGAAATTATACCACGTCTATAGTATGTTGATTAAAGAGAACAACTATTTATCAATAGACTAAAGTTACGATGTTCGGAAGAAACGAAGTTTCAGCCCGTTGAGGGCAGACATAGCTATGTGTACGTGTTTGAAATTATACCACGTCTATAGTATGTTGATTAAAGAGAACAACTATTTATGATTAGCTTAAAGTTACGATGTTCGGAAGAAACCAACTTTCAACCTGTTGAGGGCAGACATAGCTATGTGTGCGTGTTTGAAATTACACTACGTCTATAGTATGTAGATTAAAGAGAACAACTATTTATCAATAGACTAAAGTTACGATGTTCGGAAGAAACCAAGTTTAAGCCTGTTGAGGACGGACATAGTTATGTACGCACCTCGTCTATAGTATGTAGGTTGAAGAGAACAATTATTTATGAATAGCTTAAAGTTACGGAAGAAACCAAGTTTAAGCCTGTTGAGGACGGACATAGCTATGTGTGCGTGTTTGAAATTATACCACGTCTATAGTATGTAGATTAAAGAGAACAACTATTTATCAATAGACTAAAGTTACGATGTTCGGAAGAAACCAAGTTTAAGCCTGTTGAGGACGGATATAGCTATGTGTACGTGTTTGAAATTATACCACGTCTATAGTATGTGGATTTAAGAGAACAACTATTTATGAATAGCTTAAAGTTACAGAAGAAACCAAGTTTCAGCCCGTTGAGGGCAGACATAGCTATGTGTACGTGTTTGAAATCATACCACGTCTATAGTATGTTGATTAAAGAGAACAACTATTTATGATTAGCTTAAAGTTACGATGTTCGGAAGAAACCAACTTTCAACCTGTTGAGGGCAGACATAGCTATGTGTGCGTGTTTGAAATTATACTACGTCTATAGTATGTAGATTAAAGAGAACAACTATTTACCAATAGACTAAAGTTACGGAAGAAACCAAGTTTAAGCCTGTTGAGGATAGACATAGCTATGTGTGCGTGTTTGAAATTATACCACGTCTATAGTATGTGGATTTAAGAGAACAACTATTTATGAATAGCTTAAAGTTACAGAAGAAACCAAGTTTCAGCCTGTTGAGGGCAGACATAGCTATGTACGTACCCCGCGTGAGGATTAAAGAGAACAACTATTTATCAATAGACTAAAGTTACGATGTTTTAGAAGAAACCAAGTTTCAACGAATAGAGGTCAGACATACCTTAAAATCTTCGCGCTGCAAACTGTTACTCGGATGAATAAAATGCGTGCGTTCAAGCCTGAAACTCGAATGATAATATTCTGGCCGAATCTAAAAAGAAAAGAACAAACATATATGAATGCAGTGTAGGGTGTATCAGCTAGCCTAGTTATCTTTACAACTCAAAGTTCGAAAACATACCTTTAAAAAAAAATGAATGTGCTGCAGACTGTTACTCGGATGAATAAAATGCGTACTTTCAAGCCTGTAACTCGAACGGTACCTAAAAAAGAAAAGAACAAACATATATGAATGCAGTGTAGGGTGCATCATCTAACCTAATTATCTTTACAACTCAAAGTTCGAAAACATACCTTAAAAATGCATGTGCTGCAGACTGTTACTCGGATGAATAAAATTGCGTACTTTCGAACGGTACCTAAAAAAAAGAAAAGAACAAACATATATGAATGTAGATGTCTAGCGTAGAAGTTGCTTTGCAAATAAAAAAAGGTAATTAACAGTTCTACCTTACCTTAAGCTGAAGAATAATATTCACTGCAGACGGGAGATGCGTGTGTACGTAATAAACGCATACAGAGAACTGTGAGCACTTCGCTGCTTGTTACCAAGCGGATATGATAATCGCTGAGCTGACAACTGCGGTACAGTCGGAACGAATGCAAACAAGAGCTCCCACCTGCAGGCTGACGTATTCAAACCTCCTGTTGATGCCGAGGTATCAGAATTTAAGAGTTCGAGCCTTGGAAAGTTAGCGCGCGATCCTCGACTTCTCGAGGGTACATACGCGGTATTCCTTACCTGTAGGTATTGAGCTAAAGCTAGATCATGTAATGACGATCGCGCAGGCCCCCTCGCCTAGCATTTACGGCTTCTAGTTCGAACCCGCTATCCCCGTTGGATGGAGGTGTTAAGCTGACTTCTTCGGTAGGAGTAGGCTATGTCGGGATATCGATTTAAAATCCTAGTCAGGAAGGGTAACCGGTCGTATAAAACTATGGTGTGAGGCGGGGTGTGTGTAAAAGCTAGCAATAAGTAAGGGCTGTTGATGGGGACGTTAAACCTTGTGCAGACTCCTTCGAAAATGATTTTTTGAGTACATGACTTGACGGTGATTCATTTGTCGGATGGAGGCAATAAGCCTTGTGCAGGCTTCTTCTAGTCGGGAGTAGGTTATGTGTCGGTACTGGGATATCTAGTTATAAAACCCACTACAACAAATTTATCGCGTATACTGCGATTTAAAATCCTAGTCAGGAAGGGCAGCCGGTCGTATAAAACTATGGTGTGAGGCGGGGTGTGCAAAAAAGCTAGCAATAAGTAAGGGCTGTTGATGGGGACGTTAAACCTTGTGCAGACTCCTTCGAAAATGATTTTTTGAGTACAAGAGTGTTGATGCTGATTCATTTGTCGGATGGAGGCAATAAGCCTTGTGCAGGCTTCTTCTAGTCGGGAGTAGGCTATGTGTCGGTACCGGGATATCTAGTTATAAAACCCGCTACAACAAATTTATCGCGTATACTGCGATTTAAAATCCTAGTCAGGAAGGGCAGCCGGTCGTATAAAACTATGGTGTGAGGCGGGGTGTGCAAAAAAGCTAGCAATAAGTAAGGGCTGTTGATGGGGACGTTAAACCTTGTGCAGACTCCTTCGAAAATGATTTTTTGAGTACAAGAGTGTTGATGCTGATTCATTTGTCGGATGGAGGCAATAAGCCTTGTGCAGGCTTCTTCTAGTCGGGAGTAGGCTATGTGTCGGTACCGGGATATCTAGTTATAAAACCCGCTACAACAAATTTATCGCGTATACTGCGATTTAAAATCCTAGTCAGGAAGGGCAGCCGGTCGTATAAAACTATGGTGTGAGGCGGGGTGTGCAAAAAAGCCAGCATTAAGTAAGGGCTGTTGATGGGGACGTTAAACCTTGTGCAGACTCCTTCGAAAATGATTTTTTTGAGTACATGACTTGACGGTGATTCATTTGTCGGATGGAGGCAATAAGCCTTGTGCAGGCTTCTTCTAGTCGGGAGTAGGCTATGTGTCGGTACCGGGATATCTAGTTATAAAACCCGCTACAACAAATTTATCACGTATACTGCGATTTAAAATCCTAGTCAGGAAGGGCAGCCGGTCGTATAAAACTATGGTGTGAGGCGGGGTGTGCGAAAAAAAAAAGCCAGCATTAAGTAAGGGCTGTTGATAGGAGGCGTTAAACTATGTGCAGGCTCCTTCACCAGGAGAAGCCTACATGCCGGTACCGTGCTGGTTCTTTCGATAGGAGTAGGCACTGTGTGTGTTTTAACCTCTCCGTACAATCATGATATTTTACGTTAGGAACTTACATAGGCTAAATGCTACACATTCCGTGGCAGAGCCGGGAATCGAACTCAGACCTCCGAGGGTAGCAGCTAACGACTGCACTACAGAGGAGGGCTATTTCAGAATATTTTACAACCTTAATTAGTACTGTGTTTTAAGAGCTTACATGGGACTCAGCTAAGAAGACGTTCGCGAGTTACAAGTCGCTTATCAGTGTCCTCGTTGAAGGCCGAGCCGGAAGATACGTGTACAATTTCAGCTAACACACGCATTCCACACAACTCGCTCAGAATGACTGTGCCGATACTTCGAGGACTGTAGAACAAATCTATAGCCTACAGTATGCATGCCTCCCACCCGGTAGTCTCGGGTTCGATTCTCTTGGGGATAAAAATGTGTTTAAATCACATGAATGTGTTGAGTTGTCCTTCCTGATGCAAAACTAGCAGTATCTAACCTCATAGTTTTACGACCGGTTGCCCTTCCTGACAACTCGGATTAAGAATCTGTCGAGAATCGGGGATTTACAGCTAGATGCACTTCTTAGATTTTAAATCACGAACTATTGTTTTACGGCCGGATGCCCTTCCTGACTAAGATTTTAAATCGCAAGAATTTGTTGAGTCGCCCTCCCTGATGCAAAACTAGCAGTATCTAAGCTCTTGGTTGCCCTTCCTGACAACTCGGATTAAGAATCTGTCGAGAATCGGGGATTTACAGCTAGCTTAGATTTTAAATCACGAACTAACAAGAGCACGTGGAATTTACCGCCGCCGGGGCAGCACTGTTCTCTCTGGATTAAAAGCTTTGTTTCCAAACAAGAGCACGTGGAATTTGCCGTCACCGGGGCAGCACGGTGATTAAAGATGGTGGATGACAGCTCTGTCAGAAAAGCACATGGGTTTGTAAAGCATTTAGAATTTGTCGCCACCACATAGAGTGTAGCACGGTGATTAAAGATGGCGGATGACAGCTGTCAAAAAAGCACGTGAGTATGTTTTCAAACAAGAGCACGTGGAATTTTTCAATTTGCCGCCACCACATAGAGGGCAGCACTGTTCTCAAAGATGGCGGATGACAGCTGTCAAAAAAGCACGTGAGTATGTTTTCAAACAAGAGCACGTGGAATTTTTCAATTTGCCGCCACCACATAGAGGGCAGCACTGTTCTCAAAGATGGCGGATGACAGCTGTCAAAAAAGCACGTGAGTATGTTTTCAAACAAGAGCACGTGGAATTTTTCAATTTGCCGCCACCACATAGAGTGCAGCACTGTTCTCTCTGGATTAAAGATGGCGGATGACAGCTGTCAAAAAAAGCACGTGAGTATGTTTTCAAACAAGAGCACGTGGAATTTTTCAATTTGCCGCCACCACATAGAGGGCAGCACTGTTCTCTCTGGATTAAAGATAGCGGATGACAGCTGTCAAAAAAGCACGTGAGTTTGTTTTCAAACAAGAGCACGTGGAATTTGCCGCCACCACATAGAGGGCAGCACGGTGCTCTCTTGATTAAAGATGGCTGCTGTCACGTGGAATTGCCTGCCACCACAGGTATCTAGCTAAAGAGGGCAGCACTGAGGTTTGCGATGCAAGATGGCTGCTGTCAAAAAAAGCATTTTTCAAATTATCCGCCACCACATTTCAAAGGTAAGTAGCTAAAGAGGGCAGCACTGTGCTCAAAGATGGCGGATGACAGCTGCACGTGGCTTTGTTTACCTCGCGCTAGTTAGGTTAAGTTGGTAGCACTAAGGTTTAGACCCGTCAAGATGGCAGCACTGCCGATGACAGGTGACGAAAGAGGGCAGCACGGTGCTCAAAGATGGCGGATGGCAGCTGTCAAAAAGCATGTGGCTGTCAAAAAGCACGTGGCTTTGTTTACCTCTCGCTAGTTAGGTTAAGTTGGTACCACCGAGGTTTATTCCCGTCAAGATGGCAGTACTGAGGTTAGCGATGCGTTGTTGTCTGTCAAAAAGCACGTGGCTTTGTTTACAAATCTGTCAAAAAGCACGTGGCTGTCAAAAAACACGTGGCTTTGTTTACCTCATGCTAGTTAGGTTAAGTTGGCACTACTGAGGTTTAGGCCCGTCATGATGGCAGTACTGAGGTTAGCGATGCGTTGTTGTCGATGACAGCTGTCAAAAAGCACGTGGCTTTGTTTACAAATCTGTCAAAAAGCACGTGGTTGTCAAAAAACACGTGGCTTTGTTTATCTCGAGCTAGTTAGGTTAAGTTGGCACTACTGAGGTTTAGGCCCGTCAAGATGGCAGTACTGAGGTCAGCGATGCGTTGTTGTCGATGTCAGCTGTCAAAAAGCACGTGGCTTTGTTTACAAATTCAAATTTCGCGCTAGTTAGGTTAAGTTGGCAGCACTGGAAGAGGCCTCTGGCTGAGGTGGAGGTGGCCACTGGGAGGCCTCTGGCTGAGGTGGAGGTGGAGGTGGCCACTGGGAGCCGGAGGTGGCGGTGGCCGCCGAACTCTCCCATTATACTACTTATAAGGCCTTACCTAATACCCGCTGAAAACTATAGAACTGAGAAATAACAAGCACAAGGATTTCTCCACGAACAATCGACAAGCAAACAAACTTGGAAAAATATATTTAAATTAATATTTCAAAACAACTTGTAAATAATAATCAGCAGAATCCGATCAGAACGGCACTCGTCATATTTTATATAATTCATACACATTTTCCTTACACAGTACTTCCGTTTGAATTTGACTTCTTAATCGGACCACATTTTGTATCGTCAGATATTGAGCCGGACATTCGAAATAACAAGCTGAAAATTGGTAGAAATGTTGAGGACCAGGTCCGTACTAAAATCCTAAAAGTCCACAAAAATAACACGTGGTGAAAATCCGCTATCTTGAAAAACCGCCGCCGTCTTATTTTTCGAGTTTTGAGCACAGCGACCGAACCAAGCGTTCGATTGTGTTCTTTCTTGCGACAAATTGATTAATTTACGCTACTTTATCGCCTAGAACATTAGCAATATTTAATATCGCACAAGGGTTTGTTTGATAAATAACAATTTTTGTTTTTATGTAACAAATGTTGAAAAAGAACATCTATATAAATAAAATTGTAGGGGGTCCGCTGTCTGTCATTTCTTTTGTTTTGCCAATTTTTCAGATATTTATCCGTTTTAGGTCAACTCAAGACCGAATCGGTGGTTTTTACGTTTCGTGTCTGTTTGTCTGTCTGTTTGTCTGTTCCACCATCACGTCGAAACGGCTGGATAGATCTCAACCAAACTTCATATTAAGAGTATACTCATCCCGGGGAAGGTTTCGATATCAATATCATTTTAAAATCTTTGAATACTCGGGGGGTTTATAGGAAAACCAGAATGGTTTTTCCACCATTACGTCGAAACGGCTGGATAGATCTCAACCAAACTTCATATTTAGAGTATACTCATCCCGGGGAAGGTTTCGATATGCATATCATTTTAAAATCTTTGAATAGACGGGGGGTTTATAGGAAAACCTGAATGGTTTTTCCACTATCACGTCGAAAGGGCTGGATAGATCTCAACCAAACTTCATATCTAAAGTACACTCATCCCGGGAAAGGTATCGGTATGCATATTATTTTAAAATCTTTGAATACGTGCGCGTAGAGGCGCGCGGCTGTGAGCTTGCATCCGGGAGATAGTAGGTTCGAATCCCACTATCGGCAGCCCTGAAAATGGTTTTCCGTGGTTTCCCATTTTCACTCCAGGCAAATGCTGGGGCTGTACCTTAATTAAGGCCACGGCCGCTTCCATCCAACTCCTAGGCCTTTCCTATCCCATCGTCGCCATAAGACCTATCTGTGTCGGTGCGGCGTAAAGCCCCTAGCAAAAAAAATCTTTGAATAGACGGGGGGTTTATAGGAAAACCAGAATGGTTTTCCTCCATTTTCTCTTATACTATTGATTTTCTGTAAACTTTGTTTACCGTACGTGAAACGTCTCTTCATTATAAACAACTTTCGTTATGTTCATGATTTACCTTACTCTTCACATGACGGAGAAATTTACAATTATCCGCTGGCATCATGCTCTGCATTGAGTGACCGACAGACCGACAACGAACCTACAGGTTACCATGGCAACGTCTCTGACTGCATGCCAGCAGGGAAGTAACGTATTGCCATTTTCCTCATCATTCTTTTAAATTCGTCGTTGTTCCTTGGGTAGAAGGCAAGAGAGGCGTCACTTGGCCTATCTGCCGGATATTGGCGGAATATCGTTGGATGTTATAACCGCCCTCGAATAGATTAAGTAATAACACCATTAGTCATCTTTTTATTATTTGTTTACCTAAGAATCACTGGACCTAAATTTCTCCTCTGTTACCGCTTTTTTATTTCCATAACTCACACTAGCTTAATTTATTGAGGGGCATTTGATTTTCCAATACATTAACTTGGCATTTACATATTTGTCGTTATCCGGCTGTCCTCAGTTATAATCCATTTTCTATTACTTTCAACTTTCTTAACTGTATTATTTTTTTTCCTTAATTACGCCGTATGTACGCGAGTGCTACAAACTACTGGATGTATTTCCACCAAGACTCATATTTAGAATACACCTGTCCTTGATAGGTTTTAGGGCAAATATTGTTTCTAAATCCCTGAACTGACTGGGGGTTTATACGAAACCGAAACAGTGATTTTGCACTTCCACAAAATATACACAACTAAACTTAATGGAAATCTACCTACCTTGGTAGAAATTAATTTCTAAACCTTTCTTCTCATGTGCATCATTTCGATACGAGGATTAATAAGGGAGACTTAACTCACGAGCGGTTGCGTGTAAAGCGTATTCCTTACAACTCGAAAACAACTGAAGACATTTGCACCAAAATTTATATTTAGCATCCACCTGTCCAAAGGTAGGTTTTAAACGTAAATAACATTTCATGTTCCGGAATGGACTGGCGGTTTATAGGGAACCGAAATGGTGATTTTACTCTTCCACAATATATACAGAACAAGACCAACCTGACTGGAAATCGGCCACCTCTAAACCTTTTTCTTCATGTGCATTTTTTCGCCAGGAGAATTAATAAGGGAGATATCATGAATGGTCACTTTTGCAGGTTAAGTCCAGCGAACATAGCCCAAAAGGTGTTTTACTTGGAGCAGATTCCGTATCTATATAAATCAAATCGTAACGACTGTGTGGCTCTACACTGACTATTTTGGCGAAATTTTCGTACAGCTTTCCGTTTAAGGGGTAATAATGACCATCTCCATAATTTTTGGTTTAGTTTCCTGAAAGTCCTAATTTTTACCCGCCTCGCACAAAATCCAGATTGCGGCATAATCTGCCAAAAGAAAAAGAAGATAATTGAAATTTGACAAAATTATACGTTTTAGCCTGTAACGAACGGAAAACATACAAGATCATTAAATTTTTCACTTTTTATCCGCGAAGAATATCGAAATATGCAGGCAATTCGGAAATTCCTATCATAACGGCTTCCACTATCTCCGTTCAATTTGGAATGATCTACAACCTTGGTCTTATGAGTTTTGCCGTATCTGTATCCCATTTATGTTTGATTTTTCTCTATTAATCGATGTTAAGTCATTTTTTAATTTTCACATGCATAATTCATACTTTCAATTACTTATATCAAATACAGAATCATCAAACTCTTCACGAAAAATGGCCCACCCAGTAGCCATATGTGAGCCAAATGCTATGTATGTAGCTGTCACATAATTATCCGAAAAGTAATGTAATGTGAGATAATCTTACAAGAACTTTACCCTGTTCCACGTTTCTAACTCAATCTGACCCAAGAATAGATGACATATCATATGACCAGCCATTTAGGCCACTAAATCCGTGTGTCTTATGGTATAATCCTTTGTCGATATGACGTACGTTTAGTAGCAATTAATCTGTGAATGAAGGTCTTCAATATTGTAAACACGCATATACTTTCGTATGTCGATATATATATATATATTCACTGATGTCGATTTTTAGCGATCGAGAAAGGGTGGGTCTGCTATAGTAATCAGTACTCCCCACACCGACTTTGACTGGCAGTAGGAAAGGGTTCCTTCTCCAACTCCTGTGTAAATGTCATTAGTAAGGAAGGCCTACAATTGTAATGAATAGTTCACTTCTCGATTTGACTTGCAGAAGGCAAGTGAGCATGCAGTTTTGTTTAAAACTCCCCTACCCGCTTGTGTTTGGCAGTAGGCAAGGGTGCCCGCCATTATAAAGAAATGTCCTCATCTAAAATGTGACTGGCATTAGGCATAGTGGCCTGCTATTTTGATGGAAACTCACCAACTTGGTGTGACTGGCAGTAGGAAAATGGGCCTGGCATTATAATGATAACTGCACAACTCAATTTCGAGTGATAGTAGGGTAATTTCCTACCATTATAATAGAAACTCCTCAACTGTAATCTCTCTGGAAGTAGGAAAGGGGGCTGCCATTTTAACGAAAACTCCCCAAATCGATTGTGAATGGCAGTAGGCAAGTGAGCCTGCCGTTATATCACAAATCCGTAACAAACACTTTACATTGGAAACAACGTACCGGGACCTCCCCATGCTCTTTCTCGGATAACGCTAATAGACATGCAATTTTAAAACAATCTTATTTACTGCATATAGGCTACACTATTTACTTCGATATTCGAATACAATGTAGAATACCGTAGCGAAGCACGGGTACATTCGCTAGTATGTGTTAAGAAAAAATATGCATAAAATCCGCTATATACTTATCACAATACTGTTATATCACTGGTATCTATATAAATAAAATTGTAGGGGGTTCGCTGTCTGTAATTTATTTTGTTTTGCCAATTTTCCAGATATTTATCCGTTTTAGGTCAACTCAAGACCGAATTGGTGGTTTTTACGTTTCGTGTCTGTCTGTCTGTCTGTTTGCTGTCTGTCTGTTCCACCATCACGTCGAAACGGCTGGATAGATCTCAACTAAACTTCATATTTAGAGTATACTCATCCCGGGGAAGGTTTCGATATGCATATAATTTTAAAATCTTTGAATGGACGGCGGTTTATAGGAAAACCAGAATGGGTTTTCCACCATCACGTCAAAACGGCTGGATAGATCTCAACCAAACTTCATATTTAGAGTATACTCATACCGGGGAAGGTTTCAATATGCATATCATTTTAAAATCTTTGAATAGACGGGGGGTTTATAGAAAACCAGAATGGTTTTCCTCCATTTTCTCTTATACTATTGATTTTCTGTAAACTTCGTTTACCGTACGTGAAACGTCTCTTCATTATAAGCAACTTTCGTTATGTTCATAATTTACCTTACTCTTCACATGACGGAGAAATTTACAATTTTCCGCTGGTATCGTGCTCTGCATTGAGTGACCGACAGACCGACAACGAACCTACAGGTTACCATGGCAACGTCTCTGACTGCATGCCAGCAGGGAAGTAACGTATTGCCATTTTCCTCATCATTCTTTTAAATTCGTGGTTGTTCTTTGGGTAGAAGGCAAGAGAGGCGTCAATCGGCCTATCTGCGAGATATTGGCGGAATGTCGTTGGATGTTATAACCGCCCTCGAATAGATTAAGTAATAACACCATTAGTCATCTTCTTATTATTTGTTTACCTAGGAATCACTGGACCTAAATTTCTCCTCTGTTACCGCTTTATTATATCCATAACTCACACTAGCGTAATTTATTGAGGGGCATTTGATTTTCCAATACATTAACTTGGCATTTACATATTTGTCGTTATCCGGCTGTCCTCAGTTATAATCCATTTTCTATTACTTTCAACTTTCTTAACTGTATTATTTTCTTCCTTAATTACGCCGTATGTACGCGAGTGCTACAAACTACTGGATGTATTTCCATCAAGACTCATATTTAGAATACACCTGTCCTTGATAGGTTTTAGGGCAAATATTGTTTCTAAATCCCTGAACTGACTGGGGGTTTATACGAAACCGAAACAGTGATTTTGCACTTCCACAAGATATACACAACCAACGTTAATTTTAATCTACCTACCTTGGTAGAAATAAATTTCTAAACCTTTTTTCTCATGTGCATAATTTCGATACGAGGATTAATAAGGGAGACTTAACTCACGAGCGGGTGCGTGTAAAGCGTATTCCTTACAACTTGAAAACTACTGAAGACATTCGAACCAAAATATATATTTAGCATCCACCTGTCCAAAGGTCGGTTTTAAACGTAAATAACATTTCATGTTCCGGAATGGACTGGCGGTTTATAGGGAACCGAAATGGTGATTTTACTCTTCCACAATATATACAGAACAAGACCACCCTGACTGGAAATCGACCAAACGTGATGGAATTCCACCTCTAAACCTTTTTTTCATGTGCATCTTTTCGTCAGGAGGATTAATAAGGGAGATATCATGAATGGTCAGTTTTGCAGGTTAAGTCCAGCGGACATAGCCCAAAAGGTGTTTTACTTGGAGCAGATTCCTTATCTATATAAATCAGATCGTAACGACTGTGTGCCTCTACTCTGACCATTTTGGCGAAATTTTCGTACAGCTTTCCGTTTAAGGGGTAATAATGACCATCTGCATAATGTTTGGTTTTGTTTCCTGAAAGTCCTAATTTTTACCCGCCTCGCCCAGAATCCAGATTGCGGCATAATCTGCCAGAAGAAAAAGAAGATATCTGAAATTTGACAAAATTATACGTTTTAGCCTGTAACGAACGGAAAACATCCAAGATAATTAAATTTTTCACTTTTTATCCCCGAAGAATATCGAAATATGCCGGCAATTTTAATGATGTTGCAGACCTTCGGAAATTCCTATCACGTAACAGATTTCACAATTTCCGTTCAATTTGGAATGATCTACAACCTTGGTCTTATGACTTTTTGCCGTATCTGCATCCCTTTTACGTTTGATTTTTATCTATTAATCGACGTTAAGTCAATTTGGAAATTTCACATGCATAATTCATACTTCAGATTACTTATATGAAATACAGAATCATCAAACTCTTCACGAAAATTGGCCCACCCAGTAGCCTTATGTGAGCCAAATACTATGTATGTAGCTGTCACATAATTATCCGTAAAGTAAAGTAATGTGAGATAATCTTACAAGAACGTTACCCTGTTCCACGTTTCTAACTCAATCTGACTCAAGAATAGATGACATATCATAGGACCAGCCATTTAGGCCACTAAATCCGGCGTGTCTTATGGTATAATCCTTTGTCGATATGACGTACGTTTAGTAGCAGTTAATCTATAAATGAAGGTCTTCACTATTGTAAGCACGCATATACTTTCGTATGTCGATCTATATATATTCACTGATGTCGATTTGTGGCGATCGAGAGAGGGTGGGTCGGCTATTGTAATCAGTACTCCCTACACCGACTTTGACTGGCAGTATGAAAGGGTACCTTCTCCAACTCTTGTGTAACTGTCGTTAGTAAGGAAGGCCTACAATTGTAATGAATAGTTCACTTCTCGATTTGACTTGCAGAAGGCAAGTGAGCATGCAGTTTTGTTTAAACCTCTCCTACCCGATTGTGTTTGGCAGTAGGCAAGGGTGCCCGCCATTATAAAGAAATGTCCTCATCTAAAATGTGACTGGCATTAGGCATAGTGGCCTGCTATTTTGATGGAAACTCACCAACTTGGTGTGACTGGCAGTAGGAAAATGGGCCTGGCATTATAATGATAACTGCACAACTCAATTTCGAGTGATAGTAGGGTAATTTCCTACCATTATAATAGAAACTCCTCAACTGTAATCTGTCTGGAAGTAGGAAAGGGGGCTGCCATTTTAACGAAAACTCCCCAAATCGATTGTGAATGGCAGTAGGCAAGTGAGCCTGCCGTTATATCACAAATCCATAACAAACACTTTACATTGGAAACAACGTACGGGGACCTCCCCATGCTCTTTCTCGGTTAACGCTAAGAGACATGCAATTTTAAAACAGTCTTATTTACTGCATGTACACTATTTACTTCGATATTCGAATACAATGTAGAATACCGTAGCGAAGCACGGGTACATTCGCTAGTTACGGGTAAAAATGTTTGGGGTTTTTTAACCATTGTCAAAATGCAATTAAATTTACCGAGTATGTTATTATAAAATACAGTAAAAGCGGATACAACGTATATTATTTACAAATACCGAATAGAATAGCAACAAGCAATACATTGTTTTGGCAAAAGTGAGCAAGCAGTTTGTTTTGTGTCACTGAAACTTCGGCACGGTGAAACGACGCGGTATTCATTTGTATCCTGAAAAAATTGATATAATGCATGGGATGAAAGATCATATAACCTGCATTAGCATTGCTTTTATTAACAAAAGCAAAAAAGGAAAAAGTGCTTTTTATATTTTGATTTTTTTTTTTTTTTTTGCTAGTTGCTTTACGTCGCACCGACATAGATAGGTCTTATGGCGACGATGGGACAGGACTGGAGAGGGCTAGAAGTGGGAAGGAAGCGTCCGTGGCGTTAATTAAGGTACAGCCCCGGCATTTGCCTGGTGCGAAAAAGGAAAACCACGGAAAACCATCTTCAGGGCTGCCGACAGTGGGGTTCGAACCCACTATCTCCCGAATACTGGATACTGGCCGTACTTAAGAGACTGCAGCTATCGAGCTCGGTGTATTTTGAATTTCTTACAATTCCATGGTAACATGTCAGCCAAAGCTTCGACGTTGTCATCGATAACTAATTCATCCATGCCCGTGTGATTCGCACATCCATGCTCAACGCAGTAGCCGCGTATACTTTTACTACTGAAACCACTTTTGCATTCGCATTTCTTTTCGCAGCCAGATTTGCAGTTGCAGGATATATGGTGTATCGGCTGCCATGGTGGTTCTTCTTCAGTCGGGATGCGTTTTAGCTGACCTTTATGCATCCTCTATCCCCATTATTTTTCTGGCAGGATGTATGTTGGGTATTCAGCCCGAAGGCTGATTGGATCCTCAACAGGTCCATCATTAGCTGTCATAGTTTCTGGCAGGATGTTCCCCATCTATATTTGAACTTTGTGTCACTTATGTAAAATTTGTTAAAAACATAGCTTTTAAACCATAGGAAATTACAGATTTCGGTACATACCTGGTGGTAAACTCGGTAG
Organism: Anabrus simplex; assembly: GCF_040414725.1. NCBI lineage: Eukaryota > Metazoa > Arthropoda > Insecta > Orthoptera > Tettigoniidae > Anabrus > Anabrus simplex. The sequence continues at coordinate 954,279,710 of NC_090266.1, read as the reverse complement.
GAATGCTGTTGAGCCGCTATGCATATAGGTAGAAGTGCAACCAAGTCAAATGTTGTCTTGGTGGAATTCTTAGCAACTGTCCTTAGGTGTTCAGCCGATGTCTGCCGTCGCTTAAGTTGTCCTGAACATCACAGCAATACAATACGAGAAGGAAATATTCTCCTGCTGTTGCAGTTTCATCGTGCGTAGCATTCGGCGGACTGTTAGGCCCGGGGGGGGGGGGGCGGCCACAGTACTTTTTCACACACCTCTTTCTTGACTGCTTTGGCAGAAAAGAGAAGAGCAGATTGAGATCTTAAGGCTGTCTTTATCAACTGTTTTTGCCTTTTGTATATACAATGATGATTACACTTAAATGATGTCATCACTGAGAATCTGATGTGAAAATTACGTATGTTCGGATTGGTCAAGCTTTATTTGCCAATTGCTACAGGCTGCGATCAATGTAGAGTTAAATTAGTTTTAATTCTTCGAAATCTTTAACCTAAAAATCAATTATAATGCTGAATAGTTCATGAACTCATTAAGGTTACACTTTATACTCACCGAGCTCGATAGCTGCAGTCGCTTAAGTGCGGCCAGTGTCCAGTATTCGGGAGATAGTAGGTTCGAACCCCACTGTCGGCAGCCCTGAATATGGTTTTCCGTGGTTTCCCATTTTCACACCAGGCAAATGCTGGGGCTGTACCTTAATTAAGGCCACGGCCGCTTCCTTCCCACTCCTAGCCCTTCCCTGTCCCATCGTCGCCATAAGACCTATCTGTGTCGATGCGACGTAAAACAACTACAAAAAAAAATTCAAAAAAAAACTTTATACTCCTAGGCAAGGACTGACTCTGTGGAAGACATAAACACTACAGTTACTTTCATTGTTCAATATTCAATAAATTTTTCGTTACCTACAGAATATGTGTTGTGTGAATTTGATTCAGAAACTGCATTAAGTTTCATCGGATCATAATCTATTCGTCGCTAAAATTAAACTGAAATTAAAGAAAAAGAAAAACGTTTGTCAGTCCTAAATTTGATACTGCTAAACTCTAAGACGTAAACATTAAGAGAACAGTACTGAAAGACCTAAGTGAACAGGGGCGCGCAGCTGTGAGCTTGCATCCGGGAGATAGTGGGTTCGAGCCGTGAAGATGGTTGTCCGTCGTTTCCCATTTTTACACCAGGCAAATGCTGGAGCTGCACCTTAATTAAGGCCACGACCGCTTCCTTCCTACTCCTAAGCCTTTCCTATCCCATCTTCGCCATAAGACATATCTGTAGAGCAAATTGTGTGATTAGTGGGCTGGTTCGAGATCCTCTCGGCCTACGTGATTACAATTGATGAGCTATTGGCGGTGAGATAGCAGCCCCGAGCTAGAAAGCCGCGAATAACGACCCAGAAGATTCGTCGTGCGGACCACACGACACCTCGTAATCTGCGGGCCTTCGGGCCGAGCAACGGTCGCTCTGTAGGCCATTGCCCTTCGGGGCTGTTGTACCACCTGGGGGTGAGGGTTGAAGAAAACAAATCTATTGGTGTACGATTACCAGAGACATGATTTTTTTCGCATTAACTATAAACGCGTCAAAAATTATTTTGGAGAGATTTTGAAATATCTTAACGAATCATATGATTCTGGTTAAGAACTTAGTGATTTTGTTTTCGCGAATTAAAGCGACAAGGCCAGTTTGAAGCTAAATTTACTTATTTTTCTAAAGTGCGAAAATGCAGCGAAATTAATGGAAAATAATTATCTTGAAGTTGTATTCCAATATCAAGCGTGAGAAGGGAAACAGAAGACAGAATAAAGATTTTTCTTTTCGACAGAAGTATCTCTTAGTATTAATATTCTATAAAATTCCTTAAATGTATGGTAACATAGTATGAAAGTTATGGCCATGTAGGGTGAAAGGGTAATTTGTTACGTAATCTTGATTTTTTAACCACTTGCTTTACGCCGCACCGACAAAGGTAGGTAATCTTGATTAGGCCTATATTATAGTTCTAATCAAGATGACATAAATATTAATGAATGATTATCAATATTGCTTCTCTTTATTAATCTATCTTTCACATAAATAATTCACGAATCTCACGAATTCAACATTTTATGAATAACTTTGTGGAAGGATTAAAACGAAATTAAAGCTATGGGGTCAGTCCTATTTCGCAAAATAACGCGAAAAATTGTTTTCTTTTCGCGAAATTGAACATAAATTAAGCATAACATCTTAAGCATTAACATAAATTATAAGCAATTACACTTCCGCTGGCTGACTGTTGTTATGTTTTGATCTTCTGCCACTCATATCCACTTGATGACATTACTGCTGCAATTACGGAAACTAACCCGTCCACGACAACAGCTAGCTTACGTTATTAGTAGAATGTCCTAATCTTCCATCATATGAATCGGGAACGGTCCTATTTGAGTGAGGTAAACGATGCTCTACTGTATTTTCGGAGATAATATCTAATGCGGAAAGCTCATATCAATGAAGAGAAACCGATCGATGCCACATTTAAAATAAAAGTAAGCCTAGTGTATTTTACTATTGCGTACTGGTACACATCCATGACTGGATCGAGTGTCATGTCTTCAAAAGCCTTCCGAGAGACAGCCTGACTATATTTTCCAAGAAACTTGTTGAAGACAGAGACAGGTTGACCTGGGAACAGGTTCATGCTAATTATAGTTTCTAATCCTCACATCAGCCATTCCTTTATGATCTCGTAAACGAGGAAATGCAAGTGACCTTGCTAGAAACTTTGTGCACTGTGAACCAAATTAAAGGCAAACTCACCATCATAATTTATTTCCATAATATCTTTTCTTAGTAGTCCGGCTCCTTGGCTGAATGCTCAGCATAATGACCTTCGATTTAGAGGGCGCCGGGATTCAATCCCGGCGCAATCCGCTGAGATTTTCGAGAGTGCCGGTAGGCTTACTAGCACGGAGGTAGCCGATTGGCATCCGCACTAGTTCAGATACGGTGGCATGGCAATTTCCCTGGCTCGGAGACTGGGTGCTTGTGTTCATCTTAATACACATCTCTTCATCCGCAAACAGTCCGCCTCCGTATCTTAACGGTTAGTGTTATTAGCTGCCATCCTCGGGGGCCGGGGTTCTATTTCCGGTACTGCCAGAAATTTAAGAATGGCAGGAAGGCTAGTATGTGGTTGAAAAGGAACATGCAGCTCACCTCCAATGGGGGTGTACCTGAAAAGAGCTGCACCACCTCGGAATGAGGACACGAGTTTACTTCTTTTATCTACAAAAAACATACCACACTACTAGCCACTACAGGAATACGCAGTAGTAAATATATCCCTTCACAATAGAGTGAGTGTTAGGAAGGGCACCTGGTCGTAAAACTGACCCAGATCCACAAGAATGCCGACCCTAGTATTAGGAAGAAGGCCAAGATGAACACATTCACTTCATTAGTAAAATGATTCTGTTTGAACTTCACTAATTCCAGTTTGCTGACCTATGCCAAGATAACAACCAACCAACAACAACCCTCTGGCAAAACAGCCCGGAAAGTCCATGGCCTATCAAGCGACAGCTGCTCATCCCAAAGGTCTGGCTTTCTAGACTGGGGCCGCCATCTCACCGCCAGATAGCTCCTCAGTTGTAACCACGTAGGCTGAGCAGACCTCGATCCAGTCCTCGGTTCCAGGTAAAAATCCCGGATCTGGTCGGCAGTCGAACCCGGGTCCTCCAGATAAGAGGCAGGCACGCTCTACACCACGGAGTCGGCGCCACGATGCCAAGATACCCGAGTTATTAATTACTGCATGGTATTTACGACCGAGTTGGCCGTGTGGGGCGCGCAGCTGTGAGCATGCATTCAGGAGATAGTAGGTTTGACCCCGATTGTTGGCAGCTCTGAAGATGGTTTCCCGTGGCTTCTCATTTTCGTACCAGGCCACTAGCTTTCATTTATTTTACAAGTTGCTTTTTTTATGCTAGTGGCTTTATGTCTCACTGACACAGATATGTCTTATGGCGACGATGGGACAGGAAAGGGCTAGGAGTTGGAAGGAAGCGGCCGTGGCCTTAATTAAGGTACAGCCCCAGCATATGCCTGGTGTGAAAAATGGGAAATCACGGAAAACCATCTGAGGGCTGCCGACAGTGGGATTCGAACCCACTATCTCCCGCATGCAAAATATATGATCACGGATAACCACCAACTGAGGAGAGAGTATTCGTTTATTGTAGTCCATATTATTGCATGGAGTTAGTTTTTTGATAGTCCAATATTCCAATTAGTGAAATGTTAGATTTATAAAATATATGTTTAATTAATTGGGAGTAGGCTTGTGTAGCCAATATGAAAGATGTCGTTTCTTCATTCATGTAACATTGAACTAGGGAACTAAAAAAACTGTTAGGATGGTCGAGTTTGGAATTCTAACCCACTTCTTCTCGCCCCAACCACCTTGAAATAAGTAAGTTAATTGTTGTAAGTAAAATTTCGTGAGTGAGAGCAATTCTATACCGTGTCTAGGTCCACGAGCAATAGCGTCCATGTCTTATATTGGTAACCAAAGTTGGGAAATGAACCTGCCTCCGGTTTATTTCCTGAAGTTTTTTGGAAGTGAGACTCGTGCCGGTAAACTTACTGGCATGGAGGAAGATGGTCGATTGGCATCGGCACTGGTTCGAATCTCGGCTAATATATTCGGTATCACGATATCAACAGCCACGTAAAACTGCAAACTTGCTTGCATAGAAATGCCGTCACCACAAGGCCTCTTTTCACTGCAAGACTAGGGCGCCGCTTAAAATCTGTATCAACTAAAGGGACGTGAAACACACATTATTATTATTATTATTATTATTATTATTATTATTATTATTATTATTATTATTATTATTATTATTATTATCGTATGGCCTCAGCAGACATTTTCACTAAAAACCATTTTGGCTGCCTCTTCGTCGATTTCAACGTTCCGTATTAATGTACCAAATGGGGGAAATGGCCAAGTAACATTGATCTCTCTTGGGCGACGTGACGTATGGCAGAGTTTTTCATTAATGTTCTGTTGTCTGGTAACACCAAATGTCTCTTACATGCCAACATCGCACGACATGGAGTGTCGAATGGACTTCTTCCCGCCCTTAAAATATCCGATTACTTCTTCTGGGATTGAACTCGCCATCTTGGGGTCCGGAGTCCGTTAAAACACCAATAATCATCATCATCATTAGTCTCAAATAACTATCTCAAACGATTTTGCCGTCATCGCGGTCATTGCACGAGTACAGTTTAAAAAAATAAGTTGTATACAAATGAAATAAGAGTTACTTGAAGCCATTTTAGTGGCATCTGTTGTCGTGGATATGAAATTGCAGAAGTAAAACCCGCTGGTCGGTTCTGTTTTGTTAATAGAGCAGAAAACCAGCCACAGATTTAGACAAACGAAACATTCCATTTTCGTTATTAAACTTTCTTCAGATTATCCCAATTATATAGGGCCGATGCGGTAAAGGCGTGCTCGGTTCACCCGGAAGGACGTGGGTTAGATTCCCCACCAGGAAGTCGAAAAATTTAAGAAACGAGATTTCCACTTGCGGAGGTACACATGACCCTGAGGTTCACTCAGCCCACACTCAAAAATGAGTACCAGGTTAATTCCTGGGAGCAAAGGCGGCCGGGCGTAGAACTGGCCACTCTACCCCATCAAGTCCCGAGGTTACGGATAGTGCAAACCTTTACCTTCCACCCGTCCAAGGGGTGTACGGCCTGTACGGAGATGACTTTGCTTTGCTATCCCAATTATGTGTGGAACCACCCAGGCTCATTTGGTTTTGACCGTTTGGGGTTTTAAGGCCGGATATCTTTCTTGACGTCACGGGATCTTTCAGATGAAAATTTCCACTCAGGATCGACCGGGATTCGAGCCTCAGCTTTCCGGCTGGGAGCCAGCTAAGCCACTGAGCTAATAACCCCCTGCCGGGCTGAGTGGCTCAGACGGTTGTGGCGCTGGCCTTCTGACCCCAACTTGGCAGGTTCGATCCTGGCTCAGTCCGGTGGTATTTGAAGGTGCTCAAAATACGTCAGCCTCGTGTCGATAGATTTACTGGCACGTAAAAACGCATACGGGACAAAATTTCGGCACCTCTGCGTCTCCGAAAACCGTGAAAAGTAGTTGGTAGGACGTAAATCAAATAATATTATTATACTAATCACCTCCTCCCCCAGCAATTCCATTTTCATCCCTATTAGGGTTATTTTGTAAAAATACTCAAAGAAGTGTTCGTTTATTCTTAATGCGGCGATTACATGCCGAATATGAAAATGAAAATCTACAGCCTGTTTCCAGTCATTCGACCGGGTCAGGAATGGAATGAATGAAACCCCTACCTAGCGGCGAGGATAGGAATTGTGCCGGCTGCCGAAGCCTGTCGCACGCTTGTAGGGCAATGGTTGATGACTGACAGATGAAATGAAATGATATTGAAGAGTGTTGCTGGAATGAAATATGACAGGGAAAACCGGAGTACCCGAAGAAAAACCTGTCCCGTCTCCGCTTTGTCCAGCACAAATCTCACATGGAGTGACCGGGATTTGAACCACGGAACCCAGCGGCGAGAGGCCGGCGCGCTGCCGCCTGAGCCACGGAGGCTTTATATGCCGAATATAATATACTCAATCTTTGTGACTCCTGACATGAGGGTATTCTTTGGAAAACTGAATTGATCCCTGTGCAATTCATAGGCTATTTTCAAATCCCTTCCTAACGTCATAAACTTCACTTTTCTAGTTACAGTAGTTTGGTAATGAGAAGGTCAGTCACCTTAGCCTATAATTATTTCGTGTGGTTATTATAGCTGGATGCTCCTTCTGATGACAGTGGGGCGGCGTCTGCCATGTATCGGAAGCTGGGTGTCATTGTGGTGGAATTGAGGGTATAGTGTGCTTTGTGTGAGTTGTAGGGATGTTAGCGTCAGCGTAAACGCTCAATTCCCCAGCAACGGGAATTAAACGTTTACGGTTAAAATCCCATGACCCTGCAAGGAATCGAACCTGGGGCCCCCAGGTCCGTACGCTAAGCCACTGAACGCTTATTGGCTCAACCATGGAGTCGGACACCTTAGCCACGTGTACAGTTATAAAAGATCACTTCGAAAAATGTAGGTGCGAATAGAACATTTGAAGGGCTTTGAAAGACGAAAGTTGGTAATATGAATACTTTAGTCCACTAGGCGAGTTGGCCGGGCGTTTAGGGTTGCATAGCTGTGAGCTTGTAATCGGGAGATGGTGGGTTCGAATCCCACCGTCGGCAGACCTGAAGATTGTTTCCCGTGTTTCCACCAGGCTGGGGCTGTACATTAGTAAAGGCCACAGCTGCTGCCTTCCCAGTCCTAGCCCTTACTCATCCTTGCATCCCCGAAAACATTCGATGTGTTAGTGTGACGTTTAAAATAGAGAAAAACAAATCAAAAGTTGGGTGAGATGAACTGGGCGAGACGCCGTAGTATGAAAACAGTTTCCTGTCAGACTGGAAACTTGTGAATAAGATGGATGTCGTATCGGCTATCAGTTACTGAGATTGAAGGTAGACATTGTACTGTAATATATATTCTAAGATTGTACGGTGAAATCAGGCCTTAATGACAATCTGCGGTAATTGCTTTCCATTAGACGTGAGCGGTTGTTCTCACATGCCAATTGGATCAACTTTGCTTCCTTAAAGGCCGGTCTCCACTGATTAACATTTAACACCAACATGTTAAATTTAACATGTTACAATTGACGTGTATATTGTGATTGTGTCTTCCAATTGACTTTGCATGTTAACTCAGAATGTTGAGGTTAACACTTTTAACATGTTGGCGTGTTTTCCGCTCCAAGTGGAAAACATGTCAAGTCAATTCGTTGTTCGTGAGATGTTGGCACAGCTTCGGTAACTTCTTTGCCGTTTCCATGTCAACAGATAGCCAAACGACGCAAACGATGTGCTTATTGTTTGTTACAACACTCCGCAACACTCATTCTCTTTCATTCTCTTTGTTACTAGCTACAAATACAGTACCGGTACGCGCACGCGTGTCGTTCTCTCTGCACTATACTGAAATTTATAGTCAGAAATAGAGTGGAGAAGATTATTTTGGACTTCATTAATGGAGGTCTTGTTTGTGGGATGTCTCATCAAAGGAATACAGAGATAAAGCGAAGAAAGCCGACAGTTTCCAGGAACTCTAAATTATCTATAATTCTTCCCGCGAGTGCATCGGAAAAAAAAAAAAAACTAGCGTCCCTCCGCTCTCTGTACAATCCAGTATTGCAACAAAATCAGAAAAGTCGGAAGTCGGAAGTCGGGGGGCGGGAGCGGACGAAGTTTATTCTTCAAAGAGGTTTGCTTTTGAAGCAATGAGCGGGATGAGAGGAGGAAATGTGTATAATAAAACTGCATTTCTAAATCATAACAAGAAGCAACAGTGGCAATAACAAAGGCAAAATCCTCTTCATCTGAGTCCATTGTCCTTGTTTGAAAATACTAAATTTATTACCGCAAATTGATATGATGAACTACCTATATATAAACAAAGAAAGTCAAGTTTAACATGTTTATTAAGTGTGGACACAATGTTAAATGAAACGGTATTCAACATTTAACATGTTGATGGTGTCACCAATTAACATTTAACACTTATAACATTTAACATGTTGTTGTTAAATGTTAATCAGTTGAGACCGGCCTTAATAAAAACATGCCTGCTGAACAATCTTTAAATAATAATAATAATAATAATAATAATAATAATAATAATAATAATAATTATAATAATAATAATAATAATAATAATAATAATTGTTCCGGGGTATCTGTGGAACGCAGAGAGGTGAAAGAAGGTGCTGGGATGAATGGGTCTATCTACAATATCAAAAACTGAATTAAAACTTTAAAAGGTTTTAGAATTCCGAACTTAACAAATTTCTTTACTGAGTGAACAATAACAAATTTGTGGATTAAAATAAAGAACCCCAGAAAAGGCCTTTAACAATTGTGGGCTTCAAGCCCTCGATTTATAAGTTCTGAGCTACAAGCTCACGTCTACAAAATTTACAATTCAAAATGAGGAATAATTTAGTCAAGGGAAGAATTCCCCAATTCAAGAGCACTTGCTCCAAAAATTACAATCTTTAGTCTTTCAGAGGCACCCTTCACTATTACAAAACTTTGAAAAGAGCTTACATGCCCTCGATTTCTTACAGCCTACTCAAGGCAACATCACATCACCATCTTACACACTCTGGTCTCATAAGGCACGAATTACTAATGGAAATAGTTTTACACAGGGGTATCTTGTACCCAACCTACTGGGCCTTTGCGGAAAAGAACAGGTTAAATAAATGGCCCGAACACAACCAGAATGGAGGCATACACTGCGCTCCCAGATAATGAAATATTAAAAACCTACAGGGCTCTCGGCCGATGAAACTGGGGCTAGTCCCAAATTAGTGAGGTGGCTCGCATGGAAATAACTTTATTATATTACAGGAAAGAACGGTTCCGAAATCGTAGTCACCTCAAACCAAGATGAAGGGGAGCCCTCTATCCCCGATTTACAGTTAAAGACTTTACGAAAATTTACATTAAAAAGAAGAACTTTACATTAAAACGGTTACATAGTTAGAAATTCGGACCTTCCCCTCGGATAAGTATGCGGAAACAGCAAAAAAGATAGAATTTACGTGGCCATTACCTGGTAGATGTTCTGCCGGCCGAAGAAAGAGTCGCCCCGTCTCCTGCCTTAACACGCACACTCAGAAAGACGACGATCAATAGGCAGTGAAACTTTAAAAGCCGCAACTTATATACCCTCAGGGAAGGTTCGAGAGGATTCTGGGCTAATCCGTACACAACCTCTCATTTTTATTGGTTGAACCCAAAAGTTACTCAAAATCGAACAAAAGGCCTGTGATAGACTGAAAATTAACATACATACATACATTATCATTATAGACGGTTATGCCTTTCAGCGTTCAGTCTGCAAGCCTCCGTGAATTTAGTAAACGTCGCCACAATCCTCGATTTGCAACTAGTGTTGTGGCCCCATTTAGTTCTATACCTCTTATCTTTAAATCGTTAGAAACCGAGTCTAACCATCGTCGTCTTGGTCTACCTCTACTTCTCTTACCCTCCATAGCAGAGTCCATTATTCTCCTAGGTAACCTATCCTCCTCCATTCGCCTCACATGACCCCACCACCGAAGCCGGTTTATGCGTACAGCTTCATCCATCGAGTTCATTCCTAAATTAGCCTTTATCTCCTCATTCCGAGTACCCTCCTGCCATTGTTCCCACCTGTTTGTACCAGCAATCATTCTTGCTACTTTCATGTCTGTTACTTCTAACTTATGAATAAGATATCCTGAGTCCACCCAGCTTTCGCTCCCGTAAAGCAAAGTTGGTCTGAAAACAGACCGATGTAAAGATAGTTTCGTCTGGGAGCTCACTTCCTTCTTACAGAATACTGTTGATCGCAACTGTGAGCTCACTGCATTAGCTTTACGACATCTTGATTCAATCTCACTTACTATATTACCATCCTGGGAGAACACACAACCTAAATACTTGAAGTTATCGACCTGTTCTAGCTTTGTATCACCAATCCGACATTCAGTTCTGTTGAATTTCTTACCTACTGACATCAATTTAGTCGTGGAGAGGCTAATTTTCATACCATACTCATTGCACCTATTTTCAAGTTCCAAGATATTAGACTGCAGGCTTTCGTCACAATCTGCCATTAAGACCAAGTCGTCAGCATAGGCCAGGCTGCTTACTACATTTCCACCTAACTGAATCCCTCCCTGCCATTTTATACCTTTCAGCAGATGATCCATGTAAACTACGAACAGCAAAGGTGAAAGATTACAGCCTTGTCTAACCCCTGTATGTACCCTGAACCAAGAACTCATTCTACCATCAATTCTCACTGAAGCCCAATTATCAACATAAATGCCTTTGATTGCTTTTAATAATCTACCTTTAATACCATAGTCCCCCAGTATGGCGAACATCTTTTCCCTCGGTACCCTGGCATATGCTTTCTCTAGATCTACGAAATATAAACACAACTGCCTATTCCTCTCGTAGCATTTTTCAGTTACCTGGCGCATACTGAAAATCTGATCCTGACAGCCTCTCTGTGGTCTGAAACCACACTGATTTTCATTCAACTTCCTCTCAACGACTGATCGCACCGTCCCTTCCAAGATGCCAGTGAATACTTTGGCTGGTATACTAATCAATGAGATACCTCGATAGTTGTTGCAATCCTTCCTATTCCCTTGCTTATAGATAGGTGCAATTACTGCTTTTGTCCAATCCGAAGGTACCTTACCAACACTCCATGTTAATCTTACTACTCTATGAAGCCATTTCATCCCGGTATTCCCACTATACTTCACCATTTCAGATCTAATTTCATCTATTCCTGCTGCCTTATGACAATGGAGTTTATTTACCATCCTTTCCACTTCCTCAAGCATAATTTCACCAACATCATTTTCCTCCTCCCCATGAGATTGGCTGTCCACAACACCACCAGGATGATTTCCTTTTACATTGAGAAGATGTTCAAAATATTGCCTCAACCTCTCCAGTGATTCCCTGGGATCTATTATGAGTTCACCTGAATTACTCAAAACACTGTTCATTTCCTTTTTCCCTCCCTTCCTAAGATTCTTTATTACTGTCCAGAAAGGTTTCCCTGCTGCTTGACTTAGACTTTCCAGGTTGTTACCAAAATCTTCCCATGACTTCTTTTTGGATTCAACAACTATTTGTTTCGCTCTGTTTCTTTCATCTACATACAAATCCCTGTCTGCCTCGGCCCTTGTTTGGAGTCATTTCTGATAAGCCTTCTTTTTACGTTTACAAGCTGCTCTCACTTCATCATTCCACCAAGATGTTCGCCTTTTCCCATCTTTACACACAGTTGTTCCTAGGTATTCCCTTGCTGTTTCTACTACAGCATCCCTGTATGCCACACATTCTCTTTCTATATCCTGAACCTGCTTACTGCCCACTGTTCGAAATTTCTCACTAATCATATCCATGTACTTCTGTCTAATTTCCTCGTCCTGGAGATTTTCTACCCTTCTTCGTTTGCAGACAGATTTCACTTTCTCTACCCTAGGCCTAGAGATACTTAGTTCACTACAGATCAGATAGTGGTCTGTATCATCGAAGAATCCCCGGAAAACTCGTACATTCCTAACAGATTTCCTGAATTCGAAGTCGGTTAAGATATAGTCTATTATGGATCTGGTACCTCTAGCCTCCCATGTGGAGCGGCGAATAGCCTTATGCTTGAAAAATGTATTCGTAACTGCTAAACCCATACTAGCACAGAAGTCCAGCAAACGCTTCCCATTCCCATTAGCTTCCATATCTTCCCCACATTGACCAATCGCCCTGTCATACCCTTCAGTTCTATTCCCAAATCTCGCATTGAAATCGCTCAATAGCACTATTCTATCCTTGCTGTTGACCCTGACCACGATGTCACTCAATGCTTCATAAAACTTGTCAACTTCATCCTCATCTGCACCCTCACATGGTGAATACACGGACACAATTCTAGTCCTAATTCCTCCAACTGACAAATCTACCCACATCATTCGCTCATTTACGTGCCTAACAGAAACTATGTTGCGTGCAATGGTATTCCTGATAAGGAGCCCTACCCCAGACTCTGCCCTTCCCTTTCTAACACCCGTCAAGTACACTTTATAATCTCCTATCTCTTCCTCATTATCTCCCCTTACCCGAATATCACTTACTCCTAGCACATCCAGATGCATCCTCCTTGCTGACTCAGCCAGTTCTACTATCTTTCTTCCATAAGCCCCATTAATATTGAATTCCATTTCGTTCGCCAAGTTGTTTCCAAGGAGTCCCTCGCCTGTCAAATGGGAGTGGGACTCCGTTACTCCCATAGGTCCGAGGCTTGCTTAAAATGTTTTGAGCTCGGTAAATTCATGAAGCAGGATGCTACCCTACTTGCACATAGTCCAAGTGAGGATCTCTTCTCTAACGGGTTATGGACCACCGGTAGATTGTATAGTCCTAGCCGCCTGAGCACAAGGAGGGCCACGACTCAGAATATGTCCGAGATGCCCACTCCCATTCCATAGCAACTGGTATCTCGACTCTCAGGACCACTTACTATGCCACTCAGCCGTTGCCCATGGTTCACGAACTAGGACGTGACTACAGTAACCCACAAACATGAACCACCTGAAAATTAATTACAGAAAAATGTTCATTGGCTGGATTCAAAACTGGAGGAATGAGAAGGAAGTGTTACAAACCTAGAAGCACATAACGAAACAAATGAAAGTTGAGAAAACCTATAAACACAAAATTTCTTTCAATAACGAATTGTTCTTCCTGGCACGAGTGCGTGACCATAGTTTTTGGTAGTGACATCTGAGAAATATGTCCAAACTTCCTGATGTACAGCAAAACAAAATCAAGAGAAATCCAATCAGTTTAGGAAACTTCACAATAACACAATAATTACTTAATATTTCAGTAGTGAAATGTTATTAATGTCTCAAGTTTATGTAGTAGCATTTTCCACATTTTGGTCGGTAGAGGAGTTCATTAAGGCGCTTATTTTGGAAGTGCGGAGTTGCGGTGTACCTCCCAGTACAACAACAATAATAATAATTAATAATAATAACAATAATAATTGTTATTGTTCTTTTACCTCCCACTAACTATTTTTACGGTATTCGGAGATACCGAGGTGCCGGAATATTAACCCCGGTCTTCTGTTCCGTGTCAGCAAATCTACCGACATAATAATGGCGTATTTGGGCACTTCCAAATACCACCAGACTGAGCCGGGATCGAAACCACAAACTTGGGCTTTGAAAGCCGAAAAGCCATTCGAGCCACTCAGCTCGGCTCCACTTGAAGTAAGTATGCTTAATTAATAACTACGATGTCTCGAGCATCGAAATTAAATAAATAAATAGGCTTAAATAAATAAATAAATCCTGGAAATGGTCATTGACCACTCGCGGAGAATTTCTTTGGATACTAGCGGACAAAGAATACAATGTCTGTATTGTTTCTTCTTCTTCTCCTTCCGCCACCGCTTTTCCAGCACCGTTGTGAGATCAGGGACCTTATTCTGCCACTCATGCGGATTTGGGGCCCGTTTTTACGTTAATAATAATAATAATAATAATGTTATTTGTTTTACGTCCCACTAACTACTTTTCAAGGTCCCCGGAGACGCCGAGGTGCCGGAATTTAGTCCCGCAGGAGTTCTTTTACGTGCCAGTAAATCTCCCGACACGGGGCTGTCGTATTTGAGCACCTTCAAATACCACCGGACTGAGCCATGATCGAACCTGCCAAGTTGGGGTTAGAAGGCCAGCGCCTTAACCGTCTGAGCCACTCAGCCCGGCTTTTTACGTTAAACCTGTGTGGAAGGATGTATTCAACTATTACGTGTTGTTGACATTGTGGTGTGCCGTTGTAACTGTTCTCTCTTTAGAGGAGACGAGAGTTATTACCTGGGGACGCATGAAAATAAAATAATCTATATGTGGCTTGCCCGCAAATTGCCACGTAAATAGAATCAATTATCATTCCATGGTTTCCGATTTCTCTATGTCATGTTTGGGCGCGAGCGTTGCAGTTTTAAACAAAACTGTAAAGCAAAATTTATACTTACTAGCATAGAGACTTATACTTAAATCACAGGGGTGGGATTTTAAATGATTAACCACTAAGTATCGCTTAAGAAAGAAAATTAACGCAATATAAAATACAAATTAATTTGTTATACAAAAAAATGAGATGAATCGGAAAAGTTCCTTTAAGCGTGGAGGGATTTAAGAATTTACGTTACTGAAGTTAACTGTTGCTTGCTTTATCTAACTGAAGCTCACCAATTGCAGTTTCCGTTGAGGTCATCTATTTTCCGTGGTTACACGTTCCCCTCTTCTCGTTGTTGAATTGGCTCCATGGACATCCTTCCTTCCGGGATGTGATTTGGGCTATCTGGACTAGCACTCCCTAATTGCCTAGTCTCTAAATTAGTCATTGCCCCTATACTTGTGAAAATTGATCAGCGTTGATCGTAGGAGGAGAAAATTCAGAGATATGAATGCTTCCATGTTAGCAGAAATCTCAATCCAACTTAGCTAATCTACTGATACTATACAGACTTGTACCAAATGTCATGGACTTGAACTAAACGTAGTTCTTCGTCCAGAATAATTACAGAATATATCACAAGCCGTAAGCTTGTTTCGTCTCACGCAGATCCGACAGTATCACAGCAGCTAAGTACTGTGTCGACGCGACAACACGCTGTACGAAAAATAACTATGTATCGAAGCGAGCACTCACTGTCTCAAAAATCAGTAAAGTAGTTGACGTTCTGGTAGCGATGTGTGTGCCGTGAGTCGAGGATTGCTTCGCGCTAGATAATATATCACCGGGCTCTCCCCACTCTTGGTAACAGCTCAACAACCAAATCTCTACATAACGAAGCATCTGATTCGTAGATCGCATTATCATCTCTCTCCCTTCATTCTTGACAAGTCCAGTAGGCGTGGCGATGATGTAGTTCTGCTGGCTAGCCTTGCACGCGGGTAGCTGTGTAGTGCCTTGCTCATGAGTTTAACCCAGTGATTCATCCAACTTCCCCGCTTCAAGAATAACTTTTCCTTGTACACAAGTATGAGATGAAATGACAACTACTCTGTCTCAACATTGACCATATTTACAATACATAATGAATTCCCATCCTACATAATATAATAACTTAAATAATAAATGATGTTCTAATATATACAATATGATTCCAAAAGCCTTATTTACAAATGATTGAAGTTAAAATATATATGTCATATAAATAATTGCCGATGGCGGATAATCTTGATATCCAGTGATATCGCGTAAAAGTATGGCTAGAGAAGCCTGGACGGTTACACTGTGTGCTAAGACAAACACGAACATCCCGAGTTTGTCGCTGCTGAAATCTCTGTCTGGTCGTTTTTCGATCCCATGACCCTCAATAGACTACATAAGGCCGTTACCGGTATGCTGATCATCCAGCCAAAGGGCTGGAAAATACGTGTGTTGTTGTCATGTCATTATTGTTCTCTCTGTTCAGGGATGTAGAACACTGACTTCTAATTTTATAATAATTTTGGCATTGTTTCTAAAATATATTAGACCCAAGAAAAGAAAGTATACAGCGTGGAACCAATTTGTTATGAAAAAGTCCGGCGGTCTGGATATTTTAGGCCATTGAAAACAACAGCTGTCGTCGTCGTCGTCGTCATCATCATCATCATCATCATCATCATCATCATCATCATCATCATCGTCGTCGTCGTCGTCGTCGTCTCATGAAAAAGGTACGGGCAGGTAGACTCCAGCTCTGCCTACGTTCTAAACGAGCAAGTTTCTTGTCAAATTCCCATTTAATATAGGATAATAAACTTTGTAATTACACTCCATTTCAGGTGGGAGCTGGGAAAGTTTGGGACTCCTATGACCAGCAAATCTTGAGGTTGCACTTCACACTGTCTTTCAACCACATCTTTCTATCAAGGGTAAGCACATTTCTTGGCATCTATCAGTGCATGGCATAATGAGTTGAAATCACTCTTACGGTATCCTATTACACATTTTCTCATCTTAAGCTCATCATTTTCAACTCTGACAGATGGCAGCCTGTGAACTTCTTGAGAATGGGAACAAAAGGGCTCATGGCGCATCATTCAGGAACTTCATGCGTCGACATGTTCACTGAGTAAGCTGAAGATATGTGGGGAAAAAACAAACACAAATAGTTTAGCCAAACATGTACTGAAAATAGGCAACACAATATTGAAGGCTAGCAAACGTATATCAAAACAAAGAATTAATCGGAAAGACACATTATTTCAATAAAACTTACAAATCAGTAAATCCAATTCATCTAAGAAGTTAAAACGAGGGGGCGTGATTAGCTCAGTGGCTTAGCTGCTTGCGTCCCGCCCGGAAGGCTGAGGTTCGATTCCCGGTCGATCCTGGGTTGAGATTTTCATATAAAAGTAACGTGTCTTCAGTCGAAACCAAAATGAGCCTGGATGGCTCCGGTGACTGCATAATAACTGGGATAAGCTTAGGAAATGAATCATTATCTGATTCTGACGTCGGTGTTGTTTCGTTTAGAAGATAACCTGGACGATTTGTGAAGAAGCTTGTCCGGTTAAGTCATTCAGGCTTTGCATCAATCTTTACACCTAATTGAATATATCCACGATTCCATTTTGTTGGTTTTAGGAACCCCATATCAATTATTCATATGTTTTCATTATGCCCATCGTACCATGTTTCGCCCACGTAGTCAAAAGTGGCATTGAAAATGTAAGGGAGTTACGTGATAAATACCGGAAAATTGTGGCATATTTCATCCAGTACCGGCAAAGGAAAACTGGTCTCAATGACTGGGAAACATCTACGGCTGTAACTACGTACCATATTTACTCGCGTAATCCCCCCCCCCCTTTTTTTACTTTTTTCGACCTAAAACGGGGAGGGAAAATTAAGCGAATCCAAATAAAAAATGGAAATGAAAAAAGTTAACATAATTACCTTACTTAAGTTGCGAAATTTATTTAGGCCTAAAATAGTACAAAATAATCGAAAATATGTATAACACAATTGTAACAAATAATGGAAGGCGATAATACGTTCCCTAGCAATAATTATACGGAAACCGTCGTCTTTTAATGTCACTCGAGAATTCGCTGAAGATAGGAGCCAGAGACCTGAAATAAATTAGAATACTGTATTTGGGTAAAATCTGTAAAACTGCCAATGCTAATATGTATTTCACTTCAAAGAAATAGACTTATCATGTCATCATCGATGCTTTCTTCCAAAGTCGTCTGCGATGAATCACTCCCATTCTCTTCTATCTCCCAGATGCAGTCATGTTCAGTTCCCTCTAGTTCGTTGGAAATGCCAGTTTTCTTGAAACTTTTATCAATAATATGTTGTGAAATCAGTCAACATGCATGAACAATCAACTCACATATTCATTATAGTGAAGGCCTCTTGGATCTTCCCGGTAGACGTCACAGTATGAGAACCTCCCGACATTCATTCAGAATATAGGTGCCTGCCGCACGTTGTCTTTGAATGGCTTGTTGACGCTTACATCAAGAGGCTGCGAGGCTGACGTCAAGCCACCAGGAATTATTGCAGCATCAGTCTTCTGGTTGACCATTTCTTGGCTAACATCATCAAAAAGATGACCACGGAAACTGTCCAAAACCAGGAGAAACCTGTGGTTTAAGAGATTTGGTTTGTCTTCTCCACACAAAACGCAACCTATCCTTCATGAGATCCGCTACCATCCATCTATTCTCATGGACACGAATGTGCACACCAGAAGGAAATTTCCCGTTGAGAATTGTTTTTCGCTTGAAAATTACATAGGGAGAAAGTTTCGCCCGTCCGCAGTAACAGCCAGCATAACTGTGCAGCGAAGCTTCTCTGCCCCAGTAGTGCTCATGACTACACTGGATGCACCCTTTTCGTGTTTTTTGGCATTTGTAAAATCGGAGTTCGATCTGCATTTCCGATTTGCGATAGCAGATAATTGTATTCGCGCCGCTTCCTAATTGCAAATCTATGAAACTGCACGATTTTTTCACGGTGGTCCTTCGGAAGTCGCTGGCATAGAGATGTCTCTCTTCGAATATAAACATTGTTCCTTTTCATGAACAGACAAAGCCAACCTCTGCTTGCTTTAAAATCAGGAATTGTCAAGGTTCTTGCTACTTCTACAGGTTTTAACTGGAGCATCTCGTGGGAAACTGAAAAGCCATAATTTCTCAATTGATTTACGTAAGAAACAACTTCCTTTTCAATTTCTGGATGCTTCCCGGTTTTTGGTCTCCGAAATGATAGTTGTTTTCTTGGTACACTGTAATTCTTGTTTCTGCTTCCGCCAGTAACGCACGTGTGATGGTGCTACGGAAAATTCACGAGATACAGCACGATTGCCGTTATTTTCGGCAGATTCTATTACAGACAATTGTGCGTCGCAACTACTGTTTTTTCTTTGCCATCACGTCACAAAAAACACTGTCCGACTCGTTGGCTGAATGGTCAGCGTACTGGCCTTCGGTTCAGAGGGTCCCGATTTCGATTCCCGGCCGGGTCGGGGATTTTAACCATAATTGATTAATTCCAATGGCTCGGGGGCTGGGTGTTTGTGGCGTATTCAACATTAGAAATCATCCTAGGTAGTGCCCTCATCTTCACAGACATGCAGGTCGCCTAATAGGCCGTGTACTAGAAAAAGACCTGCACCAGGCCTCTCCGGAGGCCATACGCCATTATTATTATTGTTATTATTATTATTATACGCAGAAACATTGGACATGATTGGAAAGGGAGATCTAGAGAACATCAGAAAGAAAGAGAGGAAAATGCTCCGGAAGATCTTGGGCCCGAAAATGAAAGGTGGGGAGAGGAGACTTAGACCCAACAAAGAACTATACCAGAAGACAGAGGAAGTCGTCGTACTGATGAAAAAGCGAAGGCTTCAATTTTATGGACATTTACAGAGAATGGACACCAACCGACTGACAAAAAGGATTTTCAGCTTCTTCAGCCTAAGGAAGACGGAACCAAAATGGTTTCGGGAAGTAAGGACCGACCTGGCCAGGATAGGAGTAGAAAAAGAGGACGTACTGGACAGAAACAAATTTAGACAAAAAGTGAAGGAGTTCAAGGGTTTCCAGGAGACTGGGGAAGAACTTGTGAAGAAGAAGAAGAAGAAGAAGAAGAAGAAGAAGAGAACCTACACAGAAGAACAGAAGAAAGAAGTCAGTGCAAGGATGAAGAAGTACTGGCAGAATGTGAAGTCAGGACTGGTGAAAAATAACGTAAAGACTGTAAAACGTGGTCCATAGATGGCCGGAACGATAATAAATAAATAAGAATAATTATTATTATTATTACCAAGAACACTCCGCACTACAATTCATAAGTAAGAACACTGTTGAAAGCGATTACGCATGCGAGTCACAGCTGATAACAAGGGCTAGATACTGTATGTGTGTTCTGGCCCCGGGCGCTAGAATGTTGAGTAATCAGTCACTTGCTCTTCTCCTAGCATGGGAAACATGAACTGGAATTTCCAAACTAGTTCCCGATTTCCGAAGACGAGATAAGTCCGTGGTTCGCAACTGGTGGAAACCGTAGATAAAACGGGGGGGGGGGGGGGGCGGTATATGGGATTAAATATTTTTTTCCAAATGTTCACTCTGAAAATCAGGGAGGGAAAATTACGCGAGGGGAAAAGTTACGCGAGTAAATATGGTAAAGCCAAGGATATGACGTGCACTGTTCGTTTACTCGTAGCTTGTGGTCACTAGTTGAGTTTTAGATATTGTAACAATTTGATGAATACTGATAAATAAAATCATGAATAAAAATATATAATCGAAATGTCCGTAATATGGGCGACAGATTTCACCAAAATGGATCCCTCGAATTTAGATAGAGCATGATAAACTTTACATCCCAGGGCGTGTACATAATGCTGCGTACTGGTACATCTGCTGCAGGCCTTACCTAACCTCCTGAAAACGACTAAATAGGTAGGAACTGGACCTAGGTTCATCAATAACTCCACTGCTTCTATAATATCTAACTATATTCTCAATAAATTCGTGCATGAGCACCCCACCAACACACCAAAATATACACATAATACACACACAAAATATTGCTGGAAGACTCCATATTTACAACAACAACAACAATGAAAACAGTGGGCAAACGAAAGCGAGACCTAAGCCACCATTTGTAGTTAGTTCGTTGAACAATATACATATATGTATATAAAAACCCTTCACTGTCTCAATATCAATACGACTTGCCGATTCTCGTAATCGGCACTTATAACACCACACAGATACCGTACCTCGTAATACTGTGTTCACATACTTTAACACTTGTTGTAAAGATATATACATTTGAGCAACACACGCTTGTCGATCCCGAACATAAATTATGGAAAGTCTGAGATAGCTTTCACCAACATATTATGCCAAGCCGCCACAAGTGCTACAATACTAAGTTGTATGTCAGTCACTTTTCACAAACATAAAACACTACGTTCCACAAACTAGACTACGTTCCACAAACGTTTGAAGTCCAGTCCAGTATATAGCAACAGCGTCACTCCAGCACCGCATATCAGCACTACTTCCTTCCCGTACAGTCTGTCCGCACTACTTCCTTCTCGTACATTGTCTCAGTTATGGTTCACTTCGGCCGTGATGTCGAAGTATATCAAGACTTCATCTCTCACATGATACGCCGAGATTGATCCCTGCCAGCCAATCATGAGTGATCCTCTTGTTAAGACCATGCCCTGAACTTCTTCTTGCTCCCAAGACTCTCGGATGTTTCACACGAGTCATAGAACTTTCCTAGTACAACAACAAGCACATCTCATGAGACTGGGATGCTTGCATGAGTCATACAAACTACCAGAGTCAATATAGCAATGTTTTCCCACTCGTTGTTCAAAATAAATTACTCACACTTACATATGTGGAGATCTCCCAGATTACAAATATTAATGACAAAATATACAAGTGAAATACTGACGATAATAATAATAATAATAATAATAATAATAATAATAATAATAAATAATCGAATACTGACAATAATATCTCACACTTCTACATGTAGTGTTGGGGTGTGATATATGTACTATAACAATATTATGTACGACGACTTTGTGACTTGTCGACAACGGCACAGGAAGATGATTAGGAATTACCATTCTCTTATTTGAATAAATATTCTGAATTAGTTGACCCTCAGAATAATGAAAACATGAATGTGAAATGCAAGCCTTGATTGGGGGCAATCATTTTGAAAGTTTCAAGGTTTCATGTTTATTCTCACTTATTGATGATATCTACTTAATTTTTTCTGTGCTAAAAACATATAATGAGGTGATATCTCTTTCCTTGCAAACTTACATATCATTGCGGCCACATATGAATAAAATCAGTGATTTCCTAAAGACTAACGTCCGGTGAAGTAATTGAAATTTTAGTGATTACCTGTTGAAACGTAATTAGTAACTGAAATTGAGTAAAATATTTATCAAATAACTGTAATATAGCCCAGTTACTTTTACTTTGTACTCCTCCCATCATCGATGTTTAATGTGAATGTCTTGCAGCACCTAACATACAAGCCTCTGCCTCTTCCTTCTTGAAATGACAATCGCCCAGCCGAATAGCTCAATCAGGAGAGCGCTGGCATTCTGAGATCAACGTGGCGGGCTCGATCATAGCTCAGTCCGGTGGTATTTGAAGGTATTCTAATAAGTCAGCCGAATCGTTACCGCATAGCGCCGCGAGAACAGAGGAGTCCCTCAAGGCTTTGTACTTGGACCTCTTCTTTTCGCACTCTTTGTGAATGACATATCATCGAATTTATGACATTGCAAATACCATATGTACGCTGACGACCTTCAACTCTACACAGACTCTACAGCACGAGATCTTCAGGAAACTATAGACTTATTAAACACTAACTTACAGACTGTTAGTGACTGGTCTGCTGCGCACGGCCTGAAATTGAAGCGTACGAAGTCACAAGTAGACCTTCTTGGCCATCAAAATAAATGACAAGTAAACGTCCGTTGCCCAGAGTAATCCTTCAGAATGTTGCAATTCCTTTTGTATCACAGGTGAAAAATCTCGGCGTTATCGTGGACGAACGCATGACTTAGTCTGGACATATCTTATACATCTGCCAAAACCTTTTCTCATCTCTTCATTCTTCATATAAACACATACTTCCAATAAAACGTATACAGAAATCAATCGAAGCTCTTGTAATGGCACATTTTGACTATTGTGATGATGTGTTCAATGATGTGAGGCCACAATTCTTCCTAAGGCTACAACGTGCTCAAAATGCATGTGTGAGATATATATGCAGTTTAAGAAAATATGACCGTGTGTCATCATCTTCCCTAGAACTAGAGTGGTCGCTGCACCATGTTCGTCGTACCATCATGCTTTGTCTCTGCTCCACCGAGTTCTCACTACATCTTCCCCATCTTACCTTTCTTCGCGTTTCCATTGCTTCTCAGATGTTCATGGCATAGATACCAGTGCTCAAACATCAAACATGCTCGTCATTCCTCACCATCGAGGAGCCACGGTAGAGGCGTGGCCAATCCTCCTCTGCTCGGTTGGCCGGTCAGAGTGCAGAGCTGTTGGACCACGGACCAGCCGTGGCCACTTGTGGGCCTAGACCCACTCTGCATCTACCGACGGAGAAAGGAGCGTCCGTGGGCTATAGGAGGAACTCTCGCCTTAGTGAGGAGAACGGAAAACATCGGGAAACCATTGTTAGATTAGCCGACGGTGGGACCAGCCCACCGTCTCCCGAATGCACCGGGTAGAGTTAGCTGAAGCTACTCTGCTCGGTTGTGTGTAGATAGAGCGGCAACAGCGCCGCTTTCGATATACGCATTTTAGCTGTGTTGGGGAGTAGCCTACATCAATTCTGTGCCGTAGAAATATCTCGCGTTTTGATTTCGTAAGGAGAGAGGCTGTAGTCCTTACACCTAGATACCATTACTGAGGAACACTTGTCTTAGAAACCGTACCTGCAGGAAAAATGAAACCTGGAGCACATGATTATAATATTCTTCCCTTGGTTTGTCCCATTTTTTATGAATCTGAAATTAAAAGAAGAATTATCATTTTTAAAATTTTTGTGAACTATTTTTTTTCTGAAAGACACACCATGGACAATTTTCTACTGGACACGGGATATTGAAAATATGCGGTAGTGTGTGTTTATATTGGACAGATAAGGAGTGAAAATTTCATACCTCAATGTAGTTTAGTTTCTGAGAAAAATATCTCTTTACGTGAAGAAGGAAGAGGCAGTCTTCAGATAATTAACGCTAAAATTGTTTTACAAGCCTCATAGCAAATGGTGCTGTTACAGGTACCATAGAATTTACTCTTCAGAAATTACGAACAATCCGCCTTTCTGGTGTAGTGGTTAGTGAGATTAGCGTCCGACCCCCCCCCCTCCACCCCGGTTCGATTCCCGGCTCTGACACGAAATTTGAAAAGTGGTGCGAGGACTGGAACGGGGTCCACTCAGCCTCGGGAGGCCAACTGAGTAGAGGGAGTTTTATTTCCACCTCAGCCATCCTCGAAGTGGTTTCCCATTTCTTCAGGTAAATGCTGCGATGGTACGTAACTTCAGGCTACAGCCGCTTCCTTCCCTCTTCTTTGCCTATCACTTCCAATCTTCCCATTCCCAACAAGGCCCCTGTTCAGGATAGGTGAGGCTGTGTGGGCGAGGTATTTGTCCTCATCCCCAGTTGTATCCCCAACCAAATGTCTCACGCTCCAGAACACTGCCCTTGAGGCGGTAGAGGTGGGGTCCCTTGCTGAGTCCGGGGGAAAACCAACCCTCGAGGGTAAACAGATTGAATAAAAAAATTACTAACAGCTACTGAGAGCAGATCAGGACCAATTATAATGTATCCAGTCAATGATGTTTACAGGATGTTACACGGAGAACAGCTCGAAGGAAGAAATAGAGGCATGGCACCCGAGTGCTCAGGGACAATTAACTTTTCGTTTTAAGCCTCTCGATCTTTCAAAGAAGACCTGTTCTATTCCAATCCAAGCTGCAGTACCATAAAATGCAAAAATAAGTATGAAATTCGACAGATTGACTAAATTGACTACAGTATAACCTTACACAGATAGATGATGGCCAGATGTCGTTCCATTTTTGTTTGAAAATGTAAATCTTAAAACACTTAGTACATTTCGGATGCCACAATTTTGGACGATGGTTATATGTGGCAGGTCCATTCTGTGTGGGGTTACTTCGTTTGAATAGATGATACCATAATCCTGAGTTCATTTATCCGTAATACAATGCGTTAGTTAACAGTTATAAGGAAATGTTGAATACTACATCATTTAGATCGTAGGAGCGACCTGTTACTGACCCTGCCGCGGTTATCAGAGCTTGATTACAGATGACTTAAAAATAAGTTGATACTCAGCTCTCTGTTCGGACCACTTACTTGGCAGCTATCCATGATGTAGGACTAGGGAAAAGAACAAGAAAGAAAGGTACCGCAATGTGATTTGACCTTAACTGAAAACTGCTTAAGATATAACTCAACCACTCTGTTAAGGTGATTTCCTTATCCTGTCTGCTGCTGTTGTGGTACCTCTTTCTACTTAGGAGAATGTAATTAGTTCGTCGGATTTTGACGCAGATTCCTGAAGATAATTATATGAATCATTTAGACGCCATGAAGCGCAGGAAATAGTTGACAACTGAAAAGGAGGGTTGATTGTAGATAGTGTAGTTGTTTGTGCGAGGCTCTCAATGTTCCCAATGTTCTCTTGGAGAGTATAATAGGTGAAGGGCCAAAATGTAATGTAATTAGACTTTCTGCGGCATAGTTCAAGGTTATGTCAAAGACAGAGAGTACAAAGCATTTATCAGCTGAACTTGATTAACTGAAGGCCGGAACAATTGAAGACATAATCGTAACTATGGCGGGTATAGACAGAAGTGGAATTTCGGCTAGGTGTTAGGAAAAAAAGTGGAGTGAACTAAACTTTTGGAGTTGGCAATTCATTTGAATTCATTTGAAATTTTATCCGATGATGCTGGAATTAGAATTGTTAAACTAGTAGTATTTCTTGTAACATTTTCTTTCCATGGAATTGCTTGTTGTACTCTCGTCGTCGTCGTCGTCGTCGTCGTCGTCGTCGTCGTCGTCGTCGTCGTCGTCGTTGTTGTTGTTGTTGTTGTTGGGTAATTATGTTTTAATTTTACCTTATTATCACACTACTGTTAGTGATCGTTGCCATCGCGATACTTCCCAATTGCGTGTCGTCCCAAAACTCACAAGTTTCAAAACTCGCACGAGTCTCAAAACTCACGAATTCCAGGAAGAGGATTAGTAAGAGTAAACCGCTTACCTGGGCCAGTCTCAAAACTCACGAGCGGGACCAGTTCTTCTTTGAATGGATAGATGTCCACCCTATTAATGATGGGATAACGGAATATATTTAATAATCCAATAACTTCTATCCGATTATTTAAATAATCGAATGAATAACCAAATCAAATAATGGAATGAGTTCCAAATATCATTCCGTTATATCGCGCAGAATAATCGGATGAGCCATGAATACATTTTTCGCTCTAAGTGTGTCGGGTAGATAATCGATTGAAGTAAGTTAATAGATGAACTCTTACGAAAAATAGAAACACGCCTGTTTCCAAACGAATCTCCAAATGTTGAAACTAAATGAGTGAATTAACTGTGTTGATCTGTAATATCTCTAAATAAAATTCCTTATTTTTGTAAATGCCGCCTTCCGGTCGCATAATGGAACTAAGCCTCAGTACTACCAACTGACTTTTTTTTTACTGGCAGCGGGCAATATACCTACTGTAATTTGATGTCGTCCGGCTTTATGCATAAATAGCATGCTGGCCTTTGGTCCAGGGGGTCCCGGGTTCGGTTTCCGGTCGGGTAAAAGATTTAAACTTTCATTAGTTAATTCTTATAGCTCGGGGACTGGGTGTTCGTGCCGTCTTCTGCATTAGACTTCACCTTAGGTAGGGCCTCATCTTCACAGACGTGCAGGTCATCTGTACGGCGTCAACTCTAAAGACCTGTAGACCTCTCGGGAGGCCACACGCCATTATTATAAATTTATGTGAAAGGGAAGAAATACATTATATTAGCTTTAAGACAACAGCAAAATATCTTTAAGAAGTAATAATGATACACCTCTGTCTCTTTCATTCACCACCCATTATTTTACCCCTGTGGATTGGGCTGGCAGAATAACATCCACAGTACCCCCTGTTTGTCGCAAAAGGCGACTAAAAAGGGGCCCCAGGTGCTCTTAAATTATTTAAGAAAAGACTAGATAAACAACTGATAGGCAATATGCTACGTGGGTGACTGCGCTTAATGCATATCAGTAGTGATTGACCGATTGACTGACTGATTGAGCAAGAGAACGTGGGTTGGCGACCTCGGTGCCCTTTGCTGAGTCCGGGCATTGCTTCCACTCACTTGTGGCAGTATCCTTGCTTTCATCTATCCTTGGTCAATTCTTGTTCTTTTCCGAACCCCGGCGGTATTAAGTTTCCCGTTAAAACAGTACTAACCACCACCAAGTCCGGCTCCATGGCTAAATGGTTCTCGTGCTGGCCTTTGGTCACAGGGGTCCTGGGTTCGATTCCCGGCAGGGTCGGGAATTTTAACCATCATTGGTTAATTCCGCTGGCACGGGGACTGGGTGTATGTGTTGTCTTCATCATTAGTTCATCCTCATTACGACGCGCAGGTCGCCTACGGGAGTTGAATCAAAAGACCTGCATCTGGCGAGCCGAACATGTCCTCGGACACTCCCGGCACTAAAAGCCATACGCCATTTCATTTTACAGTACAACCACCGACATTTCCTTCATTATTTTCAACTCTTACTGCTTTGTATTGACCATTTACACATTTTATTGGCGTGGGAAAGAACCAATATCACAAAATATCACCATCATCATCGATCTCGAGTTTCTTTGAAGTAATTCAGCGAAATCATTTCAAAGCTAGCGACCAACGACTTCGCCATATTTTAGAGAAAATTCTGACGAATTTTAATTTATGGCTTGAAAAATTTGGTGAGCCAAGTAGCCAATATTATAAATCATTGCACTTCGCGTAACCGCTTGGGCGCGTGATGCAATACATTAATCTTTGCATTTTATGTAATGGCATCTGAGTGCATGACTTATTCATACGTGTGCAGCATGAGTTCGTTTTATTTTTGGAAAGCTTAACAGAGACCGTTCGTCCTACCCGTGCACTTCCTGTACGGGGTGGAGGTGGGTGATTTTACGTTCCCTGTGATGAGATTGATGAGTTGATGACGTTAGGATTACTTTTCGTTCCATTATTTCGAAAGCGTTCACTATCTATTTGCCCCAGTCATTCGAATGGAATTTCAAATGAATAATCGAATAGAAGCAATACTGTAATTGAATAAACGAAAAATTAAGCAAATGGATTAATAGAATAAAATTAAATAATCGAATAAGCGAATAATTTGTATTCGATTTTTCAATCACTACAACCTACCCACATAACGACTGTAGATACTTGAACATTTAATCGGAATTGTGCGACAAGGTGCATTGTTAGCGCCAGCTGGAACTGCGTGCCCTCTTGTAATTGGCACCTCTCTCATCAAGACGTGGGCTTGTGTGCCTCACAGAAAGTATCGCGACAGGGGATTGAGAAACCCACGGACGCCATGGACCCGCGCGGATAACCGCACTCGGCCTTTCAAATTAAGGCCTAGTTCCATAAGCCGCTGTAAAGCTTTGTCTTTTTAAATGTATTTTATTTTTATGTATTTTTATATATTTTTTTACTATTTATATATTTCTGTCAATTGGTTTAGTATGCTTAATTTGGTTCAATTGGTCTTTTTTTCCACTATTTCCATTACTTTATTTACATGATTAATTTAACAAGGAAAGATTTATTTTCTGTTTAACCCATCTTAAGGATGAAGGAAGTAACTCTCAGAAATGCACCTACATCTCTTGTTCCCTCATATATTTTTGTGTTTTGTTCGATCCTCTTATCAACTTGGTAGTGTTTGTTTCTTCTTTTTAAACCCTCTAGGTTCAACTCCATCCTCATAATCTTCTTATCTGATTTCTCAGCTTCTTGCTTAAGTCCTTTTATTAAGTCTTTTATTCGAGGGTGAGGTCTTCCCAGAACATTGTTTATTTGGTGATTCCATCCTTCCACAGAATTGTTTGTTCTGTGTCTTCTGTTATAGCAGTTCCACGTTTCCAGGGGAACTAGTGGATTTTGTAGCCAATGATCCACAAAATAGTCAAAAAAATACCGTCAACATTTGGTCTTCGGGGGCGTTACTATGAATGTAGATCCACCCCTCGTCAGGAAGGCAAGTACCGAGCTCGATAGCTGCAGTTGCTTAAGTGCGGCCAGTATCCAGTAATCGGGAGATAGTGGGTTCGAGCCCCACTGTCGGCAGCCTTGAAGATGGTAGTCCGTGGTTTCCCATTTTCACACCAGGCAAATGCCGGGGCTGTACCTTAATTAAAGCCACGGCTGCTTCCTTCCACTTCCTAGGTCTTTCCTATCCCATCGTCGCCAAAGACCTATCTGTGTCGGTGCGACGTAAAACAAATAGCAAAAAAAAAGAAGGCATTGTAATTGTTTGTCGGACTTCCTGATTCGTTTTGTAGGCTTTACTGAGGCCTATTTCCTGAAAGTTTCGCCAGAGACTTTGACATAAATGGAAGAAGCATCCTTGCACTTTGATAGAAGGAAATACTTCTTTTATTTCTTTGATAGCGGCTGTCTCAGAGTCGACGTTTATTTCATTTGGGTTCCATTCTGGGATGTTTGTTTCCTCACTGGTGCTTCCAAGATCAGCATGTATCGTATAGCTGTGAAAACTGGCTGCTGCAACTTTTGAAAGTACCATCCATTAGAAATGTCCTATGCGCTTTGAGACATTCTCTTCCCTTTGCGCTTGAAAGTACTAATATATTTTCTCCATCCCTGTTGTATCCAAGAAGAAATGTACTGCCATCGGTCATGCGTAGAGTGTCTTCATCTAAATTAATATCGTTTCGATGTTTTAGCTCCTTTTGGACTCCCTGGGATTTATTTCGGTGCCTGTAGAGTGATGTTTTTTACACTGGAAAATTGAGGTACCCTAGTGATAAATTCATATCCTCTTTGCTGCAAGGATTCAAATTCTTCTGTGTAGACCTGAAACAAAAAATATTATCCTTACCTTCTTGTACCTGTTGTTTGTTAGGTCATCAGCCCAGAGGCTGGTTGGATCCTCAAATAGCACCACCAAAGGCTATGCAGTTATAGGGAAACTGCAAAAACCAATGGCAGAGCCCAAATGAGGCGTACTAGGCAGGATGAGGAGTGAGGTAGTTTGCCATTGCTTTCCTCACTGGACCAAAAGGTGCCACTGCAGCACGATTGATCCTATGAGCAACACTTTTCATAACACTCAGACACTAGTTGTGCCCCAAATGTCATTACTCAGCACCACCCATACCCCAGCAGATTCCATATTGTCACAGCCATGGATGAGACTGGGACTTCGGTGGAAGCTACACTTTGCTCTGGCCTGTGCCAAGAGATGGATACAAAAATACTGCATCCATCAAGAAATGCAACAGGCAGTGTAATAACCAGTAGTACCAATATTCCTTAAGTACTCACCTACTCGGAACAAATATAATTTATAAACCATTTCTATTAATGCTTGTTGTTTCAAAGGGCCTAACATCTAGGTCATCGGCCCAATTTCTATTGAAAACGACACAGATAACAGGCTGTTAGCTACAATGCACGAGCAGACACGCGCGCGATTTTATAACGGTCTTTAGTTTTGTCTGCGGACCCTTCAGAAATGAAAACGAGTGAGTTGGCCGTGAGTTCAGGGGCGTGCAGCTGGGTTCGAACCCCACTGTCGGCAGCCCTGAAGATGGTTTTCCGTGGTTTCCCATTTTCACACCAGGCAAATGCTGGGGCTTTACCCTAATTAAGGCCACAGCCGCTTCCTTCTCACTCCTAGTCCTTTCCTATCCTATCGTCGCCATAAGACCTATCTGCGCCGGGCTGAGTGGCTCAGACGGTTGAGACGCTGGCCTTCTGACTCCAACTTGACAGTTTCGATCCTGGCTCAGTCCGGTGGTATTTGAAGGTGCTCAAATACGTCAGCCTCGTGTCGGTATATTTACTGGCACGTAAAAGAACTCCTGCGGGACTAAATTCCGGCACCTCGGCGTCTCCGAAGACCGAAAAAGTAGTTAGAGGAACGTAAAACAAATGGCATTATTATTAGAACTATCTGTGTCGGTGCGACGTAAACCAGCTTGTAAAAAAAGTGTTTAAATTACCTGTGTAGCTGATGTTCCATGTTCTTCACGAACTCGTTTCTTGGCCTGGCTGACTGCTTTGTACACATCGAGGCTTGCTTCATTAGGTACACACTGGTTGACTGTTTCACTAAAAACACTATTGTCACTTGCAGTTATCACTTTACCGGCACACGCGGATGACAGTCTTTTATAGCAAAACCATACTGTTTCGCCCGACTTGTTCTCTCGTTGCTTGTAAAACCTATAACCATTGTACACTAAATTTATTTTACCCTTTTGTGAAGAGATGAACTGCATGTTGTGCACTGTTCGATGGCACCAAGCAAAATAACTGAATAAAGATCAGTGTTACACTTGGATAATGTGATCTTTGGTAGGATGTTAATTCCTGTTAATAGTACATGGGAAATGCCATTATAAAAGTCGATGGAAAAACATGGGTTGAAGGGAAGCGTGAGTCATCGCGCAGCTCATCCCTCCTGCGGTCATCGCAAGCACCTGCTGTCCGGAGTCGTGAATTTTGAGACTCATTAGAATGTTTACTTTAGCGACCAGTTTGTATCCGTGAGTTTTGAGACATAACCCCCAATTGCGATGCATTTGTTGTCAATACTACTACTACTAAACCTACAACCTGTTCTCCAGTCATTGACCGGGTCAGGGATGGAATGAACGAATCATATATATAGGCTATTAGTACGACGGGGTCGCCACTCCCAAAGTGATTTATTAATGATTGATAGATGCTATGAAATGAGAATGGGGAGTGTTGCTGGAATGAAAGATTGTCCAGCACAAATCTCACATGTTGTGACCGGCATTTGAATAACGGGATCCAGTGGTGAGAGGCCAACACGCTGCCGTCTGAGCCACGGAGGCTTATACTACTACTACTACTACTACTACTAGCAAAGTCACCTCCGTACAGGCCATGAAAGCCCTTGGAGGAGTGGAAGGTAAAGGCTTCCACCATTGTTAACCTCGACACGTGATGGGGTAGAGTGGTTAGCTCTACGCCCGGCCTCCTTCGCCCCTAGGAATTAACCTGGTACTCATTTTTGGTGTAGGCTGAGTGAACCTCAGGGCCATATGCATCTCCGGAAGTGGATATCACGTTTCTTAAATTTTACGAGTTCCTGATAGGGATTCGAACCCACGTCCTTCCGGGCGAAACGAGCACGCCTTTACCGCCTCGGCCAGGCAGCCACCACTACTACTACTACTACTACTACTACTAATAATAATAATAATAATTATAATAATAATCATAATAATAATAATAATAATAATAATAATAATAATAATAATAATAATAAATATACCGAGCGAGCTGAGCACGCGGTTCAGGTCGCGTTGCTTTGATCTTGCATTCGGGAGATGGTGGGTTCGAATCCCACCATCAACAGATGTTTTCCCCTCGTTTCCCTTTCACATACCACCCATTTTCTAGGGTTGTACCTTATTTAAGACCAAGGCTTAAAATTCCTAGCTCTTGCCCATCCTTGCGTAGCCGAAAACCTTCTGTGTTAGTGCGACTACTACTACTACTACTACTACTACTGCTACTACTATTACTACTACGTGGGGACGTGGGACGTAAAACCAAAATAATAATAATAATAATAATAATAATAATAATAATAATAATAATAATAATAATAATGTCTCGTTATTAGCGTGGGCGGCATCTGCCCGCGTATGGGAAACTGCGTGTTGTTGTTATGGACGATAGTGTTGTGTATTAGTTGTAGGGATATTGGATGCAGCACAGACACAGAGTCCCCGAGCCATGCGATTTAACCATTTAAGATTAAAATCTTCGACCTGGCCGGGAATAGAGCCCGGGACCCTCTGAACTGCGGGCCACTACGTTGACCATTCATCCAAGGAGCGTAAAGAAATGGGACTAATAAGGAGATAATCATCATCATCATAATCATCATCATCATCATCATCATAATCATCATCATCATCATCATCTTCATAATAATTCATTCATCAGTACGGCCAGCTGTTTACACAATCTAGCTGCCCTTCAGTCACGTAAACTAATGTCCTCTTTGCACCCTCGCCAAAGATCCTTAAGTCTTTGGCTTCTTCTTTGTCGCTTTTCCGGCGAGATATTACGTGGCTTGGTCAGTGGTTTATGCCGACAGTGGAATTCTAACCCACTATCTCCCACTGGCTTTTCAGGTGGCCAAAGAGTTGTTCTGTCGTGTATCTCTTCCTCCTTGACACCTAGATCCTTGCGCACCTATGTAAGCCACTCAGGCTAATTTTCCATTTTTTTCTTGCAGGGATATTCTGTTGGCCAAAATCTCCCGATTTATCCATTTAATGTTTCCATAAAAGGTCGGTCTCCTTTTCCTAATCGCCGTTGTAATTTTTTGACAGTTTTATTGAGTTCTTGTTTATATCTCAACCGGAAACTATGTTGGTGTCCGTCTCTATGGCTGAAAGGTTAGCGTTCTGACCTTTGGTACAAGGGGTCCCGTGTTCGATTACTGGCCGGGTCGCGGATGTTAACCCCAATTGGTTTATTCGTCTGGCTCGGGGACGAGGGGCGTGTGTGTGTGTGTGTGTGCCGTCTTCATCGTAAGAAATGATCTTAGGTAGGGCCCCATCCTCACAGACATGCAGGTCGCCTATAGGGGAAGTGCGTGTAATTTGCACCACTTAAATTTAAACATCCATAACTCTATTGGCATTAATGACAATGCCTCAAATTGTATACATCAGGCATCGTCAATCTAGAGCGAAATGCCTTCGGAGCCAGTTTGCTCCCCGCTCTCGAGGAACAAGAGCAGCTTAGTGAGCAAGTAGGGGAAGTGCATGACGTAGTATGTACTGAAGGCCAGTGGCGCAAGTACAGTACGGCCACGGTATGCAACCCGCCTGACTGCTGCTCTCTTGTCACGTGACAAACACTCGTCCCGAGCGGAGCAAGTAACACCGGCTCCCTAGAGCAACTACGTGATGACGTCTGGTACACATGATAATTCGTACAATGCACAAAATGATTTAGTGAAAATGAATGTTATTATTGTCCTTAGGATTTCATTAAAAGTAATGTTTATTCTAAAATTTGTTATCGTGTAATTTGGCCTCGTAAATATAAACACTTATAAGTTATTTAATCAATTTATTATTATGAAATACTAAAGCAATAAAATACGACACAATGAATTGTGGTCATCACTTTTGGCATGTAGGACAATGACAAAACAATTCATCCTGAATTTTAGTGCAGTTTTCATGAGTTTTGCAACTATTGCACTGAATCCAATCGTCATTATAACACTTGTCACATAAAATGCCGTCAGATAGCTCATCAGTTTTAATCACGTAGGCTGACTGGACATCGAACCAGCCCTCAGATCCAGGTAAAAATCCCTGTCCTGGCCGGGAATCGAACCTGGGGCCTCCGGGTAAGAGGCAGGCACGCTACCCCTACACCGCGGGGCCGGCCTCAAATTAGAGAAGAAGTTCTTTTAGAATCACCAGTAAAACTACGAAGAAACGTAATTATTACAGTTGTTTCAACGGCCCAAATTACACACTCTCCGGCAGTCCAAATTACACGACATACAAAGATTTAATCAAAAACTAAATAATATGAAAAATATCTCAAATGTATGAATGAAACTATGTTAAAACTTGCCTAGATATTTCATCAGTACTTGTAAAAGCTAAGCACCCTCTTGGCTGTAATAACCACTTCACAGTACACTTAACTTGTCACCGTATAAGCTTACAAGGAATGTGAGTATTAAGATTGTTTTCCTCTTCTCCTTTCAACTTTGCCCATTAGCAAAATAACTTCTAGGAAGGAAGCTACCTTCGGCTGTCTTGCTGACCTTGCATCAGACAGGGGGTGACCAAACTTGCAAATACCAAAAATATTATCAGTCCAAATTACACGGACTTCCCCCTATTCCGTATACTAGAAAAAGACCTGCACCAGGCCTCTCCGGAGTCCATACGCCATTATTATTATTATTATTATTATTATTATTATTATTATTATTATTATTATTATTATTATTATTATTATTATTTTTTACATCGTTATGCCCTACTCAGGAGCACGGTTGAACTTACGTAGCTGATGTGTTGGCCTTCGTTTCCTCCCAAAATCTCTTCATCCTCTCCCTGAGCTTCTTCCTTCGTTCTTCTTTCCAAGTTATAGTAGCTCTGGTGTTGGGTTTGTCTTCAAAGTGGTGATTCTCGATTTTGGTTCTGAATTAACATCTGCCCTGTACAATGTCTTCTGAGATGTTGATTTCCTGGATATCTGTTTCAATTTCACGAAGGCAGCTGTTCTTGGTTTTAGACGAAAAGGCCAGGTTGAGAATTCTTTTAGTTAGCCTGTTGGTGTTCATTCTGATAATGTGTCCATAAAATTTCAATCGTCTTTTCCGAAAAGTGTGAGAATTTTTTTTCAGAATGACAATATATCTCCTATAATAATAATAATAATAATAATAATAATAATAATAATAATAATAATAATAATAATAATAATAATGTTGTTTGCTTTACGTCCCACTAACTACATTTTAAGGTCTTCGGAGACGCCGAGGTGCCGGAATTTAGTCTCGCAGGAGTTCTTTTACGTGTCAGTAAATCTACCGACACGGGGCTGTCGTATTTGAACACCTTCAAATACCACCGGACTGAGCCAGGATCGAACCTGCCAAGTTGGGGTTAGAAGGCCAGCGCCTTAACCGTCTGAGCCACTCAGCCCGGCAATATATCTCCTGGGATGATTTTTTCTCCATATTCCTTCTATGCAAACTGGGCCAAAAAATTTTCGTAAAATTTTCCTTTCTTGTTCCTCAATGTATTTGGTTAAAGATCCGCCACCAATGATTAAGGTTTCTGAGGCATATAACGCTTCAGGTTTGATCACTGTATTATAGTGTCTAAGTTTTGCATTCCGAGATATTGATTTTTTATTATACCGGTTCCAAGTGATCCTGTATGCTTTCTGTAATTTGGAAATTCTTTATTTGCTTCGCAGTTTAAACCAGATGGCTGAATAATTTCTCCCAAATATTTAAATTGGTTCACTTGAACAATTTTGCCGAATTTAGTTATCATAGGTTGTCCATCTAAGTATCGTGAGGCTCCTTCCATGTACTGAGTTTTCTCATACGAAATTTGAAGTCCCGTCTTGATGGCAATTTCATGTAGTTTTTCAATGGAATGAATTGCTTCATGTCTATTATTGGAAAGGATTGCTATGTCATCAGCAAAGGCCAGACATTGCACGTGAATTCTGTCTTTACGTAGTCTTCCAAGGGTTATTCCTTTAGTTTCCTTTTCCCAGGTCCTGATTACTTTCTCAAGTACCTAGTTAAACAGTAACGGTGATAACCATCCCCTTGACGGACCGCGGTGTTAACAGGAAAAGGCTCAGATATTTCACCTAGGAATTTAACTTTTGAAGTAGTGCCAGTTAATGTTTGTTTGATTAATTCTCTTGTTTTTTTATCCACTTGAAATTCTTCTAGAGTATTGAAAATTATTTGACGGTCTATAGAGTCATATGCTTTTCTGAAATCTACAAAAGTAATGGCTGTTTGTCTGGTTTTGCGCATTTGGAGGATAGTTTTGAGATTAAGGATTTGTTCTGTACAAGATCTTCCTTTTCGGAAACCTGCCTGGTATTCACCAATTAGATGGTCTGTTTGTTTCTCAAGTCTAGTGAGCAGGGCTTTGGAAAAAAATTTGTAAGCAACTAGTATCAAGCTAATTCCCCTATGATTATTGATGTTCGTTTTATCCCCTTTCTTGTGTAGTGGATGGATTAGCGCACATTTCCAATCTTCCGGGATTTCTTCAGTGATCCAGATGTTCTCAAGAATCGAGTGGATTTTCCGGGCTACGCTGTCACCTCCTATCTTCAGCATTTCGGCAATTATACCATCTTCCCCCGGGGATTTGTTATTTTTGAGTCCATTGATTATTTCTTTGACTTCTTCCAGTGTTGGGGGTTCTGAATCTTGATTAGATAAGGGTTTTTCAAAGGTGAGTTGTTCTTTAGGGGATTCACAGTTTAAAAGATCCTGGAAATAAACTGCTAGAAGTTTGCAGTTCTCTTGATTATTCGTTTCCAATGTCCCATCTAGGCGTTTGAAGCAAAGACCAGGTGCCTGATAATTTGATAATTCTTCTCTGAAAGTTTTGTAGAAGTTTCGTGTATTGTTTTTGTAAAATCTTGTTCAATTTCTGCCAATCTGTAGTGTTCGTATTTGCGTTTTTCAGACCTGATAAATTTTTATGTTTGTTTCTGTATTTTGGTGAATTCCTGCCAGGTTTGTTCAGTTTTATGAGAATTACAATTCTGCCAGGCTTTAGTTCTAAAGTTTATGGCCTTGACGCAGGTTTCATTCCACCACCTATGTTTGCGTTTCCTGGGTGGTGTGCCAACATTTCGAGAAGCCTTCAAAAGTATGTCTTTGAGTTCTAACCAGTTCGAAGGATTGTGAGTAGGAATACTTTCAAGGAAAGTACTAGTATTCTGTTTAAGAAATTCCGGATCGACACGCAGGTTTTTTGTTGTTGTGGGTTTGGACCTGTTTGGTTGAAATTTGACCTTGATTAAGCATAGATGGTGGTCAGAGTCAATTATCCCTTTTTTAACTTTAACATTCATAATTCCTTTTTGATTTTTCTTGGAAATAGCCACATGATCTAGTTGAAATTCTCCCAAGTGAAAATTTGAGGATCTCCAGGTTATTATTATTATTATTATTATTATTATTATTATTATTATTATTATTATTATTATTATTATTATTATTATTATTATTATTATTAGGACCCGGATGTTTATGACCTAAAATGTTAGAAATATGCAAGCGTTTATGACCTAAAAATGTATTAAAATATGACTTAAAAGGTTTTTGGTCACGTTTTCGAAATCTTCAAAACCTTGCCGCTGTTTAAATTAACATTATATTGAAAATATTCTTTTAAAATTTAGAACATTAAATAATAAATGATTAATAATATCAATAATGCTGTTTGCTTTACGTCCCACTAACTACTTTTTACGGTTTTCGGAGACACCTAGGTGCTGGAATTTAGTCCCGCAGGACTTCTTTTAAGTGCCAGTGAACCTACCAACACGAGGCTGACGTATTTGACCACCTACATATACCACCGGACTGAGCCAGGATCGAACCTGCCAAGGAATAATAATAATAATAATAATAATAATAATAATAATAATAATAATAATAATATATTTTGAATTTATATAATTACTCATTCCAGAGTACAGGAAGAAAGAAATGTCACATTTCGATGGACGATAGGAAAGAATTACAATAGCAAATTACATAAATATTTTAAAGTTTTCAAATGGGAAAGGTCTTCTATTTTCATGTAACATTGACTTTTAACGGGGAAAAGACCGCGCAGGATGTTATTGGGCCATATATAAAATACGTCAAATCATTAGAGTTCAATTGAGGCTCACTATTCTGTCGCTTTATACGCATCTCTCTTTCTATACAGCTTACGCTCCTAATTCACATAAATATATATTTCTAAGTAAGATAATTGTAGGAATTTACAGACAACAATTAGGAGGTATGAAAAATCCGTCTTTGAGACGACCGAAAGCAGGTATGTGAAAGTGGAATAAAAATTTTAAAATATGACAAAAACACGAAAATTCACGGGGAAATACGACCATAATATGAAAAATTACCGGAACATGACAAAACGTTAGAGACAAAATATAACATTATATGACCTGTGAAAATTGCATAATTTCAGTCACCGTAGATAAAATCATGCTTAACCTGAATATTCCATGGAAATAATATAAAGACCTAAAATGTGACATATCGTAAACATCCGGGACATTATTATTATTATTATTATTATTATTATTATTATTATTATTATTATGTTGGTCTATTTGCAACTTTTTTGGAACCCAGATTTTGGGAGGAATTTTCTTCCTCGTTTTTCAAGGACTGGGTCTGCCACTCTGTCATTGGTTGCGCTCCATAAAGGCACTCCGTTGTGACCACTACAATAATGTTTTAAT
Source organism: Anabrus simplex (assembly GCF_040414725.1). Taxonomy (NCBI): domain Eukaryota; kingdom Metazoa; phylum Arthropoda; class Insecta; order Orthoptera; family Tettigoniidae; genus Anabrus; species Anabrus simplex. The sequence continues at coordinate 954,240,582 of NC_090266.1, read as the reverse complement.
TTGGCTTGAATGGAGATAGACCTGTAGGTGTCATAGCATAGTCTGGTGAAATGACCATCTCCATCCTCCTCATTCTCTCTTTTAATGCCTCCTTTTCATTTGCATTGGCCGTGTGAATTTCTCCGACGTATTTAAGTTTATGAATGCTGTGGATATCCCCGAATTGTTTTACAATTATGCCCGTGTCATCTGCTTTGTCTGAGTCTATGAATGCTATTTTTCAAAGGAAATTCTTAATCCTGTTTTGACCGCAACATTTTGTAGTTCTTCCACTTGCTCCTTGGCTATGTGAGGGTCGTCGGATGGCATCAGTGAAGGCTAGACAGTCTAACATGAGGGCATGTTTTTTCCACAACATATTATTATTATTTTTTTTTTTTTTTTGCTAGGGGCTTTACGTCGCACCGACACAGATAGGTCTTATGGCGACGATGGGATAGGAAGGGCCTAGGAGTTGGAAGGAAGCGGCCGTGGCCTTAATTAAGGTACAGCCCCAGCATTTGCCTGGTGTGAAAATGGGAAACCACGGAAAACCATTTTCAGGGCTGCCGATAGTGGGATTCGAACCTACTATCTCCCGGATGCAAGCTCACAGCCGCGCGCCTCTACACGCACGACCAACTCGCCCGGTCAACATATTATTACCCCATTCTGAGTTCATTTACAGTCATTCTTGATTCTCCATTCCGTGATGACCTTTTACTACGATGCAATTAATGAGGAGTGGAGAAAGGCTATCTCCTTGCCTTAGGTCTACATTTATCTCAAATGGATTAGAGTTCACCCATAAATTCAACTTGGGGGAAAGGTGTCTGTGAGGGTTTGCCTAATTATAGCCCAGGATTTTTTTATCGGCTCCAAACTTGTGGAGAACGTTCATGAGTACTCCATGATCCATGGAATCATACGCTTTCTTGAAATCTACAAAGTTGAGATTGTTCTGTTCTGGTTTCTCAGTCAGGTTATTTTGATTAATGATTTTAGGACATATACACATCACAAAAAGTTTTTTGTCCGACTCGTTGGCTGAATGGTCAGCGTACTGGCCCTCGGTTCAGAGGGTCCCGGGTTCAATTCCCGGCCGGGTCGGGGATTTTAACCTTCATTGGTTAATTCCAGTGGCCCGGGGGCTGGGTGTTCGTGCTGTCCCCAACATCCCTGCAACTCACACACCACACATAACACTATCCTCCACCGCAATGACACGCAGTGTCCTACAAATGGCAGATGCCGCCCACCCTCATCGGAGGGTCTGCCTTACAACGGCTGCACTTGGCTAGAAATAGCCACACGAAAATAAAGTTTTGCATAACATTTGTTAGCCATGATGCAGAGCTTATGTGGGATTGTGATCTAGGTTATTACAAAAGAGACTGCATTCTGACAAATATCTTGCAGAATTTATTATATGTGAAAAGAAAATTACAAACTATGTAGTGAACCATCCTGTTCATTGGGACAATTGTATTAATTTGAGTATTGGATATTGGAATCACACGAGGCCACCCACGAAGCCAGTGTCTTACAGTATATGTCATAAAGGAGTCCAGAAGAAGCGTTCTTGTGTGAAGTGAGCGCGAGCGTCATTATGAGAAATCTCCAGAATTCATTAAAAGGAGTTATGTCCCAAGCCAAGCCTCTTGATGAAGATTGGGGACGCTTCCCAGATCCCGGCTAAACTTATTATAGGAGGGAAGAAAGAATTAAATTAGTATCTTTGGTTACGGAAGAGTTGCATTGGATTTGAGAAAAGAATTGCAACCTGTATTATTTCTGCTTTATTTTGATATGCGTTAGGGCTGCATTCATTAATGCATTCGCTAATTAGAGCTCATGATATACTTAATGCGGGAAAACTTCGCGGGCGCGCGAAGATTGCACGCAGTAAAGCGGCTTGATGACGTTATCCGGGATTATAAAATAAGGCCGCCGGGCATATCAGAGTCATTCTTGGACCAAAAGGCTGCTTGAACGAGTCGTCATACTGCGTGTTGGTACTGAGAACAACGCTTTGTCTTCGAGCTACACCTACTACCCGTACTGCTATTTCTGCAAGGAATTACCCCAGCATCAAGTCAGAACGAGTGTTTGACATCACCATTGCAAGGAAGCCACAACCAGGAGCTGAAGCCAACACGACAACGGGCATCGATCCAGGAACGTTGGGAGCACCTGATCAGCACAACGTCGAAGGGGACACCTTCCAACTACAGAGGGAGCTGTACGAAGACGCAACACAAGAAAGAATGTCTCCAAGTGGTCAACAGTATCTGATGCCAGCCCCGCAGTCTATCATGAGGTGGTAGATTCAGTGGTCCACAGGGATGGCCGCTCCGTAATGTCAGCGATAACATAAGGTCAGAGCTTTCCAATTCTGTTTCAAGCATGTCATTTAAATTTAGATAGGAATATGGGGGCCGTCAGTCAACATATTAGTTATGGTAAGACAATTTTCCTTGTAATATAGAGCTAGGCCTCAAACTCGAACCCCGTACATTCAGGTAGATGTTATTTGTAGAGTCCTTGTTAGCGTGTTCATATTTCATTTTGATTGTGTTATTTTAACGTACATGTGTTTTTAAGGGTCTGATCGAACTCCTTTGGTCATAGGAGGTTAGTCTAACAGATAGGTACTTTTATTAGATCGCATTTAGGCATTTGTTTCTGCAGACGTAGATGTGTATAGTTGTGACCAAGACGTGACCAGTAATCCACCCAGTTTCACTAATAGAGCGAGCGAGTCCGAATATGTAAGAGATATGAGCCCATGATAGGCAGAATTAAGATTTGCGATTGATATGAGAGAGCCCAGCACGATTGAGAGTTTATTGAATATTTTTGGAGATGCCTAGTATGGCCATGTGACTATCGCTTAATGAGTAGTGTTTTTGTAGCACCAAGATTTAGCCCATGAGAGGCATAAGTAAGATTTGCGATACTGCTGGAGATATTATGACGAGGGCAGATAGCCCAGATGTATTTGAAAGAGGGCTTTAGTAGCAGATTACGTGAGATGTTTCTTTGAAAGGCAAGACTTTAGCCTGCCGCCCATTTGAGCTCATAAATTAGGGGACTGCCGCGAGTGAAGTGGTGGGTGGAGGTCATTGAACTTGACGTCACAGGCTTGTGAGTTGGTTATGGTCGTCTGCAGTGTGTCAAGTGTGCCAGGGGGGAAGAAACGACCTTCATGTTTTGAAAGCAGGGAGAGATCTTTTTATGTCCTATTTGTTCTACGTTATTTTAACACTGGCCCGTTTGATATTGACACCCGTGTATAGGTTGGGTGTGTCCTTTTTATATTTTTGCATATGTATCTTATACGCCTTACTCTTCATGGGACTAGGGTTCGTGACCGAGTCAGGTCATTGTACATTTTGTGGTGATTTTTGTTTGCACCGGGGTTCGACGGCGCGAGGCATTGTAAATTTTATGGGAATAACTGTTTATGAGTAGTTAAGCGGATATCCATCTTTCTAAACTTCGTTTCTTACACTATTGTAACACGCTTGTTGCAGCACAACTGTTTTCGTGAAGGCAGTGAACTGGTTGTCATCGGCTCAGCGTTATTTTACCCTGTCATAATAAAAAGCTCTATCCTTTGTAAATAATTCAATTTTATCTAATAAATCCCTATTTGTTAAACTTTGAATGCAGCGGTGTTTTCTGTTAGATATTTATTTTATTATTAATTTAGCCGAATCTTACCTGATTTGTCACATATCCTCTTGTTTATCTTTTGTTGCCCCGTTATACCCATGTTATCCCTGAGAAGAGTGCTTATTTGGCGGAGTGAAGAGGATTGTGTTCAGGTAAGACTATGTGCACCAGCTCACGTTTGTGAGAGTTCTTTCACTACCGTACTCTGGGTTCGAGACCGGCTTTCGCCTGGCCGGAACTTCAGAGTCCAGTAGGGCACAGTACGGAGAGACAATCGGCCTGTTAAACATGGACTGATGTGTTTTTGAATCTTGCCACCCTGTGACGTTTCAATAAGGAACATGGCCACCACCGAGGTCCAGCAGGGCTCTTACTCGCCGTGGCTTACCATAGATCAAGTTGTCCAGGTCCTCTTGAGGCAGGCGATCCCGCTTTTCGACGGCGGCCTCGATGATCTCTTGGCGGGTTATGAGAGGGCGTGGGCGCTGAGCAATAGCACGCTTCAGCATATCCCAGGCATGTTCGATACAGTTCATGTCCGGCGACATCGCAGGCTATTCCATTCGTGCAGTGGCAGACTACTGGAAGAAGTTTTGTACCACCTCCACTCGATGTGGTCTTGCATCGTCGTCCACAAGAATGAATTCATCGCCAATTTCTTCGTAGATGGACGCACAATCGGTCGCAGCATCTCATGAATGTAACGCTGTCCAGTCATTGTATCGTCAATAGGCACGAGCGGCGTCCGCCGTCCCAGCACAATCCCAGCCCAAAACATTACCGACCCTCCGCGGAATGCATGCACTTCTTGGTCATGCTTGCAACCTGGCACGAGATTTCTGACACCCCCACATCCTTGTGTGACGACTGTCGGGGTGCAAAGCGATCCTGGTTTCGTCCGTGAACAGCATAAAACGCCAATCTGCATGTCCCTGTGCACAGTGTGCTTGGGCCCACCTCTGACGAACAGTTATGTGGCGGTCAAGGAGGGGGACATGAAGGAGGGGCCTGCTTTCATGTAGGCCTCTCGCATGCAAAAAATTTCTGATAGTTTGGGTGGAAACCTGTTCCCCTGAAGCCCGTCGCAAGTCAGAACGGAGCTGTGTGGCGTTAGCCATCGGACGCCTTGTGGCACATAACACAACCAAACGGACTTGGGCTGCTGTTGTTTTGAATTGAATTTGAATTTATTGATAATGATGATTTACATGCCACTGAGGCTGAGAAGCCCCTTTATGTAGCGTCTCCTTATAACACAATACAGGTTTATGAATATTCTAACTACATTTTATAATATTAAAATATTAAATTAAAGATTAAACTTAAAAATTAAAATACAGATACCAATTCCAATAAAATTAAAACATAAATTATATAATAAGTAATAAAGTATATCATTCAACTTTTTTAATATTTTAGACTACAAGAATCTACAGAATATTAAAAAACAGAATCAATATTCTTAGAAATATACATATTTCTGATTGCGAGACACAAGAATGCCTGATCTCAGCCCCTTGCATACTCCTCCAGGAAGATAGATGTTAAGGACTGCTTTAGTTGGGTACAGTTCCTGTCATTTGCAAAACAGTGAAGATTAAAGACATTGAAGATACGGGATGCAGTGCAAACAAAAGATTTGTTAAATTTAGTGGTACGATGAAGGGGAATTTGAAGGGTAGTTTTTGTAAACCTATTATCTCTGTTATGTAATGACTCCATAGATTTAAATGCATTATAAAGGTAGGGTGGGGCCTTCAGTTTGAAAATTTTGTGCGTAGCAACGGCTACTGATATTTCCCGTCGTTCATGGAGTTTCAACCATTGCAGCTGTATGTAATTGGGTGTTATGTGTTCATCACGCTTGGCATTTGTCACGTAACGAACACATGCGTTTTGCACCCTCTGTAGTTGTATGTTCAAAGTTTCAGATAAGTCGTTGTATACGACTGATCCATAGTCAATTATGGGGAATATAATACTTTGAACAAGTAGTTTTCGCATAAAAGGTGGTGTACATGACACGTTACGTTTCAAAATATGCATGGATGACACAACTTTTCTGATCACATTTAACGTATGATCAGACCAGGATAGGATTCTGTCGAAAATGAGTCCTAGATTGTTAACGGTGACACTATAATGGATATCTGTATCTAGAATTTTTATTGCTGGGAGGAATTTGAGGTCAACAGTTTTCAGGAGTTTCGAGTAACCTATGCAAATAAGCTGGATCTTAGCCACATTTAACTGGAGGTTATGATTTGCGCTCAATTCGATCAATCGAGAGATATCATGGTTAAAATGCATTATACAAGAAGGTGCGTCAGTGGGACTGAAGTGGAAGTAAGCTTGTAAGTCATTAGCATACATGTGAAAGGTACTACTTTTAAAGACTTCAGAAATGTTGTGATGTTTGGGACATCACTGCATGTTGTCAATTATTGAACTATATAATTAATTGATAAGATGTATATATTTAATCACTGATAGGTTATGTTTAAATTAATGTGTATATATATAGGGTTTTTATCATCCATTTCAATCATCATTACATTTCTTTGTATCGCGGCTATAACGTATTCTGAACGAACAAATTATTGAGTAAAGTATTTCAACATCATTCATATTAATAACTTGCAGTACATTTTCCAATAGCCGTTGTGAGGTGACCAGAGTCAGCAGGCTAATTTCAGCCCATTTCCAGGAAAAGTACGTCATCTAGGTTACGAGAGACCTCACCCTCTCTACCTCATGAAGAGACAGTTGATACATTATAAACGCCCACTTTTCGAACTTCGCTACCTGACGCTTTATTTCAGCGGGAAAGTTCAGCCTATGTGAATGAACGTAATGAAGCAACGTGATGGATTCACAGCAATGCATAGGAGAAAGGATGAGACCTCGAATCTTACTGGACCATGTGATATGGCTGATAGGAGACTTATGAACGGATATACTTCGGAGACAAGAGCTGGAGAGGGATTCTGATTCTCACTCTTGGAAGACACTCTTACTACGATTCTACGTTTGCACATCGGAGAAGATTTTAACTTAGTTCACTTCGCATCTGAGTAGTACCGTAGGATACTACTCAAAAGTTACTCTCTTTGGGACTTGTAATCTCAATGACGAGAGGTGTCAACGGGAGACCGGTTTTGACTAGTATAGGGGAGGAAAGCTTTTATTATGAGTTTAGCTACGCTACTGTTCCGTAATACGGAAGAATACAAGTGTATTCTCTCCATGAACATAACCCACGGTGGTTTTGCACTTAAAAGTAGGACTCATTACGTCTTTATGTAAGGAGTAAAGTAGGAAGTGTTAAAGGCAGGAAAAGCATAAGTAGGACTGGAATCCAACAACAGATGACGCAGCCGGTACGAGAGATCCACCCATCATCAGCTTCAAGATAACAGAGTCTACATATGGTAAGCTAAATGCATAAGTTACTGCAAGTCTTCGTGCAACAGTTCATTTTCTTAGAGTTAATTTCATTCAATTTTTCTTTTGCTTCCGTAAGTTCAGATTTCATTAATACGCCGTTACGTCACGTTTTTCATCCTAATAAATAGCTGTTTTAATTTGTATATTCTGAAATTATTATTAATGATCCTTAAATTCCAAGTTAGTGTACTTAATGATTTGTGTCCCATCACCCTACCCCTGGGAGTTTTTTGAGTCTCATTACGTATTATTATTATTATTATTATTATTATTATTATTATTATTATTAATTATCAACTTTCGTTTTCAAGCCATAAGCTTGAAGGCTGGCGCCCATGGGATACTGCTTATTGAGAAACAATGAAATATCATTTAATTATTTTAATATTAAAGTGACCCGCCACGTCATATTTTGTCAAACATCTGTGGGCCGAGTGGGTACGTCACAATGTCATTAATATAAATAGAAAAACATAAAGGACCGAGGACTGATCCTTGTGGTACGCCGCAGTTTGCTGATTCTCAGATAGAGGATTGTCCGTCAACAAACGTGACTCTTTGTGATCTACTTGATAGACATGATTCAAGCCACGACAGAGCACTCTGCGAGAAACCAATTGACTTCAACTTTGCAAGAAACAACTCATGATTAACAGAGTCAAGTGCCTTCCGACCTGTCCGCGGACGATCAGACATAGAATGTCTTCGCTGACATCTCCTCCATACTCGCGACACGTCACTTCGGTTCACTCCAAGACGGTTTGCCACAGTTGTATGAGTTAGGCCTTGTTGGATCAGTGCGACGATGCGTGCCCTGTTAAACAGAGTGATGGATCGTGAAGACATGTTAATGTGACTAACAATATGTTCTGAATGCGTACAGGCCGTGACATGAGCTGTCTACTCTTCCTCCGTAGACAGCAAAAAGTGGGGTAAGCGATTGGTCTCGAAGCAGCGGACGATCACGCGGATGTTTCAAAACGATACACTTTAAAAGATCATGAATGGCATTGTAGAAGCCAACACACAAGGTTAAATGTTCATTTTCCATACTATTCCGTATTACGAGGGTTGGGGCAAAAGTCATGGCATATATTCTTTTCTTGAAGATACCATCCGGTTGGAAAATGTGACATATACAGACCAAAGGACAAGGTTTTAACTACATGTGTGGACAATGAATAGCACTGAAATATCGCAACACACTAATTTATTACGGTAGAATACAGGGCAATATGGTCTTCCCGGTGCAAAAGAAAGACAACACAGTACACACAAAGTTGACATGACAAACCTGGGCGTAAAGACCCTCAAAGTAGTCCCCTGCTATAAACACCACACGCTGCCGACAGTGTGGGAGGCGCTGAATATCATCTGCCTCAGCATTTGCCATACCATGTGTGAATCGGGTCACCTGTTGGCGCACAGCATTAGCAATGTCCTCTCGTGTTGCAAACCGCCTACCACGTAGTGGTTCCTTTATCTTTCGAATGAGATCAAAGTCACAGGGTGTCGGGAGAGTACGGTGGGTGCTCCAATTCTTCCCATCCCCAACGTCGCAGTACCTGCCCTACACACTCTGCTTTATGTGGTTTTGCATTGTCGTGCAGGATTATTGCACTGTCCACAAGATCCGGACATTTCTCCCGAACGCCACGTCGTACCTGTCGCACCAGGAAGTCCCTGTAGTACTGTGCGGTCACTGTTCTGCCATGTGGAACAAAGTGGCAAACAATGACACCCCTGACGTCATACGCGACGATCACCATCAATTTGACTGGGGAAGGATTCTGACGGACCTTCTGCCTCCTTGGTGATCCAGCATGTCGCCACTCCGCGGACTGACGTTTCATTCTGTTTCGTATGCCCTGGCCCAAAATTCATCGATGGCGATTATCCGTGACAAGAATTGATCGCCGTCCTGTTGCCAGCGTGCAGCGTGGTCGGAGCATATTGCATAGCGCACCCACCTTTGAACTTCCGTCAGTGCATGCTGTACCCACCGCTATGCGATTTTGCGCAGTTGCAGCTCATTACGCAATATCCTGTGGACGGTGCGTTTCTCGATGCCACTTGCCCTCTCTAACTCCAGTAGCGTCCATCGTCTGTCTTCATCCAGGAGCTGCTCGATGACGGCACGTGCCACGTCGGTCCGCACACTGACAGGTCGTCCCGAACGTTGCTCATCACTGGTTGACACACGTCCTTGCTGAAACATTCCTACCCACCGTGCTACTGTACGGTATGGTAGGGCATTATTCCCAAGGGCTTCCACTAATTCACTGTGACATTCCATCGCATTTCTCTCTCGGAGAACGACTATTCTGATGTAAGCGCGCTGCTCAACAGGGGTTACTTCCATCTCGCACGACACTCACCAACTGACTGATTTCACAGCCCTCGCTGCGCTACTACTAGCTATCACAGAGCTATATGTTGTTCTGCATACACACTATACCTACAGAGCTTCCACACGGCACGTATAAGTTTGTGATTCGTTCACATATCTACAAGAAAAAAATTAGTTGCCATGACTTTTGCCCCAATCCTCGTATTCAAACTTTTTGAATGTGCTTATATTTCCTCTGCCCACGGATGCCTTCTTCTGGACCCGCCTTATATTCACCTACTGTATCTGTCTAGATGAGTTTGTAGTCTACGTTGCAAGGCTTTTAAGATGATTGTGTATGCAATAGGAAGAAAGGATATACCTCTGTAGTTGCTACTGACCTTTTAGTGAAAAATAATAGATTAATGCATTCCACCAACACTTGGGGACCGAGCGTGTTGGCCGTATGGTTAGGGTTACGTAGCTGTGGGCTTGCATTCGGGAATATCGTCGACAGTCCTGAAGATTGTTTTCTGCGGTTTCCTATCTTCACGGTAGTCAAATGCTGGGGATGTACCTTAATTAAGGCCACGGTCGCTATCTTTCTCTTTCTCATCCTTACGTCGTGGATGTGTTAGTGCGAAGTTAAACCATTAGCAAACAATGTTTTGTTTCCGTACCGGCGCTGTTGATGGAGGTGATTATATTTTGAAGGGGAAGTACAACTAGACAGCCATTGCGAAACCGGCATTCACTTGGCACAGGTTGGTGAATATGGTTTAAAGTTCAAATTTACTTTTCCCCATATTGTATTATTTTATTGAACATTGTGAAGTATGTTAGGTCATCGCGGCGCCTGACAATTAAAACGGAGGTCCTTGCGCTGCGATTACAAACACTAATGCGTCGTGCAGTCGTATCGTGAAGGTTCAGTTGTTCGGTGGCGGCGAGGATGATTTTCTTTTCTTGCTGGTGGTTTACCGTCGCACGAACACGTCGCAGTTTTTCGTCGGCGCAAAGATAAAGGAAGCTGTCGTGACATTAATTAAGGCACAGTCTCAGCATTTGCCTGGTGTGAAAATAAGAAACAACGGAAAACCATCTCAGGGCTGCCGAAAGTGGATTCGAACGCACCATCTCCCGAATTCAAGTTCACAGGTACTCGACCCTATCCGCACGGCCAACTCGCCCGGTGATTTTGTTTTTGAAGAGGAGTGCAACTAGTCAACCATACTCTCTCGTGATGTCCAAACTAATACGTAAATGCATTGGTTACAATTTCGTGACGTAATGCATTATTAAGTCAAGGTCAACATACTCCCTTATTAGAGTGCCGCAAACTTTTTTTTAGCCCTAAGCCAACAATGCGGGGCAAACGAATGTGTGTAAGCAGACAGAAAGTGGCCTACCTTGCTGAGTACCTGTTTAAAAAAATCTCAACTCTTGCATAATGTTAGGGCAATGATATTAAAGCCAGGCAATCTGGTATGTTATAATTTGATTTCTCTGATTTGGGCCATAGGTAAGTTATAGAATTTGTAAGAAAGTGAAAATAAAGAAATCGCATGTATCGTAAGTGAAGCAAATTGTGTTGCTCAGGTGATTAGACGTTCCTCTCCTGCCTGAATCCCGTACACTTAGATGCCATTTGATATACTGCTTAAATGTGAAACGTTCGTATATGTCGTATCTGGACAAAATTTTCGTACTATGGAAAGAAACGTTTATTGTTGCCTTATTTAAGTGACTTGGAATATTGTGCTCATCAGCCCAGTATTCTTGCTCTTATTCTATAGTCCGTCAGATAACCTGTGTGTCTGTTGTATTTGTTGCGGTTACCGAGATCGGTAGTTGCAGTCACTTAAGGGCGGCAAGTATCCAGTATTCGGGAGATAGTGGGTTCGAACCCCACTGTCGGCAGCCCTGAAGATGGTTTTCCGTGATTTCCCATTTTCACACCAGGCAAATGCTCGGGCTGTACCTTAATTAGGGCCACGGCCGCTTCCTTCCCACTCCTAGCCCTTTCCTGTCCCATCAACTGTGTCGGTGCGACCTAAAACAACTTGTAAAATCCATCCCTATTATATAAAGCCAGAAGGCTGACTCACTCACTCACTCACTGACATTAATGTTTAATGTTAATTCCAGTTGAGCTAGGAACTTAAAATTCGGCAATCTGATAGGTATTTGGCTGTAACGCAAGGAAAATTTCCAAAAAGTTCAAATCTTTCATATTTTGTCTTCCCCCAAGCAAAATGGCGGACTCAGTGGGTGCGCTAGAACATTGAAATTCGGAAAAATGATATCTGTTACCCTGTTACCGACGGAGAAATTCCAAAAGTTCCAATCATTTTACCTCCGAAAAGTATCGAAATATTGAGGAAAATTCAACAACAGTACAGACCTTCGTTTCGAGGTGCTTTGTGGCTAAACGGTAATTCCTATTTAAAAAACCGGATAGCATTTTCCTGTCGTAAAATGAAGAGATCTACAACTTTGGTCCCATGACGTTTTGTCGTATCTCGACTTCTTTTACCTTAGATTCAGCTTCATTTTCCGACTTTGGTTCAATTTTGTTTCTTTTCCATATATTATTTTACTTCTTGAAACACTTACATGATAGGCAGTATCAGGAAATTGGACAATACCCTTACCATGTTCATTGGCCATACGTTGTGATAGTACATATATAACACCCTCGCACTGTATTCAGAAGTGAGATACATTATTGTCATTATTCCTATTATTATCATCAATATTTCAGTTGTATGTTTTGTTATTACTCTGTGTGATATAACAAGTGCCAGTTAAGAGAATGAGTTATGTTGATACACAGAGACAGTATAGGGTATTCATCCGTATATATATGCTTTGTAATTAACTTTCAACGACGAACTACAAATGGCAGCTTGGTCCTCGCTTTTGCTTCCCACTGTTTTTGTTGTTGTTGTTGTTGTTGTTGTAAATATGGAGTCTTCCAGCGGTAGTTTGTGTGTGTATTTATGTATATTTTTGTGTGTTGAAGTGCTTATGCACGGATGTCATTTAGCAAATAGTTAATTATTTTCGAATCAGTGGTGTTATTGATGAACCTGGGTGCAGTTACTACTTATTTAGCCGTTTTCAGGAGGTTAGGTAAGGCCTGAAGCAGATGTACCAGTACGCTGCTTTATGGGAGAGAAGGAATTCGAGGGATCCATTCTGGTGAACTCTGGCGCCCATACTACGGACATTTTGATTAATTAGTTTTATTAATTTAATTTATTTTTGTAAGTTATTCAGTTATGTATTCGTATATTTTGAATTACATTTATAATTTATGCCCAAGCGTGAGGCGATTAAGTATTTTGTTTTATTTATATTTGATTATTTTAATTATATTGCAATGGTTATTGATTTGTATTGGTGTTATTTATATATATTACAACGTAGACCAAGTTTCACCATTCTAGCTGCCGTAGATGTATGGGAAAACGATAGGAATACTCGTATGCGGAAACTGTATTGTAGTTTCAGCCTAATCTTAAGATTCTAAAGCCATATAAGGTTCAGCCGATGGAGATACGACAAAACGTCAAAGAACCAAAATTGTAGGTAGATTCTCCGTCGACACGCCCGCCAAGTTTCAAGACCGTAGCTGTCTGCTAGCTGGGCAAAATAAATTTTGAACTTGTGAAAATGTTACGAAATTTGACATAGATCGAAACATTCACCACTATCTATGTTATAAATAGCCGAGATACGACAAAATAACTGAGGAACAAAAATGTAGGCCACTAAAGGGGCCGTCTGATGGTGCAATCCGCTTGTCGATACGACCTACCGCTTCACCACAGTAAATTTCCAAATTCAGGAATGTACTATCATGCGTGCACATTCTCCCGCTATCTTATCTCTTAGGTATAAAGCCGCAAGGCTAAGTGACTGACTCAACGACATTAAATGTTTACCCACTTCCAGATGAGCTAGAAACTTGAAATTTGGCAGTCTGATAGCTATTAAACTGTGACCGAATGAAAAATTCCAAAAAGTTCAAAATTTTAATTTTAAGCCCCCAAACTAAATGGCGGACGCAATGTTCCAGGTGCTCTGGAAAATTGACTTTTGGCAGAATTATAATTAATGGCCCATAACCGACGAGGAAATTCCAAAAAGGTACATTGTTTAATATTTTACGCCCCGAAAAATTGAAATAATGAACCAGTTTCAACATCGGTGCAGACCTTCCTTTCTAGGTATTTTGCTAAACGGGAATTTGTGTCAAAAAGTATATAGCACATTCGTGCCTAGAATGAATAGATCTTCAACTTTGGTCTTATGATGTTTTGTCGTATCTCGAATCCTTCTACCTTCGATTGAGCTTCATTATCCGATTTTTTTGTCAATTTTGTTATTTTCTATGTGTCCTATATATTATCTTACTGCTTGAAACACTCAAGACAGGTAGAATCACGAAATTCAGCAAGCCCCTTGCTACATCCATTAGACATGAAAATGAAAACCTACAACCTGTTTTCCAGTCATTGACCGGGTCAGGAATGGAATGAATGAAGCAGATATAGGCTATTAGTAAGATGGGGTCGCCACTCCTAAAGTGATTTATTAATGACTGATAGATGCTATGAAATGAGAATGGAGAGTGTTGCTGGAATGAAAGATGACAGGGAAAACCGGACTACCGGGAGAAAAACCTGTCCCGCCTCCGCCTTGTCCAGCACAAATCTCACATGGAGTGACCGGGATTTGAACCACTGTATCCTTTCATCCTCGATATGCCTCTCAAGTTTCAATACTTTAGCTGTATATTAAGTGACTAAAATCATTTCTCAACTTGTAAAAAATGTACGAAATTTGCCCTAGATCGAAACGTTTACTTCTATATACAGTATACTATAAATCGCCAATATACGAGAAAATATCCTAGGAATAAAAAAGTTGGCCACTAAAAGTGCGGTCCGGTGGCGCAGTCCGTTTCTCGATGCGACTTACCGTTTCGCCACAGTATTTTTCGAAATGAACACTTCTAATGCAGAGCAACCGCAAAAGCGAGTATATATATAAAATAACATGCTCTGACTGACTGACACATCATCGTCGATCCAGAACTACCGGACATAAAGAAATAAAATGTTGGGGTTACATTTGGATTAGAGGGTAGGCGCTCGTTATGAGAGGAATTTTGGATATTCCGTCGCCAAGGCGGTTAAAAGGGGGCTGAGTTGTTTAAATTAGTATATTTATATCCCGAATCTGAATAGTTTACAGACGTAAAAATTGGTATTTTGAAACTTTGTTTTGGAAAAATACCTTATGGGGGTGAAAAAGGTAAAAAAAAAGGGGTTGAATACATTTTTATGAGGATGCTTATATCTTAAAAACCGAAGATGTTACAAACATGAAAATTGCTGTTTGGGATCTTCTTTAAAAATAAAGAAACATGCTCTTTTTTGTTTTTGAAAAACAACAGGAGTGACAAAAGGGGTGAAATTTTAAAATGAGTATATCTACAGTATATAACAAACACGTAACGTGTTACAGACTTGAAAACTGGTATTTGAAATCTCCTCTAAAAGTAAAGAAACAAGAATAATTTGTTTTCGGAAAATCCACTTAAGGGGATGTGAAAAAGGGGGTGAATTTTTAAACTGAGCATGCCTACAGTTTATCTCAAAAACTGAAGACGTTACTGACGTGAAAATTGGTGTTTGGAATCTCCTTCAAAAACAAAGAAACACGCATTCTTTTATTTTCGGAAAATCCACTTAAGTGGGGAGGGTTAAAGGAAGTGATAAAGATTTCTCTTTTTATGAAGATACTTATAACCTATTTCAAAAACTGTAGGTTACAGACGTGAAAATTGGTATTTCGAATCTCCTTTGAAAAAACGAAACATGCGTTCTTTTGTTTCCGGAAAATCCACTTAAGGGGGGCTGTGAAAAGAAGTGAAAAAGGAGTTAAATTCTTTTTATGAAGATACTTATATCTCAAAAACTGAAGATGTTGCAGACGTGAAAATTGGTATTTGGAATCTCCTTTAAAAATTATCACGTATAATTTTGTTTTTGGAAAATCCCCTTAAGGAGGTGAAGAAATGTAAAAAATGGGAGTTGATTACCTTTTATGAGGATACCTATATCTCAAAAACTGGAGGTATAACAGGCGTGAGAGTTGGTATTTGAAATCTCCTTTAAAAACAAAGAAACACGTATCTTTAGTTGTTTTCAGAAAAACCACTTAAGGGTGCGGTGGTGCGGGTGAAATGAAGTGAAGGAGTTAAATTATTTTTATGAGGATACGTATATCTGAAAAACTGAATATGTTACAGTCGTGGAAATTGGTATTTCGAATCTCCTTTAAAAATAAAGAAACACGTATGTTTTTGCCTTCGGGAAATCCACTTAAAGGGTGTGTGGGAAGGGTTGAAAAAGGAGTTGAATTATTTTAGGGGGACACTTATATCTCATAAACTGCAGATGTTACAGATGTGGAAATTGTTATTTGGAATCTGCTGAAAAAGAACATTTTCTTTTTCGACTTGAGAGAGGGCTGTTTTTCACATGGAATGTTCTATGTCGCATGATCCATTGCTAGCTCTGCAAGTAGCTTGGTCTTCTTAGCCCCAAAAGCCAATACCACACGTGGTTTACAAAGGGCTACTGGGGTAAATGAACCTCAATTTTTCGATGAGTTTTTATACTTTAGGAATTTTCAGAAAAGTCTTAGTGCAGTAGAGAGGAATTATTACTTTTATTAAAGTTTGAAATCCATGCGAGCATAGCCGTGGGTAACCAAACCAAACACCATGGCGCAACAGCCCCGAAGGGCCATGGTCTACCAAGCGACCGCTGCTCAGCCCGAAAGCCTGCAGATTATGGGGTGTCATGTGGTCAGCACGCTGAATCCTCTCGGCCGTTATTCTTGGCTTCCTAGACCGGAGCCGCCATCTGACCGTCAGATAGCTCCTCAATTGTAATTACGTTGGCTGAGTGGACCTCGAACTAGCCCTAAGATCCAGGTAAAAATCCCTGGCCTTGCCGGGTACCGAACCCGGCGCCTCCGGGTAAGAGGCAGGCATACTACCCCTACACCGTGGGTAACAGCTTATATATATTGTTGTGGTTAACTGAAATTAAAACTATCTAAGTGACAATAATGCTTTATTATTATTATTATTATTATTATTATTATTATTATTATTATTATTATTATTATTATTATTATTATTATTATTATAGGAATCTCTTTGTTGTCGGGATAGCGTGTTTTCCTGTTACCTAGAGGCTTCAGGCTCGATTCCAGGTTCGTCCATTAATTTTACTCCCGGGCTGTTTGCCGGCATGAGGTTCACAGATATCCTAAACACATTTGGCTTATACCTGACGACTGAGACGCTTCCGGAGAGGGGTTTCCTATCTCAAATTGATACATGTGCCCTGCTCCAGCATCCCTGAAAATCCCTTTTATCATGGAAACCCCCTGTTAAATGCAACCTGTAGCGACTACTAGTACTATCGCTTTCCTGTTCCTTATATGCTTCATTCAGAGGTTTATTTCGGGCCCTTGCAGTCGAAATAGGCAGTTATTCTTTTTGCATGTCTCTGCTGTGGCCTGCCGGTATTACGAAGGAACATTTCTCTCTCCCAGGTGGCCTCACCTGGTATGCTGAATAAGGGCCTTGTAGGGGATGGGAAGATTGGAAGGGATAGGCAAGGAAGAGGGAAAGAAGGGGCCGTGGCCGTAAGCTAGGTACCATCGCGGCATTTGCCTGGAGAAGAAGTGGGAAACCACGGAAAACCACTTAGAGGATTGCTGAGAGGGAAATGGAACCCCCTTTACTTAGTTGACCTCCCGAAGCTGAGTGGACTCCGTTCCAGTCCTCGTACCACTTTTCAAATTTCATGGCAGAGCTGGGAATCGAACCCGGGCCTCCGGTAATAGCAGTTAATCACACTAACCGCTGCACGACAGAGGTGGATTACACAATGTTTGCTGTTATAAATTTAATTTTGTTGATTGGATTGTTGTAGGATTTGGTTTATAATTGCAGTGTTTCATTCCATTAACATTACTCTTTCTTTCTTTCTTTCTTTAAAACGCATTTCTTACATGAAACCGAAAAGTGAGTGTTCATTGT
This sequence comes from Anabrus simplex, assembly GCF_040414725.1. NCBI lineage: Eukaryota > Metazoa > Arthropoda > Insecta > Orthoptera > Tettigoniidae > Anabrus > Anabrus simplex. The sequence goes on along the minus strand of NC_090266.1, from coordinate 954,223,015 downwards.
ACATGGAGGATGACCAAAAAATAAATAGAAAATTAAAACCCCTTACGTTATTATCCATAATATGATGCCCTTAATTTTTTGCCATACAAGTGACTATTCCATAGTGTAATTTTGCATCTGGTCACATTATTCATTGAAATATACGGAATTATGTGCAATGATGCTAAGTTAACAGCTCATACGGGATACTTTGCATCGGTATTTAGACCACAATAAAACGTGTAATATAACTGTTAGGTCAGCGCTGCATAGAAGTGTGTGAAACGAGGGACGCGTTACTCAGTCAGGGAATCGCAAGCAACTCTGATATTTCATAATAATAATAATAATAATAACAATAATAATAATAATAATTGTACCGGGCGGTACACCTCTACACCGTTTATTTAAAAGTTGCGCCAGTTGAAACTCCTCTTCTGGAGGAAGGTTGAACTTTATCTATTCTATTAATTCTCTACTTTCTCAGAAGATGTCACCACGTGGAAAATTTTGAGTTTTTGAACTGTGTCACTTTTGATGTGTTTTTGTTTCGCTTGAAGTAAGAAGTGTGAACTTTCTCTTCTAGAGGACACTACTGAAGATCAACAATAGTGCAACCTAGTGCGGAGTCAAAGAACTATTTTGTTGGAGAAATTTTTATTTCAAAAGTTTGTTTCTTGTTAAATTTCTTTCTGTTATTGTTTAAGTTGGCTGTATACCCCTCTTTTTCCCCTTGTTTTAGATTTATCCAATCCCGAATTTCTTTTAGTAATTTCTGACCAATCTGGTGTATCTTCCCCCAACTTGTATCTGTTGCGGGGTCCTATCCAATAAAAACATTGTGGGCGGGTGTTTTCATTCCCCTAACGCCTAGAAACTTCCGCGAGAGTATATAAACTGCTGATTTTGGGGTCTCCGGGCCACTTCTGTTCCATCTTTCAGTGTATTAAGTACATAGCAGGAGGCGGGAAGCGCCTCTTTCTTCTTCAGCCGTTCAACTCCAGGTAATGGCCTATTAATAACTTCTTTTCTTGCTAGGTCGGCAGTTTAACACTCGCGGCGGGTTCGAAGCATTTCCATCATGTAACCTTTTCCTAAAATGTAATTACTCTTTTCATCTTTTTCTTGTAAAGCTACATATTGGGATAGAGAGTGCTAACCCTCTCGAGCTCCCACTCACATTTGTTTTGAGGTGAACTTATTTTCTCAAACTATTCTTCGTTTATGTAATGTAAAGTGTTCTTCTCTAAGTCACCTCTGTAGTATGGGATTAGCCCTTGCGTTAGCGGCCCAGAGCCAGAGTAGGTTTTAAAAACAAAGTGTATTAGGAGTGCAAGATCGCCTCCTCTCAAATTGTTACTTTAGAGGTCATGTAATCAACCTTCTTTTCATGTAATAGACCTCCGTAGGTTGGGTATTTTACCCCGGTGAATACGTCCTTAGAGGACAGCTTGAAGGTAGAGTTTGGTGTGGCCTTGTGATAGGCTTACAATTTTGAGAGCGGATCGCTCTTTGAAATTTGTTTCTGTATGCCTCGTGCAGGCTTTATGTGTAATGTTTGGAGCCAGTGCTCCTGGGCATGAATGGGGTTTTCTGCCCCTTGGCTAATTTTTTTTTGGAGTAAGGCGGGGCTGATTGCCCAAGAGTTATGAAGTAAGGGCACTGAGCCCGAATCCAGTAATATTGTACCTACTTTTTTGCTACTCTGTACCTGTTATGATTGTTATCTCTTGTTTTTGAAAAGAAAATATAACCTAGTTAAATTTTAAATTAATTTTACATTGCACGTTAATTTCGTAGCTTGAAACCCATTCACACCCGCACCTTCTTTCACCTCTACCTACCACGGATATCTCCGTAACAATAATAATAATAATGTCAATAACCTGGATTCATGAAGTCAAGAAAGATTTGGATAGAAACGATATAAGAGACGGAGCAGCAACGGAGGGAGATTTTTAGAAAGAAAGTGTTAAAATTGGAATGGAAAGAAAACAGGCTCAAAATGGTCCGAGGAGAGGAGAAGGAGACATAGTGAGCAGATGGAGTATTGGAAGAAGAATAAGAAGAAGAAACAAGAGAGGATCAGGCATTGAAATTGTCATGTGGTCCCCAGAAGACCCTAACGGAAAAAAAAATAATGTTATTGGTTTTACGTCCCACTAACTACTTTTGACGATTTGCGGAGACGCCGAGTTGACGGAATTTAGTCCCGAAGGAGTTCTTTTACGTACCAGTAAACCTACCGACACGAGGCTGACGTATTTGAGCACCTTCAAATACCACCAGAGTGAGCCAGATTCGAACCTGCCAAGTAGGGATAAAAAGGTCAGCGTCTCAGACATCTGAGCCACTCAGCCCGCTCTGATATTTCATGTTTGTATAATCTTCTGCTATTACGTCACGTGATGTGGAATGTAGTTTTTCAAAATATAAAACCTGTCTACGTACTAATCTCATGCGATTACAATCATTATTGTAGATTGTTATATCTGTATTCAAGATGTAAAAGAAAAGCCAGTTTAACACAGATTCCTGTACATTAATACATGAAATAAATAATTAGGTTACTTTATTTCACACTACAAATAGCTAAACATACTTTGTTCTTTTCTTCTAATGATCCTGGCCTACCTGCTTTCGCAGCAGGGTGTACTGCCTTCAACTGTAAATCATATTTTATTTGTTTACAGAGAACACTGCAAGGTCACAGGCGCTTCTATCTTTCCTCGGCGCTTCCTAACTTGATGGTGTATTTACTAAAACCCTTCAGCCTGGTGATGAGAGATGGAATTTTGCCCAAGTATCCATCAGCGCAATTCTACTACCCCTGTTTTTTCTTGTGAAGTAGGCCTATGTACAGTAGCTCAGTCTCTTCCCGCTCCCTTGCTCGCTCCTTTCTCCTCATGCGATATTTAAACCATCTCTGCGCTTTCACGAAAGCGACGATAACTCTTAAAACATATGCAAATTGTACAGTGCCCTACCTAACTCTGCAACCTCCAATATTTTCAAAATGAAACAAAATATTAAAAATCTAGTTGCGCAGGAATGTCCGACTCCATGGTTCAACGTTCAGCGTCGAAGCCTTCGGTTTAGGGGGTTCCGGGTTCGATTCCCGGCAGGGTCTAGAATTTTAAACATAATTAGTTAATTCCCCTAGCACGGGGACTGGGTGTATATGTCGTCTTCATCATCATTTCATCCTCATCACGACGCGCAGGTCGCCTACGGGAGTCATATTAATAGACCTGCACCTGGCCAGCCGAAGTCCTCGGACACATCCCGGCACCAAAAGCCATACGCCATTTCATTTACCACCACAGAAACACGCAAAAGTGATTACATCCCTCCACATAGGGTTAGCGTTAGGAAGGGCATGCGGCCATAAAACAGGGCCAAATCAACATATGTGTGACACAGTTCACACCCACGACCCGATAGGTGTGGGAAAAGCGGTAGAAGAAAAAGAAAAGGAAGAAGAAGAAGAAGTTGCGCAGAAATGTACCCATGTCAGGGGTTCATACGTGGAAGGTATGCACTATCCAGAAAATTAAACAAGTATCACTTTCAACACAAAGTTACATTTTATAAATAGAACATGTGTGTCGTGTATAGTGAACTGGAAACCAGGGGTGCAATTAGTTATAACGGAGTTGGTTTCACTTTTCCTAAATCTAATACCTTCCGAAATACGTAGACTATTTCTACGAGACCTCTGTAAATGTTGGCAATGGTGCGAGGTGAAGGACTACCGTCGATCTGGGTAGCGTTCAGCATACAATGTCACAGCTGCAGTTGCATTTCTGTGACATTCGCCGTAAATTAAAATAATGTCTCATTTTTCTTCATTACTGAATATCGGCATATCTGCTCGACGAAAAAATGTAACAAAAGGAAAACAAACAAAACAGAGTTCAATGTATCAAAATGGAAAGTACTATCCGAAACGTAGGTGAAATACTTTACAATACGTACATTTTCATTTTCAGATACTGACAAAAGTACAGCACACCAGATCAGGAGACGCTAGTACAATCGCGATCACGAGAATTTCGGGTGGAAAAGGAAATGGGTAACGTTTGGGCGAAGATTTTGGCCAACCCTGAGGATGAAGGAGAAGTAACCAAGGTGTCACATGTGTTCGTCGTCCAGGAGGTGTGGTCTGTCCCGTCTGACATTCAGAGGTCACTCCCAACATAATTTTCTCGGGAACTGATTAAGATGTTTCTATGGTTGAACATTCTGGCTATACTGGCTTCTCCTAATCAAGGAAAACGATTAATTAACTGTAATTTACTTGTGAAAAAAGGTGCACGATGAAATCCCGCCACAATACGTGTGGTATTTAATTGTTTGATCAGCGCTGACAATAACTCCATAGGAACGGTTTTCCAAACACCCTTGCTATTAACAAAGTAATGAAGAACCATTCTTTCCGTTTTTCCCTAATTAGTTCCCTCCAATCATTTGAATTGTTAGAAAAGTATTATTTTTATGGAAAACTAGTGCACTTTTTAAGATTATACAAATGCAATTATTTTCGTATGCAGGAAGGGTTCATTTTATTTATTTACATTTTTCTCACAAAATTCATTCCTTTGTTTCTTTAAAAAAATTTAATGTGATATTATGAGAATATTTTGTTTTTATTATTACATACCTTTATCTTTTTGGATTGTGAATATTATTCTTTATTTACATGTCCTTTAAATATAAGCACTGTTTTTGTCATGTGTTTGTATACGTCATTTTAACCCATTGAGTTTCTATCCCATATCCCATAATTATATTAAGATAATCGAATAGTATAATATTTCAGTAAAAGGGTAGGCCTTAAATCTTTATATGAAACGGTTCTTTCACCTTAATTTCTTGCGTTCAAATTTGATATCCGTGTATATTTTAGTGCAAAGTATACTAATTCTTCTTTTGACAGTGCAGTATTAAAGTAGTTTAATTTAATAGGACATTCTTTCTTACACTGGTTGAGCGCGGTGATAATGAAGTCATGGTCGAGACCACTATCATTTCAGCCAGCCTTCGCACACAAGAATTACAAAGAAACTGGAGAATTTTACTCTCAGTGAGTTGATATACACAGTACGTCTGTTGCCTTCAAGGACTCCCCTCATTCCCCTCTCTCATCTTTGTCTAGCCAGGGGGGACGTGCGGGCAGGCGGGGAGCAGGTACCTTTCCCTCCGCGTATTTCGTTCATGCTAGATGTCCCGTACTTCGCTCTCTCCTCCTCCCCTTCGCTCTTCAAATGTGTACATGTGTTACGTGTCTAATGAATGTGACCAATGAGAAAGAATGTGTAAGCAGGTACTGGGCGGTTCTGAGGGTTGTACTGATTTCTTGCCTGGAATGCATATTTCTGGCCAGGAGATACTAAAGTTCTGGAGTGTACAATGAGCAGTAGAAGGTCCTGTATTGATACTGGTTTGTTCATTGCAGGCTTCAGGAACAATGCATGAAACCCATGTCTCCGCTACCATCGCCTATAAGTCTGCGTATTTCAGAAGTCATGAGGTTTAGAAAAGTGAAACTAACTCTCTTATCACTAACTGTACCTCTTGTTTTCAGTTCGCTAGAAACAACGTACATGTTCGATTTTTAAAAATGTAACTTTGTGTTGAAAGTGATATTTGTTTAATTTTCTGGATGGTACATACCTTCCCATCGTGTGAGCCCTTGACATGAGTACATTCTGGTGCAACTAGATTTGCCGCATTTTATTTTATTTAAAAATATTTGAGGTCGCAGAGTTGGGTGAAATACTCTGTATACTATAAAGGGTCGCGGGGATAAACAAATTATTCTGATAAAGAATGCGTGATTAATCTCAGAAATGTGGTTTCTAATTATAAGATTGCTTTTTACTGCAAACTAGAATATATAAAAGCTTATTGAGGGCAACATTTTACAGAACAATTTTGTATAGGGCAACATTTTACAGAACAATTTTGTATAGGGCAACATTTTACAGAACAATTTTGTACAGCTGTTTATGCTCAAACAATTCTTTCACACGTTGCGTTTTCCTTTCTTTTTTCTAATTGCTTAACGTCGCACTAATACATCGAAGGTTTTGGGTGACGCGACGTAAGGATGGTAAAGTGCTAGGCCAGCGAAGGTAGCGACCATGGCCTTAATGTACAGCCTCAGCATTTGCCTGGTGTGAAAATGGGGAAACTGCAGTAAAACATCTACAGGGCTGCCGACGGTGGATTTCGAACCCACAGTCTTCCGAGTGAAAGCTCATACTACGTAACCAGAACCGCGCGACCAACTCACCCGATATTGTCTTGAGTGTAACCTTGTAACCCTTTTTTATTTATTCGTGTGGCTATATCTGGCCGGGTGCAGCCCTTGTAAGGCAGACCCTCCGATGAGGGTGGGTGGCATCTGCCATGCGTAGGTAACTGTGTGTTATTGTGGTGGAGGATAGTGTTATGTGTGCTGTGCGAGTTGCAGGGATGTTGGGGACAGCACAAACACCCAGCCCCCGAGCCAATAGAACTAACCAATGAAGGTTAAAATCCCCGACCCGGCCGGGAATCAATCCCGGGACCTTCTCAACCGAAGGCCAGTACGCTGACTAGTCAGCCAACGAGTCGGACTTTTTTTGCTATTTGCTTTACGTCGCACCGACACAGATAGGTCTTATGGCGACGATGGGATAGGAAAAGCCTAGGAGTTGGAAGGAAGCGGCCGTGGCCTTAATTAAGGTACAGGCCCAACATTTGCCTGGTGTTAAAATGGGAAACGACGGAAAATCATCTTCAGGGCTGCCGACAGTGGGGTTCGAACCCACTATCTCCCGGATGCTAGCTCACAGCTGCGAACACCTTGTAACCCTGAGCGCACCTCTATTCATATTTGACTTTAGGTTCTCTAGAAGTTCTTGGGTAACGTGTGGGACAAGCTGAGTCTTACTTTTCACATGTCTTCATATATGGGTCTTTCACATCAGTGACAGGCGGCAGTACAGAGGCACGTGAGATGATCAGCATACGGCATCCCACAGCAGTTAATCTTTTTCCTACCTCAGAGCTGGATCAGGCAGCTCCCCTATTTTCCTCATGAGCTTAAAGGAGTTCGATTCACACCGTCTTACAGAAGAGAAAGCATTTACTGTGTCAAGAATTGAGTCAAGATACTTAATAACTCTTAACCCCTTAACTTAACAATGAAAAAAATATTGGTACATTAATTTCCACCTTTTATTGCCGAAATATATTTTTATATATACCTAGCTTATTGAGACTTATAATGTTTAAAATTAATCACAAAAATAGACATTTTAAAAGTAATCTTGTTCAAAAGCCCGAATACATTCGTTGCTGATAAAAATAAATGTAAATTCTGGGAAATGTTTTCAGCAGTGACATTTTTTGAGCAATTACTGGTACCATTTTCAGTGACTATGCTAAATACAATTTTTGGTCTAATACAGCTGATAGTTCAACTTCTTTGGAATGCACTGTAGCCTTATAACATATATAAATACTCTTATTTCATCACAAATTGGGTCTGGCTGTTTGGATGAATGGTCAGCACAGTGGGCTTTGGTTCAGAGGGCCTCACGTTCGATTCCTACCCTGTTCGGGGATTTTAACCTTTAGTGGTTAATCTTTTCGGCTCGGAGACTAGGTGTCTGTGTTCTTCCCTACATCCCTACAACTCATCCACCACAAAAACACGTAGCTTTCTATACAGTAGATGCCGCCCTCCCTTGTCGGAGGATCGGTCTTGTAAAGGCTACAGCAGGCTAGCAATAGCCACACGATATTATTGTCACAAATTGTCATTCCATTCATGTCCGACTCGTTGGCTGAACGGTCAGCGTACTGGCCTTCGGTTCAGAGGGCCCCGGGTTCGATTCCCGGCCGGTTCGGGGATTTTAACCTTAATTGGTTAATTCCAATGGCACGGGGGCTGGGTGTATGTATTGTCTTCATCATTTCATCCTCATCATGACGGGCAGGTCGCCTACGGGAGTCAAATAGAAAGACCTGCACCTGGCGAGCTGAACCCGTTCTGGGATATCCCGGCACTAAAAGCCATACGACATTTCATTTCAATTCATTCCATTCCATTCATGCATGTCCTGTACTCTGGCATATCTCTTTGTCTCTATCACAATAATATTCACGAATTCATCGTCAAACTGTTGACAAAGCCAAGGTAATTTAGATTGATAGAAGACGTTCCCCTAAATAGACATGTTTATTTCCCACCTCATCATGATGCTCGATAAACCACTCTAGGGTCCTCAGTACTCTAATTAAATTCCACGTCACTATCCATCTCGAAACAAAGGAGTGAAAGGAATGAAATATAAGTGAAAAATATTCGGTGCCTGAACACTTTTCCTGCTTTTTCCTTTCACCTAGTGCAATGCCTAGCGGTAACTGACGCCCTCACGCTATGACATGAATTTGTTTGAAAATTCCAAAAGTAAAAATGAAGTTAAATACCATGTTGTGGCTACTTAATTAACTAGATGCACATAACATGTATATTCGAGATTTTAACTTTATTTACTGCATAATGTTAGGTTTAATGGTTTCGTAAGAAAATATTTTCCACCTAATCGGCAAAATAAAAAGGTATCGATTAGGTGGAAAATACTTTCTTACGAAACTATTAGATTATATCATCGATACGACTATGAAGTGGATAGTTTGTAATAATGTTAGGTTGTCCGAATATTCTCAGGGTTTTAATTTTTCGTAAAAATTACAAACCCAGGATATATTTGGTCCTTAATTTAAGAGGTTAATTAAAGAGAAAATATTTATCAAGACATGCAAGGATGTATAACGACTTTAGTCCTTCATGAAGAAACTGTGCTGCGAGGAGAAAACTCAAGGGTCCTTACGCGCGCAGTGATCGTCTGAATTTTCTTCGCACCTGTCCTAATTCTAAATCAGCAGCGTAAGAAAGTTTATAATTATAGAATTCAATAAACGTACATATATGTACACATACATCTTCTTTATAGGCTACCAAGCAAGCTGGCTGTGCGGTTAGGGGCGCGCAGCTGTGAGCTTGCATTCGGGAAATAGTGGGTTCGAACCCGACTGTCGGCAGCCTCGAATATGGTTTTTCGTGGTTTCCCATTTTCACACCAGCTGTACCTTAATTAAGGCAACGGCCGCTTCTTTCCCACTCCTAGCCGTTTCCTATCCCATCGTCGCCGTAACACCTATATGTATCGGTGCGACGTTAAGCAAGTTGTAACAAAAAAAAATATTGGTTGTTACGCCTACAGTCTGCAAGCATCTGTGAAATATTAAGCGCATCCATAGTCCTCTGTTTCAAACTAGCTTTATGGCCTCGTTTAGTTCCACATCACTTATCTTTAAATAATTAAAAAGCTGAGTCCAGACATCATCGCCGTGGTCTCCCTCTACTTCTCTTACCCCCATGATTGAGTCCATTATCCTCCTAGGTGGACTAAATCCATTTGCCTCACGTGATCTCACACCGAAGACGGTTTATGCGCACAGCTTCATCCATGGAGTTTAATCCTTACTTAGCCTTTATATCCTCATTTTGGGCACCCTCCTGCCATTGTCCCCACCTCTCTGTACCAGCAACCATTCTCACTACTTTCATGTCGGTTTCTTCTAACTTATGAATAAATTACAAGCTTTTACTCCCGTAGAGCAAAGACGGTCTGGAAACAGATCGATGTAAAGATAGTTTCTTCCGAGAACTCTTCTTTCTTATACAATACCATAGATCGCAACTACAAGCTCACTGCATTAACTTTGCTGCTCCTTAATTCTATTTTACTTACAAGGAAACCTTTTCAACTCTAAGTCTCCGATCTGATTAAGATTTGGTACGACTTCAGTAGGAATGTTTTATTCTGCGATATCAGCTCCTGTTTTGGGGTGTCAGAGTTTGCTTATTTAAGAAAATGAAATGGCGTATGTCTTTTAGTGCCGGGAGTGTCCGACGACAAGTTCGGCTCGCTAGATGCAGGTTTTTCGATTTGAAGCCCGTAGGCGACCTGCGTCTCGTGATGAGGATGAAATGATGATGAAGGCGGCACATACAACCAGTCCCCCGTGCCCGCGAAATTAACCAATTATGGTTAAAATTCCCGACCCTGCCGGGAATCGAACCCGGGACCCCTGTGACCAAAGGCCAGCACGCTAACCTTTTAGCCATGGATGCTTATTTAAGCACCGCATAGACAGCAGTGAGCGGTGGAGAGCAAGAGCCGGCCAGTTCCTGTGCCACGCGTTGCCAACCTTTGAGATAGTCAGGATCGTACAACAACCCCCAAAAATATCGTATATTTTCAAGAGGGGATCGTACAACTTAAAATAACCATTAAAATATTCACTGTAAGTCTCTTTGCAGATGCAATAGCTCACTTACGCAGCAGCTTGTTTCTCATGAAGCTGACTGGTTTGATTCTTGGTTAATAATGAGATTTCCGAAAAATCGAGTAGGCCTACCCCTGGTTCGGGCCGTATGTAAAACTCCACGTTCGGCGGATTACGTATAACACGATAGCTAGAAGTCCCACTGCCGCAACTCTACATTGAAACAGGTTAGGTGGAAAATAAAAATAAGTTATTGTGTTAATATGTAAGATTCAATATCAAGGATACGACAGTAAAGAGGACAATTTGTAAAGAAATAGTCAACATGACAAAGTCACGGAATTGCCTTACCTCATCGTCGTCATCATCATCTTCTATGGAACCTCTAGGTACATTCACAGCAGAATGTTCTGAAGTGATGGTGATGATGATGATGCTTGTTGTTTAAAGGGGCCTAACATCTAAGGTCATCGGCCCCAGGTTCTGAAGTACCGGTACTTGAGCTTGCTGGTTGATTATATAACTGTGTTTTAGTCATCCTGAGCATGTTCTCCGACGGTTTGAAATCTTTATGCGTACCACTGACTGGCCAGCAAGCATCCATTCACCGTAGAAGTAATTAGCCTATTCCTCTCTATGACTTCAAGCAGGTCAATTTTGCTGAATATTCTATCACAGTGAGCCTCCCAGGCTCAGGCGGCAGCGCGCCGACCACTCACCGTTGGGTTCCGTGGTTCAAATCCCGGTCACTCCATGTGAGATTTGTGCTGGACAAAGTGGAGGCGGGATAGGATTTTCTCCGTGTACTCCGTTTTTCCCTGTCATATTTCATTCCAGCAGCTCTCTCCAATATCATTTTATTCCATCTGTCATGCACTAATCATTGCCCCAGAGGAGTGCGACAGGCTTCGGCAGCAGGCACAATTCCTATCCTCGCCGCTAGATGGGGGCTTCATACATTCCATTCCTCACCCAGTCGAATGACTGGAAACAGGCTGTGGATTTTCATTCTTTCACAATCAGTATTCGAGTGAGGGGGTGACAAAACAGAGAGTGGAAATTCTGGAAGTGCGGGAAACTCTCATTCACCAAACGTGGTTTTCACCTCCTGTAACTTAGCCCAAAACTCATTTACTTCTGAGCAGGCTTTTGATATCATCGTTGATGTTGACAAAGGGTAGTTTCCTCCAGTCATCGTCATTTTCCTGAAGACGAATGCTATGATCTACATGCGCGAGACCGTGAAGTAACTAAGGAAGGAAAGAGCCCACTCTTGGTAAATTCCCTTCGGGAATCTCAGTATTGGAAAAGCCTCTCCCTCTCTTTCCAACTTGTCATCTATGACAGAACATAACTAGCACGAATAAAAGAAGGAACAAAAGTCTACGCATTTGAAAGAAAAACAAGACAGAATTTACGATACGTTATAGGATCGTACAATAGGCGTACGATCCGAGGGTTGGATCGTACGATAGTATAGAGCGTCGAATTATCATACATGTATGATCCAGATCGTACAGTTGGCAACACTGTTTCGCACAAACATTACTTCCCCATGTCTACTTGCTTCCTGCCGCTTACTCCGGTCTACGCGGTGCCTAAATGAGCAAACTTTCACACCCCAAAACAGGTGCTAAATATACGACTGGACATCTAATTTTGATATGGCTGAATAAAGTATTCCCACTGAAGTCGTTGTACCAAATCTCAATCAGATCGGAGATTAACAGATGGAAGGCTTTCATTAGTAGTATACTACCATCCTAGAAGAATACAAATACCAAGTACTTGAAATGATCTACCTGCTCCAGTTTCGTAATCTATACCAGACAACTCATTAGATTGTGTAGAAATAGTACCTATGTACTAAATGACTTGGGTGGAGAAAAAAATAAGTAAATCGTCCTTGAAGAAGAATTCAGCGTGATCTGCAAGCATACTTGCCGATGGGAAGCTTCCGAAATTATATAACTGATTCTTCTTCTTCTTCTCCCAGTTACGTGGAGACGTCACTGCGAGTGGATTATGTACAATTTTACGGCCGAATACCTTTCCTTGCGCCTATTCTGTGTGGAGGAATATATTTACAATTACGTGTTTCTGTGATTGTTGGTAGTGTGACATGTTCTATGAAAGTTCTTTATTCAGACTAACACAAATACCCAGCGCCCGAGGAATATAGGAATTAATCAGACGGGGTGAAAATCCCTGGCCTTGCTGGGAATCGAGCTCGGGCCTCTGAACCGAAGGCCACTACGCTGACCACTCAGTCAAGGATGCGGACCCCGACCTCGAACCTACTACGCTGACGTAGCAGGGGGAGAGGTGATACTCCCACGTGGCGCGTCCCAGGTGGCGGATAGGGGGGTCCTAACCGGCTTGCTGGCGGACTTGAGGGAAATAAAACACCTCTCGTGGACCAAACACAAACCCCCCTGTGCGTTGGGGACGCAGAGGAAGAATACACCCACGGTATCCCCTGCATGTCGTAAGAGGTGACTAAAAGGAGCGACCAAGGGATGATCCAATTAGAACCATGAGCCTACTAGTAATCAGTACCATCACGCAGGGAACACCATGGGTCGCATTTACTTGCGCGTAGTACCACTATGTTAGGTACGCAACAGATTTGTGATTAGTAGCGACAGTGTGTGAATCAGGAGGTGGGTCCTACAGTACCTGTGATTCGAACCCCTATATGAGCGACACCATGGATTAGCGACACCATGGTTCTGCCTTACCTATGCTCAGTTCCCACTATGTGAGGCATTCCGCGAGATAGTACGAGTCCCTGTGGTTAGTCCACTTATGTGAGGAACGCCATAGGTTTGCGTTGCCTGTAAATAGCGCCGCAATGTGAGAAACACCATAGGTATGTGTTACATGTGCGCATTACACTACCTGTGAATAGTACCATAATGTGTGGAATACCGCGAGTCTACGCTACTTTTGATTAGTACCGCAACATGACAAATAGAATGATTCTACTTTCGTAGTGGTAAATACCATTATGAGGGGCCGATGACCTGGATTTTGGACCCGTTTCGACTGCAAGCATAATCGATTCAGCATTGTACTATAGAAGCAGTCAGTTGGTCAGTAATACTATTGTTTTGTGCCAGCTTCTGTGCATGTGAAGCACTGTGGGTCGGATCCACTGATCGTTTTAAATTCATATCCATCCATCCCTTCATTCTTCGTCCTCACGCTTTGAATTCTGGTCAGTGGAGGATTTTGGACTTTTAATTTGTCATTTCATTTCGTCTCATTTCGTACCATTAGGGGCCGATGACATCGATGTTAGACCCCTTATAACAACAAACATCAACCAACATCAACCGGACCCCGAAATTATATAAATTCTAGAATTATTTTTGTGAATGGTTTGCGATGTTTTTCTTAAATTAAGGAATTGCATGTTAATTTCCCATCACACTTCTGGCTGCAAACTTGTTTGTAACTGAGTAGAACACCCTGTAAGTCGTTGATAAATCTGTGTATGCATCTGTTTAATTCTTCGACATCGTACGAATCTGTTTAATTCCTTAGTACATTGAAAAAAAATGAATAACTAAGGAAATTACATACGAAAACTAAGGAAATAATTGCTGCAGAAATCCTCAGGACCTCTCCTTCAGTTTTGGACTACAGCAGACACATTGATAACCGTGTGACGTCGTTGTTGGCTACCCACCAAGGCGCCACTATTCAAAACTGGACAACGTGTGTCGGATTTAAAAAATGAAAATTCAAGACCCTGTGATTCGGATTCCATGTACAACTCGAGGTCAGGTACTTTGTCTATGATCATATCATCAGTCGCGTAAAACTGCAAGCTCGCTTTTTAATTTTGGACTTCGGGAATTGAAGATGGGTGAGAACTGGTACAGTGATATTGGGTCTGCTTGTAGTTTACCTCTCCCGCTCCTGTGATATATCGACCATTTCTTATTACAATTAGAAAGGGAGGATTATACACGTTTAAAAAAATACTATCATATAGGAACATAATAATAATAATAATAATAATAATAATAATAATAATAATAATAATAATAATAATAGAGACGGGTGATTGATAAGTAGTAATGACACTGGTTTCTTACCAAGGCGAGCGCGGTTCCTATCCTGAAATGAAAAGACCGTTCCTGTGATGTGGATTCTGCCTAAAACTCGATCAGCCGGACTGAGTAGCTCAGACGGCTGAGGCGCTGGCCTTCTGCTTCCAGCTTGGCAGGTTCGATCCTGGCTTAGTTTGGTGGCATTTGAAGGTGCTCAAATACGTCAGCTTCTTGTCGGTAGATTTACTGACCCGCAAAAGAACTCTTGCGCGGCAAAATTCCAGCGCCTCAGCGTCTCCAGAAACTGTCAGGAAAGTAGTTACTGGAACGTAAAAAATAATATTATTATTATTAAAACTCTATCAACAGTCGCGTAAAACTACAAGCTTCCTTCCTTCAATAATAATAATAATAATAATAATAATAATAATAATAATAATAATAATACAATATCGTGAGTAGCCGTGGTCCTTAATACTAATAATTACTACTCGGATAAGTACCGTGTTTTACTACCCACTAAATCTACTGGATTTAACTGCTGTACTATTTATAGTTAATTTTTAACTTGTGTATGAGTTTCCTAATAGCACAATTGTTTTTTACTCACTTTACTCACTTGGGCGATCACACTGCACAACGGCGCGTCGAACTCCTGGTTCCCCAACGCGGCTTCTCACAGCGCAGTGTCGTTCCGGAAAAATTCACAGTAGCAAGCGTCGTTGAAACCCGCGTAGCCGTCTGACAGACTCATCCCCGATGAATGACTTGTCACAAAGTCGCCACCGTCTCGTACTTCTTGCTTCAACAAATACAGGGTCTTTTTTTGAGCTCGCTCCGGGAATATGCACGGAAGGCCGGGTGACTCATCTGCCGAGAGATATATTGCTTCATGACCAGCTAAGATGATCTAATGCAGTACGGTAGCGATAACCATTACTTCACAGAAGTAGTTTAGTTCAGGCATCGTCAATCGAGAGCGAAATGCCTTCGGAGCCAGTTTGCTCCCCGATCTCGAGGAACGAGAGCAGCTTAGCGAGCAAGTAGGGGAAGAAGTAGGGGAAGTGCATGACGTAGTATGTACTGAAGGCCAGTGGCGCTGTAACCGGTTGCTTCAGTCAGTTCACGATGGGTATGTTGACCCAGAACTTTTATTTTATAGTGATGAAGCATGGCTACACTTAAGTGGCTATGTAAACAGTGAAAACAATCTCTATTGATGTGCAGAAAATCCCCACCAGCTACATGTCCGTCCACTTCAGGATATAAAGATAGGAGTTTGGTGCGCAATAAGTGCTCGCAGAATTATAGGGCCTATATTTTTCCTTGAAACAATAAATGCTGATCGATATATAGGCCTCATTCTCAGACCATTCTCTCAAGAGCTGACTGAAGAAGAAAGGAGTAATGGTTACTTAATGCAAGATAATGCGACGGCACACCCTGTTAATCGGTCTATGGAGGTAATACGGAAAGTTTTCGAAGATCGCGTGGTTAATTATCTCCGGAGATCTCCTGATTTAAATCCCTGTGATTATCTGTGGGGGATGCTGAAGGGAAAAGTGTATGTTAACAACTCTCACACAAGGGAAGAACTAGAAGAGAACATCACACAAGTTATTTCGAACATCACACGGGCTGATATTTGCCGAGTGTCTGGCGTGTCAGGCGTGTTTGACAGCTGAGGGACAACATTTTGAACATCAAATGTAATGTCAGGTAGGTTGTAGACTAATAGTTCCATTAGAAATGGTTTTCTATAAGTGTGAATTGCCGTGAGTAGTGGGGAGGAAAAGCGCGCATTATACTGGCTAGCGACGGAGTGTCATTGCGCCAGCCGTGCCATGCTCTGAGTGGTGCTGCGGAGCAAGCTAAAAAAAAAAAAAAAAAAAAAAAAAAGACCTTGTACTTTAGTATACCAATACCGGCCAACAGCATTGAGTGGAGTGCGAACAGCGGCGGTAGTGACATATAGCGTGTAAGTATGACAAGTCCATGAACTGCATACTTGTCTACGCTACAGTTCAGAGGAATACCCACAACAACCTCCTCATTATAACACCGATCAGAAACATATTCCTAAATACCATCCTGAACCGTCTCGCAGGTACTGAAATCCCCACTCCAATTGTGATAAACCCTCTAAGACACCTCAGATCAGCCAGAATCCATAGAAACAACCACATCATCTCCTTCCTCACCCACGCTATCCACAGAAACATAAACCAACCCACCACCACCTTCCGAGTCATCCGAAGTCCACACCAACCCACCACCACCTACCGAGTCATCCGAATCCCAAACCAACCCGCCACCACCTACCGAGTCAACTGAAGTCCAGACCAACCCACTCCCTCCTCCCCCACCACCCCCCACCAAGTCCACACAGGCCCAAACCAACCCACAACCACCACACACAGATACATTCACACAGACTGGGAGCAGGCGTAGGAAACCTGCTCCCAAGCCGCACACACACAAAAAGCACTACCGCCAACACGACCCCATACGCTCCCACGCCCATCCCTAATCACACAGTGCTGTAATTGCCTGAAATTAAATCACACAACAGCTTGGTGCTCTGAGCCCACCCGCTACAATAGGTGTGGCGGTTCCCACCGTCATACAGATTGTTAGGCGCCGAGGGACAAGGGGAAGTGTGCCAACTGCCAAGGCAGCCACGCAGCTTCGTTTCCTGGCTGCCCATTCTTCAAAGAAGCAATTAAGGCACATTACCGACAGTCCCGTCACCTACATCCAAACCCAACACCACCATTACTCAACCTCCCAGTCCCACCCCCATCACAACCGACCCCAAGACCTACCACAACCACCCCCACCCCACTCATCCCAGACACAATCACCTTGCTTCACCTACTAATACTGAACCTACTCTCCAACCAAACCAGTCTACCACTCCCCATACCCACACCCCCAGTGCCAACACATCCCCTGACCCCCACCCCCAACCAAGTATAAATCTCGCCAAGCCCAGCAAGATCAAAGAAAAGTTCTCACTTCCCATCAAAAAGCCAGTTCCCACCAAGACAATACCAGCCTTCTAGCCTTGTACCAACCCCACGAACAGATCAAAACCACAACAACCTATTCAAAAACCACAAATACCTATTGCTAAACCCACAAAACAGTAAATCACAGCCACCATAACCGAAGCACTGGAAACAGACATGCTGCAACTACAGATGCTAAGTTGTTTTTCAAATTTTACAGTGCCACTAACAGCCGGCACACGGGAATGAATAATATTCCGTGATAAAACAGTGACGGGGCCCACTGATTCTGATACCGCTATTCCTGCAATTAAGCAACATTGGGCGTGGTCAGTACCCGGATGGGTGACCACCCAGGTCTACCACCTGCCACTGAAACAAACACAGCTCATTAGAAACAGACACAACAGCCATGGTATAACACACAGCGAAGCTCATCACTCCAAATAACTTATCAACAGTCTTTTTCTACGATTGCCACTATATCACATTTATTATTCTTCTTCTTCTTCTTTCGAATGGGCCACCAGAGGACCACGTGCCAATTTCAATTCCTTCTTCTTTGTTCTTTCCTTTTCTTCCAGTACGCTTTCATCTGTTCACTATGTTTCTTCTTTCTGTCTTCAGACCACTTTGAACCAGTCGTTTTTACTTTCCTACCTTGGAATCCTTCTATTTTCAATACTTTTAACCGAAAGCCTTCTCTATTATTTATTTCTTCTGTTGTTATATTGTTTTTTTCTAAATCCTTTCTTACTTCGTTGACCCAGCTTGTCGTTGATTTCTTACTCCACAAATATCTGAAAATCTTACTGGTTAATCTACTATCTTGCATTCGATATAAATGTCCAAAAAACATAAGTCTCCTTTTCCTCATTACATCTGATATATTTTCTATTTTTTGATATATTTCAGCATTACTTCGTAATTTCCAACCTTCTGCTGTGTTTTGTGGGCCTAATATTTTCCTCATGATTCGCCTTTCTAGTATTTCTAGCTTATCTAAATTATAGTTTAATGCCAGACACTCGCTTGCATATAGGCATTCTGGCTTCACTACTGTGTTGTAATTATTATTATTATTATTATTATTATTATTATTATCATCACTATCAACATCAACCTACATTTATTATTCCTATACTTATTTTCCCAACATTCCAGGAGAGGATCGCTAAAGCGAAACCGGTACTGGAACTCAGTTTAAATTACAGTACATTTGGATGGATGAGAGGAATGCGTCTTCAGTCATTGGAAATATTTTTGTTAAAATAATTGAACACCATAATAACTGGGAATGAAATTTTAAAATATGAAATGGCTCGTTCATAAACTTTCAAACGAGCATTATGCTAGTCGTGCCTTTCGTTATGTCTTAAAAATTGAAAAGTAGAATTTGTTTGAGGACCCACACAACCTCTGGGAGGCATATTCAACAACTACTCTCTCCTCTTCTTTCTGATTTTTTCACAGTTACCTGGGGCAGCACTTCGTATGGACTTAGCCTAGTTTTGTGGCCGGATGCCTTTCCTAACACCGAGCCTATGTAAGGTAAGGTAAGGGTGTATTCTACCCGAAGGCAAGTCCGAACTTCCGCAGAGGTGTGCCTCAGCCGGAGTTTACGCACGGTAGAGAGGCCAGTTTCTTTCCGTTCCTCCATTCCTTTACCCCCACCAACAGCGCGTGGCAACCCATCCAAATCGTGACCACGCTCAATGTTGCTTAACTTAGGAGATCTCGTGGAATCCGGCGTTTCAACACGGCTACGGCCGTTGGCAACCCTATGTGGAGCGATATATTCACTATTGCGTGTTTCTGTGGTTGTTTTTCGTGTGATGTGTAGTATCTGTTTGAAGATGCGTATGAATACGAACACAAACCCGTACCCCCGATCTACAGGAATTAACAGACGCGATTAAAATTTCCGACACAATTGGGAATTGTACCAGGGCGCTGAACCGAAGGCAAGTACGCTGACCATTTCGTGGTGGTGATTATTGTTTTAATAGGAAGTACAACTCGAAAACCATCCTCTGTTCACACCAATTAAAAGGAAAATGGAAGAGGTCCGTCACTTCAAAGAATGAAGGTATCATCAAAAGAAAGAGAAGGTCCAAGAAGCGCTAACCATTCAGCCAAAGCGCCGGAAGGGGCAGATAACTTAACAACATGCATGATTTACTAAGATTTCGGGAAAGAGAAGTTGTAATTAAGGGACAGGAGTTTTGGTAAATTATTTTGACTTCTTCTTCGGTACGACCGATCTTCCCGAACCCTACAAACTCACCTCACGCTGCTATCTCGCTTTTGCTGTACACAAAATTTTCTGTTTTACAACTGTGGACAGAAATACATAATCTGTATATACATAATATTATTGGGGTTACGTGAGTGAACAACGATGTTCCTGACAAGGAAGAAGTGTTCAGAATTTCCTAAAGTCTCTTTCACAGATTTATGCATGAAAAATTACCATACATACGTATTAAATTATTTGGACTGTTGTTCAAGCCTATGCCAATGATACACTTTAATTATTTTCTTACGCCGGTCTGAGTGGTTCGGACGGTTGAGGTGCTGGCCTTCGGATCTGAATTTGGCAGATTCGATCCTGGCTCATTTTGGTGGTATTTGAAGGTGTCCAAATACGTTAGCTTCCTGTAGGTAGATTTATTGACACTTAAAAGAATTCCTGCGGGGCTAAATTCCGGCACCTCGGTGTCTCCGCAAAACCGTAAAAGTAGTTAGTGGGATGTAAAGAAGAAACATTTATTATTATTATTATTATTATTATTATTATTATTATTATTATTATTATTATTATTATTATTATTTTCTAACAGTAAAAAAGGACGGGTTCGAAACTCATGGCCTTCAATTTTAAGACAACCTCGATAACCATTACGCTACAGGCCCATAAGTTTTCAATTATAAACTTTATGGTACTATTTAACAATGTGGACCCTCAAGTTTGAATGTATTAGAGTTCCATATTTGTTAATATTATTGGTTTTACGTCCCACTAACATTTCAATAGAGTGTTTGATTGGTGTATTAATATAAGGGGGATAGAATATAACCTCAACACAGATGCGAGGTCATGACTTTTGTAATACTTTCAGTCCTTATCAGTTCCCATGCCATTATCTTGCTAGATAATTTGTTCAGCTCATACCACTTTTCTTGGAATATAACTGCAGTGTAAGATTATTTAGTGACAAACACTGATACATTATAAACAACACACCATTGCGCCAAGAATCATACAGGTGGCAATATGTTACTGAAGTTTTGGTCACACCAAGCCATGTAGGTAGCGGCACTATCGACTTTCTCGCTGAAAACAGCAAGCTGTCCGGTATTGTCATATTAAAGTATTTGCTTCCATTCGCGACCGACGCACTCAGGACCGACTCCAGACTGACTGACTGACTGAATTAGTGCCAGTTGCGAGGTTTATAAACGCATGGAGAAGATTCTAGTAGTTTCTAATTCGATAACATTCTGGGCGCCTGGTCCATCGTCAATCAGCTTGCAGCTTCTTCTAGAAGCTTCCTTACCGCACGCCTCAACAATTCGCCGGCGCTGTTTGGCTCGTTGCCGGCTCCGTCCATATTGTCGTAACTGCGCTGCATTATTGCCGGCCGCACCGCTCGCGGCCGTGTTTGCCACAATAGTAATGATGCAAAGGCAAAACCATCTCCCTACAGACCATGGAGGCCATTGAAGGAATGGCTTTCACTGTCCATAAGTAGGATGGAAGGATTAGCTCTATGGCCAACCGCCTTTGCCCCAAGGAATTAGCCTGCTACTCGTTTTTAGGGTAGGCTGAGTGAACTTTAGGTCCATGTTCCTATTCAGAAGTAGAAATCTCGTTTCTAAATTTTTAGACTTCCTCGATAGCAGTCGAACCCACATCTTTCCGGGCGAACCGAGCACGCCTTTTCAGCCTCGGCTAGGCAGCTGCTGCTGCTACTACTACTACTACTACTACTACTACTACTACTACTACTACTAATAATAATAATAATAATAAAAATAATAATAATATCGTTCGTTCGTGACGGAACAGTATTAGCCGGGACGGTTGAGGCGCTGGCCTTCTGACCCCAATTTGGCAGGTTCGATCCTGACTCAGTCCGGTGGTATTTGAAGGTGCTCAAATACGTCAGCCTCGTGTCGGTAGATCTACTGGCATGTGAAAGTACTCATGCTGGACAACATTTCGGCACCTCGGCTTCTCCGAAAACCGTAAAATTAGTTAGTGGGACCTAAAGCCAATAACATTATTATTATTATTATTATTATTATTATTATTATTATTATTTTAGGAATCATATTAATTAAAATCCAAGTCATATTGCTATTATAGGCCTATAGCTCAAGAAGGATAGCACTGATCAATGAAAGTGAAAACATTGCACAGCTATCCTTACTTAAGAACTTCTGTTATTACGTCTGTAGTAATATACATGGGAGAGAGAGAGAGAGAGAGAATCCCTCCTTTCCTCCGTCACTTGCTGATTGACGTCATGAACTTGTTACCTCCACGTTAGGAATTCCAGAAGACAGTTTCACTAGTTTTTAGAGAGCGAGCGACCTTGATTGTAGCGTGTCGCATGTTGATTACCGAACCTGTGCTATGGTGGCAGGACTGCACAACTCAAATGCACTTCTTACAAACCTTCCACTTTAAGAGTGCAATTCCAAACAGAGTACGGGAGATGTAGCCAAGCGGGATCGTGTAGACTAAAATAATGTGGTGATGATCTCACGGCTACTGTTGGAGTGGGTGTGTGTGTTGTTGCTTTATATAAGAGACTGGGGATATCTTGGTCGATAACTCCATGTACCTAGTGGGGACTGTACTGACGAGATTATTTATTATTAATTGGAATAGGAGGTAGGAGGATCTGCATGTTGTATATCTTCTTCTTGAGTTCATGTGGAAACTCGAGAATGTCACTCGAGGGTTGACGTACTGTTTGGTCAGCAGAGATTACTGTATTCCCGTGGAGCAACAGTCCTTCAGGGTGTTGGCCTGTCAAGACGACTGCAACCCACCTCAGGTGGCCTGTAGATACTGGATTTTACGTGTTCAGCGTAACATCCTCAGCCTCATTGCTTGTCTTTTAGACCAGACCGGCTGCTCTCTTGATATATAGCTCCTTATTTGTTCTCACGAGACTGGATGAACCTCGTTCTAGCACGCGTTTCGGAATTAAAATCCAGAAATCGAATGCGGGGCCACCTGGTAAGAAGCAAGTACGCTACCCCTACACTATGGGGTTGGCCCCAATTCCTTTTGCTTGTCGTGAAGTCGTGCATTCACGGTTCAGGCCATATAGCTGTTAGCTTGCATTCGGGAGATCTTTGGTTCGACCACATTATCGGCAACACAGAAAATATTTTCCCGTGGTTTCCCATTTTCACACCAGCAAAATACTAGGGTTGTACCCTAATGAAGGTTACAGTCCTCTTCCTTCCCAGTGATAGTTCTGTCCTCTTCCATAGTTGCCATAAGACCTACCTGAGTTTGGGCGACGTATAACCAATAGCAAAAAATAAAAGTAGAATCGTGGCGCAGCCCGGAATCGAGCATCGATCACACCTTTGCTGTATAGCCCCAATGAGTATATTGATAAGAACTGGCCCAATTATGCTCAAATCTATATGGACGGCTCCAAAACGATGACTGTACATTTTATATTAAGGAAGTTGAACTTTTAAATCCGCTAGTCAATACTAAGCGAAAATTTATAGTTACGTCACGTACAGTTAAAAAATAAAAAAAATTGTCGCATCTCTGGAGGCGTGAAATATAATTAAGTCCATTTCGGCTATGTTCGGCGTGGTACAGTCAGCTGGATGCGTGTTGCAAAACGGCCCGACACTCACTGTTTCAGTCGCTCTCACTCTACCTTCTCCTCTTCCCTTCTCTCTCCTCATGAGTCCGGCTCCATGGATAAATGATTAGCGTGCTGGCCTTTGGTCACAGGGGTCCCGGCTTCAATTCCCGGCCGGGTCGGGAATATTAACCATAATTGCTTAATTCCGTTTGCACGTGGGCTGGATGTATGTGTCGTCTTCATTATCATTTCATACTCATCACGACGTGCAGGTCGCCTACGGGAATCAAATCAAAAGACCTGCACCTGGCGAGCCGAACTTGTCCTCGGACACTCCCGGCACTAAAAGCCATACGTCATTTTTTCTCCTCACGACATACACGTGCATATTATAGCACTATGAAATTGTAAATTATAAACACGTGGCACGCTCCCATGTAGCGCAGTGGGGTCAGATGTAGGCAACAATATTCGTGCCTACCACGGCAGATAAGATTCGAATCCCGGATTTGAACTTTTTTTCCCGAATGAATACTGTGATGACGTCAGGCAATGAACACACCAAGTTTCGCCGAGCTAACTTCGATGCTAAATGCTTCATTCCATTCTGACAACGGCAAATTATTCACGCATCAAGAAAGCAAGCGTTGGCGCTCGTCCAACACTGCCATTTTAGCATTCGTGAGGCAGCGATTCGGTGTGGCGTTTCGCCTAGGGTTTTTCAGAGATGTATACGGCAGTGGCGGGTGTCAGGGGACATTGGACATATACCGAGCACTGGCCGAAAGCGGTTTTCTACTAGGGAAGAAGACAACATGTTAGTTCAACATTAACAGGAGAACCCGTTCTCAAAGTCAGCAGAGCTCATGCAGGTGACCAATTTTCCTGGATGTCCATACACGGTCCGTAAATTATTACGATAAGCCGAATTTCACTGCAGAAAAGATGCCGCTAAAGAGTCTCTTTTCGATGAACATGTGGTCTACCAGTGCGCTTTTGCCGAGATGGAGTTAAATCGTAATTGGGATCATTTGATCTCTTCTGACGAGACTCCTTTCATTTCGGCGGAGGTCGGGCCGGTTCATGTTTACAGGCCACGGAGAGCTCGATACAAGAGATACAGTATATAGACGGGTGTTCACGCTGTGGCCACGTATCTGTATCCTGTTGGGGGTGGATATCGTCTGATGGGGCTGGTGTACTTCATCAGATAGATGGCCCTCACATCGGACCAATATTTGGACATTCTGCAGAATATCATTGTTCCGAGCGTGAGAGGGCGCTATCCAGATGAGGTAGTACAGTTTGTGCAAGATAACTCCTCACTCCACACGAGCGGTCGTGTTCAGGGCTGGTTTTATGAGCAGGAATCCATTGAATGCTCAGTTGGGTCATTCGAGCTCCAGACTTGAACCTTTATATCCTTATATGGCGTTTTCACCTTGCCTGCACACGTTCAATAGCCTTGAGCAATAATTTACAGTGTACTGTCCTCCACTGTATATTTCCACGCCGATAGGGCTCAATGGACCAATTAAATGGCCAGTTCAGTCTCCTGATTTAAATCCCCCGGAACATTACCTATGGGAGTCATATCAAGAGTTTGGTCTATACAAGTGAAATCGACAGGAAGGATGAGCTCCGCCATGTACTTTTGCTGGAGCAGAATCCATACATGTGGATCTGCAAGTGGTTGCACATGTTCGGGAATAACGTATTCGCTGTGAAGCATGGCTGGACATGTCGGACACCTACTTAGGGCATCCTCGATGTCCATTCGGAAGTGTTCCCACCATTTTCATCATAATATGTCATGTTTTCTGTGCAAAGGTCAACGTCCCTAGTCTGTAACTTGATGTTGACAAACTATCGCTGTGTGTCAGGGACACAGAGATACCAGTGTCATGGTTATTTGACGGTCACCCATGTGCTGTGGGTATAACTGTGTTTACAAACTCTCGCCATGCGTGCGTCGTAAAGCAAAACGGAGAACGTTGACTATTTTCCTTCTGGACAATAACAGGACGTTAGCAGCTATACCATATTGTTGCAAGTACACTGTCTGGTCAAAAGTATTCCGACACTCATGTACACTATTAAATAACATCAAATGACGTACCGTACTGGTATAAAAGGAGGCAGGGAAGTTTGTATTGCTCAGTGCGACTACGGGACAGCAATATGGATCGGCCAGATGAGCCTGGTGACTTCCAACGTGGGGTAATCATTGGTTGGCACATAAACAAGAAATCTGAAAGGGACACTTCTAACGTTACGAATGTACCCAAATCGACAGCCAGTTTTGTAACTGTGAAGTGGAAACGTGAATGTACAACCACGATCCGGTCGGCCACACATACTGACACCCAGACACCAACGAACATTAAAGAGGGTGTGCGAGAAAATTATCCGTTGTCAGTAGACAGAATCACCATAGAATGTCAAAGTACTGCGCAAATTACAGCCAGCCCCATGACAGTGTGTCGGGCATTAAAAATAATAGAGTTTCATGGTCGAGCAACTGTCCATAAACCCAACATTTCCCCTCTTAATAAAAAGTGCCACCTGGCGTGGTATAAAGAGCGACGTCACCAAACACTGGAACAGTGGAACCGGGTGATTTGGAGTGATGAAATGTAATAAATTGTGGCAATCTTATGGGAGGATTTGGGTATCGAGAATGCCCGGAGAAAGCTACCTACATTAGTATTTAGTACCAACAGTGAAGTTCGGAGGAGATGGCATTACGGTGCGAGGATGTTTCTCATGGCATAGATTCGAAACGACTTCGTTCCAAACCCCACCATCCAACAAAATCACGTTCTCTGGGTACGGCTCTTCGGAAAGAATGGCATGCCATTCCCTTGGAAACGTTCTGACACCTGGTAGAAAGTTTCACCATCAGAGTCAAGGCTGTAGTAGAGGCAAACGCCTGACCAACATCATATTAATTTCGGCTAGCCTATTAGAGAGTATGTTGTCAGTAAACTCTGTCTTCAGTTTTAGGTAGGTTTCCCAGATACTTTTGATCAGAATGTGTTCACTTCATGTACACCCCTCACCTATATTGTTGGTGTATGTCTCTAAATCATTTCACCGAGCGAGTTGGCGGTGCGTAGCATTGAGCTTGCATTCGGGAGATCGTGAGTTCGAATCCCATCGTCGGGAGCCCTGAAGATGTTTTTCCGTTATTTCCCATTTCCACACCAGGCAAATGCTGGGGATGTACCTTAGTTAAGACCACGGCTGCTACCTTCCAATCCCTGCGCCACTGAAAACCTTCAATGTGTTAGTGCGACGTTAAACCACTAGCAAAAAGAAAAACCCACACATTTCAGAAAAGACAATCCTGTAAATACACAATGAATTGTAGTATTTATAGTGCATACGCCATTTGGTATACAAATTAAAATGAAAATTTGATTTCAAAAAAAGTACTATTAATTACAAGGCATTTTAAAAAACATGAACATTTATTCCTAAATTCTAATAAATCTATGTTATTTATACAACATTTTCTGTTGGAAGCACTTGTAGCTATAAAGATTGAACTCTATTAAATTTAAGCTAGTGACGGACGTACTTTCTCCTTTAAATAAAATATTCAACATTCCAATTGCCGTACACAGAACGCCACAAGCTCAGCGTATACAGCGTGTTTCACCTAACCTTGCGACTGGAAATAATTCCGGGTCGAAATGAGATATTGATGAACTGTTTACATACATACATACATACATACATACATACATACATACATACATACATACATTATCATTATAGACTGTTATGCCTTTCAGCGTTCAGTCTGCAAGCCTCTGAGAATTTACTAAACGTCGCCACAATCCTCGATTTGTAACTAGTGTTGTGGCCTCATTTAGTTCTATACTTCTTATTTTTAAATCGTTAGAAACCGAGTCTAACCATCGTCGTCTTGGTCTCCCTCTACTTCTCTTACCCTCCATAGCAGAGTCCATTATTCTCCTAGGTAACCTATCCTCCTCCATTCGCCTCACAAATCCTGTAAATATTGTAAATATTGTAACTACCCTTTTGCCTTGCTACTTTGTACCTGCCATGCTTGTTATTTCCTTATTTTGAAAAGAAAATATAACCTTGTTAAATTTTAAATTAATTTTACTTTCGTAGCTTGAGACCCGTTCACACCCGCACCTTCTTTCACCTCTACCTACCACGGAAAGCTCCGTAACAATAATAATAATAATAATAATAATAATAATAATAATAATAATAATAATAATAATAATAATAGAATATTGAAAAAATATAGAGAATATTAGCAAAATCATGAAGAGTTACACACTCTTTATGTGACTACCTGTTACACGAAGGCACCGGCATGTCCAAGGAATTTATTCGTGGACTTAGTGCTAGGACAAGGTCCACGCAGCCTCGTGAGACCAACTGAGGAGCTGCAGTTACGAGACGGCGCAGGTTCAGTGGAAGAAGCCGAGGATGTCATCACGCTGATTACGTGGTGTTATCATATCTGCTGACGATTTGGTTATGAAGCAGTCTTCTTGGTAGGCCAAGGACCTCAATGGCCTGTATACGCCACAAGTTTATTTTTATAAATATATAATCATTCTGTGACAGTACATATCAGTAATACCCCATTTCCTTTAAAAAATCTCATAGTTCACGCCCTCTTAACTCGAAATAACACCTCAGCCATCCACGAATGATTAGAAGTATCCAAGGTAAGGTAAGGGTTATTCTGCCCGAAGGCAGGTCCGAACCTCCGCAAATGTGTTCCTGAGCCGGAGTTTACGTGCGGTAGGGTGGCCAGTTCCTGTCCACTCCTCCATTCCCTTACCCCCCACCAACAGCGCGTGGCAACCCATCCAACTCCTGACCACGCCCAATGTTGCTTAACTTCGGAGATCTCACGGGATTCGGTGTTTCAACGCGGCTACGGCCGTTGGCCAAGTATCCAAGAACACTCTTGTTTATATGAAGATAGCCTTGGAACTGTCGGATCCTTTGGAAACCGCCATTCAAATATTACGTTACGTTTTGTAGCTATCTTGAGTCCTCGCGTGATTATATTCCAGGTTTTTTCGTATTTAAAATTGCTTATATAATGTCTTATTTTACCCAAGCTCACGGTAACCTATCTGAAACCAGGTCGCAAATCATAAATCTTCATGGATTACTGAATAGCGCAGGTTATCACTAGGGAAAGGATTTTAAGGTGGAAAGTATGGTCAGAAAAGTGGGTGGGGTCTGAAAGTACATACAAAAAGGTGCACTTAAAGGTGTTGATGAAATCACTTTATTGAGGTGTAAACCAGTTATATGAACTTTCTTTATCCCTGTTACTGGGATCGAATAATTAATAAACTTACACACAATATTTCATTGTTTATGACTGTAATTCGCTGACGTTTTGAACTCAGTAGATTCTTAGAGAAACTCCACTGGACATCTACAGAAACCAATGGAGAATATCTTGTCAGCGCTCGTAAAGGGATTTCAGTCTAAGTTGCAAAGGTTTTCACATCTGGATTGTTGTTCAAATTTAATTCGAATTTGTGTTTTGTCACCTCAATTTTAATTACAGCGTTGATGGGGTGAAAGTTCCTTTTGGGGAGCATTGTAAGTACCTAGGTGTTAATATAAGGAAGTATCTTCATTGGGATAATCACATGAATGGGATTGTAAATAAACGGTACAGATCTCTGCACATGATTATGAGGGTATTTAGGGGTTGTAAGGATGTAAAGGAGAGGTCATATAAGTCTCTGGTAAGACCCCCAGCTAGAGTATGCTTCCAGTGTATGGGACCCTCACCAGGATTATTTGATTCAAGAACTGGAATAAGTCCAAAGAAAAGCAGCTCGATTTGTTCTGGGTGATTTCCGACAAAAGAGTAGCGTTACAAAAAATGTCGCAAAGTTTGGGATGGGAAGACTTGGGAGAAAGGAGACGAGCTGCTCGATTAAGTGGTATGTTCCGAGCTGTCAGTGGAGAGATGGTGTGGGAGGACATCAGTAGACGAATAAGTTTGAGTGGTGTCTTTAAAAGTAGGAAAGATCACAATATGAGGATAAGGTTGGAATTCAAGAGGACAAATTGGGGCAAATGTTCGTTTATAGGAAGGGGAGTTAGGGATTGGAATGACTTACAAAGGGAGATGTTCAATCAGTTTCCAACTTTTTTGCCATCATTTAAGAAAAGGCTAGGAAGACAACAGATAGGGAATCTTTCACCTGGGCGACTGCTCTGAATGATGATCAGTAATGATTCAAAAAGGATTGAAATCCTTCAAGGTTGTCCCTAACACACATCTTCCACTGTTCCTCCTTCTCCATACCGTCTTCTTCTTCTTCTTCTTCTTCTTCTTCTTCTTCTTCTTCTTCTTCTTCATCTTCGAAACTCTGAATCACATCAGGCAAATGCTTGTAGCCGTGCCCTGCAAAAACTTCCAACTCTAGGTCTTTGCTGTTGAGTAATTGTTGGACCTGCTTGATGGCTGGTGCGTCTGTTGAGTCTACGGTACATTTGAAGCATTTGATTTTATCAAAGTTTTCGCACAAGAAAACTGTGAATCTTATCCAACTACACCACCTCGTGGTGACAGAAAACTGTGGAAGGTGGACCCCTGTCACTTCCTGATACAAACAACGACTGGGAGTCTTTATGAGAATCTTCTTCAGAACGAGAGTGAAGTCTTTTTTTCTTTTCTTTTTTTTGCTATTTTGCTTTACGTCGCACCGACACCGATAGGTCTTATGGCGACGATGGGATAGGAAAGGCCTCGGAATGGGAAGGAAGAGGCCGTGCCTTAATTAAGGTACAACCCCAGCATTTCGCTGGTGTGAAAATGGGAAACCACGGAAAACCATCTTCAGAGCTTCCGACAGTGGGATTCGAACCCACTATCTCCCGGATGCAAGTTCACAGCTGCGCGCTCCTAACCGCATGGCCAACTCGCCCGGTGAAGTCATTTACCCTACTGCAATTCTCCCTGGAACTTTCACAAACACAGTGTAGTCCATGTGCAATAAATGCCACATGGCTGATGTTGGGGTACATGCCCTTCAGTTGTTGGAAAGCCGAAAGCTTGTAGCGTGCTTGATCAGTCACCAAATGCCTGACCTTTTCGTATTGTATGCCCCCTGACCACAGGTTCATACACGAGTCATTGAATGATTGCATTATTGTGCAGGGATTCGTCTTCTCGAGTTAGTACATTTTAAAAAGCATAGTTCTCACCCATTCACCAGATAATGGAAATGCCAACACATTCAAAATATATCTTTGCAGCTCATCAGCAGCTTCATCTAAAAATGAATCCCACTTCATGCTTGTTAACAGCCTCTTTTATTTTCTAGATGTTCTCATAAATTGGCAGTATGTAATTTTTTCTGAGTGCTCTCTTCCGGTATTGGCCTTTGAGTCTACTTCTCAAGGAACAATTTGAATGCAGGGTTTGTGGACTTTAATTCTGACTGGATTAATGCCATGGCAAGATCCGCACTGAACTCGGCAGTGACCACTGCTTTTCGGATCCTGAAACGAAGGCAGGTAGTTTCCTTAGGGTTCGAGTTGTGAAGTTCAATGTTCTTTACATGTTTGCTGTACTGTATGTTCTGGTTTACTCTGTTTCCTTGATGCTTGCCATTGACTGCAATATTTACCTTGCAGATGACACATCGAAGAATGATACCGTCAGTTTAGATAAATTGCATCTTGAATTCTTCCGAAAGTGCGTACATTTTCTCCTCCTTAACATTCGGCATGATTTTATGTTATGAAAAATATGTTCTGGTCCAAACTGGTAAAACACTAACACGGCCAACAAGAGAGTACACAGTCGATAGGTGGAACCGTTAAATTCATGCCACTACTAACTGAACTTAGTTTAAACTGTTGCATCATCATTGTTTAAATTTTAACTTTATTTCACTGCTGCAGGTTGGCCATTCTTGCTGGGATATGAATTGCTGGTGGTTTCCACACATTATATTTTAATATTATTGGTTTGACGTCCCACTAACTACATTTTTACGATTTTTGGAGATGCCGAGGTGCCGGTATTTAGTCTCGCAGGAATTCTTTTACGTGCAGGTAAATCTACCAACATGAGGCTGACGTATTTGAACACATTCAAATACCACCGTACTGAGCCAGGATCGAACCTGCCAAGTAAGGGTCAGAAGGCCATCACCTCAACCGTTATGAGTCACTCAGCACAGCCTATAATTGAAAATTTTTGACTTCTATTCAAACAGAATTTTAAAAATCTGTTTAAAATAAATAATACAGATAAATATGGGAGGATAAGGTGCTGAAGCATGAAATAGAAGGGAAAAGGTGGCAAAACGTAGTAATCTCACAAAAAGGTAAAAAGGTGCAACACATCGTGTTTATTTAGCTTTATTTCATGTTCCCAAATACATATATTGACCTATTCGTACGAAAATAGTAATTTTTCTGGAAGTTTCTGCACCGTAAAATCCTCCACTATCAGACAAGGTACTTGACGCTTAAAAAGTGATAGGCCGGGTCAGTGCAGAGGGATTCGGTGAAGATATACTGAGTCCTTTCTTTTTTTCACACAAATCATTTTTAAAATACAGTATCATACATTTTTTTCAGTGTCGACTCAGTGAATACAACTTATTAGCTTTTCGGTCTGCCGAACACGAATATGCCACTTAGAACACTGCTGTTAATTTTTCACAGGTATTTTATAAGTGTTCAAAATGTTATATTAGTGTGCGACAGACGGAAAAGAACAACAGATATTTTATATTGTTCTAAGTGTTACATTAGTGTTCGATAGACTGAAAAGAACAACAGGTATTTAATAGTGTTCTAAGTGTTATATTAGTGTTCGATAGACTGAAAAGAACAAGTATTTTACAGTGTTCTAATTATTATATTAGTGTTCGACAGACTGAAAAGAGCTGCGAGCTTGCATCCGGGAGATAGTAGGTTCGAATCCCACTATCGGCAGCCCTGAAGATGGTTTTCCGTGGTTCCCCATTTTCACACCAGGCAAATGCTGGGGCTGTACCTTAATTAAGGCCACGGCCGCTTCCTTCCAACTCCTAGGCCTTTCCTATCCCATCGTCGCCATAAGACCTATCTGTGTCGGTGCGACGTAAAGCCCCTAGCAAAAAAAAAAAAAAAAAGACTGAAAGGAACAGGTATTTAATAGTGTTCTAAGTGTTATATTAGTGTTCGACAGACTGAAAAGAATAACAGGTATTTAATAGTGTTCTAAGTGTTATATTAGTGTTCGACAGACTGAAAATCATAACAGATATGTTGTAGTATTTTAAGTGTTATATTCGTGTTCGGTAGACTGAAGTGCTTATAAGCTGGAGGTGGATGTTCATGATCTAAAATCACTGAAAATGATCAATAAATTGCCGTTAAATTGATGGGAGAATGCTATAAAATAATTTTTAAAATTTTAAAATATTTGACCAAACTGATGATGATGATGATGATGATGATGATAATGATGATGGTTGTTTGAAGAGACCTAACCTTTAGGTCATCAGCTCTGACCAAACTGAATTCTAGTGACTGTGTAACAATGTAACAATGATTTTACGTTAGTAATATATCCCTGTTCTGTTCACTGCACAGCTCTTGTTCTTACAGAAATAACTATCTCTTAATTTACTTGGAAGTGTATATAAATATGGATATAATGATTTGCTGGATGCCCTCGAAGATCCTGGGAACACTTGCAGTGCTTCGCGCTCGTTACAGTTTTTATATGTTTTTCTCGTTTAATGTGTTGCTGTACAGCAAACTTCCTTTCCGCACTCACTTTAACATTGCACAATGTACAAAATAAAACGCGCCCATATGTTGTAAACACTTCTTTTCCAAATCCATTCGTTAGTTAAATTAAAAATATACTTTAAGGTGGTTTCACATTTGGCATTTTTCTTGCACAGTACTACTGGAAGGATAATTCTGTAATCGGAAATATATATAACTATTGTTTCAATCCCTTCCCATTTCCGTTTGGTCTTTGCCATGAGGTAAACAACGCGGAGATGAATGACTGGCTGTAGGGGTGGGTGCGAAGGCTGCTGTGTTCCTTGTACTTGAGACACGTTACGGAATACTTTCTCCCAACTATCCGAGTTCTGTATAGATTTCCTGCACGTATCTTGGAAACGCAAGACTCGCAGGTACCCTTTTCCTTACCCTTTCTTAGTCACCAACAAACGCTGGTCAGTTTGCTTGGTCATAAAATATTGAACCCTTTGGTCCATATTAAGGGGGACCTACCTTTCTTACCTATCAGCAAAGTTCATGAGATCTGTCTCTTGGGTCGTATCGGGTTCTTCGTCACTTGCTGAGGTAAAAGTAGGGTTCAGTAATTCTAATCTGTCTACTCAATGAAAGGTCTGTTTAAAAGATTCCAATTTATTCAGGAAATTGTGAAGCATTCTGATATGTCAACGGTATTACTGAAATTACACGTGTCCACTGGACAACACAATCATTTTATTACATATAAGGTTAGAACACTGGTGAGCCTTTGACGTATCTGCCTGATGGGCATTCTTACTAAAAACCATTGTGTCATTTTTATTAAAGAAAGGAAAGTCTGGACAGCCTTAAATTCGGCTTCCATGTGAGACCACATGTACCATTATAGTGATTCGTTATGGTCCAGCCCTCGTAACACGAACTCTGGACTCTGGGTATAATTAAGGCCGTCCAATCGGTGTGTGCCACACAGTGGTTATACAACATGGACCCTTAATTGAATCGATGTGACCTGCGTCTATGTTATGGACCGACATCTAAACTTGTAAGTTACTTTAAAGTCATTGTGGATGATGAGCGCAAGGAAAATGATGCTACAGTGGCATATGGCCCTAATCTAAGTCACTGAGGTAGATGACCCCCTGACCATCCAAGTTTCTAGGCTGAAGGCCAAACACAATTAAATTACATCGGTTGATGACCAAAGTTTCCACTTTACTATCCCCAGCACATTCACTGCTCAATCAATCAAAGTAAAATAATACAACAATAGCAATGCTCACAAACTTTGTGGCAGTAAAATCCATTTCCTTCGGATATGTCCCCTTAATCGTTACGTTACCATTTAAATATTCCCCAGAAAACAAACTAAGATTTCCAGAATGCATCTCCAAGTTATTCGCTTGATTAAAGTTATTTCAAAATGCGGTTTCACTGAATTTAATAATTAAATAAATTTAAATGATTTAATGAAATCTTAAAGAATAACAAATTCTATCTCCGCGGACTCTGGTTTCTTCACAAATTCCTACGCAGCTGTGATGTAAATTCAATCCTGTGATGTTTATCTGGCTGGGAAAGATTTGTTACATAATTCATGTCCAGTTATATATCTCGTTTCATGACCTCACACTTTTAAATCTAATCTAACCCTAGCCATTATTAACACTTGGATACCCTAATAATCTACGTACAAACCAAATGCAACTCGCCATATAATTACGATGCCATATCTCGTCATAAGATTTATAAAGTTTGCGCACCCCTCACAGACAAACCATAATCACTACCATCGCTCTATATTTTGGACAACCCTGAATTTGGTTACTCCTGTTCATTATACTCGAAGTTCGTGGTTTCAAATGTTCATTACGTCCCCAATTAAACAAATTTACAGTATTCCACAACACTCAGGTTATTACCGGATGAAAATTTCAACTAAATCCAACATTTAACGTTTTCCCCGACCGAGAAATACAGTCTCAATTCCACGCGTGTCCCGTTATCTTGCGGTGAACCCCTCTATCAGCTGCCGGCGTTTCACTCTAGTCCGCTTGGCAGTGACATGTAACACCTGTTTCATTCTACCTGACTGGCTTCTCAAAATGCTCCCTTTTGAACTCTGCCGACATAATTAAACAAATACGATATTCTAACCAACAAAATGCACAGATTATGCTTCAAGATGCCCACAATAATTATACGCGTCGCAAATTAATACCGCTATGGATTTCTATATATTTCTTTCCATTCCCAACATTGTAAAATATTCCTCGGGCTTCCATGTCCCGGCTTCATTGACAGGTCTACACCTTGATTCACAAATCTCATCTCGACTCACACGACAACTAACCTCTGTTTCCCTACTCGCCATATAATTACCGACAAAGAACTGGAATAAAATCATTACTAGAGTTCATGACGACTAATACGCACAATGCATTAATAATGAACAACTTCGCATAAAAGGATATCGTATTTTTTAAAACTTGATTTTCACGAAAAATGACTGAAACATTCTTATAGATCTTTTTATTGCCAGTCAGACACAGTTTTAAAATGAACCTAGAAAAACGTTTCTCTCCGTGACCAAATTCATCACACTAGATTCTCACCCGACAGCGCGCTTCCACTCGATTGAAAATGAGTAACCATGGATTTCTATATTATTTACGTCAAAATTACAGGCAGAAAAATTTTACGTCGAATGAACATCTTAATTTGACATCGCAAAATATAGGCAGTTAACACACGGAAGTGACAATCTACATTGGACGTGATATCACTTCGAAACCCTATTCAATAACTTTTTATGACATTATACGGCACTCGCAAGACTCCAAAAATTTATCCAAGTGGAAAATAAAACAAATGACTCTTTTAGTCGTATTCTAACATTTACAGAAAAAACCATATAGGGGTGACCACTGCGTCGTATATACCCCATTCAAATACACATTTAGAGATCATGAAACAAGATATATAATAGGTAGTAAGATGGAAAGTCACATACCTTATGTAGTTACACCAGTGTTCGTCATAGGGCTCACCTGCGACCTTGGTATTTTTATTTAGCCATTTTTACATTCGTGGCTTTACAGATTATTATATTTCTTCAGGTTTCCTGGAATAAAGCATAAAAAAAGAAATGCCCTTCACTTTTTCTCTTTGAGCGCACACGATGGACTGTAATTACTTCCGCACATGAATTACAATATTTATCACTTGAGAATTTATTCAGAACTTTGACCGTCCTATCTGGTACAATTATTTCCACTCAAGAAACTGTCTCCACATGGAGTCAAGACCCCAGCCACATTGGCTAAAATCTGCGGTTGAACTTAGTCTACTTTTGTTGTTTGATTTCACAGAGCAGCTCAACACTTTATCGTCCGCTTCGTACCATAAACGCAGGGGAAGGAGACTTCGTCATGGCGTCCCTTCATATTTATAGCAGTTACCCCCTCTCTTCGGGCATCTCCCTTTGCCGCCAAGAAAATTTCTATAAATTTTCTGACTTAATTAAACTGTAATTACAAGCGTTTTGAAAGTGACTACATACTTGCTACATTTCTGGCTGTAGTGTTCATGGACATTTAAAATGTAAACGCGTTCGATTTGTGGGATAAATGACCTCCTTTGATAGGCACTATATTTTTTTGACTTGGCTTGGGGCACGCCATATACACGCGCTTTGAAATAGTTCACAAAGCTGACTTAAGATTCTTCCGCCGTTGACACGTGCGACTGACGTCACGTATCCCAGAGCGTGGGACCGAAGGTAATCATCCCCTCGTCACGTGTCAAATCCATGCTATCAAGAATCGAACTTCTAATTAAATTGTCAATTTATGCATAATGTTCTTAGGGCACAAAGGTCATGGGTTCAATATATTTAGCAAATTTAACCGTATGTAAGAAAAAATAGTATTTTTTTAATGTTGTCACTTGTGGACTTTTTTCAGTCTCACAATAAAGAATTCATGCATAAATTTAAAAAAATGTTAAAATGATCTACAATATCTTCAGAATGGTATGTATTGACCTAAAACTTTCTTGAAAGTTGAAACAATGACTGATAATCCCAGGTCGACGAAAAGTGCAAAATAATGCAAAATAAAAACGTCTTATTGCCGTTTGTTATATCGCAGAACGAATTTCTCTACTACTGAGCAACGTCCTAATGCAAAGGGGAAAAAGATGGCATTTCAACATCATCTGCCCCCTACTTACAAGTTATATACATTCATTCAGCAGGACTATGCACTTTGCTTACATATCCTCGATTCTTTTGGAAACCCTATGCAGAGTGTACGAAAATTACCGCCCAATATCACACGTCGTGATGAAGCAGGTAAGGAACCAAGTCTTTCCCTCCTGGCCTTTTTCGCATTTAATTGAGGTCGAAAATTCAGTTTTATGGCCGGATGCCTTTCGTGGAGGGAACTATTCACAATTGTGCTTTTGTTTTACGTTCGAGGATGGTTGCCCAGTTGTACTTCCTCTTAAAACAATAATCACCACCACCAGCACTGTTTTACATTGCACCGACTTAGACAGATCGTATGGTGACGATGGAATTGGAAAGGGCTAGGACTGGAAAGGAAGCGACCGAGGACTTGATTAATGAAGGTGCAGCCCCAGCATTCGCCTGGTGTGAAAGTGCGAAACCACGGACAACCACACTCAGAGCTGCCGACAGTGGGGTTTGAACCCACTATCTCTCAAAATCAAGTTTCGTGACTCTAACCGCACAGTCAATTGTGTGTTTCTGTGGTGTTTCGTAGTGTGATAAGTTATACAAAATGAGGATGTTTAAAATGAATACCAGCCCCCGAGCCAGCTGAATTAACCAGATGGAGATAAAATCCCCAGCCCAGCCGAAAATCGAACCCGGGGCCATCTGAACCGAAACACACTATGCTAACCATTCAACAAAGGAACCGGATATTTAACCTTGTTTGACTGTCATGTCGTTATCTCTATTGTCAAAGAAAGTGTTACGTACATCCACTTGGATTGTATGTTGTCTATATTATATTTATCCAGTTTGCATTTTACCTTATCAGAATCTTCCGACTCATTTGTTGTATGACTGTAGCGGAGTGGGACGAAGTTGTAGTTACGGGAGTATGGACCGGAAAACAATGTCCTCGCTTCCTGTAACTGCATTACATAAGGACTTGAGCTGGGGAGTCACGTGCTTTCTACTAAATATAGTCAGCCGCGGGAGCTATTGCTCATTGTTTGCCCAGTATGCTGGCCGTTGTCAAATCTTATCCCCACGACCGACCGCTGATCGCTCGTAACCCTGCCTGTGCTCCACTAAATGCTGGACTAGTGGCTGACGGCTCTCAAGAAGACCTCCAACCCGTGATTTCTTTCGCCAGTTGCTTAAAGGTCTTGATTCCAAAAGAAATATTTTCACAAGTAACACTTTCATGTCACTGTTTCACTTGCTTAGTTTAGTCAAAGTCAACTTTACAGTCGATACCTTTTCGGGAATTCAGGGTGGTCACTAAGGCCCAAATTTTATGGCGGACGACGTCCTAATGTATATTATTCTCTAAAGATAAAGATATTCAACAAAATGCTCCTAAAATTCCAAAATCACCATACCAGTTTCTCCGAAATAATATGCCGCACAAAAATGAATTGTTTTTGCAGGCATTTTATGTATAAAACGCTAAATGTTTTGGGTGGAGCTACTCAGGCAACGTCTTCGAAATATTGTGGTTATCAACCTCTTGTAGACTCAACCGCACAAACATTGATCGGAAAGAAGTATTTAATTTTATACATTCTCGAAGCGCGAGGATATTCGTAAACGGTGGTTAACGGGTGGTCGAAGAGATGATACTTGAAATCCTACCACCACTCGTGGCTCAGTCCGGTGGTATTTGAAGGTGCTCAAATACGTCAGCCTCGTGTCGGTAGATTTATTGATACGTAAAAGAACTCCTGTGGGACTAAATTCTGGCACGTCGGCATCTCCGAAAACTACAAAAGTAGTTAGTGGGAGTGAAGCCAATAACATTATTATTATTATTATTATTGTTATTATTATTATTATTATTATTATTATTATTGTTACCGTGTTTTAGCGGTAGGTAGAGGCGTAAGAAGGTGCGGGCGTGAATGGGTTTCAAACTACGGAATCAAAGTTAATGTAAAAGTAATTTAAAATTTAACTAGGTTATATTTTCTTTTCAAAAACAAAGCAATAACAGACATGGCAGGTACAATGTAGCAAAACAAGGGGAGATACAATATTTACAGGTTTTGGGCTTCACGCCCTGACTTCTGCGATCAGCTCAGTTTTACCACAAACACAAGTTTTAACAGAGGGGCAGAAAACCCCATTCATCCCTAGGAGCCCCTGGCTCCGAATTACACAGAAAAGCCTCCACGAGGCATATGACACTCCATTTTCAAAAGAGCGATCCGCTCTTAAAATGTAAGCCTCTCAAAGGCCAAACCAAACTCTACCTTCAAGCTGTCCTTTAAGGACGTATTCACAGGGGTAAAATACCCAACCTACAGAGGTCTATTACATGAAAAGAAGGTTGATTACATGACCTCTAAAATAACAATTTGAGAGGAGGCGATCTTGCACTCCTAATACACTTTGTTTTTTTTTTTAAAACCTAA
Source organism: Anabrus simplex (assembly GCF_040414725.1). NCBI lineage: Eukaryota > Metazoa > Arthropoda > Insecta > Orthoptera > Tettigoniidae > Anabrus > Anabrus simplex. The sequence continues at coordinate 954,183,346 of NC_090266.1, read as the reverse complement.
TCTGGCTCTGGGCCGCTAACGCAAGGGCTAATCCCATACTACAGAGGTGACTTAGAGAAGAACACTTTACATTACATAAACGAAGAATAGTTTGAGAAAATAAGTTCACCTCAAAACAAATGTGAGTGGGAGCTCGAGAGGGTTAGCACTCTCTATCCCAATATGTAGCTTTACAAGAAAAAGATGAAAGGAGTAATTACATTTTAGGAAAAGGCTACATGATGGAAATGCTTCGAACCCGCCGCGAGTGTTAAACTGCCGACCTAGCAAGAAAAGAAGTTATTAATAGGCCATTACCTGGTGTTGAACGGCTGAAGAAGAAAGAGGCGCTTCCCGCCTCCTGCTATGTACTTAATACACTGAAAGATGGAACAGAAGTGGCCCGGAGACCCCAAAATCAGCAGTTTATATCCTCTCGCGGAAGATTCTAGGCGTTAGGGGAAATAAAACACCCTCCCTCAAAGTTTTTATTGGTTCGGGAAAAGAAACCCCTACATCGAGGAAAAAGAAACACATTATTGGTGGAAAATTAATTAAAGAAATTCGGGATTGGCTAGATCCAAACTAAGGGGAAAAAGAGGGGTATACAGCCAACTTAAACAAATGACAGAAGGAAATTTAACAGAGAACAAACTCTTGAAATAAAAATTTCTCCAACAAAATAGTTCTTTAACTCCGCACTAGGTCGCACTATTGTTGATCTTCAGTAGTGTCCTCTAGAAGAGAAAGTTCACACTTCTTACTTCAAGCGAAACAAAAACACATCAAAAGTGACACAGTTCAAAAACTCAAAATTTTCCACGTGGTGACATCTTCTGAGAAAGTAGAGAATTAATAGAATAGATAAAGTTCAACCTTCCTCCAGAAGAGGAGTTTCAACTGGCGCAACTTTTAAATAAACAGAGTAGAGGTGTACCGCCCGGTACAGACCTCCCCCCCCAAAAGTTCCTCCAGGGGTGACACATGAAATCAGTTTGAAACAAAGTCCAAGTAATGATGTTGATATTAAGATTAATTGCGGAAGCATTTATAAGATTTTAGTAATTTGGTTGGTTTCAATTTCAAAATTTTGTTGTTGCAGGTGCAGTAAAGTCTTTCTGTTTGTAGTAGTTGAATTTCTGAAGATAAACCTTTAATGCTTAAAAGTGAAGAAAAGTTTTGCAATGTCCACCAAATATTGTTGTTAAATTCCCAAATGTAGTTATCTCTTATAGTAACTGTCCATGTAGTTGATGTTGATGAAGTTGGATGGCCGGACCGGCCGTTGCAGCTTGCGTCCAAAAGGAGGCCGCTCGGACCCCTTAAGTACCCTGAGATACCGCTCGCCCGCACTATGAGGGGAGCAGAGGTGTTGAAGTACGCCGCGCCCGCGGTGAACAGATACAGGCTGCGGGCATGTAGCAGGTCGTGCGCCGCACATCAGCCTTGGCCGGGGGGAGAGCTCCGGCTCGCCGTGCACATGTCGTCCTCGCTGGAGAGGAGGGGGCCCATCCCCCTCCCCAGTCGCTGCACGGCGCTGCGCGGCTGCGGGGGCGCTGAAACATTAAAGCTAGGCGGCAGAATTGTGTTGGACAATCATTTTCTTTGAGGGTACAGGCTTGTGGAGAGGTTGAGGGGCCAGCGGCGTGTAGATATCCATGGCATTTACTATTATGAAGCCACAGAGTAAGGTGGAGCAGGAGACGGGAGCGTGGTAATGGCCGTGGCAAGAACAGGATGGCAGTTTAACGGATCGGGGTGGGTTTTACAAAAGGCTTACATCTAAAACCGAAATATTACAGAAGGGGCAGAATGCCTTAAAAGTGAAACTCAAAAAAAAAAAAAAATATAACCTTCATATCCTTTCAAAATAATATGAAGCAAGTTAACACAAAATTACACCGGTTTCACCTGGGACAGGTGAACCCTAAATATCCTCTCGGTGGCTGGATTACTTAGCAATAAGGTAACCGGCGTAAGAAAATCGAGAATGATACAAGGCCCATGAAATCTGGGGGCAAGCTTGCCCGCGGGAACAAAATTTTTGACCATAACCTGGTCACCTACCTTCAAAGTGGTGGGTCTCCGTCCACGATCATACCTTTCCCTAACCTTTTCATGAGACACTTTAAGATTGGCTTTAGCCTTCTTCCAAAGATCTTTAATGTTATCCGGATCTATTGTCTCGGGTAGAATGTCATTCAAAGACCAGAGGTTAGAGAGCGGCGAGTTGGGAACAAACTTGAACATCAAGGAAGCTGGAGTAAACTTGTGAGATTCATGAACCGCCGAATTCAAAGCAAAAGCTATCCAATGCAGGGACGTGTCCCACCTGGAAGGATCTTCATGATGATAGGCAATGAGTGCGGACCTGAGATTACGGTTAACCCGTTCAGCCAGAGATGGTTGAGGATAATAAGCAGATGTAGTTACATGAGAGATGGACAAGTCAAAACAGAATTTACGAAATAAATTAGATGTAAAAGCCTTAGCATTATCAGATACAATATATTGACACGGACCAAAAGAAGCAAAAATAGAATTTAAGCAAGTAATGGTTGACTGAGCGGTAGCCAGCTTAGTCGGAAATAACCAGGAAAATCTTGTAAAACCATCTACACACACAAGGATGAACTTGTTGGCATTGCCCTTTGACTGGGGGAAGGGTCCCACATAATCAATATACAGGCGTTCCATGGGGCGCGACGCTTGATGAGAAGACAAAAGGCCTACTTTAGTGGACATGGTGGGTTTACTGAGCAAACAAGATTTACAAGCTTTTACAAGTTCACGGATTTCACCGTCCATACCTTTCCAGATGAACATTTCACGAATCTTTTCACGAGTTTTAAAGATACCCAGATGCCCCCCCAATGGGGTCTCATGATAGTATTTGAAGATCATAGGTACAAGAACCGCTGGAACAACAACTTTCATCAACTTATCATGCCTCGAAGGGCAACATAGAACACCATTCCTCAGAACATAAGGGACAGCATGTTCCCCAGAAGAAAGGGTTTCCATTATAGGAGCCAGCGTCGGATCTTCACGTTGGTATTTCTCAATATCCCTAAAAAGCATGGGAGCATCTGTTAGGATGGCATTAACCTCGGATAGTATGGACTCGGAAGGTGATGAACTGTCGACCGGTTCGTGGGTTTCGACGTCGTTGTGAAACATACGGCTGAGTCCATCAGCAACAACATTTTCGGTACCTCTGATATGTCGTACATCAAATTGGAAGGCAGAAATACGGATGGCCCAACGGGCTATACGACCTGTACGACGCGGCCTACCTAAGACCCAGCTTAAGGCTTGATTATCTGTCTCCAGGTCGAATTTGGCATGTTCCAGATAGAGACGGAACTTTTCTAAGGCGAATAAGACTGCCAACCCTTCGAGCTCATAGATGGAATACTTGGCTTCTTGAGCCGATAGAGTCCTAGATGCATAGGCGATGGGACGCCTCCCTAGTTCAGTCTCTTGAAGAAGGACTGCAGCTACAGCTGACGACGACGCGTCCGTTTGGACGATGAATTTCTTCGAGAAATCAGGCATAGCAAGTACAGGGGCATTACAGAGAGCTAATTTAAGATCTTCGAAAGCGGCTTGTTGAGAAGGTCCCCACTCGAATTTGATGCCTTTCCTACGAAGAAGGTTTAAGGGCGCCGCTCTATTAGCGAAGTTAGGAATAAACTTCCTGAAGAAATTCACCATACCAATGAATCTAGCGATACCTTTGATGTCCTTAGGAGGTTTAAAATCACGGATGGCCTGTGTTCTAGAATGATCGACAGCTACCCCATCGGGAGACACAATATGCCCTAGGAATGACATAGAGGGCTTAGCAAAGGCAACCTTGGACAACTTGACAGTTAACCCAGCCTTACGAAGGCGATAGAGAACTTCTCGCAGATGATCTAGATGTTCTTCAAAAGTCTCGGAAAATACGACGACATCATCCAAGTAGTGATATAAGTACTCAAATTTGATGTCGGAGAAGACCCTATCTAGTAGCCTAGTGAGCACAGCTGCCCCCGTGGGGAGCCCGAAAGGCACGCGGTTGTATTCGTATAAATTCCAGTCCGTGGCAAACGCTGTAAGATGTTTAGACTCCTCGGCAAGGGGAATTTGATTATAGGCCTGATTCAAGTCCAAGATAGTGAAGAACTTGGCCTTTCGAAACCATGAAAAGCAAGAATGAAGGTCGGGAAGGGGCACAGATTGCAACACCACCTTCCGATTGAGAGCCCTGTAATCAATGACAGGCCTGAAGCCTCCTTGGGGTTTCGGGACTAGAAAAATAGGCGAAGAATACGCTGACTTAGAGGGCCTAATAATACCATCCTTCAACATCTGATCGATGATTTCTTTCAGAGCCTTCATTTTAGGTGGAGATAGCCTATACGGTGGAAAACGGACAGGAATTGAATCCGTGACCTCAATTTTGTATTCAATAAGGTCAGTAACACCAAGAGTATCAGAGAACACCTCGGGAAACGACTGACACAGTTTCCGAATACTATCAGCCTGCTCCTCAGGTAGATGTCTAAGGTCTAACAACATCTCATCCTGGGTAGGCGAAATAGATGAACATGATACAGAATTACACTTTAACAAGGGAATTCTACAATTGGACGCAAATTTGAATGTGCACGACCTACTCTGGAGATCGAGCACAAGACCAGTGTGAGAAATGAAGTCCGCTCCCAATATGATGGGGCAAGACAAACGCTTGGCCACAAACAATTTGATCTTCCATGTAAATTTAAAAACCCGAATTTTGACATGTAAGGAACCTAGAATTTCTAATGGAGATGAATTAGCCGAAACATATTTAACAGGAGATGAGTCATAGTCAGGGAGTTTACAAACAGATTTCAATTTAGAATACCAATCAGCCGAAATAATGGAACAAACACTGCCTGAATCTAAGAGAGCTGTTATAGGCTCGTTATTTAACTCAATCTTAAGAAAAGGAACAGGTGCGGGGGTATCCGCCGCAATCCTAAGACACTCTTTAGGGCATTCAAAAGATGAATTTGAAGGCTGGTCGTTCTCTGCATTTACAACCTGTTTACTAGGGGCTGAGTCTCGGGAAGATGGATTAGTCGGCTCAGCCGACGCCACTAGTCACTTTTTATTATTGGCATAGCTGGAATTTGCACCAGAAGTTGAGCAGGAGGGGGTGCTATTTGAGTTTGGGCAATTCTTGGCGATATGTGAGAAGGCCCCACACTTAAAACAGCCTTGTGATGACCCTGCTCCATTCCTTGTCCCACTTGACTTGATCAGAGGACACTTATTCCGCAGATGGTCAGGCGACCCGCAAGCATAACATTTACGGGGATTGACTGGTCGGCGAGGTGGAGGCCGAGTGTTACTAAAGGAAGGCGGGGGTTCTTTCGCGACACGCAAAGAATCGGCGTATCTAACTCCTTCCGCTGAGACTGCCAATGCTTCAAGTTCCGAGAACGTTTGCGGGCACGCCGCGAAACACAAATATGACCTATAGGATGGTGAAATACCTTCCACAATAGCTTGTACAATTTGATCCTCAGGGAAGTGAAGAGCAAACACCCTAGTATAAAACTTAATATCTTGGATGAAGTCTGCCAGGTTTTCATCCAAGCGCTGTACCCGATAATAGTATTTCTGAATAAGGGAGGACCTGGCCCTAGCCGGGATGAAGTTAGCTAGCAAATGGGCATGGAAATCCTCAATAGATGATTGCTCGGCGATGGCTCTAACTATTTTGTCAGATAGGACACCAATAGCATAAGGATAGATAATTTGCAAAATTTGACATGGGGAAAGAGAAAACACAAGGGCATGATCCTGAAATTCCACTAGAAATCTTAAAAATGAAATTACGTCACTGGTGGTGTTGACGGAAAACTTAGAGATACCTCTAAGCAACATTGCCAATGGATGAGGCAAGCTGCTGAACCCAGGTGACATAGTCGTTAAAGGTTTCAATGGCAAAGAAGTTAATTCAGAGCGGATGTTACTCAATGACGCACGGCGTTCAGATTCGTTGTTCGATGGGGCAGAGATAGTTTGAGCAGCAACGGTTATCCTATTGACTTCTCCCTGAGGAGGCTCTTCCTCGTTACCTACATTCACCGTGGCGGGTTGATCAGTTTTGGGAGGAGCTTCGCCGGTTAGCAATTGAGTGACCTTATTAGACAATTCAGAAATAGTTTCAAGGAGCGTATTAGCTTGCTTCCTCTGAACGTCATTCACCTTTAGAGACAACAGATCATTAACTCTATTTGCAAAGTGATACAGCCTGCCTTGCACACGCTTAATTTGATTAGGAGATGGATCGTTTTCATCAAAAAAGTTGACTACCGATGCAAGCCCAGTAATATTCTCGACAATCGTGGAAAGAGAGTCATCAATTTCTTTCTCTCCCAAATTGGGGATGGAAATGGGCAAATCAAGGGACTCTCTAAGCTTGTTAGTGTCTATTGCAACCGTGCCTCCAGATTGAACGTTTCTGATAGTTAACTCATATATCAACTCCTCTTTGCGCAAGTAGTTAAGGAGGAGAACATCGCGAGGGCCGGGCATGATGACAGAACAATTTTAAAAAACTCAAAAAATTCCAGCAACTGAGAAAATTGTTAGAGTTCGAATCAAAGCAATGTTTAGCCGTCAAAAGGAGCTAAATTGAGACCCATTCAACCACGCTCTGCTACCACTTGTTACCGTGTTTTAGCGGTAGGTAGAGGCGTAAGAAGGTGCGGGCGTGAATGGGTTTCAAACTACGGAATCAAAGTTAATGTAAAAGTAATTTAAAATTTAACTAGGTTATATTTTCTTTTCAAAAACAAAGCAATAACAGACATGGCAGGTACAATGTAGCAAAACAAGGGGAGATACAATATTTACAGGTTTTGGGCTTCACGCCCTGACTTCTGCGATCAGCTCAGTTTTACCACAAACACAAGTTTTAACAGAGGGGCAGAAAACCCCATTCATCCCTAGGAGCCCCTGGCTCCGAATTACACAGAAAAGCCTCCACGAGGCATATGACACTCCATTTTCAAAAGAGCGATCCGCTCTTAAAATGTAAGCCTCTCAAAGGCCAAACCAAACTCTACCTTCAAGCTGTCCTTTAAGGACGTATTCACAGGGGTAAAATACCCAACCTACAGAGGTCTATTACATGAAAAGAAGGTTGATTACATGACCTCTAAAATAACAATTTGAGAGGAGGCGATCTTGCACTCCTAATACACTTTTTTTTTTTTTTTTAAACCTAATCTGGCTCTGGGCCGCTAACGCAAGGGCTAATCCCATACTACAGAGGTGACTTAGAGAAGAACACTTTACATTACATAAACGAAGAATAGTTTGAGAAAATAAGTTCACCTCAAAACAAATGTGAGTGGGAGCTCGAGAGGGTTAGCACTCTCTATCCCAATATGTAGCTTTACAAGAAAAAGATGAAAGGAGTAATTACATTTTAGGAAAAGGCTACATGATGGAAATGCTTCGAACCCGCCGCGAGTGTTAAACTGCCGACCTAGCAAGAAAAGAAATTAATAGGCCATTACCTGGTGTTGAACGGCTGAAGAAGAAAGAGGCGCTTCCCGCCTCCTGCTATGTACTTAATACACTGAAAGATGGAACAGAAGTGGCCCGGAGACCCCAAAATCAGCAGTTTATATCCTCTCGCGGAAGATTCTAGGCGTTAGGGGAAATAAAACACCCTCCCTCAAAGTTTTTATTGGTTCGGGAAAAGAAACCCCTACATCGAGGAAAAAGAAACACATTATTGGTGGAAAATTAATTAAAGAAATTCGGGATTGGCTAGATCCAAACTAAGGGGAAAAAGAGGGGTATACAGCCAACTTAAACAAATGACAGAAGGAAATTTAACAGAGAACAAACTCTTGAAATAAAAATTTCTCCAACAAAATAGTTCTTTAACTCCGCACTAGGTCGCACTATTGTTGATCTTCAGTAGTGTCCTCTAGAAGAGAAAGTTCACACTTCTTACTTCAAGCGAAACAAAAACACCTCAAAAGTGACACAGTTCAAAAACTCAAAATTTTCCACGTGGTGACATCTTCTGAGAAAGTAGAGAATTAATAGAATAGATAAAGTTCAACCTTCCTCCAGAAGAGGAGTTTCAACTGGCGCAACTTTTAAATAAACAGAGTAGAGGTGTACCGCCCGGTACAATTATTATTATTATTATTATTATTATTATTATTATTATTATTATTATTATTATTATTATTAAATCCTACCACCTGCACAAAATGTTCAACCTATTTCAAATAGGAGGATTTTGAAAGAAAGTAGTCATCCTCGATGGCCAGTTATTGTGCGGTTGAGTGTATGTATAATCTAGTTGTTTGGTTGCTAATCCTTTTCAACATAGACCTATTTTCAATTCTCTTATTTGCTCCGTTCCATACGGGCAACTGGAAGATGCTAGAAAACAGGACGATGGAGAGAAAGGAAATTTGGCCGGAATTCTACTCGACAGAGGCGATGATAAATAAATCATGGACTAGCACGAACTAGGACCTTCGAAATTTTGTTAACTCACTTCCAGAGCATGGCTTTTACCATGAAATGTTAAAGTCGATATTCTACCATGAACCCAACTCGAACTGTGTCTGTGAACTTCGTGACCCAAAACTGTGTACAAAGCGTGAAAAATCTATTATAGGTTACTGTACACATTGAAGTGTAACTCATTCTTTGCACCTTATTAAATATTATTTTCCAGTGTCTTAGTGCCCCAGGAATAAGAACGAGTTAGTTCTCTTGTCGCTACAGTTGCCTCAACGTGGAAGGTGTCCGCTGAGGAGAAGCGTTGCGGCGAAAGAGGGTCGCCCACTGCTGTAAAGTTGTCACGTACTGCCATTTAGAATAATAAAGTAGACCTCTTGATCTCGGGCAACTATTGAAATGCGATGGAATAACTAAGAATAAGTAAATACAGAGTCAAATATTTCAGAAATCATAATACAGTATTTGAAATTCTTCAGCAGTTTCTTGTTAAAACTGGTTTTAATTTTCCAGAAGTAACAGACCTATAATCCGTCAGGACGTGCGCTCGGTATTGTAATATGTGAAGGTCAAAACGAAGCTTTAATTTCCTATTTACGGGTTTTTGGGCCGTATCTGAACTACAGACTCCAGGCTAAAGTCTAAACTACACCTTCTCTTTTTTAGGTGTCTTCCGCTGAGCGCCGCATCTTCAGTTGATAAGGTTCCAACGAGTTTGACAGGGTTAGGGAGCGGCATAATTTTCTGCTGCATAGATTTAGCATGCACGTAATAATTAGGGCTCGGAAGTTGAGGAAATATCCTTTTGTTTCTCGAGTGTCCGAAGAGGCGGCCCAACATAATATATGTATGTTCATTCTGGGTCATTGTAGGCTAGAACATGGTGGGTTTTATTAGTCCTTTTTTTTACCTTCCTCGGCGTTTTTTGACTTATTGATCCTTTTTATTAGCATTTTTAGATCTTAACGGATTTTCACCTTCTTTCGACTAATTTTTACTGCCCATTCTCAAATCGAAACATCATTAGTCCATCCACCAACTTTTAAAAAGCTTTTCTTCTAGTAAATACATTTGAGCCCTATCTGAAAAGAGAGGAAATTAAATGAAAATGTAATGAAATGAAAAATGGAACTAGTGCTTGAGAATAATTAGGGGTATCAAATTATGTGCAAGATAAGTGAAATATTGAAAGGAGAAATTTTTATGTGAGTGTTTTTGAAGAGGAAGATCTCACTTGCTTCAAGTATGAACCCTTAACATCCGTTGATGTGGAGAGAAGTTTCTCAATGTTTCGGAATGTGCTGTCCGAAAACCGACAATCTTTTACGTCTAAGAATCTTCATATGATTATTGCGATACGCTGCAAAGCCAACTGAGGTAAGGTTTCCGAATTCCAAATTCTGTAACCATAGTGTGCTTAAGATAAATATGATGACAGTTCTAATTTCAATTTTTTTCTCTGGGATGTCCATTGCGGGTTCGCTGAATTCATTCTAGGTGGAAAAAAACATTGTAAATTCTTCAAGTACGTTGTTTTAACAAACACGAAATTTCCTTTTTAAATGTATGTTTATCTAAATATATACTGTCTGAAGGAAGAAGTATTTCACTCATATAGTTTTGCACTGTTTGTTGCATACCACCAGAATTTTGCATTTTTAAACATTATATTCCTTCATCTATATATATAAAAGAACATGTCCTGACTGACTGACTGATTCATCATTGCCGAGCCAAAACTACTGGACATAAAGAAATGAAATTTTGGAGATACATTTATATTAGGGAGGAGTAGGGAGGATTTTTTTATATTCCGTCACTAAGAGGGTGAAAAAGGGGGGGGTGAATTTTTTAAATGAGGATATCTATATCTCAAAAATGTAAAACTTCACAGACGTAAAAATTGGTATTTGGAATCTCCTTTGAAAATAAAGAAACACGTATTTTTGTGTTTTGGATAATCCGATTAATATGGGGTGAACAGGAGTGACAAACGGGGTGAATAAAAAAAAGGCTGTATCTGCAAATTATCACAGACACGTGACATCAGTAGCGTAGCCAGGATTTCAGTTTGGTGGGGGGGGGGGGCATTCATGCAGAATTTTATTTTGATAGGTGTCCAAACTTCCAGAGTTTAGGTGGTGTAGAATACCTAAAAAGGAAATTAGTGTCCTTCGATCCAAGTAAAAGTGGTGGATTCGTGCGGATTCCGGAAGCTAATACTAATCTTCTTTTCTTCTTCTTCTCCTCCTCTTCCCCGCTTTTCCCACATAGGTGGGTTCGCGGGTGCGAACTGTACCGCACATGTGGATTTGGCCCTATTTTACGGCCGGATGCCCTTCCCGACGCCAACCCTATATGGAGGGATGTAATCACTGTTGTGTGTTTCTTTGGTAGTTGGTAGTGTAGTGTGTTGTCTGAATATGAAGCGGAAAGTGTTGTGACAAACGCCTAGTCTCCGAGCCAGAAGAATTAATCAGCGCGATTAAAATCTCCGACCCGACTGGGAATCGAACCCGGGACCCTCTGAACCCAAGGCCTCAACATTGATCATTCAGCCAATGAGTCGGACTCCGGAAACTAATATTAATACGTTATATATAAAATGCTTAATAAAAGTAGATTCGTCTAAACTCCTGGGGTGTCTGGACTCCTTGGTCGACAATCCCGCCCCCCCCCCCCCCGGCTACCTCTGTTACACCCATCCGAACGTAACTGCAGCATTTCATATATTCATAATACAAGTGAAATGAATGTAAGAATAAACGGTGTGAGTAAAGATGCAATATTCTGGTTTAGAATAAATACGGTAATGTTATTATATTAATGGTCATGTGATAATGAAGAAGTGACATTTTATACAAATAAATGCGGCAAAGAAATACACACACGTCGAATACAGGTTTTTCGCCCTTCTTGTCCATGGCTAGATGATGAAGCCAAGAGAATGATGGCCCACCGTGACTCGTCATATCGACATTATAAACAAACCCTAGATGATACAGATTTCGAATCTTACCGCATCTTAAAACACCGCACAAAGAAGTTAATCAGAAATAAAAGATGTATATATTTCCGGAAAATAGCTAACAACTTAAATTCAATCGCGCATGGGACCAACTTAGAGCTCTGAGAATAGGAAAACATCCACAGAGACTGACGACTTCTGACATTCCACTTGACGAACTGAACGATTACTTTAGTAGACTAAATATTCAACATACCCCAATTAACTGCACCGACTCACCGCCCTCCCCTCCAGGCAATTCACCATTCACATTTCACAGTGTCACAGAAAATCAGGTTGAGAAGGCTTTGCACTCCATTAAATCAAAGACTACAGGTGTAGATGATATTCCTAATACTTCTTATACATAACATTATGGGTGCTGTCCTGCCTATACTACTGACGCACATACTGAACTACCGTTTACTAAACGGAACTTTCCCTACTGTCTGGAAAACAGCCAATATTATACCGGTACCTAAAAGAGTTTAGACCACCGGGCGAGTTGGCCGTGCGGTTAGGAGCGCGCAGCTGTGAGCTCGCATCCGGGAGATAGTGGGTTCGAACCCCACTGTCGACAGATGGTTTTCTGTGGTTTTCCATTTTCACACCAGGCAAAATGCTGAGGTTCCACCTTAATTAAGACCACGACTGCTTCCTTCCAACTCCTAGGCCTTTCCTATCCCATCCTCGCCAAAACACCTATCTGTGTCGGTGCGACGTAAAGCCCATAGCAAAAAAACTATCTGTGTCGGTGCGACGTAAAGCAACTAGCAAAAAAAAAAAAAAAAAAACAGAGTTTATACCCACTATCACCCTCTGACTATCGTCCTATGACTATACAACCTGCGCTTTCTAAAGCCTTTGAACGTTTAGTATACGAGCACGGTCTGGAATACCTAAATCAAAATGCTCTTTTGGACCCTTTGCAATCTGGATTTAAGAAGGGTCACGGTAGCGCGGCAGCACTTTTGAAGGTTACTGAAGACAATAGAAACGCTATGGACAAACGACTGTTCACTATACTTATCCTTCTTGACTTCAGTAGCGCCTTTGACACTATAGTAATTCCGCCTATGATAAAGAAAATGAAACTGCTAAATTTCGACCTGGCTGCACTTACGGTTTTTAGTTCTTGTTTCAGGAACCGTCAACAGCGTGTAACAGTGAACGACAAGGCCTCTAAATGGAAAATGAAACTTAGTGTTACCCCACAGGGCAGTATTCCAAGACCTCTAATTTTCTATATTTATATCAATGACATACCATCTGTGACAGGAAATAACACACACCACCTCTGTGGTGACGATCTTCAAATCTGCAAGACAAGATATTAACAATGACCTCCGACGACTCAATATATATGCACAACGAAACTCTCTTATACTAAACTGCACAAAATCTCAGGCAATCATGATTGGATCTAGAAAATTACTGAGCTGCTCAAACAATGTTGCAATCCCGCCTATCCTACTGAATAGTAACATTATTCCCTACAGTAAAACGGTTAAAAATCTCGGCGTAATGATGAATGAAACAGTTGAATGGTCTGATTACACGAAAGAAATACGTAAAAAGATTTTGGAGTGCTTCACCTTCTAAAGGACAAAGGGATGTGTTCTTTTGAGCTACAGGCCAAACTTATATACACACTCATTCTCCCTATTCTTGATTATTGTGACGTTCTAGTTGACATTGAAGCCTTGGACTTACCATTCCATCGTTGGTCGGCCACAGCTGCTACAGTAGAGCAATATTGAACTCTTAAATCTTGGGTCGTTGCGGGAAGAAATTCGGTCACTATCTTAACCAAACGATGGGGTTCAGAAGAGAGCCTATCTACTTGAAATGAGGAGTAAATATGTGCTTACTAACTTCTATTAAATTCGAAACTGGCACAAAAAACATAATGATTTTATATAAATTCTTGGAGAAAAGAAAATTATAAGTTATTTATTATTGAATGTTTCAAACGCAGTCACATTGCACGGCGTTGATTTATTTCTTACAATACCGAAGAGTTGCTTCGGGGAAAGTAACAAATTAGTGGACAGCGAAACCGAAAAACTGAAAGAAGAAAAACCTGAAAAATCGGGCACCTAATTACTCCAAACAATAACTGAGAATTAATCCACACGATCCGTGGAAAATCTAACTTTCAACAAGTAGAACGCCTTATTTCCTCTCAATTAAGGTTATCCACCAGTCAAATACCCTTTCGGATACGGAACACCCGCCGTATGGACCCTTAATCGAACCAAACTGACTATCAGTTGCTTTGGATAGGTTGCGAAATATTATAGGAAAGCATGGTGTTCACTACGAGTTAACAGCAGCATTCACAATTGAAACAAAATTCCACCATGTATTTGTCATTTCATGACACCCATAAGTGATAAAATAATCCCGATGCTAAACGTACATCACCTAAACAGCTGTTCAGAAGGAACCAACAACAACACGACCCGCGAGGATCTTACGTTACGTCGTTCTGAAGGAACAAAACTGCGAAATGCAGGAAACACTTATTCATCACGCATTTAGAAGAATTGCCAAACACTGAAGTTAATTAAAAATTGGCAAATCACTTGATAAATATTACTATAAAACCGACTTTCAGGTTATGGATGGTTACGTTACGCTTAATAAACTTACAAGTCCACAGAGGAAAATATACACAAATTACAGAATAAAAGAATTTTTTCCTACTCAACAATGACTACCATCACAGATCCATCTACTTATTGTTTGTCCCAAACATACCACCTGCAATGCTATCAATTAATCGAACTCAACTACGTATAAAAATGAAAGAACGACAAAGATTGAAAATAAAATATATTACTGGCTGACGAATCGAATCCGTATTCGTAACTCAAGTCTCACACTAATACATTGAGTGTCAATATGCACACTATCAAAGCGAAACGGACGTCAGAACGACAAAACAATTAAGTCCGTAAAATAAAATAAAATACCGAAGTTATTTGAACTCAACACGCATGGAGAATTACAGTAAAATATTCAATCACCATTAGGCCAGTACCCAATGTTGGGGAAACCTCATTTGCCGATAACGGTCCCATATCTTAGGGAGCACCTTCCAGCTGTTAGGAGCTGCGCGCAAGATTGGCCTCATTATTACCGATCTAACCAGCTGCCTCTGTGGATCCGTGGTAGAGTGTCGGCCTCCGAATCCCAAGATAGGGGGTTCAAACCCGGCAGAGGCAGTCGGATTTTTGAAGGGCGGAAAAAAGTCCATTCGACACTCCATGTCGTACGATGTCGGCATGTAAAAGATCTCTGGTGATACATTTGGTATTTACCCGACAAAAAATTAATTAAATCTCAGCCATAGACGCCCAAGAGAGATCCGGTTTACTCTGTCTGCCATGTAGCGAACCTAGAGTAAAACGGAACGTCGAAATTGACGAGCAGACAACCAGATGGCGTCAAATCGAAATGTCTGCACACGGTAGATGAGGCCATACGATTATTATTATTATTATTATTATTATTATTATTACCGATCTAAACCTCTTCATATTTCGTATTTTACTGTAGATGCTACCATCACCCAGGTCACTTCGCAAAAACATCTAATCTGTGACTTGAGTATGTACAGCTGACATCCCAGACCTATCGTCGGGCTTACTTAAAGTCTGTACACCCTAACACTAATATCTATGTACACAATACCTTCCTAATTCTATCGTTGAGCGTGAACTAGGACGCCTCATCATCAGTATACTCCTAGGATAACATGTGACGTCCTAAATCTATTGTCGGGCGGAAACTGGGTCGTATATACTTCCCCTAGTATATCAGGCGAACCCGCAATTTTCAAAACAAACTCTGAAATATTAACTGTAAGTATGGTCGACACGAATAACACACAACGAAACAACTCTTGTCACAGAACGAATGCAAGTCGTAAATGCCACAAGTTTCTATCTTGTTACAAAAACAACGTGAACTTGAAAATAAATATCACGTGACGAACAATCCCCCAACTCAAACACGATCTCAGACTGCGCAATGAAGTTTAGGAAAGAATAATATCTTCCAACACACGTCTACATTTAGTGGATGTCGTCAAAAATAATAATCATCACCAGCGCAGAAATCCATACTAAAATTTTAGGATAAAGCCTTCAGATTGCCTAACGTCATCTTCCAAATATACATATCCATGACTCTCCAGTGAAACGAAATTCAATAAATTTACACAGTCAAACATATCGCTTTAAAAACGTTGAATATCTCATTTCACAAATGCTCCTATTTACTGATAAATTACCACCATGTAATTTATGAACTCTACTGAATGGAAGCTCGTCCTTACAACCAAACAACACCAACCGTGTACAAAAATGCTCTTTTATCCTTGAGGTCATATTATTCTAATATCCATTACTGACTTTACGTAACTAGTCACTTGAAATTTTTACCACCAAGAGTTACCCACCAGAATCGTTTTTCACTTGGGATCTTAATTAACGTTTACTGTGCTTCGCACAATAATAATCTCGGACCGACCTTCTCCAGGTCCCAGCTTTCGGATTGTTAGCGGAATATATTACAGCCTGCCGCATAAAATCTCACATTTAATATACAGCCTGTCTCAAAAGTCCTTCCTCGGCAAACATAGCCTTATTCCAAAACTCATTCTCCTCGCCTTTTCCCGGCGGTATTACGTAAAATCCAGGCTCCCTTTCACTTTCAATATTTCTACCACTCTCATCTCCACATATATAAATTCTTCGCTCTCAATCCATTTTTCTTATATTTCAAGACCCTTTTCAAATTTCAATCCTCTTGTGAAAAACAATAACCAACATAAAATACACCTCTTTATTTTTACTGTTACCACAACTTTCGGACCTCGAGAACACAAGAACACACCGTGATTTTCCCTATCATCGACATACACGATGTCACAAAATTTTACTTCCCATGAATAAAACATAACTTTATCGGATTTCACTGAAAATTTTCTAAATGCCTGCAATCTTTGTAAAACATACTTGTTAAATGCACTTTTAACATAGGAAAATTTTATCCCGCACCGAGCTCGATAGCTGCAGTCGCTTAATTGCGGCCAGTATCCAGTATTCGGGAGATAGTAGGTTCGAACCCCACTGTCGGCAGCCCTGAAAATGGTTTTCCGTGGTTTCCCATTTTCACACCAGGCAAATGCTGGGGCTGTACCTTAATTAAGGCCACGGCCGCTTCCTTCCCACTCCTAGCCCTTCCCTGTCCCATCGTCGCCGTAAGACCTATCTGTGTCGGTGCGACGTAAAGCAACTAGCAAAAAAAAAAAAAAAATTTTATCCCGCGGTAGACATTATTATTATTATTGTTATTATTATTATTATTATTAATTTCGACAAAAAGTTCTGAATTCAAACGATATTTGAAATTAAGACATTCGCCCCGACTACTCTATCATGATCACCTTCCTAATTTTTCTCACTTCGGACAATATCTCGGAGAACAATAACACCAGATTCCCAACGTCGCATTTTATAGTTTCTTAACGTGAATTTTACAAAACTAAAAATTCTCACACGCTGACCAAAAATATAATATCCTTTTCTGATCATTACAAAATATCAACCCGACACACGCAAAGAAAAATTTGGTTGGGACAAACAACATTCTAACTACAACATAAATATAAAATATTCACAGACCTGCGATCGTAGACATCGTTTTGGATTCTGGCTGCATCTAAACAGCCACCTCGTTTATTTAGCCCTCCATGGCAAAATTTATCACCATCTTCTTATAAATATATACAGCTTAGATTACACAATATTCTATAACACACTTTCGACACGATCACCTTGTGATGAGCTCGCCCTTCAAATGGCGACTGACACAATTTTCCCAGGAGTCTGCTCTGGTTAGGACAGGTGTTACAAACAGATAAGACACCAAGCGCAGTGGCTAACTTCAAATTCTTCTACAACAAAACACACGCTGAATACCGAGAGAAATTCAATTACTTCTAGACCTCAAAGTTCCATTATCGGCAGCTCAAGAAAAGTTTCTATCATCTTCCATTAAATAATATATTTTAATCATAGCCATGAACATGTACTGGGTTATATTGAAGACCAACTTTTCGCACTTTCTTCTGACGAACGTCGAGGGCTTCGCTGCTCCAGTACCCAGACGGACACTGAGAAATATACACCGGGGGGTTTCTTTTATACTATTATGGGATGACGCCACTAACACCATCAAGCTTGATTGTGCAATCTACTAATTTCGCGTCCAGTAGACCGATTTTTCTGAAATTAGTTCCATGACTTCGGACATATTTGCAATTTATTTGGGCGTTATTTTCATAATTTTCCCACACTCGTAACAGACGAAATAAATTATTTCTGCCCGGGCGTTTCGCGGGTTTTCTTCATCCAATGACCTTGGCACGTGGAGCTAGTCCACTGATCTGACGCTGATTTTTCCCTAGGCTTAACTGCATTTATATTTACCCTGGGGGTTCTGTCTTCACGTGGGGTTTAAGAATAATTTAGAGTATTTATTTCTGTATTTACTGTGTTGCCAAAATCTCTCGTTACGAAGAATTCCGTGAATTTGAAGAATTGTAAGTCCACCGAGGTGTCACGGTATTTCACGAGCTCGCCACGAGTGAGTTCGTTCCCACGCGACAGAGAGGCTCTTGAAACGCAACACGGCTGCTCCCAAAAATAAAAGTAGCTTGTTACTTGAAATAAATATTGAGAAAAATAAAAAAATTCTCATCGTAGAATTATGGGTTCAACATGACGAGAGAAGAAACACTTAAACTTCAATGAGCACTGAATTCCTGTCTGCGATTTATTTACAATATCGAGTACTAGGTTCATATCATCCCATACTATCCGATTGTCTCATGGCTGATGTCTGATAAACATCGGCAGCTACACACTTTAACGATGGTGTTTAGAATGGTACCTGAAAGTCAGCCACTGTACATTTCTTCTAAATTAATCTTTTTATCATCATTTCACAACTTAAATACACGTTCTAGATTCATTCCTTCTATTCCACTGCACCCCACAAATAAAATTAATAGATCATTTGTGGCGACTGTCGCCAGATTATGGAATTCCCTGTCACCTGCCGAGACTACCTACTGAGGACAGCTGACTTCATGGTTGAAGTATGAATGTGTGCGTGCCTGAGGATTAGTCATTTTTAAGAGTTTTTAATATTAATTAGTTTTAATATTAATTTAGTTAGTAATATATTTAAAATTATTTTCAATTCTATTTATTTTCAATTATATTAATTTATGTAGTTTTAACTATTTTAAGTATCTCAGTATTTTATTTAATATTCTGATTAGTATGTGGTAAAGTATACGAGAGGGCCTGGAGCTCTAACTTCGCCACTGTACAGTAGGCACTAATAAATAAATAAATAAATAAATAAATAAATAAATAAATAAATAAATAAATAAATAAATAAATAAATAAATAAATAAATAAATAAATAAATAAATAAATAAATATATAGAATGTAAAGCGTATGGGTATAGATATTTTGTTAGTTGGTAAAGAAAAATACACGTCACAACATATGCTAGGTAGGGTTTACCTTATCCTATTAGTTTCCCTCGCGGTTAGGGCCGCGCAGCTGTGAGCTTGCATACGGTAGATAGTGGATTCTAACCCCACTGTTGGCAACTCTGAAAATGGCTCCCCGTGGTTCCCCATTTTCACACCAAGCAAATGCTGGGGCTGTACCTTAATTAAGGCCACGGCCGCTTCTCTCCAACTCCTAGGCCTTTCCTATCCCACCGTCGCCATAAGACCTATCTGTGTGGGTGCGACGTAAAGCAAATTGTTAATTAGTTTCCCTCAGAAGGCTGGGATACAGAATATAGTAGTATAAAGTTACAGTTTTGTGACGCTAATATTCGTATGTATAATTTTTATTAACGCGCCAGAAACCAACGACACTGAGCTGTTGCCATTTCAACACCGTTTTAAGGGCCACCGACCCGAGAAAGGATTTGAGCCTGCGAACTCGGACTCAAAAGGACAGCGACTCAAATAACTGAGCCACATGAAAAGGAGGCGTTTGTGATTATTGTTATAAATAGTATTTTTACAAAGGTTTTATGAGGAGCATTTATTACGGCGTACGTTTTCCAACTGTCCTAAATGCACGAGACCGGACAGAAGATTTAGCTGGAAGCTAAAGAGCCTTGCAGGGGTGTCGCTTCCTTCTCTGTTCACTTCTCCAAACCAAACTCCATGGCGCAACAGCCCCGAAGGGCCATCGCCTACCAAGCGACCACTGTTTAGCCCGGAGGCCTGAAGATTACGAGGTGTCGTGTGGTCAGCACGACGAATCCTCTCCTCCGTTATTCCTGGCTTTCTAGACCAGACCCCGCTATCTTACCGTCAGATAGCTCCTCAATTATAAACACGTGGGCTGAGTGTACCTCGAACCAGCCCTCAGATCCAGGTAAAAATCCATGGCCTGGCTGGGAATCGAACGCGGGGCCGCCGGTAAGAGGCAGGCACGCTACCCCTACACTGCGGGGCCGACTGGATACTTTTAGGTCTCCTTATTTTAGAATTTGACTTAAGGCATCCTGCATTCCATTCCCGGCACTGACAGAGTTAAGAAAGGCATGGAATGGGGGAGACACAACCTTGTTTGTGGGTGCAGTAGAGTTGGCCTTGAGTCTCCCGTAATCGAAATATCTACGACCTGGAAGGTAGTCATTTTCATGGGGTGTAGTACCAAAGTGGTTCCTTTTTTTAAGAAGACAAATTAAATGAAAATTCTACTTCCTCACAAACGAAGAACGATATTATCAATTTTGCGAACAGTTTCAATAATGCAGCCGGTTTATGTTAAGAGTACAGAAGCTATGATTGTAGATGGTAACAATCAAAACCATCAATATCTACTGAAGATCAGTCACCGCACTCAGTATAACCGGCTTTTTTTCATATCCACCGGGTGAGTTGGCTGTGCGGTTAGGGGAGCACAGCTGTGTACTTGCATCCGGGAGGTAGTGGGTTCAAATCCCACTGTCGGCAGCCCTAAAGATGCTTTTCCTTGGTTTAAAATTTTCACACCAGGCAAATGTTGGGTCTGTACCTTAATTAGGGCCATGGCCTCTTCCTTCCTACTCCTAGCCCTTTCCTTTCCCATCGTCCCCATAAGACCTACGGTGCGACGTAAAGCAAATTGAAAATAAAAAATCTTTTCACAACCCATTCCAAGGAAAAGTTGTATCCACGCTACTGGCCTCGACTTACTGAAATTATTTTGTGGGTGCGCCACTGCATCCACTCACCATTTAAGGTACAAGGTAAGTCGGAAGAATGGTTGGATATTCAAAATACACCACCATAAACGACGCGGTTATGGCTCAAAAGTATAAAGAAAGGTAAGGTACGGGATCTTGTGTTTTAAGTAGAATCCGTATCAATAGAACGTGACTTCCCATTTTAAAAATGTTTCATGCATCGACTGCGATTCAAGCCTGGGCCGTCATGATGAGAATATAGCACCATTGGAACTGAGTTATCACGCCCGCCAATTACAAAATATTTACCCGCACTTTTGATGGTGCAATTTGAGGTTCCAATCAGTCGCCGGACATTTAGGCGTACATATCGAATTTAGGCACGCATCCACGATTGTCTTGCTACTGTTAGAATTAAAAAAAAAAAAAAAAATTCATAACTTCCCTAGGATGTACATAGTTCTGGGTTCTCAGTGACGAACGCTGCAACTTAAACACAGCACATCTCTCAACCACGGTACAACCCGAGGATCCCTAGGACATTGTTGTTTCCTAGAACTGATGTGCTTATGTTGTAAGCTTGCAACTGTTTCTGGACGTGGCCCCAGTTATCTCGGTGATCACTTTTCGGCCCCCAACTGAGTAATCCCTTGGCAATGGCCCTTTTCCTGTCCGGCTCCATGGCTAAATGATTAGCGTGCTGGCCTTTGGCCACAGGGGTCCCGGATTCGATTCGCGGCAGGGTCGGGAATTTTAACCTTAATTGGTTAATTTCGATGGCACGTGGGCTGGGTGTATGTGTCGTCTTAACCATCATTTCGTCCTCATTACGACGCGCAGGTTGCTTACGTGCGTCAAATCAAGACCTGCATCTGGCGAGCCGAACTTGTCCTCGGACCCTCCGGCACTAAAAGCCATTCGCCATTTCATTTTTTTCCCTTTTCCTCAAGTCTTGACATTTGTCAACACACGGTTACATTCCCAATACTGAGGCCTCTACAGGGAAATATTCAGCGCATCACAATCCTAAGTGTTTTCCTTTCATTCCATCAGTACAAATATGGAGAATTATGATTAGCCCTATTGAGCCTGGCTAGTAGATTCTTTGTCGCTACGTTAATTTAACATTTCGGTGTAAGTTTTTAAGTTGTTCGTACCGTACGTAAAACAACGGTTGATCCTCCCTCTAGTTTCATGAAATATTTTTGGGGGGTGGCCTCACTGCCCCCCCCCCTTGGCTACGCCAGTGCGTGACATATTACAGATTTGAAAACTGGTATTTGGAATTTCCTGTAAAAATAAAGAAACGTATTTTTTCCGGAAAATTCACTTAAGGGGAACTAACATGTTTAGACGTGAAAATTGGTATTTCAATCTCCATTAAAAATAAGGAAACGCGTATTCTTTTGTTTTCGGAAGAAAAAACCTTAAGGGTGGTGGTGAAAGGATTGAAAAATTAGTTGAATTATTTGTATGATAATGTATGCATATATACCAAAAAATCTAAAGATGTTACAAACTTGACAACTGGAATTTGGAATCTCCTTTTAAAATAAAGAAACATGCCTTTGGAGGCGGGGGGATCAAATTGGTAAGGTTGTAACCGTCCAGGCTTCTCCAGCCATACTTTTATTCGATATCACTCGATATCAAGATTATCCGCCATCGGCCATTATTTATATGACATATTTATTTTAACTTCAATCATTTGTAAATAAGGCTTTTGGAATCATATTGTATATATTATAACATCATTTATTATTTAAATTATTGTATTACGTAGGATAGGAATTCATTATGTACTGTAAATATGGTCAATGTTGAGACAGAGTTGTTGTCATTTCATCTCATACTTGTGCACACGGAAAAGTTATTCTTGAAGCGGGGAAGTTGGATGAGTCACTGGGTTAAACTCATGAGCAAAAGGCACTACACAGCCACCCACGTGCAAGGCTAGCAAGTTTGGATTCTACATCATCGCCACGCCTACTGGACTTGTTAAGAATGAAGAGAGGAAGATGATAATACGATCTGCGAATCAAATGCTTCGTTATATTGTGATTTGGTTTTGAGCTATTACCAAGAGTGGGGAGAGCCCGGTGATATATTATCTAGCGCGGAGCAACCATCGAGACATCACACACGACTACCAGAACAACTACTACTTTATTGATTTTTGAGACTGTGAGTGCTCGCTTCGAGACAGTTATTTTCGTACAGTGTGTTGTCGCTTCGACACAGTACTTAGCTGCTGTGATGCTGTCGGATCTGCGTGAGACGCAACAAGCTTACGGCTTGTGAAATATTCAGTAATTATTCTGGACGAAGAACTACGTTTAGTTCAAGTCCATGGCATTTGGTACAAGTCTGTATATTATCAGTAGATTGGCTAAGTTGGATTGAGATTTCTGCTAACATGGATACATTCATATCTCTGAATTTTCTCGTCCTACGATCAACGCTGTTCAGTTTTCACAAGTATAGGGCCAATGTCTAATTTAGAGACTAGGCAACTAGGGAGTGCTAGTCCAGATAGCCCAAATCACATCACATCACAGAAGGGAGGAAGTATGTCCATGGAGCCAATTCTACAGCGAGAAGAGGGGGACGAGTAACCACGGAATATAGATCACCTCAACGGAAGCTACAGTTGGTGAGCTTCAGTTAGATAAAGCAAGCAACATTTAATTGCAGTAACGTAAGTTCTTAAATCCCTCCACGCTTAAAGGAATTTTTCCGATTCATCTCATTTTTTTGTATAATAAATTCATTTGTATTTTATATTGCGTTAATTTTCTTACTTAAGCGATACTTAATGGTTAATTATTTAAAATCCTACCCCTGTGATTTAAGTATAAGTCTCCATGCTAGTAAATATAAATTTTGCTTTACAGTAAAACTGTAACGCTGGCGCCCAAACATTACGTAGAGAAATGGGAAACCATGGAAAAGTAATTGATTCTATTTGCGTGGCAATTTGCGGGCAAGCCACATATAGTCGTATTTATATTCATGTATCCCCAGGTAATAACTTTCGTCTCCTCTAATGAGACGCATAGGAGCCGAACAGTTACAAGGGGGATGAGAACGGAGACGAATTCCTTTTACGAGGATACATACAGTGGTGGTCAAAATAATAGAGCCACCTGGCAAAGGTTTAGAATAAAGTGCAAATTTATTACTAGACATGTTTGTACTATGATGGAAACATAATTTTACGTTGTACAGGAACCATTACAACAGAGTCACATTGTACCACAGTCAGTTATATGGATAACACTACTGAAACTAATCAATAATATTCAAAATAATACCAGACCACAGGGTCAAAAAAATAGAGCCAATTGACACAAATATTTTGTACTTGATCTAAGTCTTATGAAATTTACAGGAACAGTCGTTTTTGCATAGGAGTGCATTAGTACTTCGTGGTGTAACCCTTATTTTTGAGGATTTCCCTGCACCTCTTACCCATAGAGTCGACTAAACGCCTGCATTCGTCGCTGCTGATCGCATACAAGGCCCTCTGGATTTCTTCCCAAAGTTTATCTAAAGACGTAGCTTTTGAGCGGTCAATTCTATTGTCTACGATCTCCCATAAGTTCTCGATGGATGATGCGTCAGGGAATTGAGGTGGCCACTCTAATACTTCGATATGGTGATATTGAAAAAACTGCCTTATGATCCTTGCAGTATGCTTTGGATCGTTATCGTGCTGAAATTTCCATTTCAGCGGCATTTCCTCTTCAGCATCAGGCAGCATCACATTTGCTAAGATGTCGTTGTACATTTCTGTGTTCATTATGCCGTTGATACGGTGTATTGGACCAAGGCCATACCATGAAAAACATCCCCATACCGTAACGCTTCCGCCACCGTATTTCACAGTTTTTAAAGTGTACTTGGGATTAAATTCCTGGTTTGGTGGGCGGCGCACATAGACTTTTCCGTCTGAGGCAAACCTATTATACTTGGATTCATCGGACCAAAGGATGTTCCTCCATCAAATATTGGGTTTGTGTTCATTTCTCCGGGCGAAGGCCAACCTTTTCCGAACATTAGCTTTTGAAACATGTGGCTCCTGTCTCGCAATGCGCCCATTCAATTTTGCGGATCTCAGTCGTCTTTGAATCGTTGAAGTTGATGGTTGAACATCATTTTTGTCGCTAAACAAAATGGCTTTCAGTCGTGGTGGTGACAAAAATGGGTTTCTTTACTTCCCTAGTGATGAGTCTGTCTACGCGAGGAGTAGTTACACGAGGTCGCCCCCTGTTCCCCACCTGCGGCTTTGTTTGTTTTGCCAGTCTAATGGCGTTCTGGACTCGTTTTCGCGAAACGTGTAAATCTTTGGCTATTTAATTCATGGATATCCCACTTTTGAACATCCGGAACATTACTATACGACCATCATCACTTGTATGCTCTGCTCTGCCCATCTAGAAGAATGTAAACAAAACCAAACGTCAGTTTACATATAAAATAATATTGAGTGGAGGTTTGTTGACAAATAATATCGCTAGCCCCCAAAACAACTGCAAAAAATCAATTTGAACGGGACTTCTGTATAACGGCTCTATTATTTTGACCCATAAGATTCTTACCTTTATGCTTCTTTTCGAACGTCTACCTCAAACGCTTCCTTTCGCACGACTACAGACAGCAGCGACGTCTTCCCTGATATTGTCTAAAAGGGACTGACAACACGGCACTCGTGGAGATTTTGCGAACTAATAGATATCCTAGTTCTTCATCTCGTCAATAGAGGTGGCTCTATTATTTTGACCGCCACTGTATATCTCAAAAACTGAAGATGTTACAATCGTGATAACTGGTATTTGGAAGCTCCTTTAAAGAAACGGGTACTGTTTGGTTTTTAGAAAATTCATTTGAGTGGGGAGTGTAAAATGAAGTTAAAAAATTGAATTCTTTTTCTGGAGAAACTTATATCTCAAAACTGAAGGTTACAGACGTGGAAATTGGTATTTGGAATCTCCTTTAAAAATAAAGAAATGGGCATTTCTTGGGTGGGGGAAACGTACTTAACGGGCGGAGGTGGAGTGAAAAAGGAGTTGAATTCTTTTCATGAGGATACTTATATCTCAAAAACTGAAGATGTTACAGACATTAAAATTTGTATTTGGAATTTTCCTTCAAAGTAAAGAAAAACGTAATATTTGTGTTTGGAAAATCCACTTAAGGAGGGTGAATTAATTGAACACTTAGTTGAATTCTTTGTATGAGGACACTTATATCTCCAAAACTAAAAATGTTACAGACGTGAAAATTGGTATTTGGAATCTCCTTTAAAAATAAAAAAACACATACTTTTGGATAGGGGGAATCAACTTAACGTGTAGGAAGGGGGGAGGGGGTGAAAAAGGAGTTGAATTACTTTTATGAGGATACTTATATCTCAAAAACTGAAGCTGTTACAGTCGTGAAAGTTGGTATTTTGAATTTTCTTTCAAAATAAAGAAACACGCATTTCGTTGTTTTCGGAAAGTCCACTTAAGGCGGAAGAGGGGTGGAAAGAAGTGAAGAAGAAGTTTAATTATTCTTATGAGTATACATTTATCTAAAAAACTGAAGGTGTTACAGACGTACAGGCATGAAAACTGGTATTTGGAATCTCCCTTAAAAATAATGAAACACGTATTTCTTTTTTCGGAAAATCCAGTTAAGGGGCTGAAAAGAATTGGAAAAGTACGTGAATTTTTAAAACGAGTACCGGTATATCTACATTATATGTCAAAAACTTAACATGTTAGAGAAAAGAAACTTGGTATTTGGAAAGTCCTTTAAAAATACAGGAACATGTACCTTTTTGTTTTCGGAGAAGGCACGTAAAGGGGGTGAAAAGAAGTGAAAAATAGTTGAATTATTTTTATATGAGGATACTTGTATCGTAAAAACTGAAGATGTTACACACGTGAAAAGTGGTATATGGAATCTTTAAAAGTAAAGGAACATGTATTTTTGTTTTCAGAAAATACACTTAGACGGGGGTGGGGTGGGGAAGGATTGATCAAGGGGTTGAATTCTTTTAATGGGGATAATTATGTATATCTCAAAATTGAAGAAGTTACAGATGTGGGAATAGGTATTTGGAATCTCCTTTAAAAAGAAAGGAATATGTATTTATTCTTTCGACTTGAGAGAAGCCTGTTTCTCACATGTACAGTTCTATGTCGCATGGTCGTCTTAGCTCCAAAAGATAGTACCACAGACATGGTTTACAAATAATTTCTGGGGTAAATGAAATTCAATTTTTGGGTGAGTTTTTGTACTTTAGGAATTTTCAAATAATGTCTTAGTACTATGCCGAGGAACGATTACTCAGATCAAATTACGAAATCCACGCGAGCGAATTCGCGGGTAACTGCTAGTTAAATATGTAATTAAATGTAAAGTTACGAATATATTTGAATCGCATTTTACGTCCTTTTGGCCAGTTTTAGGTCCTTTTTGGATATTTTAGGTCATTTTAAACGTCCTTTCTTTTAAAGAAAATTATAGGTCTTCAACTTCCGAGCCCTAGTAATACTGTTTCTCCGTACAGTAGTAATAAGAACTTGATATAAGTATAAGCACTTTAGACGATAGTAAACATGGGAAACTAGTTGATTAAAACAGATTTGATTAAAATAATTTGTTTTATCAACTCTGTCTGAACCTTATTCCTGCTTAGGTGCTTTATAATCGTATGTCAGATCGGGCAAGTTCGCCGTGCGATTAGCGACCCGCAGCTGTGAGCTTGTATCCGGGAGATAGTGGGTTCGAGCCCCACTGTCGACAGCCCTGAAGATGGTTTTCTGTGGTTTACTATTTTCACACCAGGGAAATGCTGGGGCTGTACCTTAATTAAGGCCACGGCCGCTTCCTTCCCATTCCTAGGCCTTTCCTATCCCCTCGTCGCCATAAGGTCTGTCTGTGTCGGTGCGACGTAAAGCCAATTCCAAAAAAATCGTATATCGAAACGTTGTTTTTTATTAGCGCTAACTGCGGTGTTTTATAATCTCCACCTGGTGACAAACACTCTCGTACGCCATCACTTGGTGTAATACAAGGTAATTTACAATACAAAATCTTCCTCGGCTTTTTTTTCGGTTAACGTGGTAGCCGTTAGTGCGAACCCATAGAATTTTTCCACAGAATAGCCTACCCTAGCAGTAACTGGGATTCGATCCGCGGACGCTCGCCAGGAATAGCAGTGACGGTATGAAAACTACCGAGTTATGATTTAACTTAGTGTTACTATTCATGTCACAATCAATGGCTATGGATGTTTTATTTATTTATTTATTTATTTATTTATTTATTTATTTATTTATTTATTTATTTATTTATTTATTTATTTATTTATTTATTTATTTATTTATTTATTTATTTATTTATGCCTTTTTTACAGTGACGAAGTTAGGGCTTGAGACCCTCTCTTCCACTCAACTACATACTAATCAAAATCTTAAATAAAATACTGATATACTTAAAATAGTTAAAACTAAAAAAATTAGTAGAATTGAGAATAAATTTAAATAAATGACTAAGTTAATGCCGAAACTAATTAATATTATAAAACTCTGACTAATCCTCAGGCACGCGCACATTAATACTTCAACCATTCAGTCAGCAGGTAGTCTCAGCAGGTGTCATTAAATATTTGTAAGTAGCTAGTTTCTCTGACCTGAGCTGGCAGGGAATTCCATAATCTGGCGCCGGTCACTACAAACGATCTATTAATTTTATTTGTGCGGTGCACTGGAATAAAAAGAGAGGATCTGGAACGTGTATTTATGTTGTGAAATTATGATAAAAAGGTGAATTTAGAAGAAATATAGAGTGGCTGACTCTCAGAGTAATACTCGTAGAGTTATTTGTGCTGAAGCAGTAGGGCTACTTTTGGCTCAGTGAGGAATGCAATGATTCCTCATCTTGCCTATAGAACAATATGCCTCATTGTAGCGCTGCTCTGTGTTTTTGATGGTTTACTTATAATCATCATAATCTACAGTGGTACTTCTTGAGGATCCAAAAAGCGCTCGGGCTGATGACTTAACAACAACAGGAAGGGGACTAATAAGTGTCAATTTTGAAACAAAATATGAATGTAAAAAGGTTCATTGTTAGTGCCAGTCAGGATTGCGAGCCAACTTTAATTCAAAGGTACCCCGAATGTCGGGGTGGGCCTGTCACGAATGATCGCACATGTTTTGCCAAACAAAATTTTATGACAGGACTCAAGAGACCCACTGGTCCTTAGGTTCACTCAGCCTGCACCATAAATGAGTATCCAGTTTATTCCTGGGAGCAAAGGTAGCCAGACATAGAACTAATCTATCTATCTATGTCGTGGCTACGAATAGCATTCATAGCTTTTTGTTTTTGCTTTGTATTTAATGTTGAGGATCCAACCAGGATTCGGGCTGAAGATACATACAAGTCATCATATATATTTACTCATCAGCTGATAAGGAACACACAGTAGGTGGTTACAGTAACAAAGACGATTTCATTTGTGTGCTACAAGGCAAACAAGAAATAAGCGAAATGTTTACTTTCGATGCTAAAAATGTTGTTCTGACTACAGCATCCATACTTGTCAACATAACAAATCAGAACTATAGTCAGTGCTACCTACTGGCATATTTTATAACTGGACGAGTTTGAGCTCGTTAGATAGCAGCACAAATCGGAACAAAGAACATATTCTAAGGTACACTACGCTCAAGTGTCAGCAGTCTCCCCTGCCTTAAATCATGTCCTCAGGATAGATTGTTCCAGATAGAAAAGGGAGATTAATCATAAAATGCTCTCATATTCCAGTCAGAATGTTGACTGTGTAATAGAGACCGAATTTTATAAATTTCACGAAGAAATGACTCCCTTTCCAGATTATTTCTTTAATTTCTTCCTTACGAGTCTCAGTTGTTACCTATGTGACATAAATCGGTTAAATTAATTTGTTTTTTGTGAATATGTTTTCACTTGTTTCCGGCATGACATAAGACATTGATATCCGGGGTTACTTAATTGCTGCATAACAACCTGTCTTGAATACTGAATAGCATTGTAAATGCAGCATGCGGCATTTCATCACTAATTATGGATCATGAAGCGTAGCCAGCTGACCCGGAGATTACAAAATATTTCCCACGATGTAATTACTCTTACTCTGGAACGGGAGATATTGAAGTAAGCAATGTGAACAATGGTTTTTTGTGGTTGCACTAAAACTTCACAAATTCCACGAGAGTGTATTCACTAATTCACAAGTTCCGTCTTGAACATCTGTCCAGTTCCTGACAACGTGATATCTAACATTTAATTACCAACCTTCCAACCCGATGGGTTCCTTGAGTCACTCTCCAGAACACGGAAGTTGCACACTTCGGAGATCCAAATTAGATCCCGACGGTGGAAATTGCTGACCTGAATTTGATTTTTCACATTCACTCCTAGACAATAATTCATTTCGAGTTCTCAAATAAATACTACCTAATCCCTGATCCAAATGATGATAGTTACATTACTAGGCTACAGACACCAGTATGGCACAGGGCAAATACTTTAATATTACTTATCTAGACTCACAGAGCGCGCTGATGCTAAGCGGAATATTGAACACTTTCGCGCATCGCCATGTTGCGGGCGCTTCAACTTCGAATGCATGACTAGCACGTGATATTTCCCGACCCTTGCATGTTTTCGATTTGAATCATGCCTGTAAGTGGATCTGGTTTGGTATTATATTTGACGGAGTGATAATATATTGTCAAATATTTTCAAGGAGTGTGGGAGCTGATACATTACGTTAGTTAAATTGATATTAGGCCTAAAGTTAGGCATTACCTGTGGAATGGAAAGATATTCACGAGGGTGAATTCGTGTGCAGCCTTCATTTATACAGACTGCTATCAGAAGGGATCTAGTATTTCTTTTCACATGTGAGTAGGAATTGAATTGTTAAAAAGTAACTTTCATTTACCATAATCGAGAACTAAACAGGTTATAGGGTGGTTGATTCAGAGAACGCATGGGCATGAAATTTAGAATATTTAGGCTTCTTTTTCTTGTTTGCCTTTTTCCAATCCATCGGGGATAATTGTTTAGAACTTAGAAAGCTGTTCTGAAAAAGACTACAAATTTTAATACAAACTGTGTAGCGGTATTACAAATTTGATACACCTGGGCCTAGAATCCGTAAGATATGATTGATACAACTTGATAAAACCTTCTAATATTAGGGTAAGGTATTGCTTCAAATTATCAATTATCTGAAAAATGCTTTATTAGTATCGTATGTCTTAATTTCTCCAATTTTTCCCACTTGCTTTGTAATAAAAGAATACATACGCTATTCCTGAAAAATCTGACAATATAAAGTCTAAACAAAGCTCACTACAATCTTGTCAATCCTAGTCTGCATTACAAAACGCTAATCAAATTAACTTTTCACTATGATATTAATATTTTTTTGTTTGCAAGTGCTTTACTTTCAATTTCATTTTATTTTCTTTCTGGTGTAAATCATTGTGCTCATATTAGAAAAAAATTAGGCGCACTTTCAATTTTTATGTGCTCAGAGAATGTTAATTCAGAATGAGTTTGTAAAAGCAGTAATTTTTAAGAAGATAATATTATGAGGAGGGTTTTACATCTTAAATTGTAATATTCTTACTTAAGCTTAACTGGGCGAGTTGACCGTGCGGTTAGAACCGCGCAGCTGTTAGCTTGCATCCGGGATATAGTGGGTTCGAACCCCACTGTCAGCAGCCCTGAAGATGGTTTTCCGTGGTTTCCCTTTTTTTCTAGTTGTTTTACGTTGCACCGACACAGATAGGTCTTACGGGGACGATGGGACAGGAAAGGGCTAGGAGTGGGAAGGAAGCGGCCGTGGCCTTAATTAAGGTATAGCTTGGTGTGAAAATGGGAAACCACACCAGGCAAATGCTGGGGCTGTACTTTTAATTAAGGTCACGGGCTCTTCCTTCCCATTCCTAGGCCTTTCCTAACCCTAGACATTAATTTAATTTTAAGAAATTCACAATAGAAGACTAGCATCAGTGTAACGAATGTCAGGCAGCATTTACCTAAATCCAAATCACACAAACATGATAATTTAACTTATACTCATCCAATTACGTTATTTCATATCCAAACCAAACCCCATGGCACAATAGGCCGAAAGGCGATGGCCTACCAAGCGACCGCTGCTCAGCTTGAAGGCCTGCAGATTACGAGGTGTCATGTGGTCAGCACGGCGAATCCTCTCGGCCGCATGTCACCGTCAGATAGCTCAGCAATTGTAATCACGTATGCTGAGTGGACCTCGAACCAGCACACAGATCCAGGTACAAATCTCTGACCTGGCCGGGGATTGAACCCGGAGCCTCCGGGTAAGAAGTACACACGCTACCCCTGCACCGCAGAGCCGGCATTTCATATTCAAAAATGAAAAAAAAAGTATCTGATTGTGTTAGAAAGATTTCTGCAGTCGTGTACTTTTTAAACAGTCTGTTCAGATAATTGAGTAAAATTTGCTGTAATGACTTATCTGAGAGGAATCATAAGCTATGTACCTTCCATAGAAAGATTGTATTTCACAGGTTTTCTTTTTGTTGATATTGAAGATTATTGTTATCGGTACAGGAGAGTGTAAATATTTAATTTATGTGTTCTCCAGTCTGCTGAGAGACAGGCAATTTTTATCTCACGATGTGTAATTATACTTAAGTTGTAGACCGCTTTTTGAACATGTCTTCATATTTTCAATAAAGCTAAATAATTGTTGATCCTAGGTTTCTCAAGAGACAGATTACCACGTGATTCTCGTCCTTCTGGCCTCTTGCCATACGTACAATGTTCAAACACAACAGTTACAAACATGACCCTTATATTAAAGTGAGCGACATGATCATTTTCGAGGTACCGGTAGTGTACTTTTTGTAGTAGTGTATTTTTCAGGCTACTTATTTAGTCTGCTAAAGGTTTCTTTTTTTTTAGGTGCGCCACCTATAGGCTATCCAAAGCATTTGTGTAGATTTTTCAGTTTTTGTACAGAAGTATATTTTAATATTACCACAGTCTTGATATTATGTATATTTATTGCCTGTGTACACGGTAGTCGGTGTAGGCTGTCATTAATTTTGTAAGGCGAATGTTTTCATGTGTACGAAATGTAAGTTAAAGCATGAGTTCCGTACGACCTCCGCGTCAAGCTGAGGAGCGCCCGCAACATGGCGGTACGCGCATGGACATGTCTTCCCCAGTCACACGCTTCTGCGCAGCCAGCGGTGTGGGGCCTTGGCACAGGGTACTTGTCATTTTCCAGTTCCCCGTACACTCTCACGTTATGTCTATGTAATATTTTCGATGTATTCAGAATGTTCATGGTCGATTGAATAGGTTCGCACTATCAAGGACCAAATTCAATAACACGTTTCTTTGTTGTGTGAAACTAATGAAAATCCACAGCCTGTTTCCAGTCAATGACCGGGTGAGGAATGGAATGAATGAAGCCCTCATCTAGCGGCGAAGATAGGAATTGTGCCGGCTGCCGAAGCCTGTCGCACTCCTCTGGGGCAATGATAAATGACTGACAGATGAAATGAAATGTTAATGGAGAGTGTTGCTGGAATGAAATATGACAGGGAAAACCGGAGTACGCGGTGAAAACCCTGTCCCGCCTCCACTTTGTTCAGCACAAATTTCACATGGAGTGACCGGTTCTGTAAAAGTTGCGCCGAGTAAGAGTTGCGCCGTGGAGATTCCCCGCCGGGAGTAGAAGTTGTTTGACAGCTGTCTTAAATTAGCAACTGCTACCTGCGCTGCACCGCAGGGACTTATTTCCACGTTCAACGAATGGTGTGAATATCTGTACAACTGAGATTTTGAAATCTCTCTATAAAAAATAACATGTCCTGACTGACTGACTGACTGACTGACTGACTGACTGACTGACTGACTGACTGACTGATTCGTCATCGCTGAGTCAAAACTTCTGGACATAAAGGAATGAAATTTTCGGGATACATTTATATTAGGTTGTAGGTGCTCACTAAGGGGAGGATTTTTGTATATACCGTCGCTGATACCAAAGAATCTTTTATAAACACGCATTTCTTGTTTTCAGAAAATCCCATTAAGGGGGTGAAAAAGGGGGAAAACGGGTTGATCACCTTCTATGAGGAGACTTGTATCTTAAAAAGTTAAGATGTTACAGACGTGAAAATTGGTATTTGGAATCTCCTTTGAAAATATAGAAACATGTATTTTTGTGTTTTTGGATAATCCGACGAATAGGTGGTGATCAGGAGTGACAAACGGTGTGAATTTAAAAAAAGAGTATTTCTGCAAATTATCTCAGATACGTAACATATTACAGATTTGAAAACTGGCATTTGGAATTTCCTGTAAAAGTAAAGAAACATCATTTTTTTTCGGAAAATCCATTTAAGAGGAAGTGAAAAAAGGGAGTGATTTTTTTAAAAATTAGCATATCTACAGTATATCTGAATAATGCAAGATGTTGCAGACCTGAACATTGGTATTTGGATTCTCCTTTAAAAATAAGGAAACACGTATTCTTTGGTTTTCGGGAAAAACCTTGACGGGGAGGGGGGTGGAAGATTTGAGAAACTAGTTGAATTATTTGTATGAGAATATATATATATATATATATTAAAGGATGTAAAGATGTTACAAACGTGAAAACTGGTATTTGGAATCTCCTTTAAAAATAAAGAAACACGCATTTTGCGGGGGAGGATCAACGTGAAGGGGGGGGGGGGTGAAAACGGAGATGAATTCCTTTTAACAAGGATACATATAACTCAAAAACGGAAGAAGTTACAGTCGTGATAATTTATATTTGGAAGCTATTTTAAATAAACGGGTACTGTTTGTTTTTGAAAAATTTATTTGAGTGGGGAGTGTGAAAGGAAGCGAAAAAAATTGAATTCTTTTCCTGCAGAAACTTATATCTCAAAACTGAAGGTTACAAGAGGTGGAAATTGGTATTTGGAGCCACCTTTAAAAATAAAGAAACACGCATTTTTTGGGTGGGGAAACCAACTTAACGGGCGGGGGTGGAGTGAAAAAGGAGTTTAATTCCTTTCATGAGGATTCTAATATCTCAAAAACTAAAGGTGTTACAGACGTGAAAATTAGTGTTTGGAATCTCTTGTAAAAATAAAGAAACACGCATTTTTTGGGGGGGAGGGGTGGAATCAACTCTCAAAACTGAAGATGTAAACAAACACGTGTTCTTGTGTCTTCGGAAAATCCACTTAAGGGGGTGAATGAATTGAAAAATCAGTTGAATTATTTGTGTGAGGATACTTATATCTCAAAACTAAAGATGCTAAATACGTGGAAATTGGTATTTGGAATCGCCTTTAAAAATAAACACACACTTATTGGGAGGGGGAATAAACTTAACGGGAAGGAAAGGGGGGGGGGGGTTGAAAAAGGAGTTGCATTACTTTTATGGGGATTCTTATATCTCAAAACTGAAGATGTTACAGACGTGAAAAATAGTATTTAGAATTTCCTTTAGAAATAAAGAAAAACGCATGTGTTTTTTTCGGAAAATCGACATAAGGGATGTGGATTTGAAAATCTTATCTTATCTTACTTACTATATATAAAAAAATGTATGTATGTATGTATGTATGTATGTATGTATGTATGTGTGTGTGTGTGTGTGTGTGTGTGTAAATGACACATCTCCTCCTAAACCACTGGAGCAATTTCAATGAAA
Organism: Anabrus simplex; assembly: GCF_040414725.1. Taxonomy (NCBI): domain Eukaryota; kingdom Metazoa; phylum Arthropoda; class Insecta; order Orthoptera; family Tettigoniidae; genus Anabrus; species Anabrus simplex. Next base: position 954,147,781 of record NC_090266.1, on the reverse strand, counting down.
TTTTGAACACTTATTATTTGCTATCTGGAAGCGAGCACTGTGGGGGTAATCCACATCTAGCCCCCTGAGGGGAGGGGGGTTAGGTGGTCAGGTAAAAAATAATCGAAAATAGTGTCGAATCCATAGTTTTTGGGGTCGCTGAAGTGAATAGTGACACTCCCGATTTTTTAAAAGTCAAATTTCTGCTCCCATTTGGGTGGGGGGCGAGGGGGGCTGATATAAAAAATTAAACGAAAATAGTGTCGAATACATAGTTTTCGGGGTCGTCGAGGTGAATTGTACACTCCGGAATTTTAGCATCAGAAGACATACCACGTGGGGGTAAGACAGCCCAGGAAATCTTAGGGGCGGGGGGTAAGGGGGGTCAGATATACAAATGAACGAAAATAGTGTCGAATCCATACTTTTCGGGGTCGCTGAGATCAATAGTGACACTCCGGATTTTTTAAAATCCAAGTTCAGCCCCTTTGGAGTGGGGGCGAGAGGGGGAGTGATATATAAAATCTATCTGTACTTCTGTACTATATATAAAATGGATGTTTGTATGTGTTTAAATGACACATCTCCTCCTACACCACTGGAGCAATTTCAATCAAATTTTGAACACTTATTGTTTTCTATCTGGAGACGAGCACTGTGGGGGGTAAGCTACCTATAGCCCCCTTAGGGGTGGGGGATTAGGGGGTCAATTAAAAAGTAATCGAAAATAGTGTCGAATCCATAGTTTCTGGGGTCGCTGAGGTGAATAGTGACACTCCCGATTTTTAAAAGTCAAATTTCTGCTCCCATTTAGATAGGGGGCGAGGGGGGACTGATATATAAAATTAAACGAAAGTAGTGTTGAATACATAGTTTTCGGGGTCGTCGAGGTGAATTGTACACTCCGGATTTTTAGTATCAGGAGACAAACCACGTGGGGGTAAGACAGCCCACGAAACCTTAGGGGTGGGGTGGCAAAGGGGGTCATATATACAAATTAACAAAAATAGTGTCGAATCCATACTTTTCGGGGTCGCTGCGATGAATAGTGACACTCCGGATTTTTAAAGTCCAAGTTCAGCCCCCTTTGGGGTGGGGGCGAGGGGGAATGATATATAAAATTAAACGAAAATAGTGTCGAATACATAGTTTTCGGGGTCGCCGAGGTGAATTGTACACTTCGGATTTTTAGTATCAGGAGATATATCACGTGGGGATAAGGCAGCACAAGAACCCTTAGGGGCGGGGGTGTGAGGGGGTCAGATATACAAATTAACGAAAATAGTGTCGAATCCATACTTTTCGGGGTCGCTGAGATGAACAGTGACACTCTTGACTTTTTTTAAAGTCCAAGTTCAGTCCCCTTTCGAGTGGGCGCGAGGGGGGAGTAATATATAAAATTAAACGAAAGTAGTGTCGAATACATAGTTTTCGGGGTCGCCCAGGTGGATTGTACACTCCGGATTTTTAGTATCAGGAGACAAACCACGTGGGGGTAAGAAAGCCCAGGAAACCTTAGGGGCGGGGTGGTGCGAGGGGGTGATATATTAAAATCATCGAAAGTAGTGTCAAAACCTTACTTTTCGGGCTCTCTGAAACTAATACTGACACTCCGGAATTTTTAAGTGTCCAAGTTCAGCCCCCTTCGGGGTGGGGGCGACGGGGGAGTAATATATAATAATAATAGAAAATAGTGTCGAATCCACAGTTTTCGGGGTCGCTGAGATGAATGGTGACACTCCGAATTTTTAGTATCAGGAGATAAACCACGTGGGGGTAAGAAATCGCAGGAAACCTTAGGGGAAGGGGGGGCAAGGGGGCTGAGATACAAAAATCATCAAAAGTAGTGTTGAATCCATACTTTTCGTGGTCGCTGAGGAGAATAGTCACACTCCGGAATTTTTAAAGTCCAATTTCAGCCCCCATCGTGGTGGGGAAATGGGAGAATGGTATATAAAAATAATCGAAAATAGTGTCGAATCCATAGTTGTCGGGGTCACTGAGATGAATAGTGAGACTCCGGTTATTTTATAAGTCCAAGTTCATCCCCCTTTGGGATCAGGGACGAGGGGGGAGTGATGTATAAAATTAATCGAAAATAGTGTCGAATACATAGTTTTCGGGGTCGCCCAGGTGAATTGTACACTTCGAAATTTTAGTATCAGGAGACAAACAACGTGGAGGTAGGACACCCCAGGAACCCTTGGGGGCGAGGGGCTGAGCTATAAAAATCATCGAAAGTAGTGTCGAATCCATGCTTTTCGGTGTCGCTGAGATGAATAATGGCACTCCGGAATTTTTTAAAATTCAGCCCCCTTCGTGGTGGGTGGCAATGTGAGAGTGTTATATAAAAATAAACGAAAATAATGTTGAATCCATAGTTATCGGGGTCGCTGAGATGAATGGTGAGACCCCGGATATATTATAAGTCCAATTTCATCCCCCTTTCTGGTGGGGGGTGAGGGGATTCACATTTAAAAATAATCGAAAATAGTGTCGAAGCCATAGATTTCGGGGTCGCTGAGATGGATAGTAACACTCCCGATTTTTTAAAACTCAAAGTTTAACCCCTAATAATAAATAATAATAATAATAATGATAATAATAATAATCGAATATACTGCCTAATCCATAGTTTTTCGGGTCGCTGAGATGAATAGTAACATTCCGGATTTTTAAAGTCCATCATCAGCCCCCTTTGGCATAGGGGGTTTTTAAATTTCGTGTGGCTATTTCTAGCCGAGTGCAGCCCTTGCAAGGCAGACCCTCCGATGAGGGTGGGCGGCATCTGCCGTGTGTAGGTAACTGCGTGTTATTGTGGTGGAGGATAGTGTTATGTGTGGTGGGTGAGTTGCAGGGATGTTGGGGACAGCACAAACACCCAGCCCCCGGGCCATTGGAATTAACCAATGAAGGTTAAAATCCCCGACCCGGCCGGGAATCGAACCCGGGACCCTCTGAACCGAAGGCCAGTATGCTGACCATTCAGCCAACGAGTCGGACAGGCATAGGGGGTGAGAAAGGGTGAAAAAATAAATTGTCAAAAATGACCGAGATAATGGACGTGTGTATGTTCCCGTATGACTTTCAAGTATGACTTACTACCTGAAAAACGTACTGTGGGAGTAAGACGCCCCTAGAACCACTACGGAAGCGGATGAAATATAATCCATATTAATAAATAGAAGTCAGTTTGGCGCGATCTATATTTATACTGTACTATATATATAAGGCATAAAAATGAAAACAGACGTGGATTAATTAGACCATTCTAGGCATGCTAGAAACTTGAAACTTGGTACGAGACAACCTGATGACTTCAGGATCCCTAGAAAAATCTAAAATTCTCAAAATTCTCTGAGAGGGACACGCTGGGAGTTTCAAATCTGCATAGGAACACAATCGGTGATATTTATCCAGAACGATAACCTATAGGTTTCATGGGCTTAAACGTTTACTGAAAGTCCTAATTTTTAACCCCCTCTCCCACATCAAGATGGCAGCACAATCTCTTAGACGAGTTAGAAAATTGAAATTTCGCAAAATTATAGATTTTAGCCTGTAACCGATGGAAAATTTACGAGATGTTTAAACATTTTATTTTTTACTCCCGGAAAATATCGAAATATGGAGGCAATTTTAATGACGGTGCAGATCTTCCTTTCGAGGTATTTGGTGGCTAAACGGTAAGTCGTATCACAAAACGGATGGCACAATCTCAGTTCAATTTGGTCCTATGACTTTTTGTCGTATCTCTATCCCTTATACGTTAAATTTGGCTCTATTTCTGGATTTCCCAAAATTTTCCACTTTGTACACGTATAATTGATGCTTTGATTCACTTATAGGAAAGATGGGATCATCAAATTCTACACGAATATTCGCCCACCCAGCCAAATTCTATGTTTGAAGCTGTCCAATAAGTATCTGAAGAGTAATTCACTGTGTGAAAACCTTACACAAATTTCACCATGTTCAACGTTTCTAAAATAATCTTGCCTTTAAATAGATGAGATACGAGGAAATATCATAGGGCCAGCCATTTAGATCGCTAAATGAGGCCAGAGGCGTCTTTTCATACTATCCATTTTTCAATATGAATGCACCGTTTAGCAGCAGTTATTCTGTAAATGAAGGTGAACATGCATGTGAACATGTATGTCGATCTACATTTATTAATTTTAGTCGATTTGTAGTGATATTGAAGGGGATGTGCCTTATATTGTAATTAATACTTTACAAATCAATAGTGACTGTCAGCAGGAGGGCGTCTGCTGTTATAATCAGTACTCCCCACATCGACTTTAACTAGCAATATGAATGGGGTCCTTCTCCAACGCCTGTGTACCATTGTAATGTATAATTCCCATCTTGATTTCACTAGCAGAAGACAAGGGAGTGTGCATTTAAAAAAACTCTTTTACCTGATTCTCTTTATCATTAGGTATAGGTGCCCCCGATTATAAACAAATCTGCCCATCAATATGTGACTGACGTTACGCATAGTGAATTGCGGCAGACAAGTGGACCTGTCGTTATCATCACAACTCTGCAACTCGCACTTTACATTGGAAACAACGTCTGCGGACCTCCCTATGCTTTTTCTGGGATAACGCCAAGAGACATGCAATTAAAAAATTCTTATTCACTTCATGTACATAAATTTACTTCGATAGCCTTATACATCGTAGAATACCGTAGCGAAGCACGGGTACATTTGCTAGTAAGTACATATGGAGTTGAAATATTTTTATGAGGATGCTTTATTTTAAAGACTGAAGCTGTTACAGACGTGAAAGTTGGTATCTTCAATGTCCTTTCAAAATAAGCACGATTATTTTGTTTTTGGGAAGTCCACTTAAGGCGGAGAGGGGTGGAAAGAAGTGAAGGAGAAGAAGTTGAATTATTTTTATGAGTATACATTTATCTGGAAAACTGAAGATGTTACAGACGCACAGACATGAAAACTGGTCTTTGGAATCACCTTAAAGATAATGAAACACGTACTTTTTGGTTTTCGGATAATCCAGCTAAGGGGATGAAAAGAACTGGAAAAGCGGGTAAATTTTTAAAATGAGTACCGGTATATTTACATTATATGTCAAAAAATGAACATGTTAGAGACAAGAAACTTGGTATTTCTACAGTCCTTAAAAAATACAGGAACATGCACTTTTTGTTTTATGAGAAGCCACTTAACGGGGGGTGAAAAGAAGTGAAAAATAGTTGAATTATTTTTTATGAGGATACTTACATCTTAAAAACTGAAGATGTTACAGACGTGAAAAATTGGTATTTGGAACCTCCTTTAAAAATAAAGAAACACAAATTTAATTTTCAGAAAATACATTTAGATGGGGGTGGGAGTAGGGGAAGGACTGATCGAGGGGTTGAATTATTTCTATGGGGATACTTTTGTATATCACAAAAACAGACGTGGGAATAGGTATCTGGAATCTCCTTTAAACATAAAGAAACATGCATTTATTTTTTCGACTTAAGACTGTTTGTCGCATTTACAGTTGTATGTCGCATGGTCGTATTAGCCCCAAAAGGTAATACCACAAACATGGTTTACAAAGAATTTCTGGGGTAAATGAAACTCAATTTTTGGATGAGTTTTTATACTTTAGGAATTTTCAGATAATGTCTTAGTACAATCCGAGGAACGATTGCTTTGATCAAATTACGAAATCCACGCGAGCGAAGCCGCGGGTAATTGCTAGTCTTATATATATAGATGAATGTTTCTTTGTGTATCCTTTATAAGCTCAAAAACTACTGGACCGATTTCGCTGAAAATTTCACAATTTGTTCTTATTACTCCTGAGAGGGTTTAGGAAGTGTTTTGAACGAAATCCGATCGGTAGTTCGGCACAGGGGGTGAGAAGGGGTTAAAAATAAAATAGGGAAAGGCAAGCAAACCGCAAGACAGATCTTATCTGCGGGTTGCTTAACCAACTGTACGTGAAGATTATGATGTGTTTCTTAAAGCTATTCTTCTTCTATATATAATGGCATAAGGGGCGAAAAATGAAAATGTCGGAAATGACAGAGATTGAGGGTGAATGTGTGTATGTTCCAGCATAGCTCCCAACCAAACTTGATACACATATAACTTACTATCTGGAAACATTATTGTAGCGACAAGAAACCCCTAGCACCCCTAAGGGAAGGGAGTGAATGTCAAAATCTGAAAATAATCGATATTAGTGACAAATCCATAGTCTTTGGGGTAGCTGAGATGGACTTTGACACACTCGATGCCATTTAAGTCAATGTTCATTCCCTATCAGTATGGGGGTCAGAAGGGGTGAAAAAGAATGTCCAGAATTACCGAGATTATGGATGTTCGTGTATGTTCCAACAAAGCTCTCAACCACACATGATCCACATATGCATTACTGTTTGGGAAATAAAATGTTGGGGTAAGACACCCTTACGAACGGGGATGGAAAGGGGGTGATATATTAAAATAACAGAACGCGACCAATATTAAGTGTGAAAACGATGTATGTTATTTTCTTTTTCTTTTATATAAACTGTTTAAAAAATCTAACGCGGTCGAATTAATAAATGCGGGTGAAGCCGCGGGAACCTGCTAGTATGTTTACTAAAAATGGTTTATTTAAATTAAAAGCGGCTATCCGAGTGTCATATTTTTAAAGAAATTAATAGTTCGTCCCTTTTTTTTTACATATTAGGCTTCTATGCGAATTTAATTTATTTACATGTTACATTTATAAAGTTATGAATTAAAAACACTCCATAAAATCCATTTGTTTATCACTTTTACAATATTCTGAATTTTGCAAAGCTAAGCCAATGTGTCTTTCACAGAGTAGGTCTACTTTCTTTATTTTGGTAATGTTGGTAAAATAGGGGGCCAATTCACGTAGGTATTTTGGCTCATTTACATTTATATTATTACTTAATTCTTCAAGCCTGTCGGTCACGAAATCATTTTTTAAAACGAGTATATACTGTAAGTTTTTTGCCGTAAGTACCTAACTAATGTTTCCTTTTGACATAGTTTTATAAAGGATATGGGGGCCGATGACCTTCGATGTTAGGCCCCTTAAAACAACAAGCATCATCATCATAAAGGATATGTTCATACCTTTTTTGAAATATTAGTATAAATATATTAACTAGTACGTACTTTTTAAATGAGAAAGAATTACACTTTAATTCCTATAAAGAAAACTCGGTAAGAAAGGGTTATTATTTCATGCACACCTCAGAAATGTTTTGCATCACCTCGGATCAAAGAGCTCCTGACTTTTTGTTTAAAAATGAGAGAAACACATGCAGGGGTACCATATCAGCGTTGTTCATTGCCCAACAAAGCAACAATTGAGAGCTTCTACAACAATTTAGCTTTGCTTTTTCAATTTCAGTTACTAAATACGCACACACCAGTACATTTAATACCGAGTAACACGTCCACTTGCATTGATGTATGCCTTAATTCGTCTTGGTATATTGTCCACTAGTTCATCAACGTAACGTTGGTTGAAGGTGTCCCACTCCTCAGTGGTGATACGGCAAAGATCTCGCATTCTTTGGTAGGTCGTGACTCCCAAACATATCCTTGTTTAAATTATCCCAGGCATGTTCAATAGGGTTCATGTCCGGGAACATGGAGGCCACTCTAGTTGAGAGATATCGTGATCACAGATGGGATTTTTTCCAGTTGTGATACATTTGTTAAATAAGCGTATCCAGTACTCTTCCATTATGTGAAAAGAATCCTTGAGGTGTTCCGCACATATGCCGTCTGGTCCTGGAGCCCTTTTTTTTTTCTTTCATTATTACTTTTATCTCTTTTTTGGTGATTGGGGAGGGTGTGTCTAATCTTCCGTATGCAGAAAATTCGTATGCAGTCTCCTTATGCTGCTGGTTGAGGTTGAGTATGTTTTCAAAATGATGTTCGCACGTTTCTATTGGAACCCCTCTCGCGGGCGCTCTCCTTCTCTCGTAGTGGATTGTGCGTGACAAGAGTGTTGTATTACAGAGTTCTATAGATTTTCCAATTAATTCTGGTTGATTTGTGACGTTGCTTCTGTTATTTTGTCTACATTCTTTGTGAGATCATCTATGTCTATCTTCCTGGATGTGGTGTAGGGTTCTGGATTGGTTTTTGGGAGTGACTGGTTGATATTGATTGTTGTGACTATTGGAAGTGTTTCCTAATAAGTGTCATCGCTGATATCCAGAGTCCTTCTTGGTTTATGACGTCCATACCTTCTCCTCTGAAGAAAACTAGGTCAATTGTACTACTGCCGCTTGGTGCTATATATGTCTTTTGGTCTGGTTTGTTGATAAGTGTATAACCTTCCTCAAATAATATCTCCAGCAATAGATCCGTTTTTTGTTTGGCTCTGTGAGCTTGCATCCGGGAGATAGTAGGTTCCAGTTCCACTATCGGCAGCACTGAAGATGGTTTTCCGTGGTTTCCCATTTTCACACCAGCAAATGCTGGGGCTGTACCTTAATTAAGGCCACGGCCGCTTCCTTCCAACTCCTAGGCCTTTCCTATCCCATCGTCGCCATAAGACCTATCTGTGTCGGTGCGACGTAAAGCCCCTAGCAAAAAAAAAAGTTTGGCTTGTCGATCCTTGCGTTTAAATCACCGGCTAGGGTAACTCTTGGGTCATTTTTTTGTTTCTGCGATTGCCTTTATCACTTTCTGCACTGCAGTTTCTATGTCTGTTTTGGATTAATGCATATGCCCTCGGTAGTTATCTCTGCAGTTTTTATTATGACGATGTTATCTTCTTTTATTGTTTCCTGTATTGCACCGAGACGTGGTTTGCAGAAGACGGAGACGACTCCTGCTGGTCGTCCTTCAGTCGGTTGGGCAAACGAATGGAATCCGTAGATACCTTGAATGTTATAGTGTTTTGTGAGGAAAGTTTCCGAGGTGATGATAATATCGTATTGTTATAGTCTCTGTAGGTATGTTTAACAAGGCATTTTGTAACCCTTCTATATTCCATAGTATGACGTAAAGACATTTAGATGAGTTCCACATTTTCGACTTCTCAGTATCTCCGAAAGCGAAACCTTCTAACCACAATTCCCTTTGGCCAAAAGCCTTCTCTTCTCGTTACTTCAAGATGATTAAAGGGTAAGCCTACCTTGAAAGTTTTTCTTTCAACCGCCGATTCTACCTCTTCACAATGTACATTTCCTACGATTCCATTTTTCTTTCGATAGTTCCGGATATTTTCAATAGTCATGGTTTTCTTCAGTCGGCCTACATATAACCAAGCCATTTTGTCTGCAGCCTGGAGTTCACTTTCGATTTCTTCCCTTTTGTTTCCAATAATATCCTTATTGTAGTCTTTTTTACGATTTGCTTTACGTCGCACCGACACAGATAGGTCTTATTGCGACGATGGGAAAGGGCTAGGAGTGGGAAGGAAGCAGCCGTGGCCTTAATTAAGGTACAGCCCCGGCATTTGCCTGGTGTGAAAATGGCAAACCAAGAAAACTATCTACAGGGCTGCCGACAGTGGGGTTCGAACCCACTATCTCCCGAATACTGGATACTGGCCGCACTTAAGCGACTGCAGCTATCGAGTTCGGTCTTGTTGTAGTCTAATGAAATTTTTCGTGGAGAATCGGTTTTCCATTCACTGTTTTTCGGTACCAGTACTTGGTTCTTCTCTGTAGATGTGACAACATCTCGTTCATCCTGTCTAACGAACACTTCCATGAAATTTGCCCTGCTTCCACCGTCCTCTGCGCTGGACTTTTCTCTCTCTTTTCGTGCTTCAGATGATTTAGGTGGTTGTTTCGTCTCTTGGGATAACGTGTGACTTATTCTTTCTTCAATCATCGTGCCTAATCGATTTGTTAGAAAGTCCATTATATTTTCTACTTTTTCTTCTAAGTTATTTAGTTTGCCATTTTCTGGTCCTGTCTTCTTGGTTTCGTCTTCTTTGTGTCTTTTTTTTTTTTTTTTTTTTTTTTTTTTTTTTTTTTTCATTTTTCGCATAGCCAGGATAGCTTCCTATTCTTCCTTTTGAGTATCTCGAATTCTCCTTGTCTTAATCCTGTACAATCTGTATGGTGCTTACTCTTGCGAAAACCATCACAGGTAAGTATTGTTCCTCCTCTTCTCTGGTGATTTTCTCGCAGGTTCCGCACCTATTTCGTTCTTCTGACTTTGGTTCAGACATCTCGTAATTTCGTACACTACACTAATTGCACTGGAGGAGAATTATCTTGTTTTTCCTAATGAAGGAATGCTTCCTTATCTTCGCATGTGTTAACACTGCTATGTCGTGATGGGTGTTATTTATTCCTTAGCTCTTTCTTGAAATACTAGTATGTACAGTCTGTGTGAATATTGGCACTGATCACTCACTAAGTATCATTCAAACGTACAGAATTTTTTTTATTAATATAACAAAGTTCACTGTACTTTCTTAGGTATTTACTTATGTATTGTTTAACAGCATTACCGCACTCGTCGGCGGCGGGCTACGACGTTCGGTTTCGGCTCTCGAGCCAGCCAGCTCCCTGGTTGATCCTGCCAGTAGTCATATGCTTGTCTCAAAGATTAAGCCATGCATGTCTCAGTGCAAGCCAAATTACGGTGAAACCGCAAATGGCTCATTAAATAAGTTATGGTTCCTTAGATCGTACCACTTTACTTGGATAACTGTGGCGATTCTAGAGCTAATACATGCAAACAGAGTCGCGACCAGAAGTGGAAGGGACGCTTTTGTTAGATCAAAATCAATCGGTCGGCTCGTCCGGTCCGTTTGCCTTGGTGACTCTGAATAACTTTGGGCTGATCGCACGGTCCTCGTACCGGCGACGCATCTTTCAAATGGCTGTCTTATCAACTGTCGATGGTAGGTTCTGCGCCTACCATGGTTGTAACGGGTACCGGGGAATCAGGGTTCGATTCCGGAGAGGGAGCCTGAGAAACGGCTACCACATCCAAGGAAGGCAGCAGGTGCGCAAATTACCAACTCCCGGCACGGGGAGGTAGTGACGAAAATACGGGACTCATCCGAGGCCCCGTAATCGGCGTGAGTACACTTTAAATCCTTTAACGAGTATCCATTGGAGGGCAAGTCTGGTGCCAGCAGCCGCGGTAATTCCAGCTCCAATAGCGTATATTAAAGTTGTTGCGGTTAAACAGCTCGTAGCCGGGCTGAGTGGCTCAGACGGTTAAGGCGCTGGCCTTCTGACCCTAACTTGGCAGGTTCGATCCTGGCTCAGTCCGGTGGTATTTGAATGTGCTCAAATACGTCAGTCTCGTGTCGGTAGATTTACTGGCACGTAAAAGAACTCCTGCGGGACTAAATTCCGGCACCAGTGGGACGTAAAACAAATAACATTATTATTATTATTATTATTATTATTATTATTATTAAAAAGCTCGTAGTTGGATTTATGTCCCACGCTGTCGGTTCATCGCTCGTTGGTGTCTAACTGGCATGGTCCATGGGACGTCCTGCCGGTGGTGGCGAGTCGAAAGCGCGCGGCCGCCGTGGTTATCCGCGTGCAGTTCCTGCGCGCCGTAAGCGGACCCCGATGAAATCCTACCGCGGTGCTCTTCATCGAGTGTCGAGGTGGGCCGGCACGTTTACTTTGAACAAATTAGAGTGCTTAAAGCAGGTTGGCTGCGCCTGAATACTGTGTGCGTGGAATAATGGAATAGGACTTCGGTTCTATTTTGTTGGTTTTAGGAACCTGAGGTAATGATTAGTAGGGACAGGCGGGGGCATTCGTATTGCGACGTTAGAGGTGAAATTCTTGGATCGCAGCAAGACTGACCGAAGCGAAAGCATTTGCCAAGTATGTTTTCATTAATCAAGAACGAAAGTTAGAGGTTCGAATGCGATCAGATACCGCTCTAGTTCTAACCATAAACGATGTAGTGTCATCAAATGCTATATAGGCATATTATAACGCGTTTGTAAAATTCAATACACTGATCACATTTGACACAATTAGTAAGTCACACTTTTACTTTCGCCATCGGAATTATGTTCTCAAACAACAATAAAATATATTTAGCATTTGTTGCACACGAATGTCCTTCTTCGAGAGTCTGTTGCCATGTGTTTTAAGCTGTGACTTCTGGGTTTTCAAACTCTTGTTACCTTCCGTGCAAACGTATTGTTTCTGCCTTGTGTGTATTCTACAGATCATCGCTTGCCGTCGGTGGGATCTATGTTTAGTTGAGCGATTTGCAGCTCAGTTTGGCGAACCGTAGTAGGCCTATATGGCATTGCACTAATGAACTGTCCACTGGTCAGCAGCACTCTGCCCCAGACCATTGGAATTAGGCTTAGTTTCCCTGTCACCTCCCTGAGTTGAAAGTTTGGGACGATGTTAAAAGAATGTGTAAGCAAGTCCACACCGATCGCTCTGTTCATGGCTATGTTGTCAAGTTTGCGAAGGCGTACAAATCACGAAAGGAAACGAAAATTGGTGCCAGTTTTTAAAAGAGGAACCATTTCAATACGTCAGGTGAAATATTTTCTCCATAGAATTAGTGGCCTTCAATGGAGGGTCACGTGACCTTGTACCCTTGTTAGGAACTCCATCATGAAGTAGTTACATAACACTGATTGCAATGACGTAACGTATGTACGGTATCTCTACCATGGGATAGACCGAATGGAAGCAGAGTTCCTCAGCGGAGGATATATTCATGTCTGGCGGCAATGTATGCGTTACATTGTCTGTGCCCAACGCGCTCCTGTTTCAGTTGGTAGACATTTTATAATGGGTGTCTTTCTGCAGTGTCCCACGCGCATTCAACGAGAATTAGTTTGGGGAAAGAATGAAGACCATTCCAACTGCTCGTCAAAAACTGGAGTGCGATGAAACCTGATACCATCGGCCATAAACACAAACTTCGAGCCAGGAGCACCCATCATCAGATACGCATGAGAAAGGTATGTCATGACTGCGCCCACTGGTTACAGTTCTCCTTCCAGTGTCTGAAACTCTGTTGTTTCTTTTTCACTTAGTACACTCCCTTCCAGTTGAGAAAGTCTTAGTTGTTATGTCGAACATCCTCGGCGATGTTTGCGGTACACGAGGACGTCTTGGTAGTTATGTCGAACGTCCTCGGCGATGTTTGCGGTACACTATAGTGTTTTAACCCCTCTACAGATTGAATTTATTTTCGAAAATAATAGATTAATTGCTCTCTTATTTTCAGTCTTTTTTCCTGGAGCTCTGTAAACAACGTCTCTGATGGTCAGATGAAACTCTTACAGATTGTCCCCGCCATTTTGTTGTCTGGCTGTAGTAAACAGTGATGAGTCCTGTACATTTGTTGTCCAACGATTTTTACTCTCTGGTGTCCGTCCTTCTTAACCTACAATATTATAGGGATCCTCAGTCGCTGTCGTTTCTCGTGGACGGCCTCCACTGGTCCGCCGGGCGGCAACCGTTCCTGTCCTTCCGAAGGCTGTCCACGCTCATGGCACGAAAGTGTGGGCGACACAGAGCTCTTGCACCACACTCGTCACGTAACAACCTTTCTTCAGCATCCCAATTAAATTCGTGTAAACATTTTACACACCACTACACGTAGAGATGTCGCACAGTGACGATAATGACTACTGAACTTGACCCAGTTAAAAGGAAAGTTGAAGAGAAGACTATTTTTTTTACCGGTAGTCCTTGGAAAAGCCGGTGGTTAACCTCATACTAGTTTATCCTTTCTTGGAAAGTGAAAGGTCAACTCAGACCAAGCATAGCCCGTAAGCCGTCTGGCCATTTCTGTATATCGCCGCTCAAGAAACAATACCACGTATCGGACAATGCTCTTCCTATCCATTATTTTCCTCAAGACTGGTCACGCCTCCCAGCTACATATGGATATGCAGTCCATCACAACAATGGTCCTTGTGTTTATTGTCCTACGCTTGTGTGTAAAGGAAAATGAACCTTAAATATGCTATAGGAGGGCGTAAATATTTCATGCAAACATACATCCCTACAGTACGGTATGGTGTCCGACTCGTTGGCTGAATGATCAGCGTACTGGCCTTCGGTTTAGAGGGTCCCGCGTTCGATTCCCGGCCGGATCGGGAATTTTAACCTTAATTCGTTAATTCCAGTGGCCCGGGGGCTGGGTGTTTGTGCTGTCCTCAACATCCCTGCAACTCACACACACCACACATAACACTATCCTCCACCACAATAACACGCAGTTACCTACAAATGGCAGATGCCGCCCACCCTCATCGGAGGGTCTGCCTTACAAGGGCTGCACTCGGCTACAAATAGCCACACGAAATTTTTAAAAAAGTACGGTACGGTAAGGTTCATTTTCCTTTACACGTAGACGGAAGCACAGAAAAATGAACACAACGAAAATTATTCTGATGGACTACATATCCATTTGAGGCTGGGAGGCGTGACCAAACTTAAGGAAAATCATGGAAAGGAAGAGCATTGTCAGATACGCGGTATTGTTTCCTAAGGGACGATATACTGTTGAAGTGGGATTGAGCACTACACAAATTCACTGCCCGACTGAACGAGGTTTTTACCAAGTGAGAAAACTTTTCAGTCCGGCGCTAGTTTGAATATTCCGCGTGCTATTAACCCTGCGCAAGCGTGGTCATGGCCGGTCTCAGAGACCGGGCATTTTTTCCTTTGTTAATTAAACTATGAATATTAATAATGGATCAGATGCTATACGGAATGGGCTGCATTACCTCTAATTCGCAGTTGGAAAACAGACTTAAAACTACAATCTGGTAAATAAAATGGCATAAGCTAACATCAACCGGAACAGTTTCTAGCAGCCATTACAATTGTTCGTGTTCTCTTTTATGACAAATGCCTAAAACATTGTAAAATGCCGACTAGAATATGTAGTAAGTCTTAGATGTAAAAGTGAAAAGCATCACTGAATATAAGGCACAATAATATATAGTCTATTGTCAGGTCACTACACTGTTGGCAACATGCACGATGTGACTGGTCTAAGGTACAGTGTCACAGCGTCTTGTCACAATGGTCACTTTCCCGCGACTGCACGTGGAGTGTCACATCTGAAGAAGATACAACAATATATGTACGTGCTAATAAATCTACCGCAGCGAGGCTGGCTTATTTGAGCACCTTCAAATATCATCGGACTGCGTCGGAACCGAACCAGCCAACTTGGCTATCGTCTGAATCATTCAGCCCGGCTGGGTGTTCATGTTTATCTTACTATTTATCACACGTAACATATCACACCACCATCCGCCAAAGAAACACGCAATAGGGAATACAATCCATCACGTAAAAATATCTTGGTATTGAAAAATGCCAAAATAGCGAGAGTTTCACGCTATTAGGTTTACTGTCGTCCTTTAGAACCCCTTTCCAGGGCAAAATTCGGGTATTCTGGGCCTCTTACAATCTAGAGCAATTAGGAGGAGGACGATGTCTGTGCCACTTTTTCCGCACCTTGGTGGGTTCGCGAGTGCGATCTGTTCGCACAAGTAGATTTGGTCCAGTTTTACTGTTCGGATGCCCTTCCTCACACCAACCCTTGGTGGTGGAATGTATTCCCTATTGCGTGTTTCTTTGGTGGTTGGTGGTGTGATTGTTATCTGTGACAAGTAAATAAACACACAGCCCTGTCTGAGTGATTCAGACGATAGCCAAGTCGGCTGGTTAGGTTCCGACGCAGTCCGGTGGTATTTGAAGGTGCTCAAATAAGTCAGCCTAGTGTCGGTAGGTTTACTGGCACGTAACAGAATTCCTGCGGGACAAAATACCGACACGTCGGCAACTTTGAAAAACGTAAGAGTAGTTAGTGGGACGTAAAACCAATACCATTATTATTACCATACAAACATGTAGTCCCCGGACCAGAAAAATTACCGGACGCGTTTAAAATTCCCGGTCCGGTTGGGAATCGAATCCGATACTGTTTGAGTCGAAGGCTGCTACGCTGACCATTCAGTCAAGGAACCAGACCAATAGAGGGACGTTATACGCCGTATTATTATTATTATTTATTTATTTATTTATTTATTTATTTATTTATTTATTTATTTATTTATTTGCAATAACATTCGCGTTCTTTAATATGCCGGCCAATCTGTCACCACGAGGCTGGCGTGTATTTGAGCACCTTCAAATGCCATCATATTGAGCCAGGATCGAACCCGCCAATTTCGTCTCAGAAAGACAGCGTTCTACCGCCTGATCCTCTCGCCCTGGCTTTAAATACGTGTTAATATACCGAGTGAGTTGGCCGCACAGTATCTGTAAGCTTGCATTCTAGAGATAGTGCAAGCATCAATAATATGCTCTTCTGTTTATTAGTCTAGTCCTACTATTCTTCTCGTAAATTTCGCAAATAAGGTATATCATTGTGTATTCTGACTGCATTTCAGTAAAGGACATGGAAAGCTGAATTATAATCATCAGCATGCTGGATAGGCTCCTCCTGTAAATTAAATATTCTGTTCCCTAATAATCCCACAAGCTAACAAGAAATCTTTAAAATTTGAAAATATTCCACACTTGAATGAAGGACGCTAATAAAGGTACAGCCCTGGCACTCGCCTGATGAGAAAATGGGGTACTACGGAAAACAATCTTCATGGCTGCCGTTAGAGGGGTTCTATATTATTATTATTATTATTATTATTATTATTATTATTATTATTATTATTATTATTATTGACAACACACTAAACGTTGCAAGTTTCCCATTGATTTCGAGGGTAATAACTGATGACTTCTTTAAAATAATGATGAAACTTCCTAATTTCTGAACATACAAGTGGAAAAATACCTTTAAAAATCTCAAATACTTAACTGAATACACAAATCTAATGAATCGGAAACAACCTTGTGATTAAGAATAGGGTTCTGAAAGGCATTGCCAGTCTGTATTGATGCAGAAATCTACATTACAGGATACGCATTAATAGAATTCCTGACGCAGCGTATAGGAATTGCTATCCAGCGAGGAAATGCAGACAGCTATATGGGCACATTCCCGGATACTGCTCCATTGAATGACTTTTTCTATATATTAACCTATTTAACCTGTATTTGCATGCTTTACTTAATGTACCAGTATGTAAGTATACAAATACAGTTTTGCCAGAAAGTTTAGGGACACAGTATTATTTTAAAATATCTGAGTCTGCCTCTGTATTATTAAGTTATATAGCTTTGTTTTTAACTGCTAATTAATATTGGGGGAACGAGTAGCGCGCCGTGGTTTGCACAGCAGCATTCCTTAGGATCCGCTCTTTAGGCGAGATAGGTTCCGCGCGCACTAGGTGCTTCCATTTGGAAGTTAAATCAAACAAGTTATGCCATGAATTTCCCCATACTATTCTAGAGAAAACAAAACCCAGAAAATGGTCAGTTGTTTGCAAAATAAATTTCCAGTAGATATTTCATTCTTGTTCATTTAAAACCTAAGACGTTAGAATTAATCCAACAATAAATCAAAACTGCAATTTTGCATTTTATTGTCAAAAAAGTAAAAAATATTTGCTTGCATGAAAAATTATAAAACTGTCTAAATGGAGGAATCGTCGTCGTAGAAAAGCCTAGTTCGGACAAAAAAAATTACCCTTTGCACAATGTAATGAACCCATTGGTTCATACTGAAGGATACCTACCTTTCTTACCTATCAGCGAAAGTTCATGAGATCTGTCTCTTAGGTCGTATCGGGTTCTTCGTCACTTGCTGAGGTAAAGGTAGGGTTCAGTAATTCTAATCTATCTACTCAAATGAAAGGTTTGTTTAAAAATGTTTCGATTTATTCAAGTAATTCCTGAAGTATTCCTGAGTTATCGACGGTATCATATAACTCAATCGTGTCCACTGGACAATCATTTTTTACATAGAAGGTCAGAACATTGGTGTGGGCCTTTGACGTAACTGCCTGATGGGCATTCTTACTAGAAACCATTGTCTCAATTATTAATTTAAGAAAGGAAAGTCTGCAAATCCTTAAATTCGGCTTCCATGTGAGACTACATGTACCATCATAGTGATTCTTTATGGTCCACCTCACGTAACACGAACTCTGGACTCTGGGTATAATTAAGGCGGTCCAATCGGTGTGTGGTTATACGGCATGGACCCTTAATTGAATCGATGTGACCTGCGACTATGTCATGGACCGACATCTAAACTTTTAAGTTACTTTAAAGTCATTGTGAATGATGACCGTAAAGAAAATGATTCTACGGTGGCATATGGCCCTACTTTAAGTCACTGAGGTTGATGACCCCCTGACCATCCAATTTTCTAAGCTGAAGGCTAAACACACTTAAGTTACATCGGTTGGTGACCAAAGTTTCCACTTTACTATCCCCAGCACATTTCTGCTCAATCAGACAGTCAAATCATGCAACAGCAACAATGCTCACTATACTTCGTGGCAGTAAAATCCATTACCTTCGGATATGTCCCCTTAATCGTTACGTTAACATTTATATATACCCCAGAAAATAAACTACAATTTCCAGAATGCGTCTCCAAGTTATTCGCTTGATTGTAAAGTTATTTCAAATACGGTTTTCACTGAATTTAATAATTAAATAGAATTAAATGATTTAATGAAATCTTAATGAACAACAAATTCTATCTCCGCGGACTAATGGTTTCTTTCACATGTCCCTACACAAGTCTTGACATAATTTAATTTAATCATGTCGGATGTCTATCGTTGATTCCAGTAGCTGGAAAAGAACTATTACATCATTCATGTCCAGTTTATATCTTGTTTCATGACCTCACACTTTAAATCTAATCTTAACCCTAGCCATTATTAACACTTGGATAACCCTAATAATTACGTACAAACCAAAAGCAACTCGCCATATAATTACAATGTCATATCTCGTCATAACATTTTATAAAGTTTGCGCACCCCTCACAGACAAAACAATCATCACTACCACCGCTCTATATTTTGGACAACCCTGAATTTGGCTAACCTTGCTCATTATACTCTAAGTTCGTGGTCTCAAATGCACGTTACGTTCTCAATTAAACAAATTTACAGTATCTAATAACACACACGTTATTCCCGGATGAAAATTTCAACTAAATCCAACATTTAACGTTATCCTCTACCGAGAAATGCAATCTCCATTCAGTGCGTAACACACTCTGCATGTTCTGTTATTCGAGCGGCGAACCCCTATCAACTGACGGCATTCCGCCCCAACCCTTGCTTGGCAGTGATATGAGACATCTGTTCGTTCTACCTGACTGGCTTCTCAGAATGCAACCTTTAAACTCTGCCGACATAATTAAACAAATACGATATTTCCAACCAACAAAACGCACATAGATTATACTTCAAAATGCCCACACTAATTGTACACGTCGCAAATTAATACCGGCATGGATTCCCTACTTCTACTTTCCATCCCCAAACATTATACAAAATCTTCCTCGGGCTTCCACAAGTCCTGGCTTCATTGACAGGTCTCCAACACCTGATTCACAAATCTCATCTCGACTCACACGACAAAACTAACCTCTGTTTCCCAAACTCATGACTATCACTGACAAAAGAACTGGAATAAAATCCTTACTAGAATCCACGACGTCTAATAACGCACAGTGCTTTAATGGTGAATAACTTCGCATAAAATGATATCGTATTTTAATAACTGGATTTTCACGGAAATGACTGTAAAATTTTACTAAATCTATTTTATTGTCAGTCAGACACAGTTTAAATGGGCCTAGAAAAACATTTCACTCCGTGACCTAATTCATCACTCTATACTCTCACCCGACAGCACGCTTCCACTCGATTGAAAATGGGTAACCATTGATTTCTTATATTATTTACGTCAAAATTCAAACAGAACTTCGAAACCCTATTTACTAACCTTGTTTTACAACATCATACGGCACTCGCAAGATTTCGAAAATTTATCCAAGTGGAAAATAAAACAAATGACCCTTTTTCGTCGTATTCTGACATTTACAAAAACCACATAGGGACGACCAACTGCGTCGTATATACCCTCTTCAAATACACATAATTTAGACATCATGAAACAAGATATAATAGGTGGTAAGATGGTAAGTCACATACCTTAAGTCACGCCAGCGTTCATCATAGGGCTCACCTGTGACCCTGGCATTTTTATTTAGCCATTTTTACATTTCTGGCTGTACAGATCATTTTATTCTTCCGGTTTCCTGGAAATATATCATTAAAAAAAGAAAATGCCCTTCACTTGTTCTTGTTGAGCGCACACGATGGACTGTAATTATTTCCGCACACGAATTACTTTCTTTATCAAATACAAATTTATTCGGTACCTTGACCGCCCTTTTTGGTACAATTATTTCCACTCAAGAAAAACTATCTCCACATAGAGTCAAGACCCCAGCCACAACGGCTAAAATCTGTTGGTTGGACTTAGTCTACTTTTGTCGTTCGATTTTACAGAGCAGCTCAACCCTCTGCCTTCAGCCTCTTGATACAAAATGCAGGGATTTCATCATGGCGTCACTTCTTATTTATAGAAACTACCCCCTCTCTCCCGGCATCTCCCTTTGCCGCCAAGAAAATTTCCGTAACTTTTCTGACTTAACTAAACTGTAATTACAAGAGTTTTGAAGGTGACTACATACTTTCTACATTTCCGGCGGTAGTATTCATGGACATTTAAAATTTATACATATTCAATTAGCTGGATAAATGACCTCATTTGATAGGCACTACATTTTGTCGACTTGGCTTGGGTACACCATACACGCGCGCTCTTCTGAAATAGCCCGCAAAAATGACTTATATTCTTCCGCCGTCGACACGTGCGAATGATGTCACGTATCCCAGAGCGTGGGACAGAAGGTAGCCATCCCCAGCCACGTGTCAACTCCGCGCTATCAAGAATCGAACTTCTTATTCCAATTGGCAATTTAACACATAATATTCTTAGGGCACACAGGTCATGGGTTCCGTAATTAACCGTTAAAAACATCGCTATATCACCCAGTAATATAAAGACAGTGTCCCATATGTTTGAATCATAGTGTGTCCCTAAACTTTCTGTCACCGAGTGAGTTGGCCATGCGGTTAGGGGCGTGCAACCGTGAGCTTGCATTCGGGAGATAGTGGGTTCGAACCCCACTGTCGGCAGCTCTGAATATTGTTTTCCGTGGTTTCCCATTTTCACACCAGGCAAATGACGGGGCTGTACCTTAATTAAGGCCAAGGTGGCTTCCTTCCCACTCTTAGCCCTTTCTCCTCCCATCGTCGCCATATGACCTATCTGTGTCGGTGCGACGTAAAGCAAATTGTGAAGAAAAAACCATTCTGGCAAAACGGTATTGTAATAAGATCCTTAATTTATCCTATGGAATAAAATCGTATTAATTCAGTTTACCTGATCTGACAATTTCCAAGATGCTGGAACAAAAATTCTCTTGTATTCAAGGATAGTTCAGTAATTTTACACTCTTACGCTCTGTGAAGAGTCGAATCACAAGACGTCGGAAAATGTGCAGTCGGCTAGACACCAGGACAGGGGCTACAGGCGCCATTTTATCTCCGCTGAAAGCGTATGTGTGTTAGTGCGACATTAAACCACTAGCAAAATGAAATGTATACTCAACCACATAAAAATTGGCCGGAAAGAAAATATTTTTTTGCATTCTCGAAACGCGAGGATATTCGTAAACTGTGGACAGCCGGTGGCCGAAGGGATGATCCTCACCTGCTTCAAACAAGAGGATTTCGAAAGAAAGTTATCTTCTGCGACGGGCAGTTTTTGTATAGTTGAGTGTACGAGTACTCGCTTGGAACTAAACACTCCCATTTGTACAAGTATCATTCGCGCTACTTGTATGTTTACTACCTCCAGCTCATAAAAAGTCACAGCCGAGGACGTCAGCCTGAGGATAGCGAGGAATGGAAAATCCGGTCCTACACTGTCACGTGGCCTTCCCTCTTTTATGACAAAAATACTCTCGAATGTAGCTGTAAACTCATTACATGACCTTATTTGGAATATTATGTATTTCGCCATTCGTTCATACGAGGAGAAAGAAAACCTGATACTGTAACATGAACTAGGCTACTGGTGTTCGTATCCAAACACCAACAAAGAGTGGTGACAAGTGGCTGGTTTACTATGCAGTACGATGATATAACTAGCATCGCGCTTATATTACTCTACTCTCTGTCTCGGTGAGCCCTGACCTGGCCGGGAATTGAACGTGGGATCCCTTGAACTATTTAGCCATGGAGCTAGATCGAGTGAAATTTACTCATTTTTATGCTTACAATTCATTTTCGGCTACCGCCGTTGTGAAGAAATTTGTTATGCATATGCACCTTGAAAATATTCCTGTCAATCCTGCCGGAACATTCAAGACCCAAGTTACATTTTGACCCAAAATACCAACATTTCGCATATTTATGGTTTCATACATGTTTGGATACCTAAATCTACATATGAGTAAACCGTATTAAAATGTTTTAAAAAAAGGATTAAAAATTAATAATTCAGTAAAGGAAGAGTCAGCATATACACAGACTAACCAAGTGGTATAATGCCACTGATTTTTGGGAAATCATTCGCTACCTTACTCTATAACGCACTAGACAACATTAAGCTACGTTTTACAAGGTTACTTTAAAAAACGTACACCTAAAAACCCACACTACTACATACGGTAACACTAATTTTTATTTGCTTCACGGAGATTCAAAAAACGCACTTGCACACGAACTGATCCGTCACGACTGGACTGAGCGACTCACGCAGTGTTGTCAAAAGTGAATGGGATTATTCCTGAGTTCCGAACATGGTTCATGGTGTGGGTTACTGTAGTCACGTCCTAGTTCGTGAACCATGGGCAACGGCTGAGTGGCCTAGTAAGTGGTCCTGAGAGTCGGGATACCAGTTGCTATGGAATGGGAGTGGGCATCTCGGATATATTCTGAGTCATGGCCCTCCTTGTGCTCAGGCGGCTAGGACTATACAATTCACCGGTGGTCCATGACCCGTTAGAAGAGAGATCCTCACTAGGACTATGTGCAAGTAGGGTAGCATCCTGCTTCATGGATTTACCGAGCTCAGAACATTTTAAGCAAGCCTCGGACCTATGGGAGTAACGGAGTCCCACTCCCATTTGACAGGCGAGGGACTCCTTGGAAACAACTTGGCGAACGAAATGGAATTAAATGGGGAGTTATCAATATTAATGGGGCTTATGGAAGAAAGAAAGTAGAACTGGCTGAGTCAGCAAAGAGGATGCATCTGGACGTGCAAGGAGTAAGTGATATTCGGGTAAGGGGAGATAACGAGGAAGAGATAGGAGATTATAAAGTGTACTTGACGGGTGTTAGAAAGGGAAGGACAGAGTCTGGGGTAGGGCTCTTTATCAGGAATACCACTGCACGCAACGTAGTTCACGTGGGTAGATTTGTCAGTTGGAGGAATTAGGACTAGAATTGTGTCCGTGTATTCACCATGTGAGTGTGCAGATGAGGATGAAGTTGACAAGTTTTCTGAAGCATTGAGTGACATCGTGGTCAAGGTCAACAGCAAGGATAGAATAGTGCTATTGGGAGATTTCAATGCGAGAGGTGGGAATAGAACTGAAGGGTATGACAGGGTGATTTGTAAATGTGGGGAAGATATGGAAGCTAATGGGAATGGGAAGCGTTTGCTGGACTTCTGTGCTAGTATGGGTTTAGCAGTTACGAATAGATTCTTCAAGCATAAGGCTATTCGCCGCTACACATGGGAGGCTAGAGGTACCAGATCCATAACAGACTATATCTTAACCGACTTCGAATTCAGGAAATCTGTTAGGAATGTCCGAGTTTTCCGGGGATTCTTCGATGATACAGACCACTATCTGATCTGTAGTGAACTAAGTATCTCTAGGCCTAGGGTAGAGAAAGTGAAATCTGTCTGCAAACGAATAAGGGTAGAAAATCTCCAAGACGAGGAAATTAGAAGTACATGGATATGATTAGTGAGAAATTTCGAACAGTGGGCAGTAAGCAGGTTCAGGATATAGAAAGTGAATGGGTGGCATACAGGGGTGCTGTAGTAGAAACAGCAAGGGAATGACTAGGAACAACTGTGCGTAAAGATGGGAAAAGGCGAACATCTTGGTGGAATGATGAGGTGAGAGCAGCTTGTAAACGTAAAAAGAAGGCTTATCAGAAATGGCTCCAAACAAGGGCCGAGGCAGACAGGGATTTGTACGTAGATGAAAGAAACAGAGCGAAACAAATAGTTGTTGAATCCAAAAAGAAGTCATGGGAAGATTTTGGTAATAACCTGGAAAGGCTAGGTCAAGCAGCAGGGAAACCTTTCTGGACAGTAATAAAGAATCCTAGGAAGGGAGGGAAAAAGGAAATGAACAGTGTTTTGAGTAATTCAGGTGAACTCATAATAGATCCCAGGGAATCACTGGGGAGGTGGAGGGAATATTTTGAACATGTTCTCAATGTAAAAGGAAATCATCCTGGTGGTGTTGCGAACAGCCAAGCTCATGGGGAGGAGGAAAATTATGTTGGTGAAATTACGCTTGAGGAAGTGGAAAGGATGGTAAATAAACTCCATTGTCATAAAGCAGCAGGAATAGATGAAATTAGACCTGAAATGGTGAAGTATAGTGGGAAGGCAGGGATGAAATGGGTTCATAGAGTAGTAATATTAGCATGGAGTATTGGTAAGGTACCTTCAGATTGGACAAGAGCAGAAATTGCACCTATCTGTAAGCAAGGGTACAGGAAGGATTGCGACAAATATCGAGGTATCTCATTTATTAGTATACCAGGCAAAGTATTCACTGGCATCTTGGAAGGGAGGGCGCGATCAGTCGTGGAGAGGAAGTTGGATGAAAACCAGTGTGGTTTCAGACCACAGAGAGGCTGTCAGGATCAGATTTTCAGTTTGCGCCAGGTAATTGAAAAATGCTACGAGAGGAATAGGCAGTTGTGTTTGTTTCGTAGATCTAGAGAAAGCATATGACATGGTACCGTGGGAAAAGATGTTCGCTATACTGGGGGACTATGGAATTAAAGGTAGACAAGGCTGCAATCTTTCACCTTTGCTGTTCGTAGTTCACATGGATCATCTGTTGAAAGATATAAATGGCAGGGCGGGATTCAGTTAGATGGAAATGTAGTAAGCAGTCTGGCCTATGCTGACGACTTGGTCTTAATGGCAGATTGTGCCGAAAGCCTGCAGTCTAACATCTTGGAACTTGAAAATAGGTGCAATGTGTATGGTATGAAAATTAGCCTCTCGAAGACTAAATTGATGTCAGTAGGTAAGAAATTCAACAGAACTGAATTTCAGATTGGTGATACAAAGCTAGAACAGGTCGATAATTTCAAGTATTTAGGTTGTGTGTTCTCCCAGGATGGTAATATAGTAAGTGAGATTGAATGAAGGTGTAGTAAAGCTAATGCAGTGAGCTCGCAGTTGCGATCAGCAGTATTCTGTAAGAAGGAAGTCAGCTCCCTGACGAAACTATCTTTACATCGGTCTGTTTTCAGACCAACTTGCTTTACGGGAGCGAAAGCTGGTTGGACTCAGGATATCTTATTCATAAGTTAGAAGTAACAGACAATGAAAGTAGCAAGAATGATTGCTGGTACAAACAGGTGGGAACAATGACAGGAGGATACTCGGAATGAGGAGATAAAGGCTAATTTAGGAATGAACTCGATGGATGAAGCTGTACGCATAAACCGGCTTCGGTAGTAGGGTCATGTGAGGCGAATGGAGGAGGATAGGTTACCTAGGAGAATAATGGACTCTGTTATGGAGGGTAAGAGAAGTAGAGGTAGACCAAGACGACGATGGTTAGACTCAGTTTCTAACGATTTAAAGATAAGAGGTATAGAACTAAATGAGGCCCCAACACTAGTGGCAAATCGAGCATTGTCGCGACGTTTATTAAATTCACAGATGCTTGCAGACTGAACGCTGAAAGGCATAGCAGTCTATAATGATAATGTATGTATGTTCAAACATACTATATCAGCAGTAATATTAAGTATATTCTTATAGTTCAATTGTTAAAAGTATTTGAAATATATTTCGAGGTGAACTTATCTAATAGTCCAGGATCACTGATGTCTTTTTCTAACAGTTGGACAGAAGGCAGGAGTAGAAATAGATGTTCATAATGTTTCACAATCCCCACTTGTAATAATTCGTTTGATAGCTCATATGGCAACATTGTTTCTTCACGGTCCTACCCGAATTGATAAAAGCAAATTTATCACTTCGGGTCACAATCTATTTTGGTCTTTAGTTTTAATAAAACTTTTAAAACTTCTCTTCAGTTCCGCATTTGACCATGACATTAACAGGTGTCGCAGTGCACATGTTGCCAGCTCCTAAAATGGATTGATGTTCTATGCATCGCAGTATGTCATCACTTTACAGCAGAAGTTAACGGTGTCCACGGTTTGAGACCATTTTAAAAAGGACACAGACTTCGAACTGCGCTAGCGTCTAAGTTAGATTATTCAAAAAGTGGAATCAACGACTCTCTAATAACCTTAATTGCATTTGATACTTGAATAAATGACACTTTACTATGAAAGAAGAAGGAAAGACGCACTGAAGCGTCCCTTGCTTCCATATTTTAAAAGGGGATCCCCTACATCATAGCTCCGCCTACAGTTCAGGTCTTCTCCTGCTCGCCTTCTGATGGCATCACGATCTTCAACGTCAAGAACTTAAATTTGAACTATTGCATTATTATACCCACTATCATATTGCATAAAACTTTAGTTGAAAAACCACCAAAATATCCACTGACATAAGCATGAAAAAGATTACATT
Organism: Anabrus simplex; assembly: GCF_040414725.1. Classification (NCBI taxonomy): domain Eukaryota; kingdom Metazoa; phylum Arthropoda; class Insecta; order Orthoptera; family Tettigoniidae; genus Anabrus; species Anabrus simplex. The sequence continues at coordinate 954,120,979 of NC_090266.1, read as the reverse complement.
TCCAACTGCCCACACTGTGTTACAATTCGCCTGCTGATGAAGAGTAAAAACACCTAGATTTAGTGGAGAAACCACCGTGTTGGTTATACTGGACTCACGAGGAAATGTGCTGCGAAAACTGTTCTAGCTCGTTAACAGCGCCCCTATTTTCTGCATTTTCGTAGTTAACTGCAAATATTTGTCCATGAACGTGAATTTGTTGAAATCATTCTAACATGATAATTTTTAATAAAAGCGAACATGTATTCTTCGTGCACGTTATTTACACCCGGTACCAACTTCATTAAAATGAATCTAATGTGTATATTTTCTGCATTGAAGGAGTATTTATTTCACTTGCAACCAACCCTCTACCCTTCTTCCTCAGACTCTCTACCTCACTTCATATCTCAAGCTGTCTGGGATCTAAAACCGGTATAGTAATCTGGTGAAGCCGATAATGATGCCATATTCAAGGCTTCATATGCACTTGAATTTTCCTCAATCCGCATTTTATTTCTCTCTTCCTCATCTGTTAATGTGTCGTGGTCATAGGATTTCCATTCACTGTTTTCTAACCACGTATGCTCATTTTTTATGTGGTGCAAAATTGACGGTAAATGTATCATTTAACACAGCTGTTTCCATTACATGTTCATGCTGCTCACCATAATTGATTATTTATACTGGCCTTCCACGCCTCAACTTCCGGATGTTTTTAACGAAAGCTTTCATCTATTTCCTTGTACTTTTTGATATGTGCCAATCGTCAAATTCATGTTCAATATCAGGATACTGCGTTCTCATTAAATATCTTACTCGTTAATGTCTATCGCAAAGGAAGAGTTTTATATTACAGTTTTCTCCGGTACAATAATTTTTATCGGGAGAAAAATGTTTCCTCTTGCAAAATTTTATCCAACTGCTAAACCTACGTGGCGACTTACTTCGATTTGGAAATCTGAGGAAATGTATTCCTCTCTACAGTTTCGTTTTCTACTCGTTGTGTTGTTGCAGCCGTACACACTACAGGTAGGCATTTCGACAGTCATCACGCTCGATTATAATAAATAACACTTCAAATAAACGGATGAGTGGCAGCGTGCGTATTGTTACCATCAACTTCCCTCAGCGCTTACAGCGCAGTGACGTCAAAGCTACTTGTGTTTCTTTGGTTCACCGGCCTGCGAAGCAGCGTACAGAAAAACAAAATAATATATAGTTGAACACTGCCTGATATACTCTTTGATTTTGAGGCGAATTGGCTTTTTCGTTTCGGTCTCCTTTGTAAGTGTGTTTCAATTATATCTCGTTGTTGGGATATCAGAGTGTAATCCGAAATTCCAGGAAAGTGCACATTTGGTGGGGCACGGAAAATCTGATGTGTAAAATGTATAGAGGTATCCCAGATGTCCATCTCTGAAAAATGCTATAGAGAATCGTTTAAAAGTGTGTCATTGACCGTTCTGCTCCATCTGCCGCGTTATTGCAGCGTTGGCCAACAGTAACATGTATTCCAGTGTCTTCTGCAACAGTTGCCGGCCGTTTATTATACCATAGCTTGCATGTACCTTGTCCTCTACGAAGGCTACCATTAACTTACTACGCGTTGGCTGAATGGTCAGCGTACTGGCCTTCGGTTCAGAGGGTCCCGGGTTCGATTCCCGGCCGGGTCGGGGATTTTAAACTTCATTGGTTATTTCCATTGGCCTGGGGGCTGGGTATTTGTGCTGTCCCCAACATCCCTGCAACTCACACATAACACTATCCTCCACCACAATAACATGCAGTTACCTAGACATGGCAGTTGCCGCCCACCCTCATCGGAGGGTCTGCCTTATAAGGGCTGCACCCGGCTAGAAATAGCCACACGAAATTTAAAAAACTTACTACTGCGAGATTTCCGGTCTGCTACTGTTATCGAAGGGTGTGACACGAAGAAAGAATGTCAGAATGTTGCGTTTTCTGTTGAATCACGCTTCTGTTTAGGAGGATTATGATGGGCGCATCCTTTGGGAAGACAACCCAGATAGTGGTATCAGAACCGAACTCCCACAAGACATATCGCATCAGTGCGAAGTATTATAACCTTGGGTACTGTGGGATATGGCAGCAAATCATCTAGATTTTATCCATACAACTAGGGCCTACTACGTGATCATCATGTCGATGATGTTCCGAGATCATTGGCGCAGTCAGTTAGTTCCAGTACCTTGGCATCTTACGAAATGTAGTAGTTAAAGGGATATTAAACAAATGATATTATTATTATTATTATTATTATTATTATTATTATTATTATTATTATTATTATTATTATTATTATTATTATTAAATCAGTAGCGATTCTGTTCTTGCAAGTCAACCCTCAGGCCATATATCAGCGAGACAATTGCAGGTTGCACCTGTCCAACTCCTTGGCTGAATGGTTCGGTTCAGAAGTTCCCGGGTTCGATTCCCAATTGAATCGGGGACTTTAGCCGTGTCTGGTTAATTCGTCAGCTTTGATGACTGAGTGTTTGTCTCAATACACTTCCCTTCATAGTCAGCACACCACACTTTGAACCACCACAGAAACACTCAGTAGTGGATACATCCCTCCACATGGGGTTGGCATCAGCAAGGGCATCCGACCGTAAAAGAGAGCCAGTCACACGTGTAACTCAGTTCGCACCCGCGAACCCACTAGGGTGTGGTAAAAGCGGATGATGATGAAGAAGAAGAAGAAGAAGAAGAAGAAGAAGAAGAAGAAGAAGAAGAAGAAGAATAAGAATAAGAAGAAGAAGAATTGCAGGTTGCATGTAGCTGTGAAGATACGTGCCTTTTAAGTGATAATAGCATTCCGCTTCTGATGTGTCCACTACATCGCCAGATTTGTCACTAATTGAAAATGTCAGGACGTGACCAAACGACTGTGCAGCAATGCACTCGTTTGCCAGCAAACGTACATGGACTTTGTACACGGGTGAATGACACGTGCATATTACTCAGTACACTATTAAAACGTTACTGGCAGTAATTCGCTACTCAGAGGAATGTGGCATATGGTACAAGACTTAGCCTGATGCAGCACGTGGAAGTTTATTCATGGCAATGGAACTTTAGGCTAATGCATTCTTCTCTTACTCATAACACTTCTCCGCATATTTTGAGGTATTTAAGCGCTTTCGCTCCATACATTATTTTGTATAATGGAAGTGGAATATTTAGTATTAACCTCTTTTGTGCTAATGTGTCGGTTATGTTCAGACATCACGATCTAATGTGGGGCTCTTCCGACAAATGTATATTCTAATGTCGTGTGTTAGTGGCAACATTTACGTTTTAACCAGTCTAGGGCGATTTCACGTCCATAAAGTAGCAGTTCATGGTCTTCAGCAACATACAAAACAAAGAGGGGTTTGTTTTGTGTTGAGCTGTACAGAGAGTGAAAACGAATAAGAGAAGAATGCCAACAAACTCTGCATTTCCATCTTTCATTAAACTTTGCTATGTGAGTCCCGAAATACAGGTTAGAAATCAAACATGGCGCGGCTTGGACGACGTCACTATACACTCGGCTTTTCAACGTTGGCGAATTAAATGACACACCACAGCAGCGTATTCTATGTTCGAGAGAGGACGAACTTGAATTAATGGACACTGAATCACATTTCTTCTTGGCGTGCGGAGAGTATAACTTCTGAAGCAGAACACTGGCAAAGATTGGCCTGGACCCTTGTATAAAGTGACACAGTTTTTTTTGTTTGTTTACAGTTGGTTTTACGTAGCACCGACATAGATAGACGAAGGGATAGGAAAGGCCTAGGGGTAGGAAGGAAGCGGCCGTAGTCCTAATTAAGGTACAGGCCCATTTTTGCCTGGTGTGAAAATGGGCAACCACGGAAAACTGACACAGTGAAAAGACAATTTGTCTGCTGTTTGTGATTAGGTTCGGCGAGTGACAAGACATTTGTCTTTCTCGCGAGGCATAAGGGGGTAGGTTTAGTTTAGGTCTGTGTGTTATTAGTAGACCGGGGTAACTTATTTGTAAAAAATGTTCTTTTATGTGCCTAAAATAGGCTCTTAAATGTGATAAAATAGGTTTTGAAATATATTTTAGGCAGCTTCAATTTTACATATTTTAATAGGCCTATATGAATTAAAATACAATTTTTATTTTGCTAAATTGATAATAACTCTTTAAGGTGAAATATAAAACATATTTTACTCACTTCTTTGCTACAAACATCACAGAATATATGACATTACTATCCGATGTGAAGTGGGAAAACTCCTGTAACATTTTAATTACAGATGACTTTTCTTTCAGCACGTCAATGGACACTCGTGACAGACTACGGGCGTGTACTTCAGGGGGTCCTTAACCCTTTATTGCATACTGTTGCCCTCAGGCAACATACAACATTTCACCTGTATAAATGGAAATAGATTGTGGACAGAGGTAGTTTTACGGCACACCTTCAACTGTACAGTCATTTAAAGATACTTTACACGAATTGGCAAGTATTTAGTTTCTCGGAATAAATTAAAAGTATTTTAATAGATTTAGGGATAAAAATTAGGAATTATAGTAATATAGGCAAATATAGGTTCTAACGTCAATTTAGGCACTTTAGGCACTACAGGACCACCGTTTTTAACCTTTCAAATAGAACCTCACTTTAAGTTATCTCTTAAAGAACAAAATAGGTTTTTGCTTAAAATCCGAGGTCTAGTTAATAGGTTTTCAGCACCGCCTGATCAATCCTCGGAACGCGGAGAACAGTCGCACATGCCAGGATAGTATCAAACATGGCGATTTTCTTATTTTCAAGGAATGTGGCAGCTCTGTGTGGCCAGACATTTTGCGAGCTCTACTGAAAATAATAGAAAACTTCTATTCATTACAGCCGGTAAATATCATCATCATCATCATCATCATCATCAGTTTACCCTCCAGGTTCGGCTTTTCCCTCGGACTCAGCGAGGGATCCCACCTCTACCGCCTCAAGGGCAGTGTCCTGGAGCTTCAGACTCTTGGTCGGGGGATACAACTGGGGAGTATGACCAGTACCTCGCCCAGGCGGCCTCACCTGCTATGGTGAACAGGGGCCTTGTAGGGGGATGGGAAGATTGGAAGGGATAGGCAAGGATGAGGGAAGGAAGCGGCCGTGGCCTTAAGTTAGGTACCATCCCGGCATTCGCCTGGAGGTGAAGTGGGAAACCACGGAAAACCACTTCGAGGATGGCTGAGGTGGGAATCGAACCCACCTCTACTCAGTTGACCTCCCGAGGCTGAGTGGACCCCGTTCCAGCCCTCGTACCACTTTTCAAATTTCGTGGCAGAGCCGGGAATCGAACCCGGACCTCCGGGGGTGGCAGCTAATCACGCTAACCACTACACCACAGAGGCGGCTCGGTAAATATCAATCCACTAAATGGTCGCATTTCACAGATTCACACAGCCTCTGTTTTAATTATTTTATGTAAGTAAGAATACTTCTTAGGGCGGGTTGGTGGGTCCCTGGCAAGCTTAAAGGAATTATCTCTCCTCTCCGCTACTTCAGGTATCGCCCGGGCTGAGTGGCTCAGACGGTTAAGGCGCTGGCCTTCTAATCCCAACTTGGCAGGTTCGATCCTGGCTCAGTCCGGTAGTATTTGAAGGTGCTCAAATACGACAGCCTCGTGTCGGTAGATTTACTGGCACGTAAAATAACTCCTGCGGGACTAAATTCAGGTACCTCGGCGTCTCCGAAGACCGTAAAAGTAGTTAGTGGGACGTGAAGCAATTATTATTAATATTATTATTATTATTATTATTTTGCTAGGGGCTTTACGTCGCACCGACACAGATAAGTCTTATGGCGACGATGGGATAGGAAAGGCCAAGGAGTTGGATGGAAGCGGCCGTGGCCTTAATATTATTATTATTATTATTATTATTATTATTATTATTACTTCAGGTATCGTTTCACATGATTTCCATACCCTTTTTCTCATTGCTGAACATGAGCACCACGTATCATGGCGATACCCCCAGGTTTTATGTAATCGAGTAAATTATTTTATTTCGTCCGGCTCCCTAGCTGAATGGCCAGCTTACTGGCCTTCGCTTCAGGAGGCCCCGGATGGATGGTAAATTTCTCTGGCTCGGGGAGTTGGTGTTTGTGCGCGTTTAATACACGCCACTTGATCTACACACAACGCATCACTCTACAAACTAGCACATAATCATACAACAGTGAATACGTCTCTGCACAGTGGGTTAGCTTCAGGAAGGCCATTCGGCCGTAAAACTGGGCCAAGGCCACATCAAGTGCCGAACCCAATAAAGTGTGATTAGTGCAAATACATGTCAGCCTTTTTGGGATAGATAATAGTACACCCATACTTTAAAAAATAGAGTTATGTAACCAGTCAAACTTATTCGACCGAGCTCGATAGCTGCAGTCGCTTAAGTGCGGCCAGTATCCAGTAATCGGGAGATAGTGGGTTCGAGCTCCACTGTCGGCAGCCCTGAAGATGGTTTTCCGTGGTTTCCCATTTTCACTCCAGGCAAATGCCGGGGCTGTACCTTAATTAAGGCCACGTTCGCTTCCTTCCACTTCCTAGACCTTTCCTATCCCAACGTCCCCAAAAGACCTATTTGTGTCGGTGCGACGTAAAACAAATAGCAGAAACAAAAAAAAAACTTATTCGACTGCTAAGTGTTAAGTTACAAAACGCAATGATCTCGTTGTAAAGTTCGCAGGAAAAATAAGCAAACCACATCATTAGAATGTAGTACAATGGGTTAAAATTAGACTGTACATCAACCTAGAACTTCGCGTTTGGTCATATTTCTCGGTTATATCCTGAACTACGTGTAGGCCCTATTTTTAAAAATGTCAGCAATTGTATATTTTGTTGCGGATTTAGGAGGGACGACCGCTCCTAATGCCCATCCCTTACTTCCGCCCATGAAACTGCAAATGGCAAGTGATGTTTACATTTGGGCTAACCACGAATAGCCTACTCGTCCTCTGTTCAAGGTCACACAAAAGAGAGGTGAGTTATGTTTCAGAAGGAAAGTCTCAGTCGAAGTCGGTAGATGACATTATAGATAAATCTTGAGTTTACATTTTCATGTCCCACCCTTACCACCAACAGTCACATTTCCTTTGCGTAGATGATACGGGCAAGCCAGTCTCTTTTCACCGTCTGGTGATTTATTTATTTATTTATTTATGTATTTATTTATTTATTTATTTATTTATTTATTTATTCCTGCTGTTGTACTACTCAGGTTCGCTGAGTCAATGTATCTATCTAGTTAACTTCACAGAACTGTCATCATTACAGCGCTAATACTAAAATAGCGTCCGGTTCCATGGCTAAATGGTTAGCGTGCTGGCCTTTGGTTACAAGGGTCCTGGGTTCGATTCCCGGCTGCGTCGGGAATTTTAACCATCATTGATTAATTTCGCTGGCACGGGGACTTTGTGTATGTGTCGTCTTCATCATCATCACATCCTCATCACGACGCGCAGGTCGCCTACGGGTGTCAAATCAAAAGACCTGCACCTGGTGAGCCGAACATGTCCTCAGACACTCGCGGCACTAAAAGCCGTACGCCATTTCATTTTTACTAAAATACCACAACACATAATTAATTCCGTGTACAAATCAGTTGAACTTAGAATACAGCAAAGGAGCTACTATCTTAATACGCATCTTCATCCCCATTATGCCGGGTTAAGTGGCTCAGACTGTAGAGCGCTGGCTTTCTGAGCCCAAGTTGACGGGTTCAATCCCTGCTCAATCAGGTGGAATTCGAAGATGCTCACATCAGCTTCTCCGGTGCCAAATTTCAAATTTCTGAGATTTCGGGAAGTGCCTCATTAATTCACGTCTATTTTCATGTTTATATCTTTATATATAGATCGCTCTAGACCGACTTACTTATATATATATATAGAAAAAGTAGATCTTGCTGAGTCTGGATGCGTTAGGAGTTAATGATGTTCAGGTAAGGAGAGGTAACGAGGAGGAGATAGGAAATTATAAAGTGTTCTTAGCACGTGTTAAAATGGGAAGGGCAGAGTGTGGAGTAGGTCTGTTCACCAGAAATACTATTGCACGCAACATAGTTTCTGTTAGGCACGAAAGTGAAAAAATTATGAGGGTGGATTCAGAAGTTGGAGGAAATAGGACCAGAATTGTCTCGGTCTATTCACCGTGTGAGGGTGCAGATGAAGGGAGACAAGTTTTATGAAACACGTATAATTGCAAAGCTAAGCTATCTCTCTACAAACCATGAAGGCCCCTGGAGAAGTGAAAGCTTCCACTATCCGTAACCTCTGTATTATTATTGTTATTATTATTATTGTTATTATTATTATTGTTGTTGTTGTTATCAAATACATCGCAATTGGGAAATATCCCGGTGGCAATGATCACTTATAGTACTGTGATAGTAAAGTAAAATTAAAACATAATTACCCAACAACAACAACAACAACAAAAAGAGTACAAAAAGCGATTCCATGTAAAGGAAATAGTACCAGGAATACTACTAGTTTAACATTTACCGGGCGAGCTGGCCGTACGGTTAGAGGCGCGCGGCTGTGAGCTTGCATCCGGGAGGTAATGGGTTCGAATCCCACTGTCGGCAGCCCTGAAGATGTTTTTCCGTGCTTTCCCATTTCACACCAGACAAATGCTGGGGCTGTACCTTAAGTAAGGCCACGGCCGCTTCCTTCCAACTCCTAGGCCTTTCCTATCCCATCGTCGGCATAAGACCTATCTGTGTCGGTGCGACGTAAAACCACTAACAGAAGTTTAACATTATAAATCCAGCATCATCATACAGAAATTCACACACAATTTTACACTATGACTTACAGGATATCGAGCGGTACGGGTACTAACTATTATCTTACCATTGTAAATACAGCACGTTCATATAACAAATTCGCATACACCTTAAATAATTCAGATGCCTTAATACTCCAGTTTACAGTGGATTGAGCGTTGCATTATATGACACCAGAAATGTACACACAGTTTACAGAATGCTGGAATGTTTTTTTTAGGAAAAGGCTCTAAGACAGTTGCAGATAATGCATTCCAATCATCAGTTCCCCGATTTACAAAGGAATTTTTACCATAGTTAGTTTTCTGCGGTCTACCTTTTACTTTATGCGGATGATCTGTCCTCCTTATGTAACAGGGCTTTTCTAGTCGACTGTTCAACTCTCCCCAAGCTGACTTATTCGTGTAGGCATTATACATGGCACATAACCGTGTTCTAGTCCCCAGTGTCTCCCATCCATGTTTTTCTATCATACTTGTCACACTACTTCAAGGATTGAAATAGTTAATCACGAATCTTGTGGCCTTTCGCTGTACCATTTTCAAGTTCCTTAATGAGTCCTGTGTGGTATGGATCACATACGGCTGCTCTATATACCAGGACTGGCCGAATGAGTGATATATAAACCTGCGCCTTCGCCTGGGAACTACTGCCCTTTAGCACCTTCATCACGAACTGTAAGGACTTGTATGCTTTAGTCATTACATTTCCTACACCGGAGTCCCATTTTAGATCTCTCTTTACTGGATTCCTAGGTACTTGCATGAGTCTACCAGAGCGTCCGATCCAAGACGATATTGAAAGTGGGATAGAATGGTTAGCTCTAAGCCTGGCCGCCTTATACCTCCACGAATCAGCCTGGTTCTCATTTCTGGTTTAAACTCAGGGCGATACAGTATATGTATCTCTCCAGAAGTGGAAATCCTTTTTTTTTCTAAATTTTTCGACTTCCTGACGGGAAATCGAACCCACATCGTTTCTGGCGAATCGAACACGGATTTAGAGCCTCGGCTAAGCAGCCACAAGGCAAGTATAAAACTGGAAAATATTTTAAACTGCTGAGAGTAAATGATAATTTAAAATAAACCAATTTACTCTCCAGAATATATGCATAGTTGTTACAGAATATAGTACTGAAATGAATATACTTTACTGTACACCGAGATGGGCAATAGTGGTCGTCGTCGTTGGTGAGGAAACTAATTGCACGTCTTTTTAGATTAGAGGACGGCTGTACAATATTTAGCGAAATGTCGAAATCCATGCTCTAAAAATCATGTGAGTTGAAAAGGATAAGCGTAGATCATTATGATATACTATGATGATGATGATGATGATGATGATGATGATGATGATGATGATGATGATGATTGTTGTTGTTTAAAAGGGCCTAACATCTAGGTCATCGGCCCGATATAGTACCCTACCGACTGAATATATATGCTGAGTACCATTTCTACTTGCTGGTCATTTTCATTTGTGATAACAAACTTACTTTCTAAAGCAACTATGTAATGCAGCTAATGTGTGCTCTCTGCTATACTTCAGCTAGCAGGGTTGCATTCTGAAATAATACAATTAAAAAAAATTTAGTCTTGTATAACTGCGAGACAAATTTAGTGGCACTTTAGGCCTATAGTAGGGATGTGTGCTTCTGAAGCACGAGTCAAGTCACAAAAGTCAGCGTAATAGACCAGGGGTATTTAATTTCACGTCTTTATGTGGCGAGATTAGGAAAATGGTAAACATATATCGATGGTTAAGTTATTATGAATGTAACATGGCTAAAACCATGAAAAGTGAAACTTAAAATAGCCTAGATAAAACCATTAAAAACCGAGCTCGATAGCTGCAGTCGCTTAAGTGCGGCCAGTATCCAGCATTCGGGAGGTAGTAGGTTCGAACCCCGCTGTCGGCAGCCCTGAAGATGGTTTTCCGTGGTTTCCCATTTTCACACCAGGCAAATGCTGAGGCTGTACCTTAAGGCCACGACCGCTTCCTTCCCGGTCCTAGCCCTTTCCTGTCCCATCGTCACCATAAGACATATCTATGTCAGTGCGACGTAAAGCCAATAGCAAAAAAAAAAAAAAAAACGTTGAAAATAAACAGCGAATTAAGCCTTAACCAAACCCGCCAGTGTTGACTCCTATACAGCGTTCATTAATTTCGTCCTATAAATGAATTTAAACGAATGAACCAAAGAACAGCGTCCATATTAGTAGTATAATAGGCGGGTTCTGCCGCCACCTCCACCTCAGGCTCCCAGTGGCCACCTACACCTCCACCTCAGCCAGAGGCCTCCCAGTGGCCACCTCCACCTCCACCTCAGCCAGAGGCCTCCCAGATGCCTCCTCCACCTCCCGCGGGAAATTTGAATTTGTAAACAAAGCCACGTGCTTTTTGACAGCTGTCATCGACAACAACGCAACGCTAACCTCACTGCTGCCATCTTGACGGGCCTAAACCTCACTAGTGCCAACTTAACCTAACTAGCATGAGGTAAACAAAGCCACGTGTTTTTTGACAGCCACGTGCTTTTTGACAGACAACAACGCATCGCTAACCTCAGTACTGCCATCTTGACGGGCCTAAACCTCAGTAGTGCCAACTTAACCTCACTAGCGCGAGGTAAACAAAGCCACGTGCTTTTTGACAGCCACGTGCTTTTTGACAGATTTGTAAACAAAGCCACGTGCTTTTTGACAGCTGTCATCGACAACAACGCATCGCAAACCTCAGTACTACCATCTTGACAGGCCTAAACCTCAGTAGTGCCAACTTAACCTAACTAGCATGAGGTAAACAAAGCCACGTGTTTGTTGACAGCCACGTGCTTTTTGACAGATTTGTAAACAAAGCCACGTGCTTTTTGACAGACAACAACGCATCGCAAACCTCAGTACTACCATCTTGACGGGCCTAAACCTTAGTGGTACCAACTTAACCTAACTAGCATGAGGTAAACAAAGCCACGTGTTTTTTTGACAGCCACGTGCTTTTTGACAGATTTGTAAACAAAGCCACGTGCTTTTTGACAGCTCTCATCAACAACAACGCATCGCAAACCTCAGTACTACCATCTTGACGGGCCTAAACCTTAGTGGTACCAACTTAACCTAACTAGCATGAGGTAAACAAAGCCACGTGTTTTTTTGACAGCCACGTGCTTTTCGACAGATTTGTAAACAAAGCCACGTGCTTTTTGACAGACAACAACGCATCGCTAACCCCAGTACTGCCATCTTGACGGGCCTAAACCTCAGTAGTACCAACTTAACCTAACTAGCGCGAGATAAACAAAGCCACGTGCTTTTTGACAGCCACGTGCTTTTTTGACAGCTGTCATCCGCCATCTTTAAACCACAGAGCACTGTGCTGCCCTCTTGCGTCACCTGTCATCGGCAGTGCTGCCATCTTGACGGGCCTAAACCTTAGTGCTACCAACTTAACCTCACTAGCTCGAGATAAACAAATCCACGTGCTTTTTGACAGCCACGTGCTTTTTTGACAGCTGTCATCCACCATCTTTAATCTATAGAGCACAGTGCTGCCCTCTTTAGCTACTTACCTTTGAAATGTGGTGGCGGATAATTTGAAAAATGCTTTTCGACAAGCAGCCATCTTTAATCCACAGAACACCGTGCTGCCCTCTTTATGGCTACTACCTTAAGCATGTAGTAGCGGGCAATTTGAAAAGTTCTGTTAGCTATCATCCACCATCTTTAATCAAGAGAGCATCGTGCTGCCATCTTTAGTTGAAATGTGGTGGCGGCAAATTCCACGTGCTCTTGTTTGGAAACAAAGCTATGTGCTTTTCTGACAGCTGTCATCCACCATCTTTAATCAACAGAGCACCGTGCTGCTATCATGCGGGCAATTTCATCACCTATCACCCGCCATCTTTAATCTACAGAACACCGTGCTGCCCTCTTTATGGCTACTACCTTAAGCATGTAGTAGCGGGCAATTTGAAAAGTTCTGTTAGCTATCATCTACCATCTTTAATCAAGAGAGCACCGTGCTGCCATCTTTAGCTAGATACCTTTGAAATGTGGTGGCGGCAAATTGAAAAATTCCACGTGCTCTTGTTTGGAAACAAACTCACGTGCTTTTTTGTCAGCTACCATCCGCCATCTTTAATCAACAGAGCATAGTGCTGCCCTCTTTAGTTTGAAATGTGGTGGCGGCAAATTCCACATGCTCTTGTTTGGTAAACATAGCTACGTGCTTTTTTGACAGCTATCATCCGCCATCTTTGAGCACCGTGCTGCCCTCTTTATCGCAGTAGATGTAAATTCGTCACCTGTCATACGCAGTGCTGCTATCTTTAGCTAGATACCTTTGAAATGTGGTGGTGGATAATTTAAAAAGAAAAATTCTACAGCAGTCCTCTCTCAACGCTAATTGCATAAGATGGCGGCTATACATGACTCCTTAAGGGTGCTTACGCAAGATGGCTGCTATACACAGGTTCTTATGAGACGCCCTTGGGATGCTTGCGCAAGATGGTGGTTATACAAGGCTCCTTATGAGACGCCCTAGTGATGCTTGTGCAAGATGGCGGTTGCTCTTATGAGGCGGCTTAAGGGTCCTTGCACAAGATGGCTAGAGACGCCCTAAGGATACTTGCGCAAGATGGCGGACACAAGATGGCGGCTATACACGTCTCCTTATGAGACGCCTTAAGGGTGCTTGCGCAAGATGGCTGCTGCTCTTAGCTTAGAGACTAACGTGTCGTGCTAGTTCGATTCATTAAATTTAGGGCTTAAATGCAAAATGTTAAATATCTCAAAAGCAGTGCATCGTAGAGCAAAACGGACAAAAAATTTTCCGCCCAATACCTCGGTTCGCAGTACGAGGATCAAGTAAAACATAGTCTAATGATGAGATCAACGGTTCGGTTCCTACTTAGGCCCTTTGGCATTCACTCTGTTTTAGCTTGTATTGAAGTAAGTCTTCGTAACATGATCAGGTCTAGCTATGGTAGAGAGTATAACGTGCCGTGCAGGTTCGATTCATTAAATTTGGGGCTTAAATGCAAAATGTTAAATATCTCGAAAACGGATAAAATTTTTCTACCTGATACCTAGGTTTGCAGTATCAGGAACATGAAAAAAACATAGTCTAATGATGAGATCGACGGTTCGATCCTTACTTAGGCCCTTTGGCATTGGCAGCTATCTATTTCTACAAGATGGTGACTATACATAGCTTCTTATGAGACAGCTTAAGAGCGCTTGCACAAGATGGCTGCTACTCTTATGAGACGCCGTAGGGGTGCTTGCGGGAGGTAGCAGCGACAAGACGGTGACTATACACAGCTGCTTATGATACGGCCTAGAGGTGCTCACACAAGATGGTGGCTGCTCTGATGAAGAAAGTTAGCTTTGCATCGTGCAGGTATCTTTACAGCACTAAACCTCATACCTTTGAAATGTGGTAGCAGGTAATTTGAAAAATTCGACGTGCTTTTTCTTCACAGCAGCTATCTTTAAACAATAGCGGCTATACATAAGCTGTTAAGGCCTCCTCTTATGTCAAGGTATAGCTCTATCGAACAAGTTTAAACCTGCATCGGGATAGCTAGAGTAAGCATGTGCTGCAGTGATGACGTCATTATGCATGTTTAGACTTGCAAATCACTAAAGAAACATAACAAGACTAGAATCGAACACCGCACTCTATGCCGTTAACTTTATCATGTGATCGGAACATTGATTGAAGTGTTTAGAACACTAAATAAGTGATCAAGACTATAATAGAACACTGTACTCGATACAACATGTGTTTAGAACATGTCAGGGGATACCTTTGTTCTAAGAAGATTAGATTACCGCACATTCCTTGGCTAAAGGGCTAATGGGCTAAAGGGCTAATGGGCTAAAGGGCTAAAGGGCTAAAGGGCTAGGGCGCCTCTCCTCTCTTTATCCGGGCTTGAGACCGGCTCTACAACTAGAGGCGGAGTTAACACCCTAAGGAAGGGAGAATGTTGGGAAATAATCTATACGAATATAGCTACTCGATCGACTATATACTACAGATGGATGACTTAGGTGAGGGTAAGCGCTTACTTAATAATACCAACACGACGTAATTCATGCTCTATTTCAAAAATATCTTCTTTGTACTGTGTGTAACCAGCATCATGATAGGCTCTTAGCAGTTGTAAACGTTTTACCAGTACGTTGGGGTCTTTACAGTAGCTTATATCTACATAGGGTAACAGAGGCTTGTTGTGAACTTTGAGTCTATATGCAGACAGTTGATGTGCAGGGACTTGTTTTGATATAATACGTGCTTCAGCAGTAGCGTTTCTAGGTACAAACATAACTTGTTTCGATAGCGATGAAGCGTTGAAATTTCCTTCTTCTTTACCTTGCATCTCTTCTTGAGATGTTTGCACTTCGACAGAACGTGTAGTAGGCTTAGGAAATGAAGTAAAATCATCAAGCTGTAATGGCAATGAATTTTCTTCTTCTTCTACTTTCCCTTTACTACTGTTTTGATCAACATCATTATCCTTATTATCATAATCATGATCTTGCCTCTCTTTATCTTGAAGTTTGTGCTCAGTAACAGAACTTGCAGCAGGCCTAGACAGCAAGGGAGAATTAAAAATCTCTCGCAGAGGTGTACTTTTTAAACATAAATCAGTGTTCGCTGGAATATGGTTGAGCTCTTTGTATTTTGTTCCCGATGAAGCTACATTACACGCGGCTTCATGACGTTGAGCGTTGTATGCGTTCTTGAACTCTCTTCTACAATGTTTGCATTGAAAAATCATCCTACATGATATCTCATGACGTCTCCTGTGATAGCTTCAGGAAAATGCTTTTCTACACTCTTCGCAAATATACCTAGAAATAGGTTTTTCCATGACGGACTTTTATCTTCTGCTAACAAATTCTTCTTTAAATCTACTCGACATTTGTTACTCTCTACTTCGATGATGCGAACAGCTTAGCGATTAATAGTAAACTAACACAAAAGCGTATAACCAAGGTAGCAACAGTAAGGTTTAAGCCCATCAAGATGGCAAGAGTGAGGTTAGCGACGTTCTGCTGTTGGATTTTAAATTCCGCGCTGTAACATGCATAAGGTGGCAGCCTTGAGGTTTACTGCCGTAAAGATGGCAGCAGTGAGGTTAGCGACGCTCTATTGTCCTTCAAAGTGAGGTTAGGGTTCGTCAAGAAGACAGCTGTCAAAAAAGCACGTGGTTATGTTTACCAAACAAGAGCACGTAGTCGTGACGTCACGGTCACTTCATCAATCCTTAGCTCTACGTCGTTAAGAGCAGCATTAGGATTAGCTATGTTTAAAAATCATAGGAACAGAGCAGCAGTATGAATAGCCATGTTTTAAAGCGTGTAGACATCACCTATCGATTTTACATGCATCGACTCTCGTACTAAACTTCTTCCGCTAGATCGTGCTGCTATCTTAGCATAACCTATACGCATGACCTTAAAGTACAATGAATAGTCATGTTTCAAAGCGTGTACGCATCAACTATCGATTTTGCATGTATCGAATCTCGTACTGAACTTCTTCAGGTAGATTGTGCAGGTATCTTAGCATGAACTTAAAGTACAAAGAATAGCCATGTTTCAAAGCGTGTACATATTACTTATCGATTTTGCAAGCATCGACTCTCGTACTAAACTTCTTCCTCTAGATTGTGCTGCTATCTTAGCATAATCTATGTGCATGAACTTAAAGTACAAAGAATAATCATGTTTCAAAGCGTGTACAGATCACCCTGAACTTCTTCCGCTAGATTGTACTCCTATCTTAGCATAGCCTATACGCACGAACTTAAAGCACAAAAATAACGATGTTTAACAGCGTGTACACATCACCTATTGATTTTGCATGCATCGAATATTTTTTACCGCCAGAGTGTACAACGATCGCATATGTGTATTGCTAACGTATGTGTATAAAGTTAAAGCACAAAGAATAGCTATGCTCCAAAGCGTGTACACATCACCTATCAATTTTGCATGCATCAACTATCGTACTAAACTTCTACCGCTAGAGTGTACAACGTTCGCAATTGTGCGCTGCTACCTATGTGCGTGAACTTAAAGCACAAAGAATAGCGTGTACACAACACGAGTCAATTTTGCACGCATTAACTCTTGTACTAAACTTCTGTCACAACAGCGTGCGATCATCGCTTGTGTGTGCTGCAATCTTAACATAACCTATGTGCACGAAGTTAAAGCACAAAAAATACCCAAGTTCAAAGCGTGTACACATCACCTATCGATTTTGCATGCATCGTCTTTCTTACTAAACTTTTCCACTAGAGCGTGCAACAACCTTATAAGTATGCTGCTAACTTAGTATAACTTATACGCATGAACTTAAAGCATAAAGAATAGCGATGTATAAAAATCTCTTGAACATAGCAGCAGCAGTAAGAATAGCAATGTTTTAAAAGCGTGTACGCATTGCCTATCGATTATACATGCATCAACTAGAGTACTAAACTTCTCCCGCTAGAGTGTGCTGCTATCTTAGCATAACCTATGTGCACGGATTTAAAGCACGAAGAATAGTTAAGTTTCAAAGCGTGTACACAACACCTATCGATTTTGCATGCATCAACTATCGTACTAAACACATTCCGCTAGAATGTACAACGTTCGCATGTGTTTGCTCTGCTACTTTAGCATGACCTATGCGAACGAACTTAAAGCACAAAGAATAGTGATCTTTGAAAATCTTGCGAACACAGTAGGAGTAAGAATAGCAAGGTTTAAAAGCGTGTACGTATCACCTTTTGATAATGCATGCATCTTCTACTAGAGCACGTGACCATCACTTGTACGTGTGCTGCTATCTTAACATAACCTATGTGCACGAACTTAAAAAGCATAAAAAATAGTTGTGAGTAAAAATTTTGTGAACATAGCAGAGTGTTTACTACGTAGGTGTAGACATTGAACATTGCATGCTGAAGCAGCATACTACGTGACCGTGACGTCACGACTACGTGCTCTTGTTTGGTAAACGTAACCACGTGCTTTTTTGACAGCTGTCTTCTTGACGAACCCTAACCTCACTTTGAAGGACAATAGAGCGTCGCAAACCTCACTGCTGCCATCTTTACGGCAGTAAACCTCAAGGCTGCCACCTTATGCATGTTACAGCGCGGAATTTAAAATCCAACAGCAGAACGTCGCTAACCTCACTCTTGCCATCTTGATGGGCTTAAACCTTACTGTTGCTACCTTGGTTATACGCTTTTGTGTTAGTTTACTATTAATCGCTAAGCTGTTCGCATCATCGAAGTAGAGAGTAACAAATGTCGAGTAGATTTAAAGAAGAATTTGTTAGCAGAAGATAAAAGTCCGTCATGGAAAAACCTATTTCTAGGTATATTTGCGAAGAGTGTAGAAAAGCATTTTCCTGAAGCTATCACAGGAGACGTCATGAGATATCATGTAGGATGATTTTTCAATGCAAACATTGTAGAAGAGAGTTCAAGAACGCATACAACGCTCAACGTCATGAAGCCGCGTGTAATGTAGCTTCATCGGGAACAAAATACAAAGAGCTCAACCATATTCCAGCGAACACTGATTTATGTTTAAAAAGTACACCTCTGCGAGAGATTTTTAATTCTCCCTTGCTGTCTAGGCCTGCTGCAAGTTCTGTTACTGAGCACAAACTTCAAGATAAAGAGAGGCAAGATCATGATTATGATAATAAGGATAATGATGTTGATCAAAACAGTAGTAAAGGGAAAGTAGAAGAAGAAGAAAATTCATTGCCATTACAGCTTGATGATTTTACTTCATTTCCTAAGCCTACTACACGTTCTGTCGAAGTGCAAACATCTCAAGAAGAGATGCAAGGTAAAGAAGAAGGAAATTTCAACGCTTCATCGCTATCGAAACAAGTTATGTTTGTACCTAGAAACGCTACTGCTGAAGCACGTATTATATCAAAACAAGTCCCTGCACATCAACTGTCTGCATATAGACTCAAAGTTCACAACAAGCCTCTGTTACCCTATGTAGATATAAGCTACTGTAAAGACCCCAACGTACTGGTAAAACGTTTACAACTGCTAAGAGCCTATCATGATGCTGGTTACACACAGTACAAAGAAGATATTTTTGAAATAGAGCATGAATTACGTCGTGTTGGTATTATTAAGTAAGCGCTTACCCTCACCTAAGTCATCCATCTGTAGTATATAGTCGATCGAGTAGCTATATTCGTATAGATTATTTCCCAACATTCTCCCTTCCTTAGGGTGTTAACTCCGCCTCTAGTTGTAGAGCCGGTCTCAAGCCCGGATAAAGAGAGGAGAGGCGCCCTAGCCCTTTAGCCCTTTAGCCCTTTAGCCCATTAGCCCTTTAGCCCATTAGCCCTTTAGCCAAGGAATGTGCGGTAATCTAATCTTCTTAGAACAAAGGTATCCCCTGACATGTTCTAAACACATGTTGTATCGAGTACAGTGTTCTATTATAGTCTTGATCACTTATTTAGTGTTCTAAACACTTCAATCAATGTTCCGATCACATGATAAAGTTAACGGCATAGAGTGCGGTGTTCGATTCTAGTCTTGTTATGTTTCTTTAGTGATTTGCAAGTCTAAACATGCATAATGACGTCATCACTGCAGCACATGCTTACTCTAGCTATCCCGATGCAGGTTTAAACTTGTTCGATAGAGCTATACCTTGACATAAGAGGAGGCCTTAACAGCTTATGTATAGCCGCTATTGTTTAAAGATAGCTGCTGTGAAGAAAAAGCACGTCGAATTTTTCAAATTACCTGCTACCACATTTCAAAGGTATGAGGTTTAGTGCTGTAAAGATACCTGCACGATGCAAAGCTAACTTTCTTCATCAGAGCAGCCACCATCTTGTGTGAGCACCTCTAGGCCGTATCATAAGCAGCTGTGTATAGTCACCGTCTTGTCGCTGCTACCTCCCGCAAGCACCCCTACGGCGTCTCATAAGAGTAGCAGCCATCTTGTGCAAGCGCTCTTAAGCTGTCTCATAAGAAGCTATGTATAGTCACCATCTTGTAGAAATAGATAGCTGCCAATGCCAAAGGGCCTAAGTAAGGATCGAACCGTCGATCTCATCATTAGACTATGTTTTTTTCATGTTCCTGATACTGCAAACCTAGGTATCAGGTAGAAAAATTTTATCCGTTTTCGAGATATTTAACATTTTGCATTTAAGCCCCAAATTTAATGAATCGAACCTGCACGGCACGTTATACTCTCTACCATAGCTAGACCTGATCATGTTACGAAGACTTACTTCAATACAAGCTAAAACAGAGTGAATGCCAAAGGGCCTAAGTAGGAACCGAACCGTTGATCTCATCATTAGTCTATGTTTTACTTGATCCTCGTACTGCGAACCGAGGTATTGGGCGGAAAATTTTTTGTCCGTTTTGCTCTACGATGCACTGCTTTTGAGATATTTAACATTTTGCATTTAAGCCCTAAATTTAATGAATCGAACTAGCACGACACGTTAGTCTCTAAGCTAAGAGCAGCAGCCATCTTGCGCAAGCACCCTTAAGGCGTCTCATAAGGAGACGTGTATAGCCGCCATCTTGTGTCCGCCATCTTGCGCAAGTATCCTTAGGGCGTCTCTAGCCATCTTGTGCAAGGACCCTTAAGCCGCCTCATAAGAGCAACCGCCATCTTGCACAAGCATCACTAGGGCGTCTCATAAGGAGCCTTGTATAACCACCATCTTGCGCAAGCATCCCAAGGGCGTCTCATAAGAACCTGTGTATAGCAGCCATCTTGCGTAAGCACCCTTAAGGAGTCATGTATAGCCGCCATCTTATGCAATTAGCGTTGAGAGAGGACTGCTGTAGAATTTTTCTTTTTAAATTATCCACCACCACATTTCAAAGGTATCTAGCTAAAGATAGCAGCACTGCGTATGACAGGTGACGAATTTACATCTACTGCGATAAAGAGGGCAGCACGGTGCTCAAAGATGGCGGATGATAGCTGTCAAAAAAGCACGTAGCTATGTTTACCAAACAAGAGCATGTGGAATTTGCCGCCACCACATTTCAAACTAAAGAGGGCAGCACTATGCTCTGTTGATTAAAGATGGCGGATGGTAGCCGACAAAAAAGCACGTGAGTTTGTTTCCAAACAAGAGCACGTGGAATTTTTCAATTTGCCGCCACCACATTTCAAAGGTATCTAGCTAAAGATGGCAGCACGGTGCTCTCTTGATTAAAGATGGTAGATGATAGCTAACAGAACTTTTCAAATTGCCCGCTACTACATGCTTAAAGTAGTAGCCATAAAGAGGGCAGCACGGTGTTCTGTAGATTAAAGATGGCGGGTGATAGGTGATGAAATTGCCCGCATGATAGCAGCACGGTGCTCTGTTGATTAAAGATGGTGGATGACAGCTGTCAGAAAAGCACATGGCTTTGTTTCCAAACAAGAGCACGTGGAATTTGCCGCCACCACATTTCAACTAAAGATGGCAGCACGATGCTCTCTTGATTAAAGATGGTGGATGATAGCTAACAGAACTTTTCAAATTGCCCGCTACTACATGCTTAAGGTAGTAGCCATAAAGAGGGCAGCACGGTGTTCTGTGGATTAAAGATGGCGGATGACAGGTGATGAAATTGCCCGCATGATAGCAGCACGGTGCTCTGTTGATTAAAGATGGCGGATGACAGCTGCACATAGCTTTGTTTCCAAACAAGAGCACGTGGAATTTACCGCCACCACGTTTCAAACTAAAGAGGGCAGCACTGTGCTCTATAGATTAAAGATGGCAGATGACAGCTGTCAAAAAAGCACGTGAGTTTGTTTTCAAACAAGAGCACGTGGAATTTTTCAATTTGCCGCCACCACATAGAGGGCAGCACTGTTCTCTCTGGATTAAAGATGGCTGCTTGTCGAAAAGCATTTTTCAAATTATCCGCCACCACATTTCAAAGGTAAGTAGCTAAAGAGGGCAGCACTGTGCTCTATAGATTAAAGATGGTGGATGACAGCTGTCAAAAAAGCACGTGGCTGTCAAAAAACACGTGGATTTGTTTATCTCGAGCTAGTGAGGTTAAGTTGGTAGCACTAAGGTTTAGGCCCGTCAAGATGGCAGCACTGAGGTTAGCGATGCGTTGTTGTCGATGACAGCTGTCAAAAAGCACGTGGCTTTGTTTACAAATTCAAATTTCCCGCCAAAATTCAAATTTCCCGCGGGCGGCGGCGGAGGAGGCGGCGGCGGAGGAGGAGGCGGCGGCGGAGGAGGAGGCGGGCGGAGGCGTGCGGCGGCGGAGGTGCCCCCGAACTCTCCCATTATACTACTCATATTAACATTTGCGCATGTTCCACATCCTACGTGACCCAAATCGTGCGGCCACTTGCTCATTATTATTATTATTATTATTATTATTATTATTATTATTATTATTATTAGACAAATCCGCATTTGTAGTTATATTTTCGTACGTCTTAATTGGCAATGAATGCCAATTTATAAGAATGTCCTTCCACTAGAATAGTCACTTTAGGTGTCTATACAATCGTAAATAGTTCGATGACCTGCAGTTCGTCTCCCTCTTCTTCTTCTTCTTCTTCTTCTTGTTCGTCTTTTAACAATTAATTGCTTTGGGCATCACGTTGATTATGCCCAGTTTTACGACCGAGTGCCCTTCCTGGTGCCAAATGCGTGTTTCTGTAGTGGTTGGTATTGTGATGTGCTGTAAGCTCTCCGAGATAGAGGAATTAACCAGATGCGGCTAAACTGCCCAAACCGACCAGAAATCGAACGCGGAGCTCTCAGAACAGAAGGTCACTACCTAGGAGCCGGGCCCTGACAAAAAAGGGATCATATCATTACAATAGATTTGTATAATAATTTTAGATTCACTGAACTATTAAAATAAGGAATTATCACTTTCACGGTGCAGTCGGTTAATCGTTAACAAGATGGCGGGGTCGATCCCGGCCGTGGTTGGTGGTATTTGGGAGAGTCCTAAGTGTCCCAGCTCCGTGTCCTTGGCTTCCAACGTTAAAGAATGCGTGTTGGACAAAAGTCTAACACTCAGAATCCCTTAAAATCTGTAGTAATTGAAGGGACACTAAATTTTTATTGCCTGGGTGAGTGGCTCAGACGGTTGAGGCGCTGGCCTTCTGACCCCAACTTGGCAGGTTCGATCCTGACTCAATCCGGTGGTATTTGAAGGTGCTCAAATACGTCAGCCTCATGTCGGTAGATTTACTGGCACGTAAAAGAACTCCTGCGGGACTAAATTTATGCACCTCGGCGTCTGCGGAAACTATGAAAGTAGTTAGTGGGACGTAAAGCAAATATTATTATTATTATTATTATTATTATTATTATTATTATTATTATGCATGAGTTTTGTTCAATTCTCCCTGACTAACTTCGAAAAAATCCTGTTGTTTCTTGCTACTTCATTCATAAATCGTAATCTTAAGGAACAGGGGAACAGAGATGAAATCCTAAAGCCCTACTAAGAACGAATCCGTTTTTATTTATGTGAATTGCAATGTGGCCATTGATTGAAGTAATATGTTACGTAATTTGTAAGTTATATTGTTTTCTAAATACCTATGTTGCAATTTGAATGATAACGGTAATAGCGTATGGCCTCTGGAGAGACCTGGTGCACGTCTTTCCAGTTCACGTCGATGGGCGGTCTGCGCCTCTCTGGGGATAGGGCCCTACCTAGGATGAACTCTGATGTTAATGACGACACACACACTCTATCTGCGTGCCAGAGTAATCAACCAATGAAGATTAAAACCCTCGACCCTTCCGGGAATCGAAACAGCATGCTAACTAGTTAGCCAAGGAGCTGGACAGTTGAATTATTATACACCAAATACACGAATTCTGAAAAAATACACCTGTTTAAAATATTTACTTTGATGTGGCATAATTTAGTTTTGACTATTTCTCTTACATCAATATTTTCCTTCCCTTTCAGACTATTCAACTGAATAATGCAGATATTATTTGGATTAGCATATTTTCATATCCGTTCTGGCAGACTTGGAGGTGGTGATCCGTTGAGGTGAAGATGCACATTCAGAATTCTCTACATAAACGCGAGATGCAGCGTGCTACAGGTTAACCAACATTGGTTTACATCTTAGAACTGATTTGAACAAGATTTCAGTACGTATTTTAAATAGTTTAATTGGGCTTTTTAAGCGCCTGGTTCAGCAATCTTTCCTTGCATTCCTTTATTTGATTCCTAATCCCTTCTTGATTGGTTGTATTACACAGTTCATCATTTGAGATTATCTCGGGCCTTTATTTGATTCCTAATTCCTTCTTGACTGGTTGCATTCCACAGTTCATCATTTGAGATTACCTCGGGCCTTTATTTGATTCCTAATTCCTTCTTGACTGGTTGCATTCCACAGTTCATCATTTGGGATTACCTCGGGCCTTTATTTGATTCCTAATCCCTTCTTGATTGGTTGTATTACACAGTTCATCATTTGAGATTACCTCGGGCCTTTATTTGATTCCTAATTCCTTCTTGACTGGTTGCATTCCACAGTTCATCATTTGGGATTACCTCGGGCCCTTATTTGATTACTAATTCCTTCTTGACTGGTTGCATTCCACAGTTCATCATTTGAGATTACCTCGGGCCTTTATTTGATTCCTAATTCCTTCTTGATTGGTTGTATTCCACAGTTCATCATTTGGGATTACCTCGGGCCTTTATTTGATTCCTAATTCCTTCTTGATTGGTTGTATTCCACAGTTCATCATTTGAGATTACCTTGGGCCTCCTAACTTTCAGAATGCGCCGTCAGGTTGTGTTGATGATTTCCTATAGCAGCAATGGTTCATGGCTGCTCTCTCTAGGCTAGGCAAGCCTTATCAAAGACCTCTTCTATTTCGCTGACAAATCTCTAGATTATTCCCTCCTTCTTCTCCTGACTTTGTCACAATACATCAAGCTGTGTCTTCCTCGTTGACGTTGACTTTCATACTCAAGGCTTTCTTGACGCAGTCAATCTCAGAGTCCTTTGTTCCTTACTACAGCTCTAGAAGGTGCATCTCGATTTCTCTGGATCTAATTTGACTGTTAATGAATGCATTTATTTATTTACTCGTGTATATAAATGTAACAACGTTAAGTCGATTCTCTCTCATGAAAATATTGTCGGAGGGAGAGCGGAGAGGGTGAGGGCGCATCTCTGGGTTAACGCGGTACGGCTCCGCGTTTGGGAGGCGTTGGCTCTCCTGAGAATGGTTTTCTGTAGTTTCCCATTTTCACTACCAGGAGAATGCTGGGACAGTTCCTCTTCATAAGCCACATCCAACTCCTTCCACCTCCTTTACCCAATTTTATTGGCCATCATTCATTACATGTTCATTACCTCCTCAACTAAGGTTGCCTGCAGGAAGGGCACCCCGCCTTAAGAATATGCCATATAATTTCATCTTACATTATATCCGACCCTGTACCAGGAAACGGGACTTCCGGGTAGACATACACAATACGTGTTAGGCATGCGTTCCAAAGCCCCCGAAGTTCATCGGCAATGACATTGCATTGATTTACTGCTGTTAGTCGAAGAATGCTCTGCCTCTGTTGTTGCGACTCATCTCCGCTAGATGGCAGTACTGCTGCAATTATACAAAACGACCCCTTCAGAGATGGGTACCTCATAGTAAACTCTATAATGTTACGTCCTCTTCCAGTTAAGAGCATGTTTTGTGTCACTTAGCCATTAAATCATTTTTAGCCTTTAATAATAACAATAAGAAGAAGAATAATTGAGACACCGGGCTGGTTCCAATTTTAAGTTGCAGGTTCGATCCTAGCTCAGCCCGGTAATATTTGAAGGTGCTCAAGTATGTCAGCTCCATGTCGGTAGATTTACCGGCACGTAAAAGAACTCCCGTGGGACACAATTTCGGCACCTCGGCGTTTCTTAAAATCTTAAAATTAGTTCGTGAGACGTAAAACTATTATTATTATTATTATTATTATTATTATTATTATTATTATTATTATTATTATTATTATTATTATAAATGTGGTAAATGTACTGACCCAAGGCTGGTCAGCACCTTCAAATACAACCTGTCTGAGCCGGGATTGAACCCGTCAAATATGGTTCAGAATTTTAAAAGTCTCATTTCAGTTTCTTATTAGTTACTTAAACCAATCGATGTTATTAATCTTACGTTTTATTGCTATCTAACAGTTGTTCTGCCGGGCTGAGTGGCTCAGACGGTGGAGGCGCTGGCCTTCTGATCCCAACTTAGCAGTCGATCCTGACTCAGTCCGGTGGTACTTGAAGGTGTTTAAATACGTCAGCCTCGTGTCGGTAGATTTACAGGCACGTAAAAGAAGTCCTGTGGGACTAAATTCCGGCACCTCGGCGTCCCCGAAAACCGTAACAAGTAGTTAGTGGGACGTAAAGCCAATAACATTATTATTTTTTTGCTAGTGGCTTTATGTCGCACCGACACAGATAGGTCTTTTTTTTTTTTGCTAGGGGCTTGTCGCACCGACACAGATAGGTCTTATGGCGACGATGGGATAGGAAAGGCCTAGGAGTTGGAAGGAAGCGGCCGTGGCCTTAATTAAGGTACAGCCCCAGCATTTGCCTGGTGTGAGAATGGGAAACCACGGAAAACCATCTTCAGGGCTGCCGATAGTGGGATTTGAACCTACTATCTCCCGGATGCAAGCTCACAGCCGCGCGCCTCTACACGCAGGGCCAACTCGCCCGGTACAGATAGGTCTTATGGCGACGATGGGATAGGAAAGGCCTAGGAGTAGGAAGGAAGCGGCCGTGGCCTTAATTAAGGTACAGCCCCAGCATTTGCCTGGTGTGAAAATGGGAAACCACGGAAAAACATCTTCAGGGCTGCTGACAGTGGGATTCGAACCCACTATCTCCCGGAAGCAAGCTCACAGTCGCGCGCCCCTAACCGCACGGCCAACTAGCCCGGTATTATTAAAATTTGTTCTTATATTTTTAGTCTACCTTCGTCGGCCCGGCAGTACCCTGTCCTTGTTCTACATACAGGTTTCTGATCTTTCGAATACGTTACCGTTCTCTTTATGGAGTCAGCTTTGTCTTTAGGTGATTTTAACTGGCTAGGGAGACTGATTGTATCGGGGTACGTCGGTCACCTTCATAAAGCATGCTGGAATGTATTGGAAACTTCGGCAAACTTGACATAATGTACACTCAGTCACACAAATTGGCCACAGCAGAAGATGAATTTATTTCAAGATCAACTTGAACATATTGTGCAGGTGGTAGGATTTCTCAAGTATCATCTCTTCGGCCACCAACTAGCCACAGTTCACGAATATCTACGCGTTTCGAGAATGTATGATATTAAATATTTCTTTGCCAGCCACATTTTGTGCGGTTGAGTGCGCATAGAGCAACGACTCGGTCAGACACGGACGAAGAATGTAATAGTTGTTCAATTGACCATGGAATCTTAAACTATGTTTTTATATTGTTTAAATCAGTGGTTCTCATACCTGTTCATGCCTCGCCCCTCTCGACTCTCCAAACTAATCTTCAATGCCCCCCTTCATTACCCGATACCATCCTGTATTAGAAAAGCGATTCACACTACCCATAATGAATTATATACAAAAAAATTAAAACAAAACACGACACCTCATAATCTGCAGTCCTTCGGACTGAGCAGCGGTCGCTTGGTAGACCATGACTCTTCGAGGCTGTTGCGCCATTGGGTTTGGGTTTTTCTTTGGTCGCAGGGGTCCTGGGTTCGATTCCAGGCAGGGTAGGGAATTTTAACCTTAATTGGTTAATTTCGCTGGCACGGGGGCTGGGTGTATGTGTCGTCTTCATCATCATTTCATCACGACGCGCAGGTCGCCTACGGGAGTCAAATCAAAAGACCTGCATCTGGCGAGCCGAACTTGTCCTCGGACACTCCCGGCACTAAAAGCCATACGCCATTTCATTTCATAAACTAAACTCAACTAAAATCAATGAACTTGAATAAGAACTTTATATTGCAATATATTCTTCTTTTAAATGCTGTTCAGTAGCAGCTATTGACTTGAATGTTCAGTAAGTTTTTAAAATGGCGGATGGACTTGATGTAGTGGTACCAGTTTTCCTATGATTGATTGATATCACTTTGCGGAGTATTAAATCTCCACCTCGTGTTATCTGGATTCTATTTCTTCTTTTCGAAAGAAGTTGCATGACCGCACTAAAACCATGTTCTATCAAATACGATGTTAGAAATTCAGTGAGAAGCATCTTGACAGTCTCATCCACACAAACCTGATAGGCCTTGTATGTTTAAGATATGGGCAGCCGGGAAACGAAAACGTTAATCAATTTGTCGTTAATGATCTGCATTTAGGGCAGTCGCCCAGGTGGCAGATTCCTTATCTGTTGTTTTCCTAGCCTTTTCTTAAATGATTGCAAAGAAATTGGAAATTTATTGAACATCTCCCTTGGTAAGTTATTCCAATCCCCAACTCCCCTTCCTATAAACGAATATTTGCCCCAATTCGCCCTCTTGAATTCTAACTTTATCTTCATACTAGCAAGATGCCCGTGCTTCGCTACGGTATTATACTGAAATTTATAATTGAATGCTTAACGTTTTATATATAATCCTCCGAAATTCGTGATCTGACTCGTTTTCTGAGAGAATCCGCCAAAATTCGCGATCTGACTCGTTTTCTGAGAGATTACGGCAAAGTTCCTCACATTTTTCAATCTTTCTTTCTAGCAATCGATTTCGTACTTCCCGGGCTAGGTCCAGGTTATCCACGCGGTCAGTTGGGTCACTAAATCTTTGCCATCTTTTCCTATAAGCATTTTTAGTATGGATCAAATCCTGAAGGAGATCCGGCGTGATGTCGTCTTCGGTGCCTTGGCGGTACTGAACCCGCGACCGGACTGCATTCGTATTCATTACCCGTCCAGGACTAGTTTCCAGCGCGGTCCGCACAATTTGACGACGGTCCAGAACATTATTATTATTATTATTATTATTATTATTATTATTATTATTATTATTATTATTATTATTATTATATGTTCTGGACCTCACAGCAAGATGCAAAACCGCTACTTGGCGGTAAAATACATCTGCTGCCGTTGTCATTGTTGACAATGTGACCAGCACCATTGTCGCGCGTAGGCAAGTGTGCGGGATTTCTGGCGATACGAATGACATACTTACGTGCATTATTGACCTTATTATAGAGGTGAACAATTTGAGGGTCAATCTCATTCCTATCGTTTATTTCAAATGTGTTTAAATTTTTATTTATATGCCAGGAGAGTCTACTGTAATCTAGGAACGTTCTCCGAAGGAAAACATGGCTGTTGAAATCGAACCCAAGAAAAATTAAAAGTGATCGGTTTATGATCAGAATAAGTACATCGAAAATCTACAGCCTGTTTCCAGTCATTCGACAGGGTCAGGAATGGAATGAATAAAGCCCCATCTAGCGGCGACAATAGGAATTGTGCCGGCTGCCCAAGCACTCCTCTGGGGCAATGATCGATGAATGACAAATGAAATGAAATATTGGACAGTGTTGCTGGAATGAATGATATTAGGGAAAACCGGAGTATCCGAAGAAAATCCTGTCCCGCCTCCGTTTTGTCCAGTACGAATTTCACATGTAGTGACCGGGATTTGAACCACGGAACCCAGCTGTGAGAGGCCGGCGCTCTGCCGCCTGAGCAACGGAGGCTCCTTATAAGTACATTATGAACGGTAAAATCAATTTGTCTCACCTCCTTTTACACCCCACCGCCGTTAAGTTTATTCCCCCCCCCCCAAAAAAAGAATATTAATTAAAAGAAGGCTTGTTTCTTTATGTTTAAAGGAGATTCCAGACACAAATGTTCACGTCTATTATCTTCGGTTTTGAGATACAAGTATCCACATAAAAATAATTAACTTTTTTCACTTCCTTTCACACTCCTCCCCCGCCCCCCTACCCCTAAGTGAATTTTCCAGCAAAAAATTAATTGTTTCTTTAATAGTAAAGGATCTTCTAAGTAGCAATTATCACGACTCTAACTTCTTCAGTTTTTTATTTATGTGTCCTCGTGAAAGTAATTCAACTCCTTTTCACTCCCGCCCCGCAAGATGGTTCCCCCCCAAAAAAAACTCGTTTTTCTTTGTTTTTAAAGGAAATCCAAATACCAATTTTCACATCTGTAACAACTTTATTTTTATTAGACGTATGTATTCTCATACAATTAAGTCAATTAATTTTTCAATTCTTTCAACCCCCCCCCCCCTTCATTGGATTTTCCGAAAATACGTGTTTCTTTACTTTTAAAGCAGATTCCAAATATCAGATTTCACGTCTGTAACATCTTCATTTTTGATATATCAGTAGCCTAATTAAAAGAAATCAACACCATTTTCAGTCACTTTTACACCCCCTCCCCACCCAAGTGGTATTTCCGAAAACTAGAAATACACGTTTCTTTATTTTTAATAGAGATAAAAAAATACCATTTTCACTACTGTAACATGTTAAGTTTTTTTTATATATACTGTAGAAATTCTCATTTTAAAATTTCACCTCTTTTTATTTCCCCTTAAGGGGAGTTTCCAAAAACAAATCACCTATGTTTCTTTACATTTACAGGAAATTCCAAATACCCAATTTTTACGTCTGTAACATTTTACGTTTCTCAGATATTCTGTAGATATAGTCTTTCGAAAAATTCACCCCAATTTGTCACTCATGTTTAACCGCCATTAATTAGATTTTCCAAAAACAAAAAATACATGTTTCTTTATTTTTAAAGGAGATCCCATATACAAATTTTCAGTTCTGTAATATCTTCAGTTTCTGAGATATATGTATCCTCATTAAAGGCATTCAAGCCTTTTACACCCCCTCCTATTGGGATTTACAGAAAACAAAAAATGCGTGTTCTTTTATTTTTAAAGGAGATTCTGAATACCAATTTTAACATATGTAAACTGTTAAAGTTTTAAGATGTAGGCACACTCATTTTAAAAATTCACCCCCCTTTTCACCCCCCATTATTTGGATTTTCCAAAAACGAAAAAATACCTGCTTCTTTATTTTTAAAGTAGATCACAAATACCAATTTTCAGGTCTGTAATATCTTCAGGTTCTGAAATAAAGTAGCCTCATTAAAGGTATTCAACCCTTTTTTTTCACCCTTTTCCACCCTTCTCATTGGGATTTTCCGAAAACAAAAAAATACGTGTTTCTTTATTTTTAAAGGAGATACTAAATACCAATTTTTACATCTATAAACTTTAAGTTTTGAGATATAGATACACTCATTTTAAAAATTCACCCCCTTTTCACCCCCCTCCCCCCATTATTGGATTTTCCAAAAACCAAAAACGTGTTTCTTTATTTTTAAAGGAGATCCCACACACCAATTTTCAGGTCTGTAATATCTTCAGTTTCTGAGTTTTAAGTATCCTCATTAAAGGCATTCAACCCATTTTTCACCCCTTTTCACCCCTCCTATTGGGATTTTCCGAAAACATTAAAATACGTATTCCTTCATTTTTAATGAAGATTCTAAATACCAATTTTTTACCGGTACATCTGTAAACTTTTAAAGTTTTGAGATATAGATACATTCATTTTAAAATTTCAACCCCCTTTTCACCCCCTTAGCGAAGGAATATCCGAAAATCCTCTCTTAGCAAGCACCTACATCTTAATATGAATCTATGCCCAAAATTTCATTTCTTTATGTCCAGTAGTTTTGGCTCGGCGATGATGAATCTGTCAGTCAGTCAGGACAAGTTATTTTATATATACAGATAGATGATGGATGTCCTCAAAGAAATTCTATGTGACATATCAAATTATGAAGCAAAGATAAAGCCAGACAAAAAAAAGACAGTTGCGAAAGGAGAATACGTGCACGTGGATTGAGAGGTTAAAAGGAGGCAGGATAACTAGATATTCATGCTTACAACATGTCTGTTTAAAACTTTTACCATCTACAACTTCAACATTATTTTAGATTTCAGTTAATTTTTATGCGTACTTTATATTTTATCTCGAAACTGTGGAATTAATTTTGATACTCTATAACAACATTTAAACCGTACAGTAGCAGCAAACAGATTTCAAAAACGGGAAGGAAATTGGGAATCCGCTCCAGTACTGATCCTTCAACAATGTAATAATAATAATGTTATTTGCTTTGCGTCCCACTAACTACTTTTACGTTTTTCGGGGACGCCGAGGTGCCGGAATTTTGTCCCGCAGGAATTATTTTACATGCCAGTAAATCTGCCGACACGAGGCTGACATATTTGAATACCTTTAAATACCACCAGGCAGAGCCAGGATCGAACCTGCCAAGTTGGGGTCAGAAGGCCAGCGCTTCAACCATCTGAGCCACTCAGCCCGGCTTCAGCAGTGTGGGAACCAACTCGAGTTTCGCCGTCTTCTTTTTCCTAGCCTTTTACCATTTAGCTGAGCCTGTACTTTGTAAGGATTGAGCCCAACTTTACGGCCGGATTCTTTTCCTGTCGCCAATCCTATGTGGATGGATGTATTTACTATTGCGTGTTTCCGTAGTGGTTTGTAGTGTGGTGTGTTGTAAATGAAGATGTGCATTAAGAAGAACACAAGCACCAGTTAAAATCCCCGACTCTGTCTGAAATCGGAACCCGGAGTCCTCTGAACCGAAGGCAACTACGCCGACCATTCAGCTAAGGAGCCAGACTGGGAACCAGCTCTAATGTCTCCTCGAAAATGGTTGGGAACCAGCTTAACAGATTTACCAGTCTAGCCAGTCTCTTTCTCTCTCCTTTTCCTGAAGAAATATACAGTACCAATACGTGCGTGCCACGAATGGCTCCGGAGCATAAGGTTGGTGACCCCTGACCAAGCCTTCTGCCGATTTCAAGCGACATTAGAAACAAGCAAATGAAGACCCTGAAAACTGTGTGTAGCACTGTGCTCAAGGCCACACTTTCTCTACGCGTTGTTGATTTCAATGTAAACGCCGTAACGGAAAGCGAGGAGGGTTACCAAAATTAACGTGGCCTTCGACGATGCGGTACACCTGTTTGTACCCAGGAATCCATGCACGGTCGTGCAAGGTCAGCCTCTTCTCCCACAGAAAACAGCCTTTTCCTTCCGGGTCACATGATTGAGGTAAAGCTGGAAAAAACAGCCACCTTCTTGCGGGGACTGTTGAAGATTGCGTGTGGGAGAATTGTGAGTTGGACAGTAGTGGTTCACGTTCAAGTTCAAATTATTTCTTTGTTATAATATTATTTGCATTACGTCCCACTAACTACTCTTTTACGGTTTTCGGAGACGCCGAGGTGCCGGAATTTTGTTCCGCAGGAATTCTTTTACGTGCCAGTAAATCTACCGACACGAGGCTGACGTATTTGAGCACATTCAAATACCACCGGACTGAGCCAGGATCGAACCTGCCAAGTTGGGGTCAGAAGACCAGCTCCTCAACCGTCAATTATTTCTTTAACAAGAACGCCAACCCTTTCCACAAGGGAGTGGGCGTAGCGCGATAGCACGGCTGTTTATATTTTTTTTAATTCGTTCATTTGACCTTCGTCTGTGGTGTGGTGGCTAGTGTGATTAGCTGCCTCGCCCGGAGGCCGGGTTCGATTCCCAGCTCTGCCACGAAATTCGAAAAGAAAAGTGGTACGAGAATTGGAACGGGGTCCACTCAGCCTCGGGAGGTCAGCTGAGTAGAAGGGGTTCAATTCCCGCGTCAGCCATCCTCGAAGTGGTTTTCCGTGGTTTCCAACATTCTTCTACAGATACATGCCGGGATGGTACCTAACTTAAGGCCACAGCCTCTTCCTTCCCTCTTCATTGACTATCCCTTCCAATCTTTCCACCCCTCACAAGACCCCGGTTCAGCATAGCAGGTGAGGCCGCCTGGGCGAGTTACTGGTTCTCCTCCCCAGTTATATCCCGTACCAAACGTTCCACGCTCCAGGTCAGTGCCCTTGAGGTGGTAGAGGTGGGATCTCTCGCTGAGTCCGAGGGAAAAACCAGCATATTATTTATTTATTTATTTATTTATTTATTTATTTATTTATTTATTTATTTATTTATTTATTTATTTATTTATTTATTTATTTATTTATTTTATAGCCTCCGTCGTGGCTCAGGCGACAGGGCACTGCCCCTTGCCGCTGGGTTCCGTGGTTCAAATCCCAAATGTGAGATTTGTGCTGGACAAAGCGGAGGCGGGACAGGTTTTTATCCGGGTACTCCGGTTTTCCTTGTCATATTTCATTCCAGCAACACTCTCCAATTTCATTTCATTTCATCTCATCTGGCATTCATTAATCATTGCCCCAGAGGAGTGCGAGAGGCTTCGGCAGCCGGCACAATTCCTATCTTTGCCGCTAGATGGGGCTTCATTCCATTCCTGACCCGGTCGAATGACTGGAGACAGGCTGTGGATTTTCATTTTCATTATTATTTTATCTTACATGGGATAGGAATGGATGTGCAAATTCAGGGATTTAGTGCGTAGAGCCAACCTAGGTGAAAACAGAATTGCATATTGCTACTCATTGTCAGGTTCAGAAACTATGATCTATAACAGAGGTTCCCAAAGTGGGGTCCGCGAACACTTGGCAGTCAAATGCAATGCTTGAGGTGGGGTCTGCGGACTCTTTTAAGGAAAGATAGAATATACCATAATTTTATAAATTTCTTTTATAAAACATGGAAGATGGGAATTTAGAGATAAGTCACAAATCATCAGACGAGTCCCGTACATACCAGACGATTTCGTCTAGATATCAGAAGATAATGTTCCAGAGATCCTCGACGTTAACGAATCACATTTGGAGCAGCTACACTTGTTTCCCGGTGATGGATGGAAATGGCATGTGAATAAAGAATCCATTTGCCGATGGGCTATGAACAAACTTCTCCCTTACTCTATAAGATGACGATTCTCTGCCAGAATTTACAACCGCCAGTTCATTAAAATTACAGTTTTCACAATTGCAATTAGTTTATCTTTGTCTATATGTCATGTCGGACTATCCTGAACTCTCTAGAAAAACTCTGAAGTGCTCAACTGTTTTCCAACTAATTATTTGTGTAGTGTCGCATTCTCCCACCTGACGTATTTGAAATCAAAGTTGAGTAAACTTGTAGTCGAGAGTGACGTATTATTGAAATAATCAGCCATTAAACCCAACATTGCCGAGCTAATTGTACAAAAAACAACGTCATTGTTCATGTTAAACTGTGTCTGATGTCATTTAAACTTATATTCCGATTTTGCCTTTTGATTTTAGTAATTTGAATTAAAATATTAGTTTGTAATATTTACCGTTTGTTTTATTTCAGAACTCAGAGGGGATCTGTGATCTTTCTTATTTTACAAGGGGTCTATGAACTGAAAATATTGGAAACCACTGATCTTTAACCATAAAATTATTTTAAGAAATCTTTTAATGGCTAAATTTAGAGATGTAGCAGGTCATTGTAGCCAAGGAAATCCAAACACAGTTTTTGGGAAGGCGATACTTTCGAGTAGTGGTCGTTCTAGCCTGTTAGCGTCACTGTTTTCATTCACTCTTGTTAACCCACTAACTACTTTTACGGTGCCGAGGTGCCGGAATTTAGTCCCGTAGGAGTTATTTTACGTGCCAGTAAATATAACCGACACGAGGCTGACGTATTTGAGCACCTTCAAATACCACCGGACTGAGCCAGGATCGAACCTGCCAAGCTGGGGTCAGAAGGCCAGCGCCTCAACCGTCTGAGACACTCAGCCCGGCACTCTTATTTTGTCCGTCAGGTATTCTTTTACGCGCCGATAAATCCACCGACACGAAACTGATGTATTTGAGCTCCTTCAAATACAACCGGACTGAACAGGGATCGAACCCTCCAATTTCGGCCGAGGAAGCCAATACTCTAACGTCTGAGTCACTTGGTCCGGCGGCTGCATCCGCCCTTACCACAGCGACTTTCATATTATCACAGCCAATGAATGAGGGGCTTTTGGACTCCACTAACACCAGGCTATTATTATCATTATTATTATTATTATTATTATTATTATTATTATTATTATTATTATTATTATTATTATTATTACGGATTTATGTCCCAATAATTACTTTTACGGTTTTCGGAAACACAGAGGTGCCAGGATTTTGTCCCGGAGAAGTTATTTGACATGCCAGTAAATATACCGGCATGAGCTCCTTCAGGTACCGCCGGATTGAACTCGCTAACTTGAGCTCACAAGGCCAGCAAGGTCACTCGGCTCGGTGACTGCACGTGTGTCAGCACAGCTGTGGAAGTCACTAAAACAGACCACCTAGACTGAAGAAAGCACAATTGACGGGATTACCCATGACTGTAATTTACAATTCGCTGCGTCCTTCAGGGTTCACTTGGACCAAGTTCATTGAACACTTAGCCTGGTGTTAGTGGAGTCCAAAAGCCCCTCATTCATTGGCTGTGATAATATGAAAGTCGCTGAGGTTAGGGCGATGCAGCCGCCGGACCAAGTGACTCAGACGTTAGAGTATTGGCTTCCTCGGCCGAAATTGGAGGGTTCGATCTCTGTTCAGTCCGGTTGTATTTGAAGGAGCTCAAATACATCAGTTTCATGTCGGTGGATTTATCGGCGCGTAAAAGAATACCTGACAGACAAAATTCCGGTACCTCAGATTTTCCGAAGATCGTAAAAGTAGTTAGTGGACGAATAACGTTGAATGGTCTTTATGCAACCCATCCCTGTGGTGAGTGAGGTAAAGGTGTAGCTTGTAGGGCTAGGTGATGAATGAATTTGAGTGGGTTGGTGGACCAACAAGTTAATAGCACTTTTTCGCTTCGTAGAGAAAGCAACGGGCAACATCTCTCTCTCTCTCTCTCTCTCTCTCTCTCTCTCTCTCTCTCTCTCTCTCTCTCTCTCTCTCTCTCTCTCTCTCCCCCGTCCTCCTTCCTCATTTCCCTAAACACGCCTCTTCAGAGATGCCTAGGCTACGTATGACAGATGGTAGACGGACAGTTATGGAGTCAACTAGCCTTCCGAGCTGAGGGCTCAACAAACATGTTGGTATGAGGGATGAATCTTGGTTACTCATCAACTGTTTAAACTTTCTTCAGCTTCACCCAGATATATCTAGGATCGCTAGAGTTGACTCATTCAGGGTTTTGGCTGAGGTTTTAAGGTCGGATACCCATCCTATCCTTTTATGTTGTTGTGGTTATTATTCAGGTGAAAATTCCACGTATTATTCAGGTGAAAATTCCATCCCGGAATCTACCGGAAATACCACATCGGCCGTCCTGGAGGAACAGTAGCAGCTAAATAACTGAACTGAGCTAATCAAACTCAAAACGCTTAACTTTATGGATGTTCCCAAAAGTTCGATCATGAATTGTCATAAAAAGCCCGAGCGTGGCTGAAGAGAAATACTGCTAGGCATACTGAGAGAGAGTTTTTAATTTCTTTCGTTACTGAACCAGAACAACCGACTCCTAAAAATCCATATTTTCACACCATTCATCACAACGCCCCAGCCTACATAACATTTTAAATTTTCTCTCAGATAATATTCATTACAATGTACTAACTTGCATACAGAATACACTTGTTAATAGAAATTTCACAGTAGTGGAATTCCGTGTAATTTGTATCGATAATATTTTTGGTAATTGCAAGTTTTCATAAATTTTAAATACTTCGCATATTTTTTTGGGGGTATTAGCTTTATGTCGCACCGATACAATAGGTCTTAAGGTGACGATGGGATAGGAAAGGCCTAGGAATGGGAAGGAAGCGGCCGTGGCCTTAATTAAGATACAACCCCCAACGTTTGCCTGGTGTGATATTGGGAAACCACGGAAAACCATCTTCAGAGCTGCCGACAGTGGGGTTCGAACGCACCATCTCCCGATTACTGGATACTGGCCGCACTTAAGCGACTGCAGCTATCGAGCTCTGTTGCATGTTATTTAATTTTTGATTAAATCTTTGCATGCCGTGCAATTTGCACTGCCCGAGAGTGTGTCATTTGGACCGTTGAAACAATCGAAATAATTATGTTTCTTCGTAGTTTTACTGGTGATTCTAAAAGATGTTTTATAATCTGAGGTCAGTCCCGCGGTATAGGGGGGTAGCGTGTCTGCCTCTTAAGCGGCGGGGGGGGGGGGGGTTCGATTCCCGACCAGGCCAAGGATTTTTACCTGATGTGAGGGCTGGTTCGAGGTCCACTCAGCCTACGTGATACAACTGAGGAGCTATCTGACGGTGAGACAGCGGACCCGGTCTAGCAAGACAAGAAAACGGCCGGGAAGATTCGTCGTGCT
The DNA here is from genome assembly GCF_040414725.1 of Anabrus simplex. Lineage (NCBI taxonomy): Eukaryota > Metazoa > Arthropoda > Insecta > Orthoptera > Tettigoniidae > Anabrus > Anabrus simplex. The sequence goes on along the minus strand of NC_090266.1, from coordinate 954,082,817 downwards.
GATCACACGACACCTCGTAATCTGCAGGTCTTCAGGCTGAGCAGCGGTCGCTTTGTAGGCCATGCCCGAACGACCGACAGCGACGTCAACAGTACCCCCCCCCCAAAAAAGAATAAACTGTTCACTAAAGACGCAAGAAAATTTCAAAAACAGTTCGCATTATATGTGACAAATATTATGATGACGATTCGATTCACTGCAATAATCCCAAAAAGTGGGCTCATGAAAACTGCACCAAAATTCAGGATGAATTATTTTATCATTGTCTTGCATGTCGAAATTGGCGACCACAATCATAGTGTCGTACTCTATTGCTTAGTATTTCATATTACATACATTAAATAACTTAAAAGTGTTTACATTTTAACAGTCCAAATTACACGAGCACCTGGTCCAGGTTACACGCTATCGGCCCAAATTGCACGATAACAAAGTTTAGAATTAAAATTGCTTTTAAAGAAATCTTTAAAATAATATTAACATTTATTTTCACCAAATAATTTGATACGTTGCATTAATTATCATGTGTAAAATGTGAGGCATTTTCATTACGGTCAGTAGAGTTATGGACGTTGAAAGTTAATGGCCCAAATTACACGAACTTCCCCTACCTTACTGAGTGAAGTTATCGGTCATTTTCTCGCAGACATACGTTTCATAGCGTCGAGATCTCGAATAAACCGAGCAAGTGGCCGCGCGGTTTGCGCCACGTAGCTATGAACTTGCATTCGGGAGATAGAGGGTTCGAACCCCACTGTCGGCAGCGCTGAATGTGTTTTTTCCGTGGTTTCCCATTTTCCAGCAGGGTATTGCTGGGACTGTACCTTAATTAAGGCCAAAGTCGCTTCCTTCCAACTCCTAGCCCTTTCCTATCTCATCGTCACCATAAAACAGCTGTGTCGGTGCGACGTAAAGCAAATTGAAAAAAAAAAAAAATCTCGAACTCCATTAAGCAGAAGCCAAAGGTAGCAAGCCCAAGCATTGGCCCCTTATTATCGTCACCATCACCTCCGTCTTCGTCCGTCTCATTATCCATTGCAACTGACGTTTCCCGGACATATTTTATAATTCTATCTTTATTTAATATTTGAAACCTTCGATCAGCAATATTTTGCAGCTCTTCTTCTTCTTCTTCTTCTTCTTCTTCTTCTTCTTCTACTTCTTCTTCTTCTTCTTCTTTGTCGTTTAGGCCTACTGAGGACCACGGGGCTCGTATCTACTCTTGGATAAAGTTTTTGCTTTCTTCTTCTACCAATACTCCTTCATTTGCTGACTATGAGCCAGCTTTCTCTCCTCGGTCCACTTAGTTCCTGTAGTCTTCTTACTTGTAAGGGACGTTGGGAAAACTCCGTGTCGGATGGTTTGACGGAACAGTAGTCGGTCATGAGTTTGTCCCAGTGGGATATCTAGTTGTTCCATATCTGACTTAACTGACGTGATCCATTTGTTCTTAGAAGCCTTGCCTCTTCCTGTTACTGTGAATATCCTGTTGGTGAGTCTTTTGGAATCCAGACGGGCCAAGTGTCCATAAAAGGTCAGGCGCCTTTTCCTTATAGACGTGACGATGTCCTCCTGGTGTTCATACAGTTCATCATTATGCCGGATACTGTAAGTGCCTCCTTCCTCTCTGATTGGTCCTAATATCCTCCTCAGGATCTTCCTCTCTTTTGGAACTCCAGCTTTCTTAGTAGGCCCTTCCTAGCCATTACAAGGCACTCAGAAGCATACAGAACAGATGGTTTGACTACCGAGTTGTAGTGTCTGAGTTTGAGGTTCTTGGAGAGGCACTTAGATGAATAGATACTACGACACGAGTGATAAGCCTTTTCAAACTTGGTACATCTGGCAACTATGGCTGGGTTCTCGCTCTAATTCGCAGAGATCCATTCTCCCAAGTACTTAACTGCAGGTACGTTTCGTATGGTAGCGTCTGTGAGAGGAATTGTAGAAGGGGCCTCATTGATATTGGTCATAAATTCAGTCTTCTGGATGCTGATTTTTAGACCAGTCTTAACCGCTACACAATAAAGACTCTGTAAGTTGTAGGTAGCCTCCTCTATATTGTTTGCCAGTAGAATGAGGTCATCGGCAAAGGCTAGGCACGGGACAATGAGGTTGTCTCTCTTGTACCCAAGCTTCAGTCCAGCTCCCGGTGGTAGCATCGTTCTCCATTCTCTAATAATCTTTTCCAGGACACAGTTGAAGAGAATGCAGGAGAGACCATCACCCTGTCTAATTCCTGTTCTGATTGGAAAGCTTTCGGATAGTTCACCTCTGAACCTAACCTTGGACGTCGTGTTCCTCAGAGTGGCTTGAACCAATCGTAGGGTCTTCCCATCCAGACCAAGTTCCCATAGTATGGAGAAAAGGATGTCTCTGTCCACAGAGTCATAAGCTTTCTGAAAATCTACTAGGACCACCACCCAGGGATGTCCACCTCGGCTTTTGTAATTGAGAACTGTCTTAAGATTGTGTATCCGTTCTGGACAAGATCTAGTCTTACGGAAACCAGCTTGGTATTCACCTAACTGTGAGTCTAGCTGTGTGGTGACTCTATTGAGCAGGGCTACAGAGAGGATCTTGTAGGTAATTTGTAACAAAGAAATACCTCTATAATTGTTGAGGTCTGTCTTACTTCCCTTCTTGTGGAGGGGATGAGTCACGGCAGACGTCCATCCTTCGGGTAGGGACTCTGTTGTCCATATGTCCTTTATTATTTGATGGATGCTCTTCAAAGACTGGTCATCTGCATGTTTCCACATCTCGGCAACTATGCCGTCTTCACCTGAAGCCTTGTTGTTTTTGAGACCAGCGATGATGTCCTTTATTTCTTCTCTCGTAGGTGGTTGAGAATCAGGGTTCCTGTGTGAAGGCTCATGGAAAATAAGCTTTTCTTTAGGTTCCTCTGCGTTTAGTAGCTTCTGGAAATAATCTGCCAGAGTTTTGGTGCAGTCTTTATTGTTCAGTTGAAGTTTTACATCTGGCCCGTGGAGGATGAGGGTAGGAGCTGTGTACTGGGTCGTTTGCTTCTTAAGTCCTTTGTACATGTCTCTTGAGTTGTTTCTCTGAAAATTATTTTCAGCCTGTTGCATTAGGCTCCTGAGGTAATTTCTCTTGGCACTGCGGATGGTGTTAGCTGTAGCTTTCCTTTGCATGAGGAAGGCTTCATAATTGGCTCCAATTTTATGTTGGTTCCACCTAGTCCAGGCTTTACGCCTTTCTTCTATAACCCCATCACACTTTGAACTCCACCATGGGTGTTTGCCTTTGGTTGATGAGGCAGGGATAGTTTCTTGAGCGGCATCCAGCAAGGCCTTTTGCAAGGCAGGCCATCCTTCTTTCTCTGTATTCTTCCTGAGGGTATCCTGAAAATCACAATCCTCATCGTTCAGTCGCAGAGTGTTGAACCTGGGTATCTTACGACTACTTTGGAGATTTGGTGTTTTTCTAAAGGGTTGCATATTAATCTTGACAAATGAAAGGTAGTGATCAGAATCTATGTTGGCTCCTTGTAATACCTTGACGTTCTGTATGTCCGTATGATGTTGCCGTGCTATAGCAACATGGTCTAACTGGAATTCACCAAGCATAGGATTTGGACTCCTCCAGGTTTTGGCCTTTCTAGGTAGACGTTTGAAGGTTGTTGATTTCAGGACTAAGTTGCGCTTGTCACAGAGTTCAGTGAGACGTTCTCCATTTCTGTTTGTTCTCTTATGGGCTGGATAATGGCCTACTATCTTCCGGTACTTCCACTCCTTACCGACTTGTGCATTGAAGTCGCCCATGAGTATGATGGAATGGTGGGAAGGGATCTTATCTAGAGTTTCTTCTAAGGTGGCCCAGCATTGTTCTACATTTTCCAGGTTTGAACGGTTTGTGTCATTCGTGGGTGAGTGGAAATTTACGATTGTGTATGCTCTATTACGAGACCTGAAGGATAACGAGGAGGTCCTTCCGTTAGGTGAAGTGAAATCTAAAATATGGTCAACCATCTTGTGGTGTACCGCGAACCCAGTACCAAATTGTGGAAGTGTCTTGATAAGTCTTTCACCAGGTTTCCCCTTGTAGATTCTGTACACTCCGGACTCTATTGTATCCTCGTCGGTAAACCGAGTCTCTTGTAGCGCTGCTATCATAACCTTGTACTTTTCCAGCACGTCGAACGTTTGTTTGAGCTTACCTACCTTCAGTAGGGAATTATATATTTATTGTAGCAAAGTACTCGATATTTCTCTTTGGTTGTCGTTTAGCAGAATTAGATAGAAGTGGGAAGCATGAAAGTGCAGGTTCCCCAGAATCCGATGACCTGCTTGCCCCAGGCTGTGTGGGGGTGGATTGTTTACCACCTGGGGTACATTTCTGAATATTCTTTGTCTCCATGTTTCGAGTATTACGGGAGTCGTAATGGTGGTTACCTAAAAGGTAACGGGTTTTTAACTATCCAGGTTGTAAGCCTTGAAGCCACTAGCACTGATCGGCTCACCGACCCAGTGTCCGATGGCTGAATGGTCAGCGTACTGGTCTTCGGTTCAGAGGGTCCCGGGTTCGATTCCCGGCCGGGTCGGGGATTTTAACCTTAATTGGTTAATTCCAGTGGCCCGGGGGTTGGGTGTTTGTGCTGTCCCCAACATTCCTGCAACTCACACACCACACACAACACTATCCTCCACCACAATAACACGCAGTTACCTACACGTGGCAGATGCCGCCCACCGTCATCGGAGGGTCTGCCTAACAAGGGCTGCACCCGGCTAGAAATAGCCACACGAAATTATATATATATATATATATATATATATATACCGACCCAGTTTCCCGCTGGGATTGGTTACACAACCTTCCACTGTGTTGCTCGGTTTAACAGGGACACCTCTTGTAGGTCACATGCTGGAGTTGGAGTGAAATAGGCTAAGTTGGGTTCTCTTGCTGAACCCAATATGTTATAGTTGCAGATGACAAGCAACGACGCGTTTCACTCCCATTTGCCCAGAGCCATGTGGTGACAAAAGCCACATGGACTAATCCCAGGTTAATTCCTGGGACCATTTTGCAGCCAATCATTTGCACCCTCCCCCCCCCCCCTTTTTTGCTATTTGTTTTACGTCGCACCGACACAGATATGTCTTATGGCGACGATGGGACAGGAAATGCCTAGGAATGGGAAGGAAGCGGCTGTGGCCTTAGTTAAGGTACAGCCCCAGCATTTTCCTGGTGATAAAATGGGAAACCACGGAAAACCTTCTTCAGGGCTGCCGACAGTGGGGCCCGAACCCACTATCTCCCGAATACTGGATACTGGCCGCACTTAAGCGACAGCAGCTATCGAGCTCGGTGCACCCTCTTCATTATAGTCTTCAAATCTTGTGGTTTACTGAAACAGCTGCTCCTCGGAGCTATTTCTTTCTGTTTCTTCTGCTGACTAGAATTTGTTACACGCATCTTAAAAGTTATATCTTCTCATCGATTCCCGCGATTCAGCTAACATGTAACAACAGTCCTTAAAATTTAGCTTTTTAGAAAAAGCGGCAATGCTCTCTTGGTCGTTGTCTGCTAGTAGTAATTGCTGGAGAACTTGCTCCTTATCAAGTCATTTCTGTTTTTCAGTCACGACCCCTTGATCCATAGATTGAATAAAGGCGGTGATATTCGTGGAAAATACACTACCTTGAAGCCATCGTCAGCTAAACCACTCTTTCACTGTATTTCATACTCTTGTAGAAAGGGAATGCACTGAGACTTTAACAAAGAAAATGTGAGTACGGATATTTGACGCTTCGGATGACTGACTGACTGACTGACGCATAATCCACACCCTCTACTGTACATTGCTCACGCACAAAGGTCAGACTGAGGCAAGTTGATGACAGTAACTATACCAGAATACACTGTAAATACTGTACCTCAACAAAGATGGATCTGAATAGTGCTCTTAACCTTGCAGAGCAAAATGGGCATTTTAATTGGGAGTTCAGCCTGTCATTACTCCGTCTAGAGCTTACATATGCAATTGTCCGTAAGAGGCAGAACGATTTTAACAAGAATCAGGACCGCTAACCTTAAAACAAATATTTGATGAGGTTTTTGTATTTTCCGATTAGCGATATTCATTGATAAGAGTCTTGGTCTTCGGTTCTCGGGGCCCCGTGTTCGATCACTGGACGGGTCAAGGTATTTTAATCTTAAACGGTTACTTTCCTTGCTCGGAGACTGTTTGTGCTGTCCCCAACATTCCTGTAACACACACAACACTATCCTTTAACACACTAACACGCAGTTTCCTATACAGATCAGACACCGCCCACCCTCGTCAGAGATATGCCTTACAAAGACTGTACCAGGCTAGCAATAGTCACACGAATTTATTATTATTATTATTATTATTATTATTATTATTATTATTATTATTATTATTATTATTATTATTATTATTATGGCATTTCACTAGATTAGAGTCTAGTAAGTCCTTAGCCCGGAGGCTGATGTGATCCTCAAATAACACCACCAAAGGTTCTGTGGTTATAGGGAAACTGCAGAAACCAGTGGCGGCGAAATAATGAGTAGAAAGGTAGTTTGCCATTGCTTTCCTCACCGAGCCAGAAAACGCTATTTCAGTACGACCGATCCTGGCAGTAGCACTTTTAATGACATCCAGACGCAACAGTCATGCCCGGCATGGGATTACACAGTAGCAGCATCCATACTACTACCAGCCATAAATGAGACTGAGACTTCGGTGGAAGCTACATTTTGTTCTGGTCTCTGCAAAGAAACAGATGGAAAGATACTACATCCGTCAAGAAACACGAACAGGCGTCAAGGGTGTGAGTTTTCTTCTTCCCCAATTTGTTGTAGAGTCTCTTCATGTTAATAAGTTGAATTGTGTGTGTTAGAACCTAACAGCCTCGAATTTCAATCACTCAGCCCTTAATAATAATAATAATAATAATAATAATAATAATAATAATAATAATAATAATAATAATAATAATAATAATAATTTTACGTCCCACTAACTACTTTTACGGTTTTCGGAGATGCCGAGGTGCCGGAATCTTGTCCTGCAGGAGTTTTTACCTGACGATAAGTTTTCTAACTCGAAGCTGGCGTATTTGGGCAGTTTCAAATACCACCGGACTGATCCGGGATCGAACTCGCCAGTGTGCGGTCAGAAGGCCAGCACTCCATCATCTTAGTCACTCAGTCCGACCTTTGTACTTTTAATACACTGTTATCTGCTTAACGTTCCTTCATTTGTTGTAGGTTGTATGAGACCCCAAACAAATCCCATGGCGCTGCAGCCCTGGTGTGTCTTGGCTGCGAAGGGACCACTGCTCGGCCTGAAGGCCTGCAGATTACGACGGGTGACGCATGGTTAGCTCAACGAATGATCTGGGCAGTTATTCTTGGGGAGATGCGATCTCACTCTCAGATAGCTCTTCAACTATTCTCACGTAGACTGAGTGGACCTTGTTGCCCCTAGACACCGAGGTCGGTTTCGTGAAGCACCAGAGTGTCTGAATTTTGTCCCACAGGGGTTTGTTTTGACGAGTTGGAAGTCAACGACGTGGTTGAAATGCCCCTGGCCTTAGTCGGGATCGAACCTGCTAAATATAAAAATAGGAGGACAACGACTAAATAATTGTGCGAGTAAAAGAGGCATCATAATACTACTACTACTACTACTACTACTACTACTACTACTACTACTACTACTACTACTACGTCCTCGTTGTAGAGAGGAAACTTTGGCATGAAAGGGGTGCGACTATATCTGCTGAAGGAAAGAAAGCCTTGAGGAACCAACTCTTACTAGACTGGCAAGACAGCTGGGATGGCACAACCGATGTTGGCCAATGGACAAAAAAGCTAATACCCGACATAGGAGACTGGCTTAAATGTAGACATCGGCAGGTAGATTACTATCTGTCGCAGATCCTGACAGGACATGGAAGATTCGGCGTATACGCCATGAAGATGGGAAAGACGCAGGGAGATGGTTGTCGGTACTGTTCTGAAAGGGATACAGTAGAACACAATTTTTTCTACTGTGTTCGATGGGAAGAAGAACGAAGGAGCGCCTGCCAACAACTTGGTCGACGACTCACGCCAGGGAATCTGGTTCAGATTATGTTAGAGAGCCCGTTTGCCTGGAACACAGTAAAGGCAATGGCGACAAGCATTATGGAGATGAAGGAAAAAGATGAGAAAGGAAGAACTTAATAATATACATCACTCCATTCTGATGTCATGCCGACAAGCAGTTCCAGAATGGATTGAGTGAAGAGGGCAGGGGTTTTTAGTTGGTGGAAATCCAACTCCCACACAGAGTGGTGTCTTTAAAAGATTTTCCCCTGCCATAACAAAAACTACTACTACTACTACTACTACTACTACTACTACTACTACTACTACTACTACTACTACTACTACTACTCCGGGTTAATGGCTTAGTATACAGATTGTGCGCTGCATCTTGTCTGAGAAAGTGTTGAGGTCCCCTAGGAAGTATCTACAGTATACCACATTTGGCTGGCATGCGAACGTGTTTCTTCTCGAGATTGCTACACTGGCTTGTGAGTAACCAGTCACTTTGCAGGAGATATGAAAGTCAAAGTGACCTTGAAAAAACAGGGACTAGATTCTTCAGAAGTCAAAAAGACCCCAGGCAAACGGAAGTTGAACTGCTGTGTATGCTTGTAAATCGCATTATAATGGCCATTACGTCAGTGCCGGCTATAGTTAGACGTACTGATGTTACGTGCACTCCTTTTGTCTTCGGCGAATCTTCGTTACAGCATTATAGATGGATGTTAAAGTAATAGCGAGGACTCCCCAGTTTACTTTTCGATTTTATGACTAGTTTTTTTAAATTTTTTATTTTTTTGCAGTGAGGTCAATAACCACTCGCCAACAAACCATACACGACCAGTGTTTTACTTTAGCAAATTGACACCCAGGATTGTATACACGATAAGGAGCAACATTTCGTGTTATAATTCGACAGCGTACCGTAGTTATAATAATAATAATAATAATAATAATAATAATAATAATAATAATAATAATAATAATAATAATAATAATAATAATATTTAATTATTGCCAGCCCCGTGGTGTAGAGGTAGCGTGCCTGCCTCTTACCCGGAGGTCCAGGTTTGATTTCCGGCCAGGTCAGGGATTTTTACCTGGACCAGAGGGCTGTTTCAAGGTCCACTCAGCCTACGTGATTAGAATTGAGGAGCTATCTGACGGTGAGATAGCGGTCCCGGTCTAGAAAGCCAAGAATAACGACCGAGAGGATTCTTCGTGCTGACCACACGACACCTCGTAATCCGCAGGCCTTCGGGCTGAGCAGCGGTCGCTTGGTAGGCCAAAGCCCTTAAAGGGCTCGATTGCCATGGGGTTGGTTGATTATTATTATTATTATTATTATTATTATTATTATTATTATTATTATTATTATTATTATTATTATTATTATTATTATTATTATTATTGCGTTCCGGCCTTCTAAGGACGACGTCACAATTTCAATTCTTCCTCCTTAGTTGTTCTTTCCTTTTCTTCCAGTATTCTTTCATTGTTTCACTGTGCTTCCTTTTCCTGTCTTCAGTCCACTTTGTGCCTGTTTTCTTTTCCTTCCTCCCTTGGAATCCTTCCATTTGTAAGACTTTCTTCCTAAAAATCTTTCTTTCCAATAATTCTTCTTCTCGTATGTTGGTCCTTTCCTGGTCTTTCTTGACTTCTTGAATCCAGGTGGTGGTTGATTTCTTTTCCCAAAAGTACTTGAAGATTCGTTTAGTTAGTCGATTCATCCATTCTATAAATGTTGTAACCATTTGATGACTACTTAAATAAAATCATGAATAATATATAAATAAAAATATGTAAATAACATTACTCAAAAACATCATAGAATACTTTAAATGAATTACTTTAATAAAAATAGTTAACCGAACTGTCCGTAGTATGGGCGCCAGAGTTCACCAGAATGGATCCCTCGAATTTTGATAGAGCATGATAAACTTTATATCCCAGGGCGTGTACATAATGCTGCGTACTGGTACATCTGCTGCAGGCCTTACCTAACCTCCTGAAAACGACTAAATAGGTAGGAACTGCACCTAGGTTCATCAATAACTCCACTGATTCTAAAATAGCTAACTATATTCTTAACAAAATCCGTGCATGAGCACCTCATCAACACACAAAATTATACATATAATACACACACAAAACATTGCTGGAAGACTCCATATTTACAACAACAACAATAATGAACACCGTGGGAAAACGAAAGCGAGAACTAAGCTACCATTTGTAGATAGTCCGATGAACAATGTACATGTATGAAGATAAATACCCTTCACTGTCTCTATATCAATTCGACTTACCGATTCTCATAATCGGCAGTTATCACATCACACAGATACTGTACCTTGTAATACTGTGTTCACAAATTTTAACACTTGTTGTAAAGATATATACACACGTCTGTCGATCCTCAACATAAATTATGGGAAGTCTGAGATAGCTTTCACCAACATATAATGCCAGACCTCCACAAGTACTACAATACTTAATGCATACGCCCTCCACAATTTGTTGATCATCCACTTTCCACGAACATAACAAGACTACGTTCCATGAACGTTTGAAGTCCAGTCCATTGCAGCCGTGTCACTCGAATACCGTATATCCAGCACTACTTCCTACTCGTACAGTGCGTCAGTTGTAGTTCTCTTATACAGTGTCACTGGTTGTAGTTGTCTTCCTTCTCGTTCCTTTACAATGTCGGAGTATATATAAAGACCTCGGCATTCCCCCTCCTCTCACATGATACGTCTTGATTGGTCCTTGCCAGCCAATCATGAGTGATCTCTAGTCAAGACCAAGCCCTGAACTCATACTTGGTCTCAAGACAATAACAAACGCTCGGGTATATCACATGAGTCATACACATTTTCCTAGTACCACAACAAGCTCATCTCCTCAGACCGGGATATATACATGACTAATAGAACTTCCCGGCGACAACAACAAATACATCTCATAAGACACTGGGGTAGCCACATGACTCATCCAAATTACCAGAGTTATTAAAGCAATGTTTTCCCACTCGTGCAAAACAAATTACTCATGCCTTCATACATGGTTACCTTCCAGCTTACAAAAATTAATGACAAAATATACAAATGAAATACTGATAATAATAATAATAATAATAATAATAATAATAATAATAATAATAATAATAATAATAAATCGAATACTGACAATAATATCTCTAACTTCTACATACAGTGCGAGGGTGTGATATACGTACTATCACAATGTGTCCAAGAAATTATTATTATTATTATTATTATTATTATTATTATTATTATTATTATTATTATTATTATTATTATTATTATTATTCGTTTCCTACATACTGCAGCGCTTGGTCTTCAGTATTCAAAAACCAAGTTTCTAGGTGTCACCCTAGACAGAGGACTAACGTTCGGTGGTCATCTTTCTTGTATTACAGCGCAAGCAGATGTGCGCCTATTTAAATTAGTGTAATTCCGATGATTAGAGCCGACAATGGACTTACTATAGAAAACAGCCTCCTGCTCTACAAATCGACTATCAGACCGATACTAGATTAGGCCAGCCCTATTTGCTGTACTGCAGGCAAGTCACGCCTGTTACAGGCACAGCGTGTCCAGAATTATGCGCTGTGCCGCTTCGGGTGGGGTGTCTTCCCGCATCGCGCTCACTTGTTTCTCTCCCTGACCGCCTTCTGCGTGACGTCATGTGATATGAGACAGCACTCGCCCGTCCTGCTGATACGTATTACCACTGCAGTCTAAAGTGGTCATAACTTCTGAACCATTCATGCAAATAATGTCCTGATAAGGTTATTGTATTCCTTATAAAATACTGGAGGAGGTCAAGCAATTTATTTTGATGGGGAACTCGAGGATAATATCGAAATATTTATTTAATTTTAAGTAGTTATATTTTTTACCGCGGACTATAGCATAAAATCGCTTCTAGAGGCCAACCGGTTGGAAATAAGTATATACCATCGCGGACTTTTTTTGTAGAGGTTTCTATGCTCTACAATTCGTACGCTTACACTTGGGGTCTATCGTTGATGGTTCACGCAGCGTAAGCCAAGAAAGCAAGTGACCGACCGAATTTTGTCTCTTTCTGCGTATTTACTGTATATCGGATCATGGATACTGTATTATTTCACGAGCCTCGAAATATATTCAGAAATATAAGTTATTAGCACATAATAATGTTATTGGTTTTACGTCCCACTAACTATGAATTTGAGCACCTTCACTACCGGACTGAGACAGGATCGAACCTGCCAAGTTGGGCTAAGAAAGCCAGCGCTCTAACATCTGAGTTGCTACTCAGCCCGGCTATTAACACATACTAATTTTATAGAGGTTCACTACGTGAACAGTGTTCATGTTGTCAGTATCTGAAGTAGAACCACTGTATTGATTAAAATGCAGTCAACATATTATGGAAATGTGTGTGGTGCTATAAATTGTAGGCACGTAAAAAAACTCTCGTGGGGAAAAAATTACAGCACCTCGAGTCTCAGAAAACCGTAAATATTGTTAGTGAGGCGTAACACAAATAAAATTATTATTATTTTGTGTATTATAAAGCCAATAACGACAACAACCATCATAGGCAGTTAGTTTGCTACTGTGATGGAATAACAATACTTCCTCGTCAGCAATGCTATAGTCCGCGTTAAAAAATATAACTACTTAAAATTAAATAAATATTTCGATATTATCCTCGAGTTCCCCATCAAAATAAATTGCTTGACCTCCTCCAGTATTTTATAAGGATTACAATAACCTTATCAGGGCATTGTTGTTGTTGATACACTTTGTAATACATTTTGAATATCTCCATTATTACAGCTCGTACGGTAAAAAGTTTTCAGATATAAATGACTGAAAGAAAATCATATTTTCTATAATTATTATGTGCTAATAGCCGGGCTGAGTAGCAACTCAAATGGTAGAGCGCTGGCCTGCTTAGCCCAACTTGGCAGGTTCGATCCTGTCTCAGTCTGGTGGTGAAGGTGCTCAAATACATAGTTAGTGGGACGTAAAATCCAATAACATTAATATTATTATGTGCTAATAACTTATATTTCTGAATATATTTGGAAGTTCGTGAAATAATACAGTATCCGTGATCCGATTTACATTAAATACGAAGAAAGAGACAAAAATGTCGTGCGAGAAGAGACCTATTACTGGATCTCGGTTATTTCAAAAGGGGGCCTCACACATTCCAGTAATGTGTGGTTAAAAAACATAGCCCAGTTCGAAATTTAATTTGGTGTGTTTCACGGTAAGACTGTATCCAGATGCAAAAACGTAATGAAAACTCTTATTTCTATTATTAAGTCAAAATTTCCAGTATTCCATGACAAAATAATTTGTATCTACGTAAGAACCAGGACATTTATTAGGATATGACATTTAAATGCAAAGAGTAAGGAGCTAGCACTGAGAAAATATGCCAATAAGAGGGCTAAGCTTTGGGCTGGTTCATCAACTAAGTCTCGTGACACGTGCGTTTTAATATTTTAATATAATTCCATACAGATGTCGATATGATGCATATTTTCCTATGCCATTTGATCTAAATATTTACTTCATCGGGAAATAAATTATTTTGAGTTGCATGACAACATTTTATTTCTTATCTTATTATATGTCATGTATTTTATAGTTGATGTTCTACCTGCTCAGCATGTGACGAAATTTAACGCATTTTCACGTTTTTTAAAAATCTATTGGAAGTACCGTTACTTATCGAATCGGACTAAACCAAACTATACCGAGCTCGATAGCTGCAGTCGCTTAAGTGCGGCCAGTATCCAGTATTCGGGAGATAGTAGGTTCGAACCCCACTGTCGGCAGCCCTGAAAATGGTTTTCCGTGGTTTCCCATTTTCACACTTAATTACGGCCACGGCCGCTTCCTTCCCACTCCTAGCCCTTCCCCGTCCCATCGTCGCCATAAGAGCTATCTGTGTCGGTGCGACGTAAAGCAACTAGCAAACAAACAAAAAAACAAAAAACTATTATTTGATGACAGATTGGGAAGATGTTTCACAGGCGCGAGAACCGACAGGCTTGCTGTACTGCGACTGTGTACCTTACTCGCTATCGTTCATATCTAGTGACGTCATAGCGCTCCAGCCAACGGGAGCTTCAACCGCCGGAGTAGCCTACCTACCGTACGCGCACCTTTTAGCGATACATGGGCACCCTAGTGCTGAATAGGTCGACCTCGCGTATCTTCGAGATTCGTATTGGCAACCTTTGAAACACAAACTATGAATCGCTTATGCATCGCTGTGTGACATCTGGCGTACACTTTAGGTACTAGTACTGTTTTTGTTTACACAGCAAAGCCAAACTATAGAATTCATGCTGGGAACAAGATTCGCATCGAGAAATGTTATATAATGTTATATAAAGTGTGTATGACACAGTTGTTGACTTAAGATAATAAAGGTTTAAAAAATTCATATCGATCGATCATATTATCGATTCAATTCAAATTTCATTTTCATTCAGTTGGGAGTATTACCGGAACCGTGAGAGCTCCCTCCTTACTCCACCGTCCCGTACAAAGAAATATCGCTAAAAGGTGCGCAGACAATAGTAGTAGCGATGGGTCGAACCAGTTCATTCCTATTCACACTCTTTACTGTGAACCGTTCAAATGAAGTAGTTCGTTCATGAAGTAGTTCATGAAGTAATCAAGCCTGATGAAGCTGCTGAGTATGTCGTTCAGCAGTGACTTCGTTCACAGTATCTTACTCACTCAATAAAGCTTCATAATACTTAATAATATTACCAACAGATGGCAGAGCTATGTAATTATGGACCAAATAGCTTGCTTGCTTGCTTACAGCATCTAGATGATGGTTGATAGGGACAGGGAAAAGATAAAGATATAAAGATATAACGAAGGAAATACATTTAATCTGGGGTCATCTTATTCGCATGATGCACTCAACAGTGTCTTTATCTGCCACTTGATATCTGTTTTAGCTGTACTCTGGCAGAAAACACCAGGGTTACCAACGTTATTCATCATATCATAATATTTTTTTCCTCTAAAAATTCAATCCGAAATGGAATGAATATGACTACCACTGCCACAAAAATCTATTTATCTACCTTGATGAATCTTTCATATAGTTATCCTCCTGTGAACGGGGGCGGTAGAATAACACCCACGGTATCCGCCTGCCTGTCGTAAGAGGCGACTAGATGGGGCCCCAGGGGCTGTGAACTTTGTAGCGTGGGTTGGCGACTACGGGGCCCTTAGTTGAGTCCTGGCATTGCTTCCACTTACTTGTGCCAGGCTCCTCACTTTCATCTACCCTATCCGACCTCTCTTGGTCAACTCGTGTTCTTTTCCGACCCCGACGTTATTAGAGCACTCGAGGCCTAGGGAGTCCTTCATTTCACGCCCTTCGTGGCCCTTTTCTTCTTTTGGCCGATACCTTCATTTTTCGAAGTGTCGGATCCCTTCAGTTTTTTCTCTCTGATTAGTTTTAATAGAGGATGGTTACCTAGTTGTACTTCCTCTTAAAACAATAATCACCACCACCACCACCTTTCATATAGTGTGCTGTCACTAACAAGTAGCTCTCGTTTTTAATTGAAGTCCGCCGATCCATTGTCAATACAACCGCTTCTGCAGACGACATTGCAAGCATAACACAAGCCTGCGAAGTGTTGAAAGTTTTCAAAGATTGTAGGCCTACTGAGAAAATGAGCAGTGAACGACTGGTCACTGCGTCAAAAGTTATACTCCTCATTCGGTCATTGAAAAGATGGTGTTGCAGATTTGCTAATAACTCTGAAATTCGTAGTGATGTGAAACAGATGGCCGAGAAGCTAGTGGAAGAGCTAAATCGTCGTACTTAAAGCACTCTAGGAGAGACGATTCCAGATTCAGGTCTTTCAAAATGATGTAAAGTCCGTTCAGTTTGATTTATTATTTAATTAGTCTATTCCCCAAGTCCAGTTTTGTTTAATTAATTAAGTGTTGAGTATGAGATGAACACTCCTGCAAGGAAGATACTCTTTCGGCTGTGGATTCAGCGCACTTTTTAATTCCAGATTCACAAAGCAAGCATTTTATTTGCATGTCTGCTGTGCTCACTCTGTCGGGTTGTCAGTGTCTTCGTATATATCTTTAATGGTGTAATAACACAATTGACAGGTAGGATGGGACTGGGAGTAAAGGACGAAATGAATGACGTAGTTAGTCAGAAGAGGGAAGAGAGAGAGAGTGAGCGAGCGACAGACAAATCGAATGAGTTGTGAATGATATGAAGTTTGAGAACTGTGAGTGATATGAGAACTGTGAAGTGTTTGAACTACCAGTTCATTGATATTTAATGGTTAGTTCACACTTCATAGGAATGAAGCGTTCATCATGAACGACTCATTCACGCGCTACCCATCACTAGCCTAGTAGTGTAGTTACCTTGGCGCCGCTTAGTAGGTGCCCAGTGGTACGAAAGGAACGACGACCTGCATGAACGGTTACAGCTTCCTACCGTTCATGGCAGGATACGTAGCTCAGCTACGAAGATTTATGACGCGCTCGCTGAGAGTGAAAATATGTCATTAGGAACATCTTCGGTACCGGAGACCTAAGGACCTTATACACTAACCCCACCCCATTAGGGGTGCAGACCATATATTTTGTTGTTATTGTTGCTTTGCGTCGCAGCGACACAGATAGGTCTTATGGCGACGATGGGACGGGAAAGGGCTAGGAGTGGGAAGGTAGCACCCGTGGCGTTATTAAGGTACAGCCCCAGCATTTTCCTGGTGTGAAAATGGGAAACCACGGTAAACCATCTTCAGGGCTGCCAACAGTGGGGTTCGAACCTATTATCTCCCGAATACTGGATACTGGCCGCACTTAAGCGATTGCAGCTATCGAGCTCGGTGCAGACCATATCCTGCTCAGTGTAATCAAAACTTAAATTCCAACAAACTACCAACAGAAATGCAATACTAGTTAAAAAATACAATTGAAATCGCACTCAAAGCCTTGTAAAGTTCGACGGGCTATAATCGCCCCTTGGTACAGGGCCCGCCCGGCACCGTTGAGAATTGTGACTGCGTACATTACACATGGCCAAGCACCAGCGGAATACTCCACTGGGGAGCTGAATTTTCCTTTGGCCATTCATCACGCTATCATAGTCATTACATCTTGTGAGCACGCCAAGGCAGGGGAAAGATTGAGGTAATGAAACATTTTATTCGCTGCTTCGAGCAAAAATAATTTACATCTCTTCCTTAAACACGTCTCGATCTTCAGCGTTATGCTTCGAACGGCTGAACATGGTAATGGTTTTTTATGTGTGTGCTTACGTTATATTGCTCGTTTTCCAATAATTTTCTAAATTACTCAGATTTCTTCTTTTCCTTGAGAACAAATAGGCTGTCGAATATTTCTGTAAACTAATTGTGTAGAATTTTTGTAAGCAGTTATTATTATTATTATTATTATTATTATTATTATTATTATTATTATTATTATTATTATTATTATCATTATTATTATTATTATTATTATTATTATTTTGATTACGTTCGGATTTTGAGAATCCAGCACTCTCCGTGGGGTAATTGATCTACTTGGATGAAAATCATGAATAATTGACGCTAAAGGGAAATGTTTCTGTCTAATGTCTTTATAGTTGTTATCATTACTTCTTTTTTTGGACTCACACGTCCCTTGAATTAAATGTTCGTGTTTCTCCTCTTGCTTTCATCATTATCACTCATGTTTGAATCCCTAGCTATATAAATTCATTTCTCCACGGTCAAGCAAACTGTTGATTGTATGTTGTGATAACATATTCTAATCTGCGTTGAACATATTTTAATCCCCTCTTCTCTTACTTCATGGTATTCTATTGTAAATGAGTCGAGAACTATTCTCAATTTTAAAGGGCTGATAACCTTTTAATTATTCTATGTATAATCAGTTTATAATTGATATTTGTGCGTGTTATGAATACTGAGTTGTTATGGTCTGGAACCGTAAACTATTCAAACAACTTAAATGGTAGTTCCTTTTTAATACATCCACATTCATTTGATATTTTTATTTTCCCTTTCAAAGGGGACTATTGTTAAAACCTTGTTTCTAGATATTCAGTCTGTTTCATTTTTTGTATCGTCCACGAAGTCTTCCACGCTGTCCCAAGCACGTTCATACTCAAACCACTTCCACTGTGTTTCCGATTAATTCATCTAGATTGCGTGGTACTTAATAATATTGTTATTGAAACTTCGGTCTTCAGTTCTTAAATTCTTAATAATAATAATAATAATAATAATAATAATAATAATAATAATAATAATAATAATAATAATAATAATAATAATAATAATGTTATTTGCTTTACGTCCCACTAACTACTTTTATGGTTTTTGGAGACGCCCATGTGCCGAAATTTAGTCCCGCAGGAGTTCTTTTACTTGCCAGTAAATCTGCCAACACGAGACTGACGTATTTGAGCACGTTCAAATACCACTGGACTGAGCCAGGATCAAACCTGCCAAGTTGGGGTCAGAAGGCCAGCGCCTCAACAGTCTGAGACACTCAGCCAGGCTTTAAATTCTTTGTATACTGTATGTTTAAAGTCCAATTCGAAAACGTAATTCACTTTTTAATTTTGAATCTATCGAGTTCATGGTTGCCATGCCTGATCAAAATAAATAAATCTGTATGAAAACTCAATTGACAAACACGATCACTCTCTCCTTTTCGAAGCCAGTATATACACAGTAACTCAATAACAGAAAATAACAGTAACTCAAACTAGTGTTCAACAGCTTACAGACAGCGGGATACCAAAGAGTATGATATTGCTAGATACTGATATATAAAACAAAGACTATTGCTTTTCGAAGAAATATGAGTTGGCACAAAATCCGTAGAGATAGCAGTACCATCCAGTAAGGTTTGGTTACTGGAGCTTTGAAGAGCAGAGCACATTGGAGTTGTGCACTTGCCTTGCAGTAACAGCTCCGTAAGGCATGATGTCACCATCAATCGCGCATGCGGGAAAAGTGGCACAGCGAAAGCGGAAGACCGATGTGCACATTTAAGCAATGCCAGAAGTTTAAATTTAAAATGCGATATATCAAACTTCTAATTAATAAGTTAGCTACCGTGTAATTAAAGGGTAACATGGGTCCCAGGTCCAGATTCTGGGTGTTCAAGTGCACTTGTGCTCTTGTACACGAGCAGCCGTTGCAAATAACTTATATCGAAACTGTGAAATATATAATGACGATACAAGATATCCCAAACCAGGCATCATGGCATGCGGAGTTGACAAGCAACTGTCATCCAACGTTCTCAGATTTTCATTGGGCACCGCATGGCTCTCACTGGTGCGACTTGAGTAAAATATTTCCCCCTAGTCTGCTGAAGTTGTCATAGGCGCGGCAAAGGCAAGGAACGTCAAAGCCGCACCGCATGGCAACGCTTCCAGAAGCGTAATATCTGAACTGTTTCTCAAATTACCCCTGAAGCGTAGCGGCAGCGCCTTCTACAACACGTGTAATTGAAATCTTCGGGAGACCAACAAATAGGAGTAAAATTATAGGAATGTTGGCAGAGGTATTATTTAGAAGTGGTGTCGCGTGTCAAATAAAATCAAACGCGTGAGTTGCACTGCTTCTTACTCATCTTTCGTTAAGATACATAACTTAATATTGTTTTTTGTCTGAAATCAGTACATTAGCATTGATGTATAATACATGATATCATTTGCTGTTCGGAAAAATGGAGAAAGTTTTAGTCTTAAGAACAACACCACAGAGTTTTAAAATAGTACTTTTAGGCATTTCTATGCAACAGTTTAGAAATAAGCTCTAACCTATATTATAGGTAATTTTAGGAATGAATAATAATAATAATAATAATAATAATAATAATAATAATAATAATAATTGTTACGGAGTATCGTGGATGTGCAGAGGAGAAAGAAGGTGCGGGGGTGAACAGGTCCCAAAATACGAAATTAAAGTTAAGATAAAATTTAACAAGGTTATATTTTCTTATAAAGATTGAGAAATAACAAATAGAACAGGTACTCAGTAGCCGAAACACAATTCGAAAATGTACCATTACAATGATTACAGGATTTGGGCTCCGAGAGCCAGACACCTAATTCTTGAGCTATAAGCCCAACCTTACGATATACAGAATTCAACAAAGGGGCAGAAGACCCCAATCATGCCCAGGAGCACTTGCTCCCAATTACACAGTAAAGCCTCCTCGAGGCGCGCAGAAAACACAATTTTAGAAAGAGCAACCCGCTCTTAAGTTCCAGCCTATCAAAGGCCACACCAAACTCCACTTTCAAGTTGTCCTCCCAGGACATGAAAACAGGGGTAAAATACCCAACCTACTGAGGCCTACTAAGTAAAGAAACAGGATAATTACCTGGCCTCTAAAATACCAACTTGAGAGGAGGCGAAGCTGCACTCCTAATACATTTGTTTAAAACCTACTTGGCACTAGGCCGTTAATGCAAGGGCTAATCCCATACTAAAGAGATGACTTATATGAGAAGACAATTTACATTACGCTAGAATGGAAGAAACGGTTGAGAAAATAAGTTCACCTCAAAGCAATATGAGTGGGAGCTCGAGAGGGTTAAGCACTCTCTATCCCAATTTATAGTTTAAACAGATAGAATTGATACCGAGTGTCTTTACATTTTAAGGGAAAGTTACATGGTAAAAGGCTTCGGACCTGCCCCGAGAGTTAAACTGCTGAGCTAGCAAGAAAATAAGTTATTAAACGGCCATTACCTTGTGGATGAACTACTGCCCGAAGAAAGAGGCGCTTCCCGCCCCCTGCTACGTACTTTACACACTGAAAGATGTTACTGAAGTGGCGCGGAGACCCGAAAATCAGCAGTTTATATACTCTCGCGGAAAGTTCGAGGCGTTTCAGGTATGAGAACACCCTCACACAAGAATTTTATTGGCTAGGGTTAAGCAACATATCCAAGTTGAAGAAGATACACCTGATTGGTCATAAATTAATTAAAGAAATTCGGGATTGGCTAAATTCAAACCTGGCGGAAGGAAGGGGTTAATATTGCCAACATAAACCATAACTGAAAGAAATTTAACAAAGAACAAACTTATGAACACAAAATTTCTTCAAAAACATAGTTCTTTCACTTCGCACTAGGGTGCATAATTGTATTTCTTCAGTAGTGCCGTCTGGAAGAGAATGTCCACACTTCTTACTAAAGGCAAAACAAAAATACATCGAAAACGACCCAGTTCAGAAACTTCAAAATTTACAAGTAGTGACATCTTCTGAGAAACTAGAAAATTAACACAGTAGATAAAGTTCAGACTTCCTCCAGTAGAGGAGTTTCAACTGGCGCAAAGTTCGAATTAGCGACGTGGAGGTGTACCACCCGGTACAATAATAATACTAATAATAATAATAATAATAATAATAATAATAATAATCGCTTTAGGTCCCACTAACTACTTTTACGGTTTTCGGAGACGCCGAGGTACCGGAATTTAGAGCCGCGGGAGTTCTTTTACGTTCCATTAAATCTACCGAAACGAGGCTGACGTATTTGAGCACCTTCAAATACCACTGGACTGAGCCAGGATCGAACCTGCCAAGTTGGGGTCAGAAGGCCAGCGCTTCAACCGTCTGAGCCACTCAGCACGGCTTTTTAGGAATTAAAAATGCTCCCAATACCCCGAAATTGACATGAATCGTGAACATATGTTATTATTTTTCCCTAAGTCTTAAATGAACTGAATATAAATTTGCCTAAAATCCGAGGGTTAGTTCTCAGAGATTGACTCCGGCGGAGGGTGACGTCAGAGAACTAGATTTTTCCGAAGTCTGGTCTACACGAGAACGCCGATCTACTTACAAGTAACCATTCCGTTCGAGTTTAATTTCAAACTGTACCTTCTGTAACCATAATTTGCTCAAATTGTAACCCTAACCGTTTCTCTCAACAAAATCAAAGGGAGTTATTATTATTATTATTATTATTATTATTGTTGCTTTACGTCGCACTGACTCAGGTCTTATGGTGACAATGGGAGAGTACAGGGCTAGGAGTCGGAAGGAGTCCGCCGCACCCTTAATTAAAGTACAGCCCCAGTTGCCTGGTGTGAAAATTGGAAACCACTGAAAACCATCATCAGAGCTGCTAACAGTGGGGTTCGAACCCACTATCTCCCTATTACTGGACACTGGCCGCACTTAGGAGACTGCAGCTATCGAGCTCTGTATTATTATTATTATTATTATTATTATTATTATTATTATTATTACCGTTTTTGTGGTGGACAGAGGTGAAAGAAGGTGCGGGCATGAATGGGTCTATCTACTACAGTAAAAATTTTTAAAAGTTTTAAAATTAAAGTTATATACTTTTTCTCCTCTCTTTAAAAAAAATGCAAAATATTAACAAAACAAGTCGCTCAGCAACGGAACAAGATTTCAGGTAGAGTAGTTTAAATACAAAGTAGGAGAAATCAGAAAAAATCAACTAAATTTGTCGATCATCTGAGCTTGAAGCTCCCAATTTTCCAAATGTTACTTGAGCACCATTGCTCCGTACACTCAGTAGTCAATGAGACAGGTCTCCCACATTCCTTTACATAGTTTTAATAACACTTATACAAAAAGAGAAAGAACGTCTATGCTCTATGACTATCAAGGAGACTACGCTCCAAAGCTTATACTTTTGCTGCCTTCTCACGACAACCTTCAACAACCACAGCATATTTGCTCACTAAAATTTACACTTTCACGTCTCTCAAGGCACAACCTACATTATACAATACAAACAGAATTCACTGTCTTAAACTCTCACGGTCTAACCACTTTGCAGGAGTATCAAATACTCATTATACCGGGCCTTTGTGGGAAGAAAAAAAAAACACAGGTTAAAATTACTGGCCCCCAAAATCAAAATTATGCGGAGGCAGACGCACTCCATGAAACTGATACTTAGAAGTTTAAAACCCTGGTTGGGCTCACTGCCCGACATTACAGAGGCTAATCCTATACTACTGAGGTGACTAGATGGAGAAGATTTAAATTACAAGGCTACAGACATAAAACGGTTATAAAACATAGTCACCTCAAATTCAAGTTGATCGGGAACTCGAGAGGGTAACTCTCTATTCCCGAATTTAAGCTAAGTTTTTTTAGGCTTGATTGAAATTTACAGTAGAAAGTTACATTTTAGAAGATTGGAAATTTAAGGTTACATTATTGAAAATAGAAAACCTTCCTCTCGAGCTAGCTTTCAGAGCCTTACACCTAGTTATTAAATGGCTGCCATTACCTTACTGCGCCGGACTGCTCGATGAAGGGCGAAACGCCCCCGCCTCCACTATTAGCACACACTCAGTAAACTGGACGATCAAGAAGACAAGGTGGCTCGAAAAATTACCAGCTTTTATACCCGAGAGGAAGGTTCTAGGGAGATCTGGACTAAGGCCCGACACCCCCAAATTTTTTTATTGGATAATTAAATATGTAGAAGAAAACGCTGATTGGTGGAAAAATACACATGCAGAATTTCTTATTGGTTAATTTTGAAGTTGGCGGAAAGAGATCGAAGTGTTGACAACTGTGATACACCAAAGAACAAAGGCAAATCAACGCAGTTTAGGAAACCTTAAAATAACAAATTGCTTTAGAATTTTAATAGCTCCTGCTCACACTAGAGGGCATAACATACGTTCTTTTGGTAGAGACCTCTGTGAGGAAAAGTCCAAACTTCTTGCCCGAGTAGCTGCAAGTTTATATTGAAGATGGCGTTTTTCAAGGAGCTTCATTTGAATGAACGGGGCGGGTGTACCTTCGCGGTACAATTATTATTATTATTATTATTATTATTATTATTATTATTATTATTATTATTATTATTATTATTATTATTATACAGAGGCAAGTTGTTTTGAGAAGTGTCGAAATGTGGGTCAGCAGCACAATAACGCTTAGTATGATCGACAAGGCGCAGTGGAGCTCAATGAAGACTTTGTTTTAGAATTTGTTTTACGTCGCGCCGACAATGGGATGGAAGAGGCGTAGAAGTGGGAAGGAAGCGGCCGTGGCCTTAATTAAGGTACAGCCTTTGCCTGGTGTGAAAACGGGGAACCACGGAACCCATCTTCATGGCTGCCGACAGTGGGGTTCGAACCCACTATCTCAATAAAAACTGAACGCTCCCAAGAGGTTAACATCCCATGGAGAACAAAATGACTGGGATTTAGGACATACAGTAAATTCAAAAATAGAAATATAACCGGGACATAAAGTCACAAAATATTTAAATCAAACCTATGAATATCCTATATGCTTTACAGGTACAAATAACTTTTCCATTGAATACATAATTAGATTATTTCCCTTTGAACATCTTAAGTGTAGTATACAGTTTTACAACACAAAATTGCGTACATACCGTATCTGTGACAACATTGTCTCTCAGTGACATAATTTTTAACTTTCGTACCCTCTTTTTCTTTACATTCAACATGCATGGCAATAATAACACATGTGTTGAAATTTGTACTAATATGACACACATAAGTGGCATTAAGGCTTGCTCGATGGTCCAGTGCATCAATACGAAACGGCAGAGGTTATATGTTTGCAAAGCTTACTCTATAAACAACAAAGATTCGGTATCTCGATAATTTTCTCAGAAAGATCAACAAAACAACAGATTTGTCAAAAGAAGGAGGAGCAACAAGCCTCCATGTTACAACACTTATGTTTTGGGAATTAGGAAAAGTACACATGGACCACTTTGCTGTTCGAGAGATCTTAAATATTTAAGATACATTCGTAATGAAATTCCCCTCAACTTTTACATCTATTAATCCGAAAGCAACCCCAGGTCAAAACAAAAATGCAAACGGAAGATGAAAGAGGGGTACATAGAAAGTGAATGCCTAGAATGTCGAGGGAAAATAAAAGGAAGAGGAGGTGAATTTTGCAGAATAGTGTTCACAAACTCGCTCACTACTCAAAATAGGCCGTGGCTATCTTGCATCAAACACAAATTATTCATTTTGAAAATAATGTTCATAGAACAAGACCACATGACATGTTTTACTCTGACCTACCGAGCCCGTTGAGATTAGAATACAGAAGATGGCAATGAAGGGTCTGAATCTTTAGTCTAATGAAGAAATGTCTGTCTCAGCCTCACCTCATAATGAAGACAAATGAACACCAGGATGAGAACCAGCTCACTCGAGGATGACGGGGAATGCCCAGATAACCGAGGAACTGCGGGTTCGTGAGGCCGGCGGCTTAAATATGCAAGCAGAGAATTCGAGAACCATCCTGATACAGAGAAAGATGGGAAAGGGAGATTAGTAGTATGCAGGCCGTGAAAACGGTCGTTGAAGATCGAAACCAGAGCACATAACTGTATTAAATACTATGCCATGATAGACATGGTCGATATTTGAGTTAAGATGAATATTTAACATTGTATGCACACATGTCACACTTGAAAAGTGTTTCTACGAGGACCTCTGCGATTCGTACTCAAACGCGAATATCCGATTACTGCAGATCATTTAAAACAGTGGTATCTATGTTCTCAACCGATGTCTCAAACGTCTCACGACGAAGTGTCACGCGGTCAGCACAGTAAATTCCACCGTTGTCACCGTACGATTAGCTTTTGTGCCTATCATATCAGATAGCTGCACAACTGTCCTCACGAGTCTGTGCCACCCGTGCTCTAGAAAGTTTAGAACTTCTTAACAGTATATTTACAGTAGCTGAGCACACTCCTTCTGGGCTCATAGTTGCAGGACCGTAATCCGAAGCAGTAAGTTGGCATCTAAAAGTGCTTTAAGTTAAGAGACCCGTGCCAGGTTGGTTTTACTACACCTTTTCAAAGCAAATTGCGGCACTCTAATAGCAGAAGAAGGGCCGTTGGCCCCCACAGCGTTATTATAAAAATCTTTAGATAGACTATACGATTGCCAGAATTTTCCAAGACAGCACGTCAACTACTCAAAAAAGTTGCTGGTGTACCTGATGACAGTAGTATTTAAGCACTGATTTCTTCCTTCCATAATTCATAGTCATCTGAGTTACGTGAGATCGTTCAACGTGAGTGTTCTAAAGAGTAGGGGGCTTTACTTTGCACAACGGACGCAGGGTGTAAATGTTAAAATGATGAACGTTTGAGAGCTTAACGGATGTTACAATTCCAGTACGAAAAACTTATACGGTAGGTATTTTATTCATATAAACTGATGAGCCATTACATTATGACCACCTACAAATACGGCGTAGAACCACCTTCAGCCCACAGAACCACGCCCACCTGGTGACATATCGATTCTGCGAGGTTGGGCATGGTAGTGTGTAGAGATGAGAAGAATGCAAGAATGAGGAATGTGGCCTGCAAGCACGAACTTCCTGTTCTACCCATACAGATCGGCTCTTGTCTGCTCTTATCTGCTACACGAAAACATTGACTCACACTTTGCAGTTAGCTGGATTACAACTGACAAGAGTGAAGAGTTGCCAGAAGTCGCCTGGGTAGTAGCGGAGTTGCTATGGTAACCATCGCGTCACTGGCTCTGCTGATGAAAACCCCTTCGCCCCGTGCCTCACCAGGCATGTGCATTCTTCTGATCTCCCAACAATATCCTAGGGCATCTCTCACTACAGGCCCAACAGCGTACACTGCGAGGAGGTGATGATGGAACACGAGTCTGCTTCTCCAAGTCGGATAATTAATTTTCATTCGGGTTCATATCCAGTCTATTTCGGGGCCATGGCATTAAGGGAAATTCACTCCCACGTTCCTCGAACCAGTCGTCTACAATCCTGGGAGTGTGGCATGGCAAATTGTCCTGTTGGAATTGGCAATCACTAGCAGGTTACTCTACTGATATGATCGGATGAACCTGATTTCTAATAACGGTCTAGAAACTAGACAGCTGTCAGGAATTGGCGTGTGCGCGTAGTGCGCGTAGAGGCGCACGGCTGTGGGCTTGCATCCGGGAGATAGTAGGTTCGAATCCCACTATTGGCAGCCCTGAAGATGATTTTCCGTGGTTTCCCATATTCACACCAGGCAAATGCTGGGGCTGTACCTTAATTAAGGCCACGGCCGCTTCCTTCCAACTCCTAGGCCTTTCCTATCCCACCGTCGCCATAAGACCTGGCTGTGTCGGTGCGACGTAAAGCCCCTAGCAAAAAAAAAGAAATAATAATTGGCGTACCGCAATAAACAGTCTACAGTGAGCCTCATGAATTCGCGCAGACCATTTCACTTCCTCCACCACCTTGTCTCCACCCAACAGCGCAACCAGATGCCATAGCCTTTGAAGGTAATCGGCATACACACGGTCAGCCATCGATGTCATGAACCAAAAATCAGGATTCAGTGAACCAGGTAGCCTTCTCCAATCATCCACAGTCCAGTGTCGATGATTTTGTGTCCTTGCGGCGGTAGAGGTTGGATCCCTCGCTGAGTCCGAGGGAAAAACCAACCCTGGAGGGTAAAAGGTTTAAGAAAGAAAGAAAAATAATTGTTAACATTCTCTAACGAAACACACACATGTTATTATAAGCAAATATTTTCGTGAAATATGATTTTATTACTTTATTTACATATTTACACTTCACGTTGTACCATATTAAGTCCGACTCATTGGCTGAATCGTCAGCGTTGAGGCCTTCGGTTTAGAGGGCCCCGGGTTCGATTTCCGGCCGGGTCAGGGATTTTAATCGCGTCTGATTAATTCTTCTGGCTCGGGGACTGGGTCGTTGTGTTTGTCCCAACACTTCCCTCTTCATATTCAGACAGTGCACTGCACTACCAACCACCACAGAAACATGAGGTACTGATTACATCCCTCCATACAGGGTCGGCGTCAGGAAAGGCATCCAGCTGTAAAAAAGACCAAATCCACCTGTGCGATACAGTTCGCATCCGCGACCTCGCAGGTGTGGGATGAGCAGTAGAAGAAGATTGTGCTATATTTAAAAAAAAACTTTCAGTATTAATCATCTCAGAATAATAAATCATGACATCAATTTTTGAACAGTTTTACAGACATACGTCATCTTCTTCACCGTATTATACCACTCATGCAGGGGTCGACATTTCCCTCGGTCCCACACATCATCTTCTGAAATATCACCCGACCGTAATAGCTAAACTTATGCAAACTTTTTGCCCTGTTTGATGGTGTCTGATCTCTTCCTCCTCTTTCGTTTGCTTTTGCTGCCTGCTTTTGTCGTTGTGCCTCTGGCACAAAGGTGGGGTCTCGGATGTTCATGCCTTGAACAATTAGGCTGTCTACAATTTCTGGCAAAATGAACTCTTTACACAATTTCACTAATTTGGGAATAATCTTCGTTTGACATGACAACTCATCCTTTTCTATCCTCTCTACGAAGAGTTTTCTGTTCTTCGTGTAGACTACAAAATCGCACCATTTTCTCCTGGGGATATTCAATTGATCTTCAAGATCCTCCGTGGCTCAGGCGGCAGTGGGCCGGCCTCTCACCGCTGGGTTACATGATTGAAATCCCGTTCACTCCATGTGAGATTTGTGCTGGACAAAGCGGGGGTGGGGCAGGTTTTTCCCCGGGTACTCCGGATTTCCCTGTCATTTTTCATACCAGCAACACACTCCAATATCATATCATTTCATTTCATCTATCAGTCATCAATCCTTGTCCCAGACGAGTGCGATAGGCTTCTGCACCCGGCACAATTCCTATCCTCGTCCCTAGATGGGGCTTCATTCCATTCCTGTCCCGGCCGAATAACTGGAAACAAGCTGTGGATTTTAATATTGAATTGATCTTGAACCTGGAAGAGTAGTTGTGGCTTCGTTTCAATTGCAAATTTTCTTCTGAAAGTTCCAGGCACAAATCCTTTATTTTAGTAACCTCTTCTCTCAAATCTGAGTCATTGACGGAGGCAAGGCATTTCACTTCTACGACATCATCACAAGCAACCAAACCATCAGGACTGGCTCCGAGAACCGAACTTGGAAGCTCTGAACCGATTTACTCTTTGGTCGTGCCACATCTGGTTAATGTGCTGCCCAAGAGTTAAAGCCTCAATGGGACTACTATTTGACACTTCCTCGGCCATTTCCTTCAAAAGGTTTTTACGTCTTATTTCAAAGACTTCATTTTCAACGTCGGGCAACTGCGCTAGTGGCGCATAGTTTTCGTCACACTTTCCATCTCTTCGCCTTTTATTTACTGGTGGTTTTTGAGAAAACACCGATTTTCTTCTTAGGGCCGGTTCTACCATCTGCTGGTAAAGTGGCTGGCAGCTGCCCGGGAGGTAAACTACCTGGGGGTGTAAAGCAGCTGGTACTTTGCGTTGCGTCCAACCACCTCCGCGCAAGCGCTGGGTAGCTACCAGGAGTTAGACACCGATATACAGAGTTGGCTAGACTGATTTTCAGCGACTTCTCACTTTCGAGTGTGGTGCTATCTATTGTCAGATGTATGAAGCTCATTTCGATTGTCTTCTTTTCCTGTGCTTGCATCTGTTGATTATCTTCAAAAAGCTTAATAAGGGGAGCCTTAAGAGTTATGGACAACGATTTATGTCAAGCTTTCGTGATTTTAATCTATGAGCTTCAAAATCAATACCTAATGGGATTAAAATCTCGAGATTAGATTTTCTTATGCCAGTTATAACCTGTCATGTAAGGCAGCGTTTTTGGAAAGTATTCTCGTAGTAGATTGGTCAAGTCGCTCGCTCCGTAATAGAAGGTACGCAGGTTTTCATCGTCTTTCTAATTTACAATTTAAAAAATGTTTTCGTTCCCTGCCGTTGTTCGTAACTCTTTTTCACGCGCTTCCATATACGTATATACACCCAACATCTTCCTTACGGACTTATTGCCTTTGAACATTCTATCTGCAGGCTTCTGTGAATTGATTAAGTATCTCCACGATGCTCTATTTGCAACTAGCTCTGTGACCTCGTTTGGTTCCACATGCTTTCATTTACTTATAATGCATTTCATTCTAATGTTTATGAAGATAAATTTGGAAGGTACCGTACTGGTAAAGAACTAATCGGGGTAAATATCCATCATAGGAAGAGGAATTCGGGAATGGAATAGTTTCCAATTTCTTCGAAATCATTTACAAGAAGACTATGTAAACAACTGATGGGGAATCTGCTACCTGGGCGACAGTCCTATACGGTGTGCTATATTAATCGTAACATCACTATCTATAAGTAGCACACATATAAAGCATTTTCCTAGTAGACATAATATTGTGATTAAACATTTCAATTAAATATGTTGTTAACAAAAGAACGTATGAAAAGAGGCATACAGATTAATACAACGCTAACAATGAAAAAAAATTCGTCATAAGGAAGACTCGAACCTGCAAACCTCGCGGTATGAACTGCGCACGTTAGCCATTAGGCTACGAGGTAGCTTGGGGTAATACGGATACATAGACATCACTTATACATAGTGTTTGAAAACTGAAAAAGTAGAATATTAAATCTCATTTGAATTTATTTCCAAATAGGTTTCGATTTTATATCCTTTTAGAGTTTCTTTGCGAAAGCTTGACGTATAAAATGTGTTCCGTACGCGTTCAGTGCGAGAGGCTGGTGTGACCGTTGCAACTCTAAGGAAGCATTAATGTTCAAAATCCTGCAATGCAATATCGATCACTGTTACAGTATAATGCTTTTTTCAGTATACTAAGCTAATTTGAGTTGTATGTCACCAGAAATACGGCTAATAATGTTCAGCTCTCAAAACTTGCCCGGCAGGTAAAGTCCTATCGGGTCCTCGAAGTGGCCGATAAATTACGCGCCGGGTAACGACGATTTATGCTGCCGATAGCGCTACCTGGGAGTGGTCGAACGGAAACATCCTTTTACGCGAAGGGCAAGTTACGCGCTACTTTACCAGTAGGTGGTAGAACCGGCCCTTAATCGTCTTTTCTCTCTAGCGAGAATATTCGCCCTGAAGACACTACCTGAGCTTCCGATCAGTTTTCTCCAGGGACTGAGATATCAAGAGAGTCCAGCTGTGGTACTCAGCTCTGCACATAAACATCTTCTCTAGAAAGTCTACGATGACCTCTTGCTGGCCTTCCACTGATATAAATTATTTCTATGTACGAAGCGAAATCCATAACTTCCTCGTCTAAGTCATCCATTACATAGTCTAAAGTAATTTACAAGTCTTCTGACGGCACAAAGCTCTTACTCGTGGTTCATCATAATTTATAAAGTCTTGTCGATGTCCTCGATTAACTAACTGATGTCAAAAGGACCGTTGAAAATGAAGCAGGCAGCCAGTGATGTATATATCACTAAATGAAGTCCTATGTATGTTGAAATTTACCATTTCAAAATCGCACATAGCATTTTGATAATTTAACACTAAGTGAGTTTGAGTTGCAACATTCTTTAGTTGTTTGGATAGTTGTGTAAGTGCTTTCACTTTTAGAAACTGACATTGCATAGACTAGAGGAAGGACATGATCAAAGTGAATTCCATGAACAGTATTGCAAAAAATATCTTGGGACAGTACGGAATGTCCCATCTGCAAAACTGTTTGACTTGCAGGAATGCAGTAAGTATTTCTATGGTTTGTAATGTAGTAAAACTAATATTCTATCAGAATCATTTACTCCGCTGTTATACAACAATAATTGATGATCTGATATTGTTACATTACATGGATGATTTACAATTACATTTTGCAAGTTTCTTGTTACGGCTAGCCTAGTCCGATTTTGTTCCAAATTTTTATATAATTCTTTTCATCGAGTCCCTTTCTGGTAATTTTACAGATACCTCTTTCTTATTAACATTCTCCATAACTTGTTTCAAAACTTCTTACCAAACTCTTAATTCGGTGAACAATTTTTGTAGCCTCCACGGCAGCGCCATCTGGCGGCTGTAAATGTGAGACAAGGATATACTTGCACTCTACCTGTTATATTGTGCTTATCAGTAGGCTTCACATCGTGTATTATGTCAGTGACGTCTGGAGTGATCTCTGTTGTAAGAATGCCGGGCTGTGTAGCTCGGACGGTAGAGCGCTGGCCTTCTGAGCCCAACTTAGCAGGTTCGATCCTTGTTCAGTCCGGTTGCACTTGAAGGTGCTAAAATACGCCAGCCTTGGGTCAGTAGATTTACTGGACGTCAGAGAACTCCGGCGGGACTAAATTCCGGCACCTCGGCCTCTCCAAAAACCGTAAAATTGGTTAGTGGGACGTTAAAACCATTAACGTAATTATTGTTGTAAGAATGATGGTGGTAAACAAACTCCTTATATATGAACAGGCTGAATGGTCAGCGTAGTCGCCTTCGGTTCAGAGAGCCCTGGATTTGTTTCCCGGCCGGGTCGGAAATTTTAACTTTAAATGGCTATTTCCCTTAGCTTAACGTCTGGGTGTTTGTATTGTCCCCAGCATTCCGGTAGCTCACACACCACACACAACACTACCTTCCACTACAGAAACACGTAGTTCCCATACACGGCGGATGCCGCCCACCCTCGTTGGAGGGTCTGCCTTACAAGGGCTGCACTAGGCTTGGAATAGTCACACAAAATTAATATGTATGAACATAGGCTTGTTTCCTTTAGTCATCAGGGTCCTTGGAGGAATTGTAATTTTTACGATTTACTCAGAATTTCGCGAGCCTCCGTGGCTCGAACGGCAGCGCGTCGACCTCTTACCGCTGGGTACAGTGCTTCAAATCTCGGTCACTCCATGCGAGATTTGTGCTGGACAAAGCGTAGGCGGGACAGTTTTTTCTCCGGGTACTCCGGTTTTCCCTGTCATCTTTCATTCCAGCAACACTCTCCATTCTCTTTTTCACAGCATCTATAAGTCATTAATAAATCACTTTGGGAGTGGCGACCCCATCGTACTAATAGCCTATATATGGTTCATTCATTACATCCTTGACCCGGTCAATGGCTGGAAAACAGGTTGTAGGTTTTCATTTCACCCAGAATTTCGAAGTTGTTAATATCTACTGTAACTATGCTTGCATTGTCATAGAAACGTAGAATACTATTATTAGAATGGCAAGATTACTTATGTTCACTTGATGTCTGATTAAATGTGTTTGTACAATTTATTTTAGAATATGGGATACTTCTTCTTCTTCTTCTTCTTCTTCTTCTTCTTCTTCTTCTTCTTCTTCTTCTTAATCTGATTTCCCTCCAGGGTCGGTTTTTCCCTCGGACTCAGCGAGGGATCCCACCTCTACCGCCTCAAGGGCAGTGTCCTGGAGCTTCAGACTCTGGGTCGGGGGATACAACTGGGGAGGATGACCAGTACTTCGCCCAGGCGGCCTCACCTGCTATGCTGAACAGGGGCCTTGTGGAGGGATGGGAAGATTGGATGGGACAGGCAAGGAAGAGGGAAGCAAGCGGCCGTGGCCTTAAGTTAGGTACCATCCCGGCATTTGCCTGGAGGAGAAGTGGGAAACCACGGTAAACCACTTCCAGGATGGCTGAGATGGGAATCGAACCCACCTCTACTCAGTTGACCTCCCGAGGCTGAGTGGACCCCGTTCCAGCCCTCGTACCACTTTTCAAATTTTTTCGTGGCAGAGTCGGGAATCGAACCCGGACCTCCGGGGGTGGCAGCTAATCACTCTAACCACTACACCACAGAGGCGGACATATGGGATAATACTGGACAAAAATAAAATGCACAATATTTCATATTGGACAAAATATTGCGTGGACTTGTGAATATTGGGGCAATAACCGTGGAAGCATATGATATGGACAAATATTTTTGGACAAACTGCTTTTGGAGGAAAACATTAAACGAAAATGCCTGTAAGTCAACTGTACGCTACTATGTTTTCTACCAAACACAGCAATATTTTCTACATTTATAGTTTCTGTAAAAAGTTTTGAATAAAAAAACGTCACTGAAATGTCACTCAAGCGCACAAAAACTGGCCATCGCAGAAGACTTTCATTCAGAATCCTCTTGTTTGAAATATTGGGCAGGTGGTAGGATTCCAAATATCTCCTAGGCCACAAATATCCTCAGATTTCGAGAATGTATAAAATGAAATATTTATTTGCCAGACAATTTCTGTGCGGTTGAACATACAGTTCCATCTTTACTAAGTTTTCCTTTTATTGAGACAAATATATGTACCGTACTTTAACGGGCGTTAAAAGCATTCCAACGTTTTTTTTTTTTACAGAGTCCAAGCGACCTTAATATTATTTGAAATCTTGCCCAAATTAGAAAAATAAGTAAATGCTCATCTATATTGATTTGATTACTTGAGAGACACAGAACAACCAAGCCTAACAGCAAACAAGCCTCCTTCTTCTACCGCTTTGCCCATACTTAAGGGGTCGCGGGTGCGAACTGCATCGCACATGTGGATTTGGCCCTGTTTTACGGCCGAATGCCCTTCCTAACGCCAGCCACTATTGCGTGTTTCTGTGGTGGTTGGTAGTGTGTTGTGTTGTCTGAATATGAAGAGGGGAGTGTTGGGACAGATACAAACACCCAGTCCCCGAGTCAGGAGAAATAATCAGAAATATCCTCGACCCGGCCGGCAGTCGAACCCGGGACCCCCTGAACCGAAGGGCAATACGCTGACCATTCAGCCAACGAGTTGGACATAACAGAAAACAAATATATATATATATAAAGTTATCATTTTTAACATTTGTATTAATGAATCAGATCCCTTACAACTCGGTTCTGATTTTTAACTTTAACATTTGGTATAGGGAGCTTTCTAGTTAACTGAGAAAAGCTCACAATGCTTTCATCATGCTCTTCAGTCTTGAATTATGACCCCTCACATTAATTTATAAGATGGACCGAAACATCCTGCAACTTTACCATTAAAATAACTTGTTCAAATGAGAAAATATTGAACTCTTGTGATATGAAAAACGTATATTTTGACTAAGTGATCTTAAAACAAGGCCAAATACCTTAGCGCAAAAGCCCCGAAGGGCCATGGTCTACCAAGTGACCGCTGCTCAGCCCGAAGGCCTGCAGATTACGAGGTGCCGTGTGGTCAGCACGACGAATCCTTTCGGTCGTTATTTTTGGCTTTCTAGACGAGGAGTGATTTTAAAAACTGATTGTTAAAATGAACTCACCTCTCAGGTTAACGTTTGCTTGGAAACTATCAGCTACCAACCTCATTCACTGCGAGAGGACTTAATAACCTTCGACGTCCATTCTGAGTATGGTTTCCTCTGGATTCTTCAATCAACATCCTCACTCAAAATTATAACTATTGGAACGATTAATCATGGTACTCATTGAAGCATATCAACACGATCAAATGCATCGGGAGATAGTGGATTCGAACCCCAATGTCGGCTGCCCTGGAGATGGTTTCCTCTGGTTTCCCATTTTTACACCAGGCAAATGGTAGGGCTGTAACGTAATGCCACAGCCGCTTCCTTTTCCCATCGTCGCCATAAGACTTATCTGTGTCGTTGCAATGTAAAGTGAATTTAAGGATACATCGGAAGACCATATTGATAACCTGGTAGGTGTGCAGCACAAGCGGGCGAGATATAAGATGAAGCAGCTGTATAGGAAATGGAAGATCGAATAAGGATATCCTGTGGTCACTCATCCTGGGAGGAGCTTGTATGTTGTTCATTCTTCCTGTATAAAGGGCACATTATTTAATGTTAAGTTCACATACGCAGATCGTTTCTTAAGTTATGGCAACTGCATTGTATCTCGCGGCATAATTGTAGGCAATACGAAGTAGTATCCAACAGTTCAGGACTGCGCACAGAAGGACTAACTGTTAATAAGCGGGTACTCATTCACACAAAAATTGATTCTCCTGTTACTCAGGTACTCGTTCGTTACAATTTTTCAATCTATTTTCTTATGATAATGAGAAGGATAAAGAAAGGCCGGTTATTTCGAAATGTTCGTACTAAGCCAAAATATAATGTTCAATATCAATGAATACAATCAATGAATACTGATCTGCATTTAGGGCAGTCGCCCAGGTGGCAGATTCCCTATCTGTTGCTTTCCTAGCCTTTTCCTAAATGATTTCAAAGAAATTGGAAATTTATTGAACGTCTCCCTTGGTAAGTTATTCCAATCCATAACTCCCCTTCCTATAAATGAATATTTGCCCCAGTTTGTCCTCTTGAATTCCAACTTTATCTTCATATTGTGATCTTTCCTACTTTTATAAACGCCACTCAAACTTATTCGTCTACTAATGTCATTCCACGCCATCTCTCCGCTGACAGCTCGGAACATACCACTTAGTCGAGCAGCTCTTCTTC
Source organism: Anabrus simplex (assembly GCF_040414725.1). Lineage (NCBI taxonomy): Eukaryota > Metazoa > Arthropoda > Insecta > Orthoptera > Tettigoniidae > Anabrus > Anabrus simplex. The sequence goes on along the minus strand of NC_090266.1, from coordinate 954,046,383 downwards.
TTCCTCTCAATTCTTCCCAACCCAAACTTTCAACATTTTTGTAACGCTACTCTTTTGTCGGAAATCACCCAGAACAAATCGAGCTGCTTTTCTTTGGATTTTCTTAGTGTTCTAAACAAAATTACATCTTATGCAATGGCTGTGTTAAAAATCTGTGGTACTAAGGCAGAACCGGATATGTCAAAAACCATCGAATATTCGGTTTTAATGTCGGTATGGTAGATTTTGCGACGAAGTGTATGATGGTAAGACCCGGTATGATTCTGGTGCCCGTAGAACACGCTGTTCCCGAAATAAAGATTCCGATATGTTCAGTACATGTACCGAGGCAACCCTGAACTTGTTGAATAAATAAGACTAAAACTTGTTACTTCTTTTTTACCACATTCACAAATGTATGACATTTCAATTTTAGAGGTCATTGAAATACAATATGAATTTCCACGAGCTCGCCAACTTTCAAAAACGCCTCGTGGAAAATCAAGTTCTTTGACATCGGGTTCTGCCTTAGTACCACAGAAACAACATGTGAATACCGATATTAAAAGCGTTTCCTTGTATTTTACTCCCACATATCCTCCAGTTTGAAAGGGAGGGATTTCCTTATGAAGAATAAGTAGGCCTATGTGCTTTGCCCCTAAATGAGTTGGAATAATTGTTTTATAGTCATGGACTATTATTTAGTCTTCGGATAAGTTATTTTATTAAAATAATATTGAAAACCTACAGCCTGTTTTCCAGTCTTTGACCGGGTCAGGGATGTAATGAATGAAACAGATATAGGCTATTAATACAATGGGGTCGCCACTCCCAAGGTGATTATTAATGACTGATAGATGCTATCAAATGGGAATGGATAGTGTTGCTGGAATGAAACATGACAGGGAAAACCGGAGTACCCGGAGAAAAACCTGTCCCGCCTCCGCTTTGTCCAGCACAAATCTCACATGGAGTGACCGGGATTTGAACCACGGTATCCAGCGGTGAGAGGCCGACGCGCTGCCGTCTGAGCCACGGAGGCTCTTAAAATAATATTATTTAGGCCTATTTTTAAACCTAACAGCCACACACGACATCTTTTTCGAAACAAAAATAATGCAAAATGGGCCAAAATGTAGACATTCCAACGAATGGTGTCGAAAACTGAATCGGTTGTTTCTAAACAGACGCACAACAAATCAAATTATTTTTACAAATAATATGTTACACTTATTTTTAAGCAAAAAAGTAAGTAAAACACGATCCTCAATTCAGGCTTTTAGAAGCGTTTCGTTTCTATGTAATAGAAAGTAAATTAATGTATTCTGGGTTCAGAGAGCAAAGTGTTGCAGTAAAAAAGCGATCTCGCAGGGGGAAAGGGAATCAAATGCATCGCCGAGAATACAACGCAAGCACTGATACTATATGGAACGGGTACCCGGGTACTCAACTACTCACCAGCCCTAGCGCACACCTACGAGCGTGTAGTTGAAGTATCGGTGCCTGAAAAGGAATCGCACCAACCCCCTCCTCTATAACTTGAATGCTTCCTCCGTGACCGGCAAAGCAGCGACGCGCGCCGATGTGTTCTTTTATTGTTAATCGCTACCCGCTGAGTTCCGCTCCTGGTTGACTCTTCGTTCTACTGCCTTCCTGGGAGCAGTCCTGGGCTGCGGTGGGGTGGCCCTTTCCTGGTGGGCGTCGTCTTCCTCCTGCTGCGGCGGCGGTCTCTTCTCGGCTGGAGAGTAGTCCTCGTCCTGATTGTGACCCTCCCCCCAGCCTGGGGACCGTGATGGCATGGGCAGCCCCGCTTCTCCTTCCTCCTGCCTGGCGGCGGCGTTGGTCGTTAGTGCTTTCCCTGTCCTTTGGGGTACACACCGATGTCTGCATCGTGAAGGAGGTGCAATCATGCCATGAAGCCTGAGTAGCAGCCTCTGTACGCCTGGGGGACGTCCGCCTCGCCCGCCGTGTTGTCTTCCTCCGCCCGCGTGGTGGGCCTGTTCTACTGTAGGTTGCCCGTGCAGGTGGGAGTCTTTTCTGGTCGGTGACCTTAGTCGCCAGCGTCCTAAGGGTCTGTAGCTGAAAGCTTGCATTCGAATCTTCACCGTCAGCAGCCATGAAAATGGTTTTCTCTGGCTACCATTTCCATATCAGGGAAATGTTGGGTCTGTACTTTAATTAAGGCAATGGTCAGTATCTTGCGACTTCTAGAACCCATTCTGTGTGTCGCCGGAAACAGATTTGTTGCTGCGACGTAAAACAGATGGAATAAAGAAGAAAATAGCTAAGTCCATGCATATCTTCAATTCATTTACATGCCTAAGAGAAACTGTTGCGTACTATCATTTTCCTCACGAACAATCCCACCTCACACTCTGTTTTCCCCTTTTCAACACCCGCTAAAAAAAACCTAGTAATAGTTGATGGGGGATTAGTGCGTTGAATGGGGATGTTAAGCCTGGAGCAGACCCCCTGGTGTTATTCGACAGGAGTAGACTATGTAACGATACTCACCACATAATAATAATAATAATAATAATAATAATAATAATAATAATAATAATAATAATAATAATAATAATAATAATATGACGTACCCACTCAGCCCACAGATGTGTGACAGTATTATAACGTGGAGGGTCACTTTAATAGTAATATAAATAAATGATATTTCATTGTTTCTTAATAAACAATATCCCATGGGCGCCAGCCTTCAAGCTTATGGCTTGAAAACGATAGTTGATAATTATTAATAATAATAATACGTCATGAGACTCAAAAAATTCCCAGGGGTAGGGTGACGGGACACTAACCATTAAGTACACTAACTTGGAATTTAAAGATCATTAATAATCATTTCATAAAATACAAATTAAAACAGCTATTTATTAGGATGAAAAACGTGACGTAACGGCGTATTAACGAAATCTGAACTTACGGGAACAAAAGAAAAATTGAATGAAATTAACTCTAAGAAAATGAACTGTTGCGCGAAGACTTGCAGTAACTTATGCTTTTAGCTTACCATATGTAGACTCTGTTATCTTGAAGCTGATGATGGGTGGATCTCTCGTACCGGCTGCGTCATCTGTTGTTGGATTCCAGTCCTACTTCTGCTTTTCCTGCCTTTAACATTTCCTACTGTACTCCTTACATAAAGTCGTAATGAGTCCTAGTTTTAAATGCAAAACCACCATGGGTTACGTTCATGGAGAGAATACACTTGTATGCTTCCGTATTACGGAACAGTAGCGTAGCTAAATTCATAATAAAAGCTATCCTTCCCTGTACTAGTCAAAACCGGTCTCCCGTTGACTCTACCTCTCGTCATTGAGATAACAAGTCTCAATGAGAGTAACTTTTGAGTAGTATCCTACGGTACTACTCAGATGCGAAGTGAACTAAGTTAAAATCTTCTCCGATGTGCAGACGTAGAATCGTAGTAAGAGTGTCTTCCAAGAGTGTCTCAGTGTCTAAGAGTGAGAATAAGAATGTCCTCTCCAGCTCTTGTCTTCGACGTATATAGGTTCAAAAGTCTCCTTCCATCAGCCATATCACATGGTCCAGTAAGATTCGAAGTCTCATCCCTTCTCCTATGTATTGCTGTGAATCCATCAGGTTGCTTCATTACGTTCATTCACATAGGCTGAACTTTCCCGCTGAAATAAAGCGTCAGGTAGCGAAGTTCGAAAAGTGGGCGTTCATAATGTATCAACTTTCTCTTCATGAGGTGGAGAGGGTAAGGTCTCTCGTAACCTTAATGACGTACTTTTCCTGGAAATGGGCTGAAATTAGCCTGCTGACTCTGGTCACCTCACAACGGCTATTGGAAAATTTACTGCAAGCTATTATATGAATTATGTTGAAATACTTTACCCAGTATGTGGTTCGTTCAGAATACGTTATAGCCGCGATACAAAGAAATGAAATGATGACGTGAAATGGACGATTAAAACCCTATATATATATACACTGACTGACAGAGCAAATGCAACCGAAGAAGGAGTGGTCAGAACTTTATGCCAATTGCAGGGTAGACTGACGTCACTGAGGTATGCTCATGATGTGAAATGCGCCGCTGTGCTGCGCACGTAGCGAACGATAAATGGGACACGGCGTTGGCGAATGGCCCACTTCGTACCGTGATTTCTCAGCCGACAGTCATTGTAGAACGTGTTGTCGTGTGCCACAGGACACGTGTATAGCTAAGAATGCCAGGCCGCCGTCAACGGAGGCATTTCCAGCAGACAGACGACTTTACGAGGGGTATGGTGATCGGGCTAAGAAGGGCAGGTTGGTCGCTTCGTCAAATCGCAGCCGATACCCATAGGGATGTGTCCACGGTGCAGCGCCTGTGGCGAAGATGGTTGGCGCAGGGACATGTGGCACGTGCGAGGGGTCCAGGCGCAGCCCGAGTGACGTCAGCACGCGAGGATCGGCGCATCCGCCACCAAGCGGTGGCAGCCCCGCACGCCACGTCAACCGCCATTCTTCAGCATGTGCAAGACACCCTGGCTGTTCCAATATCGACCAGAACAATTTCCCGTCGATTGGTTGAAGGAGGCCTGCACTCCCGGCGTCCGCTCAGAAGACTACCATCGACTCCACAGCATAGACGTGCACGCCTGGCATGGTGCCGGGCTAGAGCGACTTGGATGAGGGAATGGCGGAACGTCGTGTTCTCCGATGAGTCACGCTTCTGTTCTGTCAGTGATAGTCACCGCAGACGAGTGTGGCGTCGGCGTGGAGAAAGGTCAAATCCGGCAGTAACTGTGGAGCGCCCTACCGCTAGACAACGCGGCATCATGGTTTGGGGCGCTATTGCGTATGATTCCACGTCACCTCTAGTGCGTATTCAAGGCACGTTAAATGCCCACCGCTACGTGCAGCATGTGCTGCGGCCGGTGGCACTCCCGTACCTTCAGGGGCTGCCCAATGCTCTGTTTCAGCAGGATAATGCCCGCCCACACACTGCTCGCATCTCCCAACAGGCTCTACGAGGTGTACAGATGCTTCCGTGGCCAGCGTACTCTTCGGATCTCTCACCAATCGAACACGTGTGGGAACTCATTGGACGCCGTTTGCAAACTCTGCCCCAGCCTTGTACGGACGACCAACTGTGGCAAATGGTTGACAGAGAATGGAGAACCATCCCTCAGGACACCATCCGCACTCTTATTGACTCTGTACCTCGACGTGTTTCTGCGTGCATCGCCGCTCGCGGTGGTCCTACATCCTACTGAGTCGATGCCGTGCGCATTGTGTAACCTGCATATCGGTTTGAATTAAACATCAATTATTCGTCCGTGCCGTCTCTGTTTTTTCCCCAACTTTTATCCCTTTCGAACCACTCCTTCTTGGTGTTGCATTTGCTCTGTCAGTCAGTGTGTATATATATTAATTTTAAAATGACCTATCAGTGATTAAATATATACATCTTATCAATTAATTAGACAGTTCAATAATTTATCACATGCTGTGATGTTCCAAACATCCCAATAATAATCCTACTACATACAGACGCGAAGGTTGCCCATGGGCGTCAAGTCCAAAGACCTGCACCAGACGAGCTGAACATGTCTTCGACACTCCAGGCACTAAAAGCCATACGCTAATTAAGTAAATATATAAGGAGCGGCTCACGAATAAAGTTGGAATAGTCTGTAACCGAAGGCATCCAAGTTAAGATGTTTCCAAGGGCGTGAGAGAGATCTGCGAGAGATAGGCATTGCGAAGGATAAAATCAATTACCGGGATAGTTTCACGAAGATTGTGAAAATTCATCTTTATGGTGGAAGAAGATGGAGAGGAGCTTTACCAGAAGAGCGAAAGAAAGCGCTGATTGATAGACTCAAGAGATCCTGGCAGAACGTCAAAGCTGGCAACGAACGAGATATACTAGACACTATATATATTTTTTTACAATCTACGTTTTGTCGCACTGACACAGGTAGGACTTACGGCGACGATGGGATAGGAAAGGCCTGAAAGTGGATTGAGTGGGAAGGAAGCGGCCGTGGCCTTAATTAAGATACAGCCCCAGCATTTTCCCGGTGTGAAAATGGGAAACCGGGGAAAACCATTTCCAGGGCTGTCGACATAGGGGTTCGAACCCACTATCTCCCGTTTGCAAGCTCACAGCTGCGCGCCACTAACTGCACGGCCAACCCTTTTCTTTTTTGCTATTTGCTTTACATCGCACCGACACAGATGTCTTATGGCGACGATGGGATAGGAAAGGCCTAGGAAGTGGAAGGAAGCGGCCGTGGCCTTAATTAAGGTACAACCTCGGCATTTGCCTGGCGTGAAAATGGGAAACCACGGAAAAACCATCTTCAGGGCTGCCGACAGTGGGGCTCGAACCCTCTATCTCCCGATTACTGGATACTGGCCGCACTTAAGCGACTGCAGCTATCGAGCTCGGTGCGGCCAACCTTGTTAATTCGCGGTCCGTAGAGGTTCAGTTCGCATGTTAATAATAATAATAATTAATAATAATAATAATTAATAATAATAATAATAATATCCGGCTTCTTGGCTGAATGGTGGTTAGCGTATTTGCCTTCGGTTCAAATGGCTCTGGGTTCAATTCACGGCCGGGATGGATATTTTAACACCGCTCGAGGGCTGGGTGTTTGTCTTTTTCTTCACACACATCTTCATTTTGTATACAACACTTCAAACTACAAAAGAACACAGAATCACACAATAGTGATTATATCTCTCCTAACAAGGTCGGCATTAGAAAAGGCACGCGGCCGCAAAACTAGGCTAAATCCATACTAAGTGCCGACCTCAGCTAACTGGGAAAAGACCAGGAAGAGGAGGAAGGAGAAGAAGAACATTTTATTCTTCTAACTTGTTTTATTTCAATCCGGCTACTCGGCTGAATGGTCAGCGTACTGGCCTTCGGTTATTCTATAACTTTAAAGACTGAATGCCTAAATAGTATCCATTAGGTACAAAATAATGGAGCGTGTAGGCGGTGCATTTTGGGTCGCGTAGCTGTGAGCTTGCATTTGAGAGATGGTGGATTCGAATCACACACTCGGCAAACTTGAATATGGTTTTCCGTGGTTTTCCATTTTCACACCAGACAATCTTAATTAAGGCCATGGCCGCTACAATCCCAGTCCTATCACTTTCCAATTCTTGCGGCGCCGAAAACCTTAGATGTGTTAGTGCAACGTTAAAGCACTTGCCAAAAAGAAAAGGAGGGGGAGTACAAATGATCCTCGTAGAAACCAACTTTTCGCTATCCTCGTAAAGAAATTTATTCTCCACTAATGTTTACAACTCACAGTGGGATAGATGGTGAAGCTATTGACTTTTAAATGAGCTCAAGGAGCCCTTTTTCGAGATATTGCCAATTGATTGTATTTTTTGGACTATAGTGACTTACTTCCCATGGCATTAGTATACGTACTTGTCTGGTTCACTAGAAGAATTCATTCACGGTCACGCTAACAACAGCATGTTCAAATAATATATATAAAACACTGTAACGTTTACTGCGAAATTTGAACACTAAATCTGGGTAATGAAATAAAATATGAATTTGAAATAAATCTAATAACAAAATTGGGTGCCACCTGCAAAAGATTTACGAGAATAATTCACTCTGTAGAGCATGAATGAACTCCTTGTATCAAGACGACGGTCATCAGGCTGACGAGGCTCAAAACTTGCTTCATTACCTTACCTGCTACTATTTAACTCTGAAAATAAACTTGGGTAGCATGCCAGATTTTTCCTTACTCCACCAATAAAAGATTTACTTTAAGTTTCACTACTAGAATTTACTCCCAAAACAGAATAAAACAAAACAAACACCAACAATAATCGTCATGTGATGAGACCAACCCATTTTGCCGCTTACAAAAATAAACATCCGCAAATATCCACAATCTACAAAACATACATCGTTCTGAAGGCCACGCTTCAGCTTGATGATTCCATACGAGTAAGACGACTGTCCATTCACTTAATTTACATGAACAAAATAGCATCATCACCGTGGAATCAATTTACCACGTGTTATAACTGTATTAAAAAAATCCCAATCATCTCACTGTACTCTGTTCACTTCACAATATAAAATGGCTACTGTGGACTTAATAAATAACGACGACCTTGTCATATTAGTCAAAGAATGAACAAGTAATAAACACTTGGCTTACGTTTTCATCTAGCCATAATCAGTTCTGTGCACAACACATTACCTTTACATTGCACATATAAACCACCTCATGCACTGTGCATTATCTCGGAGAGGAATAAACCAGAGTATGATTGATAAAATGAATACTATGTAGCATCTTCCGCAGAATACACATCGGGAATGATTTGTCATAACCCCGTAAAACACCCGTAATGACTCCGTAATACCTTCGTTGCTCTGTGATGGTACAGTGATGACTCCACATTCAAGGTTCTTCATCACTACTCACTCCGTAATGAATAATGCAGTCACTAGCTACAGTAACGGCTCCGTAAATAAGAGTCAACTCGTCGCACGCGCGTACGCGTATACATAGGCTTGCTCCACGTGGCGTAGCGTCTGCCAAAATCTACTGGTAGCAACGCTACCACTGAAAACAACTTCAAGTGTCACTCAGTCAACGCAAGCTCGTTCAAACTCGGAGCTTCTGGAATGGTTACCGAGCGGCCGGTACGCAAATACGCGAACACTTGCGTTCATCCACAATGATGAATAAGAACCTTCAATCTATACTTCCCGGCTGTACCCTGGGTTTCTTTCCAAGCGACTTGTTGCAACACTTTCAACCGACTTCAACCGTCTTTCCCGATATAATCACTGTTTCTAAGTTGCACAATCTTCACTGCTAGGCCATGTGTACAGACTCTTGCCCAAATTAAAACTTAAACAAATATAAGGATATACATATTCAATATTCCCTAACTACGAATCCTTCTTATAATACTATGTTCTTACATTTTAAATGAACAAAATTACGTGATTTTCACTACATTAAAATGACTAATTATTTTACGGTAAGAGCCTCCGTGGCTCAGACGGCAGCGCGTCGGCCTCTCACCGCTGGATCCCGTGGTTCAAATCCCGGTCACTCCATGTGAGATTTGTGTTGGACAACGCGGAGGCGGGACAGGTTTTTCTCCGGGTACTCCGGTTTTCCCTGTCACCTTTCATTCCAGCAACACTCTCCATTCTCATTTCATAGCATCTATCAGTCATTAATAAATCACTTTGGGAGTGGCGACCCCATCGTACTAATAGCCTATATCTGCTTCATTCATTCCATCCCTGACCCGGTCAGTGACTGGAAAACAGGTTGTAGGTTTTCATTTTTCATTTTACGGAAATGTCTTAATCTAAAATCGGGAGATCGTACTTTAGTACGGTTATAACACCTTTAGGAAGCTATGTCCTTTATAGTTAACACGCCAGTTGCTTTCTCATCATACCATGAGGCGTCGGGTCCTTACAGCCGGGTCTTAAATTCTCTCCTTCTCTGTCATCTTCTCCACTTCAACGACGGCCTTCCCTTTTCTCTGAGCCTCTCCGACGATGTAGTCCTCCCATTCTAAACTTGGCCGCCCTTTTAAGCTTATTCCAGCTGCTTTAGCTCTCCAAACTTACTTCGTCTTCGTATCGCTATTCTTTCTAGCCAGGTGTCTTATAACTGCTGGTGCCACCGGCCGAGCTGGCCGTGCGGTTAGGGCGCGCAGCTGTGAGCTTGTATCCGGGAGATAGTGGTTTCGAATCCCAATATCGGCACCCCTGAAGATGGTTTTCCGTGGTTTCCCACTTCCACACCAGGCAAATGCTGGGGCTGTACCTTAATTAAGGCCACGACCGCTTCCTTCCCACTCCCAGGCCTTTCCTACCCCATCGTCGCCATAAGACCTATCTGTGTCGGTGCGACGTAAATGAAATGAAAAAAAAAACTGCTGGTGCCCGTTGTACCTCTTCCTTAGTAGTTACGTTGCCAAGAAAGTCTCTGCTGGGTTTTACGCAGGGACTTCAAGAGTGGCGCATTCTCAGAAAAGAGTAGGCCTACATATTTCGGGCTTCCTGCGGACGCGGTTCTGCTGCAGTACTATTGAAAGGAGCATCACAGTGTGCGAATACGACAGCACTTTTACTCATATCCAAGAACATTAAAGTGCCATGTGTTTCTTATCAATGTATAAACTTTCAATCAATATGTATATTCTCAACTACGATAGTGCAGTTGTTTCCAATAGATTGAAACAAGACCAACAATCTGTTCTGTGTTCCACGAACACATGACAAATTTTTGAAACCAAAACCAAGAACTTTTAAATGCCAAGTGGTTTGTCTTTGTACATTCAATGTATATATGTTTCATCTAGTTTAGTCAGATGGTGGCAGGACTGTCAAGCCCAGGAACATTCTTGAAACGCCAATTGTTTCATATCGTTGTAAGTGTTTCATATCGTATGTGTGTGTTTTCAACCAGTGCATGTGTTTCCAGTGTTCCGTGTTCCATGAACACAAGACAGTTTAAGCCAGAACTAAGAACTTTTTAAGTTCCAAGTGCTACTTGCCATGTGTACGTTACATTTCAAGGTAATGTCTTGCAACCCATTGATGTGTTTCCATGCAATCGCCTTTCGGTACATAATTGTTTATTATGATGATTGTTATCAATTCCCCTTGATTTGATTTTCAACAAGAAGTGATGATGACTCCAAGGGAGTCGAAACTGGTCTTCTTATAAATAATATATTTTAGCCTACAATGTGTTGAATGGTGGAACATCCCTCAAACTCTATCTTATTAGTTAAACGTCAACACTGAAATGAAGATCATAACCTACGACAGATATAATAATAATAATAATAATAATAATAATAATAATAATAATAATAATAATAATAATAATAATAACAATAATAGTAATAATAATAATACCACTCCCATTTGACAGGCGAGGGACTCCTTGGAAACAACTTGGCGAACGAAATAGAATTCGATGGGGAGCTATCAATATTAATGGGGCTTATGGAAGAAAGAAGGTAGAACTGGCTGAGTCAGCAAAGAGGATGCATCTGGATGTGCTAGGAGTAAGTGATATTCGGGTAAGGGGAGATAATGAGGAAGAGATAGGAGATTATAAAGTGTACTTGACGGGTGTTAGAAAGGGAAGGGCAGAGTCTGGGGTAGGGCTCTTTATCAGGAATACCATTGCACGCAACATAGTTTCTGTTAGGCACGTAAATGAGCGAATGATGTAGGTAGATTTGTCAGCTGGAGGAATTAGGATGAGAACTGTGTCCGTGTATTCACCATGTGAGGGTGCAGATGAGGATGAAGTTGACACGTTTTATGAAGCATTGAGTGACATCATGGTCAGGGTCAACAGCAAGGATAGAATAGTGCTAATGGGCGATTTCAATGCGAGAGTTGGGAATAGAACTGAAGGATAGGAAAGGGTGATTGGTAAATGTGGGGAGGATATGGAAGCTAATGGGAATGGAAAGCGTTTGCTGGACTTCTGTGCTAGTATGGGTTTAGCTGTTACGAATACATTCTTCAAGCATAAGGCTACTCACCGCTACACATGGGAGGCCAGGGGTACCAGGCCCATAATAGACTATATCTTAACAGACTTTGAATTCATGAAATCTGTTAGAAATGTACGAGTTTTCCGGGGATTTTTCGATGATACAGACCACTATCTGATCTGTAGTGAACTAAGTATCTCTAGGCCTAGGGTAGAGAAAGTGAAATCTGTCTGCAAACGAATAAGGGTAGAAAATCTGCAGGACGATGAAATTAGAAGTACATGGATATGATTAGTGAGAAGTTTCGAACAGTAGACAGTAAGCAGGTTCAGGGTATAGAAAGTGAATGGGTGGCATACAGGGATGCTGTAGTAGAAACAGCAAGGGAATGCCTAGGAACAAGTGTGTGTAAAGATGGGAAAAGGCGAACATCTTGGTGGAATGATGACGTGAGAGCAGCCTGTAAACGTAAAAAGAAGGCTTATCAGACGTGGCTCCAAACAAGGGCCGAGGCAGACAGGGATTTGTACGTAGATGAAAGAAGCAGAGCGAAACAAATAGTTGTTGAATCCAAAAAGGAGTCATGGTAAGATTTTGGTAATAACCTGGAAAGGCTAGGTCAAGCAGCAGGGAAATCTTTCTGGACAGTAATAAAGAATCGTAGGAAGGGAGGTGTTACCTCTACTACAGTGGTAACACCAAACAAGGCACAAACAGAGTTAAAAGGGGAAGGTAAGAGCAAACTACACCATATAAGAAATCACTACACACTCGGAAAAACATTAACTGGCATTACGCGGATCTCCAACCAAAACATGTACGTAAATATCAGAGGGAAAAAGGAAATGAACAGTGTTTTGAGTAATTCAGGTGAACTCATAATAGATCCCAGGGAATCACTGGAGAGGTGGAGGGAATATTTTGAACTTCTTCTCAATGTAAAAGGAAATCATTCTGGTGGTGTTGCAAACAGCCAAGCTCATGGGGAGGAGGAAAATGATGTTGGTGAAATAACGCTTGAGGAAGTGGAGAAGATGGTAAAAAACTCCATTGTCATAAGGCAGCAGGAATAGATGAAATTAGACCTGAAATGGTGAAGTATAGTGGGCAGGCATGGATGAAATGGCTTCATAGAGTAGTAAAATTAGCGTGGAGTGTTGGTAAGGTACCTTCAGATTGGACAACAGCAGTAATTGCACTTATCTATAAGCTAGGGAACAGGAAGGATTGCAACAACTATCGAGGTATCTCATTGATTAGTATACCAGGCAAAGTATTCACTGGCATCTTGGAAGGGAGGGTGCGATCAGTCGTTGAGAGGAAGTTGGATGGAAACCAGTGTGGTTTCAGACCACAGAGAGGCTGTCAGGATCAGATTTTCAGTATGCGCCAGGTAATTGAAAAATGCTACGAGAGGAATAGGCAGTTGTGTTTATGTTTCGTAGATCTAGAGAAAGCATATGACAGGGTACCGAGGGAAAAGATGTTCGCCATACTGGGGGACTATGGAATTAAAGGTAGATTATTAAAAGCAATCAAAGGCATTTATGTTGATAATTGGGCTTCAGTGAGAATTGATGGTAGAATGAGTTCTTGGTTCAGGGTACTTACAGGGGTTAGACAAGGCTGTAATATTTCACCTTTGCTGTTCGTAGTTTACATGGATCATCTGCTGAAAGGTATAAAATGGCAGGGAGGGATTCACTTAGGTGGAAATGTAGTAAGCAGTTTGGCCTATGCTGACAACTTGGTCTTAATGGCAGACTGTGCCGAAAGCCTGCAGCCTAATATCTTGGAACTTGAAAATAGGTGCAATGAGTATGGTATGAAAATTAGCCTCTCGAAGACTAAATTGATATCAGTAGGTAAGAAATTCAACAGAATTGAATGTCAGATTGGTGATACATAGCTAGAACAGGTGGATAATTTCAAATATTTAGGTTGTATGTTCTTCCAGGATGGTAAAATAGTAAGTGAGATTGAATCAAGGTGTAGTAAAGCTAACGCAGTGAGCTCGCAGTTGCGATCAACAGTATTTTGTAAGAAGGAAGTCAGCTCCCAGACGAAACTATCTTTACATCGGTCTGTTTTTAGACCAACTTTGCTTTACGGGAACGAAAGCTGGGTGGACTCAGGATATTTTATAAGTTAGAAGTAACAGACATGAAAGTAGCAAGAATGATTGCTGGTACAAACAGGTGGGAACAATGGCAGGAGGGTACTCGGAATGAGGAGATAAAGGCTAATTTAGGAATGAACTCGATGGATGAAGCTGTACGCATAAACCGGCTTCGGTGGTGGGGTCATGTGAGGCGAATGGAGGAGGATAGGTTACCTAGGAGAATAATAGACTCTGTTATGGAGGGTAAGAGAAGTAGAGGGAGACCAAGACGACGATGGTTAGACTCGGTTTCTAACGATTTAAAGAAGAGGTATAGAACTAAATGAGGCCACAACACTTGTTGCAAATCGAGGATTGAACATCTGGGGGAAAAAGATTTTCCAACTATGAGGAACTTCACACAGCGATTTTTCAATGGCTTCGTGACCAAGGAGCGGATACTATCGTCGAAGAATTGAACGATTGGTAGAACGTTCAGACCATTGTTTACAGGAACTTGGTGACGAAAAATAGTGTTATGTATCTGTGTCACTTTGTAGTGTAGTACAACATTCAATAAAAGTTACTTGGCCTGTCATAATAATGTGTAACTTACTGTGTGATGTCCCCTCGTATCCTAAGGGGCCTCATTTCAACTGTTCTAATCTGCTCTCGCTTTTCTTCTTCATTGTCCAACTCTCTGCTCCATAAATGAGGTTCGGTGAATTCTGCATTGTTGGCCCGACATCTAGAAGTTCTTGTTAGATATAAAGCAAGCAAGCTAGCTTGTAGTTTTACGTCACTGTTGATATCGCAATCATAGCCACGGGACCTCCGAACCACAGGGACTTGACTTTTCATTAAGAGAATCTCACATGCATTGGCCGGGGATTATAACCACAACTGCCTTGGTGAGAAGCCAGCGACGATACCACTCGGCTGTCACGCACCTTAATTATATCTTTTTTTAAAGAAGTACAGTGTAATACTTTTAGGGCCATGTTTAGCCTATATGAGTTCGGGCCCTTAAAAATAAGACGTGAATTTTGACCAAAAAAATACAAATTTCATTGAATTAACGATACACAACGTTTATGATCTTCATTCCTAGCAATTGTGCAGAGCGACAGGAACTTCTTAACGATTTACCTTGGCAGTAATACTAATAAAAATACCAGACTGAGTGATTTAGACGGTAAAGCGCTCTCCTCCTGAGCCTAAGTTGGCAGGTTCGATCCCGGTTCAGTCCGGTGGTATTTGAAGATGCCCAAATAAGACAGTCTCGTGTCGGTAGATTTACCGGTATATAAAGCAACCTCTGCGCGACAAAATTCTGGCACCTCGGCGTCTCTTGAAACCATAAGACCGTAAAAATACAAGAACATAATACGGCTTCAGCTACTGAGCTGCAAGCCCTCTGAAGTGGTGCCATTTAGGTCGTCTGCTCACCAATTTCGACATTCAGACTTGCTACGGTCTAGCTCTAGCAGCTATATAGAACTCTACTGGATGATTCCTAAGGTTGAGTTATGGACATCGATTGCAGGCACCAGAGTTCTTTAGAATACTGACAGATAAGACAAGGAGAGTGAAAGTTATTGTCCTTCCTTCAAAATTCAGCTAAATTGGCGGCGATCGAACATGAGTCATGTGGTCTCTGGTGCACTGTACTTTGGTCAAAAGACGGTGCAGCAAAGAGCAGTAAGAAAAAAGCGGACTTTGAACATGTGATTCTAATGCAGGAGTTCTCGAGCACTACCCACATGCAATACTACTGTAAGTATGCAAGCACCGTGAAATCGAATGCTTAAATAAACACATATTTGTTAAAATAATAAGCCTCTTCGAGATCCTTGAGTTTGAACGTTGATCAGAATATCAGCCCCTTGTAGCTGCAAGTAAACAGTCCAGCAGATATGAAACAGTGATTCGTAATCTTGCTTTGTTCTTGAGGTATTTCGCACGTAAGAAAGCTTTCTCGCACAGTTACATAGTTCAAAAAAGTAGGGGAACATGTTTTTTAACGTCTGGTACGTGTACGTTAATTTGGTAGATGGGGTTCCAATGGTCGTACAGCATACCTTGAGACCTTAACTACTCATGGTATGTCAAATCGAAGTTATACTCCATCTGTAGGCGTAGCCATGCATTAAATTGTCAGGTGATCCCTCAAAACAAAGTGAATAGCGGTGCGTCCGTGTGTCGTTGTGAGGTACACAGACTACTGCGGTCATTTGAGCACGTTGTACGTAAACCAGCACATCTCATGAGACATCTTAACGAGGTTCAAGTCGCAAGGGATGTCACCTTGATCCAGGAAGGATGGACTTTTCGTCATGTAGCTATGGATCTCAATGTGTCTCCGTCAGTTATTCAACGCTTGTGGAATCGCTACAATGAGACAGACCAGTTAACTAGGAGGGCTGGACAAGGTCAAAGACGCATGAAAACCCCACAGGATGACCAATATCTGACCATCTGTGCGTTGCGGCGTCGTTCAGCAACTGCCAGAGAGCTGCAACGAGACCTCAGGAGGGTCACTGGAGTCACGGTGTCTGAGCAGACAGTAAGGAACAGGTTAAGAGAAGTGTCCTTACTACCCAGACGTCCTGTTCGAGTGCCCCGTTTAACGCAGAAACATCGCGCAGCTCGCCTTCTATTTGCCTGTACCCACGTCAACTGGAAACTTCGCCAGTGGAGACCTGTGTTGTTCACAGACGAGTCCAGATTTCCCCTGACACAGCGTGATGGACGTCAACGTGTATGGCGACGCCGTGGTGAGCAGTACATGCCACATGTTGTCCAGGAAGGCGACCGATTCGGACAAGGTTCTGTGATGGTGTGGGGTGGCATCAGTATTGATGGCCGTTACGGATCTTGTCGTCGTCCGTAGCAATCTTACCGCCGTGGGGTACATAGAGCAGATACTGCTAGCTACAGCATTGTTTGGTTGCTGCATACGGTGTTGGCCTTGAATTCGTACTCATATACGACAATGCCAGGGCTTATGTAGCGCGCATCACCAGAGCTCTCTTGCGAGAACTGTACATTCAAGAGATGGAATGTCCAGCAGTGAGTCCCGACCTTAATCCCATTGAGGATATGTGGGATAGGCTTGGCAGAAGTGTTCGTGGGCGTCCTGTTCCACCACAGACTCTCCAAGACCTCGAACAGGCTCTCATTGAAGAATGGGACCTGATACCGCAACGTGACCTCGGTCGACTTAACATGAAATGTGTATTAAATACGGGTGTATACTGTACTAATGCGCACTGTGAGAAAGTTCTAAGTAAGAACAGATTTGTGTTAATGCTGATAAACTAGTGTAAGTTATATGTGTGCGTGATTAGAGTCATTATTAATATACTCCTAAGGGTGTTTGACTGGGGTAGGGTGTAGCTGACAACATAAATATTCATTTATCTCAAATCGGTTGACATACGAGATTGAAATTTCTTGTACTTAGCATGCTACGTAGGTGCCAAGCTGTGGTAAATGCTCGTGGAGGACATATACCATACTGAAACTCTCCAACTGTGATAAAAGTCGACCCTGGGGGACTGTTATCACTGTTTTCGCCTCTAATTAAACATTTCCATTTGTGTTCTGAAAATAAACGCGAATCCATAGATATTCTTTTGTATACTTAAACGGTAAAGAATAAAAATTTGTTTGGTAATATACCTTGTTGTGAAGTATTGTTTTGTGGAGCATGGCATACGTTCAAAAACATGTTCCCCTATTTTTTTGAACTATGTAATTTGTTCGGAATATAGCCGAACATTTGAGAGAAATATTTCGCAATAATTGGAAACTTTGGTGTATTCTGCTCCGCTTTTCGGACATATTATTTCAGTTCTAACAAGAACTAGAGTCCAAGTTCCCGCGAGCAGCCATGTTCATCTTTTGAATACACTTAACTTTTCTGATAAAGTTCGTAATGAATTGGAAGAGGTTATATGCCATGTTAAAGAGTTGTTCGTTCTTTTCCAAAGTACGAAAATGCGTATCAGATTAGTTTTAAAGATCTTGAATTACCGTTCACGTTCTGGGAAATGTTGCAGCTTATTGTTACTGACTGTGGAAAGAAATCTGTCTATTTCTAACCGAAACGAAAATATAATTTATTTTATTTCACAAATTCTGGTTTATTCACCCAGAACAATGCTCTGTGGAGCGTTCCCGCTCGCGAGCACTTGTTTACTCGCATAACGTGGGCACAAAAGCCATTTAAATAACACCATGTTGCTCGCGAGTCCCAGATTGAAAACTCCTGCTCCACACAGAGCGAGAAGAAACTAGACAGAAAACCTATGCGCTTTACACTTCGCTGTTTTGATTAAATAATAATAATAATAATAATAATAATAATAATAATAATAATAATAATAATAATAATAATAATAATAATAATAATAATAATAATAATGGCAACTTTTGTGTTGTTGGATGCCAGAGTGCTACCAAAAATACAGAGTTGACTTTTATAATTGATTCATTTCCAACACGGAGTACAGAGATGAAACGAAGGAAGCAGTGAACAGGAACGATAAAATCGTAAAGAGGTGATTTGATATGATGTCATTAGAAACCGGTATGATATGAATGTAAATGTTAACGTTACGTAATTTCAGACACTGAGTACTGCTTGATTACAGCGTTCATGGCTCACTGCGATATCCAAGACTGAACTCAAGAACCATTTCAATAACTATAGGCTCTGTGGCTCGGATATCTTCAAGTATTTCGTCAGTTAAGACCCTCCTTTTGTAATACCTTTTTCTGTTTAGGACGGATCCAGTTGCCCGCCACTTTTCGAACAGAGCACGACATATGGTTCTGGTAGTATAAAACTTTCCGGAAATCGTTTGCAATACTTCCGCACGCACCTATCATACAGCGTTTTTCTTTACGTTTCAACAATAAACCCTCGTTGTTCAGTGGTGTACTTAACCATGATGGCTAATTGTTATTGTGCACTTAATAATCACTCACTGAGCGAGCTGGCCGTTCGGTTCGGGTCGCGGAGCTGGGCGCTTACATTTGGGAGACGGTGGGTTCGAATCCCACCGTCAGCAGCCCTGAAGATGGTTTTCTGTGGTTTCCCCATTTCACACCAGGCAAATGCTGGGGCTGTACCTTAATTATGGCCACGGCAGCTTCCTTCCCAATCCTAACCCTTTCCCATCCTAGCATCGCCGAAAGCCTGCAATTTGTTGCGACGTTTAAAACCACTAGCGAAAAATAATCGCAATCACAGAGCGCGTCAAATAAATCACGTGTCTCACTAGCACAAGTACACAGCTTTCCTATTACTGAGCCTTACAGTGTAGAGGCTGGGGCAAAGAAGCTGTTGTCGCCGGCCAAGTAGCTCCTTCTGTTTTTTTTGCTTTACGTCGCACCGACACAGATAGGTCTTATGGCGACGATGGGACAGGGAAGGGCTAGGAGTGGGAAGGAAGCGGCTGTGGCCTTCATTAAGGTACAGCCCCAGCATTTGCCTAGTGTGAAAATGGGAAACCACGGAAAACCATTTTCAGGGGTGCCGACAGTGGGGTTCGAACCTACTATCTCCCGAATACTGGATACTGACCGCACTTAAGCGACTGCAGCTATCGAGCTCGGTAGCTCCTTCTTTGAGTGGGGACAGGGAGGGGGTATACAGTCTATCCTTTCTGTCAGCTTGCTATGCGCATCTGGATTGAGTTTGTCGTTAACTCCTGTTCGATGCCCACTGCATTTTTAAAACTAAAAACTGTACATTTTACAAAAATATGAAGTAATATTAATATTTTCCTGACATGTGAAAATTATTGGTACCGAAGTATTATTAAAAGTCTGACTCTTTGCCTGAATGGTCAGCATTTGAGGTCTTCGGTTCAGAGGGTCCCGGGTTCGAACCCCGGCCGGGTCGTAGATTTTAATCGCATTTGATTAATTCTTCTGGCTCGGGACTTGGGTCTTTGTGTTTGTCCCAACACTCTCGTCTTCATATTTATACAATACACTACCAACCACCACATCCTTCCACATAGGTTTGGCGTCAGGAAGGGCATTTTGCCTTAAAACAGGGCCAAATCCGCATGTGCGACACAGTTCACACCCGCGACCTCACAGGTGTGGGAAAAGCGGTAGAAGAAGAAGAAGAAGAAGGAGGAGGAGAAGAAGAAGAAGAAGAAGAAACCAAAATATTATGAAACATCATAAAGTAATGCGATTTGAATTCTGCATACTGCGCAACGTAAAACTCTTGGTCGCATAGCGCTAGCGGCGATAGTTTAGAATATGCAATTTTATATTTTGCCTGTCTTCAGTAATCAATTCCGGATCACGTGAGATCCCCGAAGTTAAGCAACATTGGGCCGTGTCACCACTGTGATGGGTAGGCCACTTGCTCTTGGCTATATGAGTAGTTGAAAAGAACTGGTAACCTTACCATGAGTTAACTCCGGCTCAGGATGCCTGAACAGTAGCCCCTGGCCTTACTGGGGGTACTGATTAGTTCGACATCGTCCAGGTTTGCGTAAGGCACTTGGATTATAATTATCAATAATCAGTTACGGCTAGGAAATATTGACATATTTTACGTAGATTTAAGTACAGGATGATCACATATGCCTTGCTCCGGGGCACGGTGTTTTAACTATTGGCGAGCGCGCGCGTGGCTCGAGGTCGGTTGTGAGGAGGTAAACCATACAACAGTAACACAATTTCAATAACTTCATTGCTTACCAAATTATGAAAGGAGGTGTTGAAGCTTTTTGCCTTCTTTCTCCGCATATTTTTGGCATCCCGTCAGAAAATTATTCATCGCTCACTGCAGTTCACTTTGAGGAATCCCGGCAATTTCCTGACGAATGTTATATTTCAGTTTTTCTATGGTGCACGGGTTCGTCTTGTACATGGCATTTTGTAAATTTACCCTAGAGATAATCGCAAGCACAAATTGGAGGACCGACGGGGCCACAAATCACTTCGAATAACTCTATTCTGTGGAAACACTTTGTGAATTTCTCTCGTGGAATTATTCGCGGTATGAGCAATGGCAGAATTCTGTTGAAAAAAGAAAAAAGGTAAATAACGCTTCCTATCGGTTAATTCTCTAAAAAGGAGGGTTAGCATGGTATTCACGTAAGTGACAGAATCAACCGTATTCTCAAAATAAATAATTACCCTGGAATCTTTCTTGAAACAGTCTTTGAACTTCGTTAACACATATGAATCATAAAGACACGCTGTGCCGTCGAAAACGCACGAGCCATAATCTTTATGACTAATTGCAGATGAAGAAAAGAACAAAACATACACACCCGGGAACAGGTGAAATATGACTGCGACATCGGACACGTGTACAAACCATGTGATGACTAGACATCGGATTTCTATGCTGTGCTAGCTGTTACTCGCGGCTTCGCTCGCGTGGATTACATAATTTGATAAAAGTAATCGTTCCTCGGTACTGCACTAAGACATTATCTGAAAACCCCTAAAGTATAAAAACTCCCCGAAAATTGAGTTTCATTTACCCCAGAACTCCTCTGTAAACCACGTTAGTGGTATTAACTTTAGGGGCTAAGATGACCAGACTACTGGCAGAGCTAACTCTGGAACATGCGACATGGAACTCTACATGTGAGAAACAGTCCTCTCTCTTGTCGAAAAAATAATACGTGTTCCTTTATTTTTAAAGGAGATTCCAAATAACTATTTCCACGTCTGTAACACCATGAGCTTCTTAGATATAAGTATCCTCATAAAAAGAATTCAACTCCTTCACTTATTTTCATCCCTGTTAAGTGGCTTTTCCGCAAACGAAAAGAAATATACCGGGTGGTCCACCAGCCCGTTGCGATCTATTTACTACAATTCTGAAAGACATCGGCCCCTCTCCCTAAACCGGGGTAATATAAGGAGTGTGTGTTTACGGGCTAGACCAGCAGGAATCGTGAGCGCCACTATTAATTCATTATCAGTAGATACAATGAACCCTTGCACGTTATAAACTTCATATTAGAGCCCATATTGTCAAAGTATCAACTTGTGAAAATTTGAATTTTTAACTCCACCTTTACAATACTGTAATTGTCTTTATTAAAAAGACAACATTAAATTATACTCGTGAAACACGTTTCGTCCTCTTATGGGACATCTTCAGTCACAAATAGAAAACATTAAAAATAAGGCGAGGACACGTTGAAATAAGTCTTTGTATCCTGTGACGCGGCGTGATGGCGTCTTGTCAATCTTCAATGTTAAAATGGTGCGACGTGAACATGGAATGAAGCATGAAGTCCAATTAAAATCACAGATTAAATTGTAGTTCAAAACAACGAATGTTCAATTATGAAACAACGTGAGTGGCTGTGCGAATAAAATTATATACATATTGTGCATAAATCAGTGTGATGATAATGCCACATTAAAATAGCTTTCTTAATTAAGAGGTGGAGTTATAATGATGATGCAAGTTGAACTTGATTATGTGTTGACAATAGGGGCCTCCTTGCCCGTCTTACGTCGACCACTCCACCTCAAGTGCTAAAGCAAAGTTAGCAATGAACCCGTAAAACGAATACAGATACGCAGAACACGTACTTTAAAACAGGAGGTGGACGCAAAGACCGGGAGCACGGCACTGTATAGCCTGGGATGTGGTTGCCTTACGTCAAGTGTCGCAATAGCTTACATGGCAAGCGGGCGGGGAGATATGTGATAGAGGACACTGCTCGAGGTAGGAAGTTCGAATCCCACATAAGAATTTTTTTTAACAGCCAGTTGCCTGGGATGTGGTAAGGTTGCATACTTTATAGCTTCCAAGGACTGATTTGTTTATTTGACCCTGTAAAAGACCGAATGTATCGTTGCTTTGGGTATGGTGCTGGGTTGGACGAGGATGTGGAGATGATGGTCTGTGGCCAGTATAAGCTGGGAAGTGGGCGCCGTAGGTTAAGTGTCACAGTAGCTCACATGGCTAACGCGCGGTAGGATGTGTGATAGTTGACAGTGCTTGAGGGTTAGAAGGTTCAAGTCCCATGCAAGTATTTATTTAAGTCAGTTGCCTGGGATGTGGCAAGGTTGTATACTTAATACCGTTGTTTTTCACTGACTTATTTGTTTATTTGGCCGTGAAACGGGCCGTTGTTATGGAGCTGGGTTGATAGAGGCTTGGAAACATGTGGCAGGATTTCGGTTATCCACGTCGTTTAATGCAGCACCTGCTCGAAATGACGACCTGCGTGGTCGATACAGAGCTGCGCGCGCTGTTGTAAGGACCGTCTGGTCCGTTACAACACCTCTGGCGAAACGGATCGGCATGCCTCGGTGATGAGCTGTCTAAGGTGACAAGGACCGGCCGGCTCTTGTGCATACACCAGTTGTTTTACATGGCCCCACAGAAAAAAATCCAGGGGCGTAACATCGGACGATCTGGCGGGCCAGGGGACAGGACCTCCACTTCCCATCCATTTATCAGGATACGTCGCAAGGAGATGGTTCCGGACGACCACCGCCGCGTGCGGTGGAGGTCCGCCATGCTGAAACCACATGTTCCAAAGACGGTGGTAGTTCATCTTGGAGAAACCGCAGATAGCGTTGGCTGGTCAGATGGCCCTCAAAGACATGGGGACCGATGAGGTGATCACGCATGATTCCACACAATACATTCACGCCCCATTGTACCTGAAAAGCTGTCTGTCGCACCCAATGGGGATTATCCACACACCAGTAATGCACATTATGACGATTAACGGTTCTATTGTTGTGGAATCATCCTTCGTCCGTATATAAGACACTAGAAAAGCAGGACCAGTTTCAACATGCTGTAGGATCCATTGACAGAACGCCACCCGGGCATCGAACTTACGACCATGGAGCTCCTGGTCTAAGTGCAGACGGTACCGGTGAAACCGGAGGGTATGCAATATCCGCATAACAGACGCTCGGCTGATGTTCGTGTCCTGTGCAGTGGCCCGTGAGCTAGTATGAGGGTTATGCCGGATAGCGTCAAACACGACCTCTTCGTTGTCAGCGGACGTCACGGGATGATCTCCAAGAGGCCGCGTCCTTCCCAGGGATGCAGTATCCCGCAGGCGTCTTTTCATATTCCGAAATGCCATGCCCGTCGGTTGTCGTCTATCCGGATAGCATTCTTCGTAGAGGCGTTGTACCTGGTATGCATTCTGTCGAGCTTCTCCATAGAAAAGTAACATATCCACTTACTCGTTGCTAGAATACATCTAGAGGCAGTGAATGAACTTCGTGCTGTGAATTGCTTCGAAGGAGGGGAGTTCGCGCAGCTACACACTTACCTGCCATCGCATGTTATAGTTCGAATGGGGCATATTTTGCCCTACTTGTGGTCTACGGAGCTTGGAACATGTACGACGTAGCTGAATGGCCATAGACCATCATCTCGTCACTATCGTCCAACCCAGCACCATACCCAATGCAACGATACATACGGCCTTTTACAGGGTCAAATAAACAAATCAGTCCTTGGAAGCGATCAATTATGCAACCTTACCATATCCCAGGCAACAGGCTGTTAAAAGAAAATCTTACGTGGGATTCGAACCTCCTACCTCGAGCACTGTCCACTATCACATATCTCCCCGCCCGTTTGCCATGTGAGCTACTGCGACACTTGACCTACGGCGTCCACCTCCTGTTTTAAATTACGTGTTCTGCGTATCTGTACTCATTTTACGGGTTCATTCGAGGTATCCAAAATGAATTAATAGTGACGCTCACGATTCCTGCTGTCTTCTAGCCCGTAAACACACACTCGTTATAATACCCCGGTTTAGGGAGAGGACCGATGTCTTTCAGAATTGTAGTAAATGTGAAGGGATGCACAAGACTGGATCGCAAGGGGCTGGTGGACCACCCGGTATATATATAATAACATTGTCCTAACTGACTGACTGACTGACAGACTGATTCATCACCACCCAGCCAAAACTATTGGATATAAAGAAATGAAATTTTGAGGATACGTTTATATTACAGTGTAGGTACTCACTAAGGAAGGATTTTTGGATATTCCGTCGCTAAGGGGTTGAAAAGTGGGGGGGGGTGAATTTTGAAAATGAGTATATCTCAAAAACTGAACAGTTCAAAGACGTGAAAATGGTATTTGGAAACTCCTTTACATGATAAAGAAACACGAATTTTATGTTTTCAGAAAATCCACTTAGGGGTGAGGGGTAAAAGTAAGAGAATGGTTTGAATCCATTGTATAAGGATACTTATATATCATAAACTGAAGATGTTACAGACCTTAAAATTGGTATTTGGAATCTCCTTTAAAAATGAACACCCATTTTTTTGTTTTCGGAAAATTCATTTAAGAGCGTGAAAAGGACCAAAAAATGGTTGAATTATTTTATCTCAAAAACCGAAGATGTTACAGACGTGATAATTGTTATTTGGAATCTACTCTTAAAATAAAGAAACATGTATTTCCTGTTTCGAAAAATCCACTTAACGGAGTGGGGGGGGGGGGAGAGATGAAAAGAAATGAGGAAGGAGTTGAATTCTTTTTACGAGGAGACTTATATCTCAAAAACTGAAGATGTTACGGACGTGAAAGTTGGTATCTGGAATCTCCTTTAAAAATGAACAGGTTTTTTGTTTTCAAAAATCCACCTCAGGAGGTGAAATGAATTGAAAAAAAGGTGAATGTTTAAAATGAGTTAATCTCATAAACATAACAAGTTACAGACTTGAAAACTGGTATTTTGAATCTCCTTTAAAAATTAAGAAACGCGTATTTTTTCGGAAAATCGACTTGACAGTAAGTGAAGAAGGCGTTGAATTCTGTTTGAGGATAATTATATCTCAAAAACTGAAGATGTTATAGACGACAAATTTGGTATTTGAAATCTCCTTTAAAAATCAAGAAACGTGTATTTTTTTGTTTTCGGAATATCCACTTAAGGAGAGAGGGTGGTGGAAAGAAGTGAAGGTGTTCAATTTCTTTTATAAAGATACTTAATCTCAAAAACGGAAGGTGTTACGACGTTAACATTGGTATTTGGATCTCCTTTAAAAATAAAGAAACATGTATTTCTTTTGTTTTCGGAAATCCACTTAAGGGGTGTGAAAATTGAAAAAGTGTGTACATTTTTAAAATGAGTATATCTACAGTATATCTCAAAAACTGAAGATGTTAGAGACGTGAAAATTCGTATTTTGAATTTCCTTAAAATGTAAAGGGATGCACACGTCTACCAGATAAGACACAATGTGTTAATCAATACCAGAACACCATGAAAGACTAGAAATAGGAAGTTCATATTCACAGCACATGTGCGTTAGTATGTTCTGAAGAAAGGATTAGTATTTGAACCATGTCGGCCCTCAGGTTCAAGGTCCACATCGATATCTCGGCGCACCACCACCGACTGGTAAAATGTGACTGCTGCTCTCGTTGTCGCTATAAACCGAAAGTAATGGTGACTTTAGCGGACGTGCAGGATGCCTCGCAGACGTATGCGGGAACCGTACCGTCAAATGAGTAAGTTTGAAAGAGGGCACATTATTGGCATGAGAGTACGTGATGTATCCATCCGGGAAATTGTTGATCGTGTGGGACAAAGTGTGTCGGAATTGCAACGGGTGTGTACAGATGGTTCACAGAAGGACATAGAACACGACGAGATGGGTCTGGTCTCACCACCCAGACCAACACCCGACAAGTTCGACACCTTATCCAAATGGCATTGCAGGACAGATCAGCGTTCTCCTCAGCTCTGTCGCACCAGTGGAATAGTGTAACACATCACATCATACACTATCAGGAGTGACAGTCCGTCGCCGTTTATTACGGTCTGGGTTACCGACGCGTCGTCCACTTCGCCTACCTTTGTCTAATGTGCATAAACACGCTAGGCTGCAATGGTATATGGAACGACGTCCTTGCGGACAGGAATGGTAGCAGATAGTGTTTTCGGTCGAATCCAGGTTCTGTTTGTTTGAAAATGATGGCCGCATTTTAGTTCGCCGCAGACAGGGGGGAAGCATCAGATTGGCTGCATTCTCACAAGACATACAGCGTCAACTCAAGGCCTTATGGTGTGGGGTGCTATTGTGTACAACCACAAATCACAGTTGATACGTGTCCAGGGCACTATTGACCTACGTGAATGACATCCTGCGACCCGTAGCCATACCCTTTCTGCACTACACGCCAGACGCCATATTTCAGCAGGACAATGCGCGACCACATGTTGCTGCACCAATGCGTGCCTTTTTGTTGTCACACGATGTCAGACTGTTGCCCTGGACCACCCGATCACCGGACTTGTCGCCAATCGAAAATGTATGGGATATGGTGAAACGACGAGTGCGGCGCTGTGACTCAATGCCAACCACGAAATATGAACTGTGGGACAAGGTGAATTCAGCATCGATGCTATACACCAGGACGCCATTCGCGCCTTATACGCGTCGAAACCATCATCCATGGAACAAGTCGTCAGTGCCCACTAGTGCCTACTAGGCAAGAGGACACATGCTGAACATAGATGACCGAAATTCTAATCGTTTCTGCAGAACATACTAATGAACATGTCCTGTGAATATAAACTTCCTATCTCTATTTTTTAACGGTGTTCTGTTTTTTATGAGCATGGGTGTACATATCGGCAAACAAAATATGCATTTGGATATATATCCGAGGTATAGTGATGACTGATCACTAGCCATCGGATTTATATTCTGTATGAATCACAAATTTAAGCATGCAACTATTCTGCAAAGAGTGGTGAAATATGCATTTACGTTGCACATATTTTCAAGCTATTAAACAATTGTATGAAATGCAAACGTAATATCCCTTTACTAGACACGCGTGTTTCACCCACGCCAATATATAAAATTATGATAATGAAAACACAACCGAATGAGAAACAAAAGAATGCATACTATTTGCAGTTGCGGCTGTTCCACTAGTACAAACAATCCGTGCATATTTTGTAAGACGTATCAATATGTCAGTGTTCACTGTGTTCGTTTCTCGCAGATAAGACACAGTGTTAAATTATACACATCATAAATCAATTAGTAATGTTTTAAGAAAACCGTGTAAAAAATCCACAAACGTGAAGAAACACCCTTAAATACATATTCCTCTTTCATTTTACACTGCACACTATACTTTTCCTGTCTATAATTTGCTTTGCTGTGCACTACAACCGTTTTCTCCAAGTTTTCTGGTTTAATTCTGTAGTGTTTGTCTGTTAAACTAGCTTCAATGCGGAGAATGATCTCTCTATATTTATGGATGTGACAGGACAGCACTTGAATTCGGAAGCGTGTTAAGTATGCACTTATTTTCATGTTTTTAAACACTTGTATGAAATGCAAATGTCCAGCCAAATATTTGTTTTTAGCTGTCTTGATGTCGTGGCCCGGGTTACGTTTAAGGGCATCAAGATATTTTGTTTGCAGACGGAGTCCGAGGTTTCTAGGGATACCTTCCAGTTCACGTTTCACGTTCTCCATAAAATCCAGCGAATCACAACGGCGCAATTCACTTGTTTCTAGCTTCTTGACTGACTCCGGTATGATTTAGAAATGTGTCTTGATAAGTGCCAGTTCCCTTTTGCACTGTTTCACTGCGAAAGAGTTCACAGTCATAGTGTTGAAGACTGCTTGCAAAACACGTTAAAATATGCGTAATGAAAGCCGGAAACATGCGCAACAAATCCGAAATTTGAAATGTATGCATTAATCTCAAATATATGCTCTATTAATCTTAATAAATCGTCCAGTTTAACCTTTAAACGCACTTCCTTGTTGGTTATGGAGGTCTACAGATCAGGAAACAAAATATGCATTTTGTTTACAAATCCGATGTCTACGATGATGTTCCGCACCACCCCCCCCCCCCCCTGCGCAGTGAGCGAGCGGTGAGCACGCCCATAGGTAAAGCACTGTGCCGGGGTAAAGCATATCTGATGACTGTTATCAATGCAAATGTTCAATGATGATGATGATGATTATGATGATGATGATTGTTGTTGTTTAAAGAGGCCTAACAGTTAGTTCATCAGCCCGATGACTTTTCGAACAGTTCACTAGCCTTAACTCAAAAATTGTTGCTCATTCCTTCAGTAGATTCCTTGAGCCTGGTATGAATGCTCATCATAACTCCTCTTTGTTTCAGTTCACGTTTGTCAAGACATGGCCACAAAACAACGCAGATGCTGAGCTATATAGACAAAGACAACGACAGGCTGCCTCAGGTAATTTCCATTTCTTATCTTCTTTCAGTACCTGAGATTTTGCTATGAGAAAGTTTTGTGTGGATGCTGAGTATTTTATATTTTTAGAGGAATAATATAATGATTAAATTAGCCGTTGCCAGGATTCCACCGAGATGTTTCTTGGCTTGGCAAGTTGTTTCGCGGGTGTATCCTTCATTCCCGCAATGTTCTTCCTAAACACTGATCTTTGCTGTATCTCTCTCTATTTAACACCCATTGTTTTCTAAGTCTTTGTGTACCTCCATTAGCCACACAGGTTTGGTCTTACAGTTTTCTTGCAGGGTCAGTATCTTTTGGGCGAGCTTGTCCTAATTCATCCTCTTTGTGTGTCCGTAGAAGGCTAGTCACCTCTTGCTCATAGTAAGTTAATTATTATATTTTGGACACTTTCATACGGGAAGTCATTCATATAATGGCTTCTTTGGAACCGATTTTTCCTAAGGAATCTAATTTCTCTTTTATTATTGAATGGATCCATCACCCTTGGGTTATAATTATTAGTAGTCAGTTACTGTTTCAGCCGCATAGACACACGCCGTTCTGAGAACCTGTACAATAATGTTTTAATTTGGCTTGAATGGAGATAGGCTTGGATTTGAGAGTTCTGAAAGCCATCTCCATCTACCTCAACCTTCTTTTAGAGCATTTCTTTCATTCTCGTTCAATGGCGAGAATTCATCCCAGATATTCAAATTTCGGAATACGGCGGATGTAATCAAATTTAGTTTCAGTTATGTTCACGCGATCCATGTTATTAGAGTCCAAATTTTCGGGGATTTTGGCGCAGTTTGGCCCAGTTTTGGCAGCCACAC
Organism: Anabrus simplex; assembly: GCF_040414725.1. Lineage (NCBI taxonomy): Eukaryota > Metazoa > Arthropoda > Insecta > Orthoptera > Tettigoniidae > Anabrus > Anabrus simplex. The sequence continues at coordinate 954,016,708 of NC_090266.1, read as the reverse complement.
TTTTTAAATCTTCAGCCTGTTTCGTTGCCGTGTGGGGGTTATCTGCTATAAGTACGACATGGTCGGCGAATGCAAAACAATCGAACATGAGCGCACTTTCCATCCACAACCCATCTGTATTCCATTCTGGGTCTCACCTTTGTTCATTCTCGTGCTTAATTCTCAGACATCCTTTTCTAGGACTCAATATTGAATAGGAGTGGTGAAGGACCACCTCGTTGCCCCAGACCTGCTTATAGACTATCTCAAATGGTTTTGAGAGTTCATTCATGAATGTAACACGAACTATAATTATAATTGTTCCGGGGATTCTGTGGAACGCAGTGTGAAAGAAGGTGCGGGCATGAATGGGTGGATATGAAAAAGATTAAATAGTAATTTGAAACTGTAAAATTCTGAATATATTTCTTTCCTAGGATTTTTTCTTTTCAGATTTTACACTTCACTAAGCAATAACAAATAGTCAGGTACAAAAGTTTAGCTCATGAGCTGGGGAAAAGTCTAGAACAGACAACATACATGAGCTTGAAGCTCCCCCGTTACAACTTCAACCAGAGCGCTACTGCTCCCTTCAATAACTCCTCAAGGAGATTGAGCTCCAAAATTTACAACGGTAGGAAGAACGTCTTTGCTCCACACAATTACTCTCTAGGAGACTATGCTCCATATTTTACAAGTTCAGGCTTCTTAAAGGCACAGTCTACAACCTGTGACAATAAAGTTCGGTGAATAGTCCTTTACTATCAACATAGCTGAACAATGCACGACATTGACCTTACTGTCCTTCGAAATAGTCCCCCTCCCCATAACTATGCACTGCTGAGATCGGCGATACATGTCCTGGAAACTTTGCAAGAAGGCTTCCTTTGGAATGTTGTTCAAAAGCCTCGTCATGTTTCGTTGGATGACAGGAATATCGTAAAATCTCTTTCCTTTCAAAGCGAGTTTGAGTCGTGGGAATAGGAACAAGTCTGGAGGATTGAGATCTGGCGAGTATAGGGTATGTTCAAGATGCACGCTCGAACAAAAACCATGAACCTTGTTGTGCGTACTGGGGTCTTACCCTGTGTACATATTTCATGAAACGGGTCAAAATTTCAATGTGCCGTGCAGCATTCAACGTCATTCTCTCAAGTAGAAATTCCTTGTGGATAATGCCTTGACTATCGAAAAAGGGCATGAGCATCGTTTGGATGCGTGAGTTTTCGGCTCTGACTTTTTTCCGACGAGGGAATCCCGGAGAACGCCATTCCATGCTTTGCCGTTTCGTTTCAGGGTCGTACCTGAGACACCATGTTTCATCCTCGTTCATGTTCCTGTTCGCAGTTCAGAACCAAAGCACTAAACACGCACTGTGTCAAACAGGTCTTACACGGCACACACACGATGCTCAACTGAACAACGTTGGGAGCAGGTGGTCAGAACCTGCTGCTATGCAGGTACAGCATTGCGTGTCGCCAGTGTTGCCGGTCGACCGTTCTGACTTCATTCACTGAACTTTGTCACAGGTTGTACATTTCACCAAAACCAAACAGTATCCAATGTCTTATCTCTCAACAGTTACATTTAAAAGGAAATTAATGATGGAAGTTAACTTTAACAGGGGTAACAAGTAACCATTCTACGTGATCTTAGTTAGAAAAGAAAAGGTTAAAGTTACTGGCCGAAACTCAAAATGTTTGGAGGCAAACTCTTGCACTCCCCTGAAATACACTTGACAAATACCTAAAACCCTGTTTGGGCTGATGGCCCTAAGTTACAGAGGCTAAGCCTATACTACGGAGGTGGCTAGATGGAGGGAAAGTTTGAAAGGAAAAGATAAATAAATTTACGTTTACAAAATGATAGTCATCTCAAGACCAAGTTGAAGGGGAATATAAGAGGGGTCCCACTCTTTATTCCCTAAGTTAAATTAATATCTTAAACCAGATGTAGAATTTACATGGCCGGATTACATCAAGAAAGAATTTTGAAACCTTCCCCTCGAGTTAACTTTCTGAGATTATTACATGATCAAAATATGACTGTCATTACCTTGAGCTGGTGGACCTTCCAGAGATGGACGGGGCAAGCCCTCCCCTGCCTCCTCTACTAACAAACTCTACTGCTGGACTGGAGCGATAGAAAAACAACATGGCCGAAATGGTCAGAGCTTTTATAGCCGAGAGGAAGGGTCTAGATTTACTTGGCCCGAAGCACTGACACACCCACAATTTCCATTGGACAATCAAATAAATGTACAAAACCCTGATTGGTTACTTAAATAAATGTACAAAATTTCCTATTAGCTACAATTTTAAGCTGGCGGGAAGAGATATAAGTGTTGATAACCTTAGAACACCAAAAACAATATACAAACAACACAATTTAGGAAACCAATCTTTACAAAATTTCTCTTGAAAATTAATTGTCCATCCTCTCATCAGAGGGAGCATCTAAGTTGATAGTAGAGACATCTGTCGACGAATGATCAAACTTCTTCAGAAATGCGTTTCATTTTTCATGTTATAGATGGCCTTGTAAAAGCCGCTTAATTTAAATGCACGGAGCGGGTGTACCTCCGGTACAATCATTATTCTGGGTAATTGGGTCAAATGCAGTCTATCTGCCCTAACCATCCTAGAGTATTAAATGATTTGTCAGTTATTTTATTGTTGGCTTGTCCGGCTTCATGGCTGATTGGTTAACGTGCTGGCCTTTGGTCACAGGGGTCCCGGGCTCGATTTCCGACAGGGCCTGGAATTTTAACCATCACTGGTTAATTTCGCTGGCACGGGGCCAGGATATATGTATCGTCTGCATCATCATTTCATCCTCATCACAACGCGCAGGTCGCTTACGGGAGCCAGATCAAAATACCTGTACCTGGCGAGCCAAACATGTCCTCGGACACTCCATACGCCATTTCATTGGCTAATATTTTTTTGAGATAGGGCGTTAAAGTTTAGTGGGTTTACTAATGGCATCCCATTCTGACAACCGAATTTCGAATCCCTGTGTCTGCGAAGATGTACCCCAGCCGCACCCGCGAAGTTGCCGAGCAAGAGAATCTTCGGTAAAAAACCAAATGAGCCAGGGTGGATTGCGGCTCCCCAGAGATTAACGAGACAATATGTAAAATTGAATGTCTTATTTACTTTCAATTCTTAAAAACTGATAAAGCCCTGGATGAAACCACGGTAATACGAAGAGTAACTTACGCAAAAATCGTGACATCGATAGACCTACTACTGGTATGGAGAGTTCTTCCAGTAAATTAAAAGATCATAAGAGTTAAATTTTCATGCAGTATTATTGTTTGTTCGTTTTGAACGTCAAAGTAAATAAGATGTTAGACTGAACATTATCAAAATGAAAATGGAAAAAAGGAAAGTTTTCTTTTACTTAATTCGAGTGGTCTAATACAAATTTTCCACACTCCAATGAAGAAAACAACAGCAGAGTTTCGTTTTCAGACACCGTAGGAATTAGATACTATACTATTTTTGTGTATTTCAACCAATCAGCCTTTCGAACACTCCAAACAAGCTCGCAGTTTTGCGCGATTGTTGATATCGTGATCATAGTCACGAGATTTCCTATGTTACATGGAATCCAAACCACTGGAAGAACTTGACTTTTCTGTCAAAATATCTCCCATACATTGGCCGAGATTTAAACCCCGAGTAACGATGTGTCGGCTATCATGTCCCATTTTGCTGCTCGTTTATTTGAGGTATGGAGATGTGGAAGAAATTACAAATTCATAGTGAAGTCTAAAGGATATGGTTATGTCTTAGAGAAAACGTCCAAAGGTATGGTTGTCATCTGAAAGTCTATATCCGGGTACCGATAGAAGTATGGAAAACATCTTTCAAAATACATAGGTTTCATTCACCTATATTTGTGAAATGGTGTCACCGTATATGTCGTATATTGTGTTTCCCCATCCCTGCGTACTGTCGCGAGTGTAGGGAGTCTCCACAGAAGAGATACTGCCCCCATTATTGCCTAGCTAAGCCCAGCCAGTGAGCGAGAGATCCCAAGGGGGACCGTTCGTTCATTGGCTATTGTTTTCTAGAGGCATTTAAGGGAAAGAAGGGTTTATGACCAAGCCATAAAATACATTTTAAAACAACACTCTGACATTTATTAACACAAGCAAATCACAAATAAAAAATATTCTTGGTGATATTACTTTCTTTTAAATTGAACTTTCATAACATCCATTTCTTCCTCAGTCTTTGAGAAGCACGTATTTCTTAATGGACAGCCTTACTGGTCTGTAACGAAAATCAAAGAAAAATTAGGCCTACCGCCTTTTAAAAATCAAAATATTCGACTGAAAGAAATTCAAATAAAACTTAACAAAGAGGTTCACAAATAACTCGATAACTGTCTTGCTGATATTTTTACAATAAAGTAGTTAAAGGCTCCATGACTTTAAAGTAGCCTCAACACATGGTTTAAGTTGAATTCTACTAAATTTTGTCCTTTAATGTATTTATCATTGGTCAATAACACCAGTATAAGCTTTAATAGAAAATCGAAATTAATTTCAAAAACTTCAAAATTAATTAATTATTCTTATTATTATTATCAATCTCTCTCCTTATTTAATTAACACGTCCTTCACCATCACGCTATCGTGTTTCTAATTAAATTCTTACTGCAGTATTCACTTGGCAATTGTCATTAACACTCCAAATAATTATTTTTCAATTAATTGTTATGACTCACTATCACCAGAATTCAAAATAATTATGCAGTTAGTGAACATCTACTTCTTATCTTTGCATGGCATTTATGTCTCAAATTAATTTTAAAATATTTCAAAAATTCAAATATAAATGTATTAGCAAACTTTGTTATCCACGTGTGGGCTAGTTAATTAATAGTTTACTTTACAAATCGATTGCCTTCGTGAAAATAACGAGATGATCTTTCCTTTTAAATCACGTTCATCAACAAAAATAAATCCTTTCTTAGTCTTCCTCGACTTAAACTTATCAAATTTTCCCTTAAGGGCACGAAAATTACTTCTTAAGGTAACACACGACGATGAATGTAATCTGCGTCGTCACAAGCACACGACCAGATCAAGTTAAATAGAATAAACATGATACAAGAAAAATACACATATTTACACACACACACACACACACACACACACACACACACACACATTCATACTGGGAAACACGTATTTTATATACATTATTTACATCGAATCCTGTTCCTGCAAGTTTATTTTTGACTTTTAAGAATGGTCGGGTCACGTCACATCCAGTAGGAGATAATTTGTGTACAGAAATTATTTTTATCATTAATAGTGACTAGTGATCGAAGTTAGGGATATCACTCGGGTAAGAATATGCTTCTCATACAGATGGAAATCATCTAACTTTGAAATTATAATCGAAGATTCCAATAAAATCCGTAATCACTACCAGCACATGGGTTACCAGTTGAAACTACCGCGTCCGTGAGCCTCAATCGCATTATCATCATTCCCTATCCGTGAAATACACACGCAACACGTGCTCCAATAATTATAATTTATCTTGCGCTCCCAATAACACAAGAACAAGTCAATCATCATAAATAACTCATCCAATAACTCAATTACCTAACAAATATCCCGCAGGATTAGTCATATTCCAGACACTTCATAAACAGAGCACATTCAATCTTACATATAAGGAATCTACTGTAAAGTTATGGCTCACGAGCGTTTAATTCTCTTTTACCCGATCTTTAGTCATTTTTATTATTAGTCAAGTGATTATTACATCTACTGATCCTCGTGAAACATCATAAAATCAGATGACTCGATCCTAAGGAATGCAAGTGATCTTGAAAAGACTCTAGGTTCGACCCTATCTCACAAAATGTACACGTAAATTCAAGTCCGATAAATTTCAACATTACACAAAAGTAGATTTATCGCGTGGTCAGTGATTTTTAAATATTTAGCTCATAAGCACGGGAAATCATCCAAAGACAAACTACATGTCCACTCTAACAGGTTCAAAATTTCATTCACACATGTGACTCGTCTACCACGACACCTTAAGAATTGGAAAAATGAAATGCTTCTAACTACAACAAAACTAGTAGCTCTACGATTTAAAGAAGAAAGATCTCTAGTTTTACAAAAGATGAGACAGTAATTGAATTAAGTGGTACTCAAGTTTAGATGAGGTTCGATCCCAGGCAGCAGTCAATCATTCCAGCATTTCCCCGATCAGTTTCCTTCCCATGACCAGAGACGCCTCACATTTTAGAGATCCATGGAGACTTGGTCGTCGATATCCCTCGATGAAGTTGAGTTGCAGATGATTGTAGAATTATCCATGTTGGTGTACTGCAGCTTTCAAGACGACTTCTATTAAGTTCCGGACGTAAGCTGTAACTGAGATGGCAAGAATAAATATGGGCACAAACACACGCAGAATTTTGATTATTCTTGTAGATAGTCACACTTAACTTGGATTTTAAGGTGATTTTTACTCCGTAGGATTTAGCAAATTAGTTCACTAAATTGTTGGCAGAACGGGCGTCTGCTTGCTCTGAAAATTACTCCTCCACATGGTCGTAGCAAGTACAGAGAATGCAGAATCTTAAGAATGCAGCGTAGAATAGAATATTCAAAGCAGAGTAGAGCAGAGTAGGGTTGGGCACTATTTCCCTGTTTCGGCACAAGGTGCCGGTGCATAGTTATGTTCCGCTGTTCCAGAACACCGAGTGTCAATTGTTCCGAAACATTCTCAAGCGAGCCGGAGACACTGACTCGCTGTCCCATCACAAGCGCCACTATGCACTGCCCTTCGCCTAGCGCTGTGAAGAGGAGGCGGACCTCCTGTTGATTGAATCGGATAATACGATTACAGCGCTCCTCCGGAGACCTCCGGTAGTCCTCCGATTGAATTCACTGGCGGAAAATTCAAATGCTTAGATGTGGGCAATGTTGCAACGGTGATCTTAGGAGGAATTACAATTTAGATTTTAGTACTAATTCCACAGATGCATGTGTTCCCCTACGTTTGTCATTCAAATGATGTAGTCGTTTCAAGATCGCCGCATTATTTGTTACGTTATGAATAACAGATTTTGATCTGCTGACGTTCAGTTTGCAATAGGTGCAGGTGGATAGAATACTGTAGATTGAATATTGGCATATATTATACTGTTGCATATGCGTTAACAATATTATTAATACTGGTAGTAAAATAGTTTAAGTGGTAATTATATTCCATTGCATGTAAACATGTATTATATACGATGTTCTTACATTAATTATACACGTAGCTCATTTATTACGGAACAGTACATCCGACTCCATGGCTAAATGGTTAGCGTGCTGGCCTTTGGTCACAGGAGTCCCGGGTTCGATTCCCGGCAGGTTCGGGAAGTTTGACCTTAATTGGCTAATTTCGCTGGCGCTGGAACTGGGTGTATGTGTCGTCTCCATCATCATTTCATCCACATCACAACGCGCAGATCGCCTAAAGACGTCAAATCAAAGGACCTGCATCTAGTGAGCCGAACTTGTCCTCAGACACTCTCGGCACTAAAAGTCATACGCCATTTCAGTTTTTACTGAAGAGTACGAACTGATTGAAACTGGTTATATGCTGTACCGGGCTGAGTAGTTCAGACGGTAAAGCGCTGGCCTTCTGAGCTCAAGCTTGCGGTTTCAATTCCGACTTTGCTCGGCGGTACCTGAAGGTGGTCAGGTGTACCGGCAGTAGCGGCGATTGGGAATTAGAAGTAGGGGGAAAAATGTAAAGACAACAAAGTACCCCAGTTTGTGGGATATAGCGGGGGGGGGGGTATATACGTTATACATTAAAACTGAAAAAAAAAATAAAGCTACTAAATGGAATTTCGACAGAGAGGTAAAGATTCTCAGCCTACCAACTTACCTGTGTTGATAATATTTATTTGAGATTTTGATTCAATACTATACAATAAAACTTTCACGAGAGGAACAATATTACACATGTATTACAATTAAATAGACGTACGGCGTGATTATATAATTAAAATCATTTAGTATTTGACTACAAACTAAAAAAAAAAACTAACTGACACTAAATAGACTGCCAGACTAACGAATGCACGCGTACCCTTCCTCACAGCACATACAAAGTCTCCACTACAGTACTCGCTGTGGCGCTATACAAATCGGTTAACCGCATGAACGACTTTGTTGCGTATTTCCGCTAATAATTTCGTTATTAATTAAAGCAAATAATTAGCCGATAAGACAACAGGGCTTGTACAAATTGCTTGTTTTAATAATTCCTATAATACCTTGTTTCATCCAGCTAAAATGGAATACAAATGCAAAGTTTTCTCCACAAAGTAGGGGGGCGACTGTCCCCTCTCGCCCCCCCTAATCGCCGCTACTGTACCGGCACGTGAAAGAACTCCTGTGGGACAAAATGTCGGCACCTTAACGTCACAGAAAACCACAGAAGGGGTTATGGGAGTACAATAATAATAATAATAATAATAATAATAATAATAATAATAATAATAATAATAATAATAATAATAATAATAATAATAATAATCCTTCCATCAATTTACCCTCCCGGGTTGGGTGTTCCCTCGGACCTATACCGCCTCAAGGACAGTGTCCTGGAGCGTGAGACTTTGGGTTTTGTTTTATGTCGCACCGACACAGATAAGTCTTATGGCGACGATGGGATTTGGGAGTGGGAACGAAGCGGCCGTGGCCTTCAGTTAGGTACCATCCCGGCATTTTCCTGGAGGGGAAGTGGGAAACCACGGAAAACCATCTTCAAGGCTGCCGACAGTGGGATTCGATCCCACTATCTTCCGGATGAAAATGGGTTCGAACCCCACTGTCGGCAGCTCTGAAGATGGTTTTACGTCGTTTTCTATTTTCACGCCTAGAAATTACTCTCCTTAGCCGTTCCTATCACATCGTCGTCATAAGACGGCATGACGTAAAGCAAATTTTTACAAAAGTAATCGACAAATGAAACACGAACGATAAATGAGAATGTATATATTTCCTATATCCTCCTTCGTCATACTTATAAAGCAGTATTTACTATGTCGCTAGCACATCCGTTGCGCACCACGGATGGAACGGCAAGCGAGGCACACATTCTGTACTGTTGCTCCGTCCTCCGCTCGCCCACCGCTCGCGTGCCGAAGCACCGATTGGTTTCCCAGCAACAGTTTACTACCGGAGAATACCGGAGGGAGCGCTCACTCGCACTACCGATTGCAATCATAAGAGCAACTGCTCCGTTCCCAGCTCTATTCGCAACAGTAGCTCCGAGTGTAAGGACTTAGTGGGCTGTAATTTCAAACTTACGTCCATGAATGTAGGCGCCCTATAAAAATCGTTACCTACATAAACAAAAATTGATATATATCACCGATATTCCATACAATACCCCTTAACAAAGAACGTATAGTCGTTCAGAATAATTAATGCATCCTCTCATTTGTTATCAAGAAAATGCAATTATATCGACATATAATACATACCCCATATACCTGTAGGTATAAACCCTGTAGATACAACAAACAATATATCTTAATAGGTTCAGTTGTTCCTCAGAAAAGTACAGGTCCTACCTGTGCAGAACTTACACAGTGGTTCGTTCATTATTATTATTATTATTATTATTATTATTATTATTATTATTATTATCATTATTATGGAAATATTCCCATTATATTGGCGCTAGAATACCGTAATTTCAAGTTAAATTTGAATTCGTTTTTAATTTCTGGACATATGTAAAACACGTGAAAGACGTGGCAGAAGTAAGGGATGATTATTTACGAGCGGAGAGAGGAGTTCAAGTGGTTCAAATCTGTAAATGCTGCTGTGTAAAACACGGCACAAACGACTCCTAACCATTGGTCTTGCGGTGTAGGTGGCAACGCGTCCGCCTGTCACCCCGCGGCCCCGGGTTCGATTCCCGGCCAGGTCAGTTTTTTTAATTGTAAATTATTAATATCCCTGGCCTGGGGACTGGGTGTTTGTGTCATCCTTAATGTTCCTTTCCTCGCATTCAACACTTTACCCTACCGCCATTTACATAATACACGCAGGTTTCCTCATATATGGTGCAAATAGGGGCAAAGGATCTTCATAGGTCGACGCCCCGAACAAATAGCATTAAAAACGTTAAAGAAGGAGTGTAGTTTCGCGCCAAAACAGCGACGTCATGAATTCCTGTGAAAATGCTCGTTCATTCCTCCCGTATGAAGTTCACACAACGCGCTTGTCATTCAATGTTTTTTTTTTCTTTGCTAGTTGTTTTACGTCGCACCGACACAGATAGGTCTTATGCGACGATGGGATAGGTCTAGGAAGTGGCTTTAATTAAGGTACAGTCGCGGCATTTGCCTGGAGTGAAAATGGGAAACCACGGAGAACCATCGTCAGGGCTGCCGACAGTGGGGCTCGAACCCATCATCTCCCGAATACCATATTCAGGGTTGCCGGCAGTGGGGTTCGAATCCACTATCTCCCGGATGCAATCTCACAGCTGCGCGCCCCTAACCACACGGCCAACTCGCTTGGTCGTACCGACTGTAACAGCCTGCCTGTATATTGGTGGGAAGTAGCTGGGGTGTAAGATAACTTTCTTCTTTAGCATGCCATTCCTCTGGTTCATACATTTTCTGATATATCTGGTACGTAACACACTGGTTCATCATTGTATTCGAGCTATAAAATCCCTACTCTGAGCCACTGATTGGAATGAGTAGTGTGCATATTTAACGAAATAATGACAGAGGAGTGGTCACGGCAGTCTGCGACCTGGTTATTCCAGTTCTGGAACTTTGGACTCTTAGATCGGCACCGTAGTACTGTTCGTTGAAAGTGAGAAAGTGTGCGGTTTTTCATTTGATCGAGTATTTTATATGATAACATTGCTTTCAATCGCTACATTCCTACTGACGTTTTTGTAATGACCTATGTTGAATTCAGTTAGGAAAACCACCAAGTCAGTCTTTCCGAGAATCCCGTAGCGAAGCACGGGTACATCAGCTAGTAATAATAATAATAATAATAATAATAATAATAATAATAATAATAATAATAATAATAATATTGGCTTTAGGTCCCACTAACTACTTATAAGGTTTTCGGGGACGCCGTGATGCCAGAATTTGGTTACGCAGGAGTTCTTTTACGTGTAATTAAATCTACCAACACGAGGCAGACGAATTTGAGCATCTTCAAATATCACCGGACTGAGCCAGAATCGAACCTGCGAAGTTGGGGTCAGAAAGCCAATGCCTTAAACGTCCGAGCCACTCAGCCTGGCATGCAATGATAATAGTATTAATTATTTCATAACGAAGTAATTTACAGTCACGGACAAGGCCTAAATTATAACATGTTTATATTTAAGAAAATACATAATTATGTTTGTACGTAAGAATGCTATGTGTAATATCGATAAATAGTTAAGGTATTAACTGAGGGGCCTAGTTTCGCACAATAGTAGCGACAAGTTTTAAATTCCTGAGAAAATGCTCTTCCATTTCTCCCGTACCAAGTTCACACTACGCGCTTGTCATTCAATCGGAGGTTCTGTTACATAATTATTATGTCCGTACGTAAGAATGCTAGGCCTATTTGTAATATCGCCAAATAACTGACGTATTAACGGAGGGGCGTAGTTTTTCACATTAATAGCGACAAGTTATAAATTCCTGTACAAATGCTCGTTCATTTCTCCCGTGCCAAGTTCAAACTACGCGCTTGCAATTCAATCGGAGGTTCTCCGGAGGCAAACGATTGAAAGCGCCCGGAGCCTCCGCTCCGTAAACAACCGCTCCGTTAACAGCGCTACCTTCGCCTACTAGCTGAACTGTGCAGCGGGCGCACGAGGCGCGGGACTGTAACTGCGCAGTGTAGAGAGAACTTCGGGAGGCAACATTACATGCTCCGCGCCAGTGGGAACTGGGAGTGTGCCTGTACGGAACGTGCTGTGTGGTGTGTGCCTGTGTGTAGTTATGGCCATGGTCCAGCATAAAGCTGCAGGGAACGTGAACGAACAGTCGGAACACTGAAATTCGCGCCCAATAATCACGTTAAAGGCTGCTTTTAGGTTAAGATTTTTCCGGGCAATATAAAATACACATAACACGGTTACAGTGGCAGTGCAGGTGTTTAAAAGTAACCAATTCAAGAATATTTTCACCAGTTGAATGTATTGGCCTGTATTGTGAGTAATTAGTGAGTAATTAATATCTCGAAAATTTCCCTCAACACTTTCTCGGGGATTGACGTTAAACATTAATTTGGACATTAGGAAACTTTTAAGCCCAAGAAAAATATGGGTCGTCGCTTTGGAATTAAAAGTATAACTGGATGAATACATTGTTGTACTTTCGTGCTGTTAGGCCGGGCGCACATTGAGAAGCAGTTGGCCGCAGAGCAGGGAAGAGCAGAGCAGAACAGCGCGAAGCTTACGAAATTGCGAAGTGGACGTGAACGCACATTGCCACGCAGGGTCTCGTCGGTTTTCAGAAATAACATGTTTTCTTTAGACTCTGTGATACTGGGGCATCCAGTATAAAGAGGCTCTTTTTTTCTTTTTCTTCAAGCATTCGCGATTTTTCTCATTTTGTTAGTCATCTTCACAATTTCCCTAGTGCTGATGGCAACGCGGTTATTCAGCTTAAGACAATCGCAATAAAAACAACCACCTTCGCCAGTTTACAAGACTGAGCAATATTTCTATGTTACCGATGTTCGGCGTTCATATGGACTAAGCAAAGAATTTAATTCATGATTATTTTTTATATTTTTTACGTCGCACCGACACAGATAGGTCTTATGGCAACGATGGAATAGGAAAGGGCTAGGAATGGGAAGGAAGCGACCGAGGCCTTAATTAAGGTACAGCCCCCCCAGCATTAGCCTGGTGTGAAAATGGGAAACCACGGAAAACTATCTTCACGGTTGCCGACAGTGGGGTTCGAACCCCCTATCTCCCGAATGCAAGCTCATAGCAAGGCGATCCTAACCGCACGACCAACTTGCATGGTAAATTCATTAATAGGATCACAGTGGGGGAGAAGGAAAAATATGTATTTACAAATGTACTGCTAGATTTTCATCTAATTGTCACAAGACACAAGATACTAAAATCAATCAACATTGACAATCTGTTGTGAACGCGTTTGCATTTATATTTGACAAGACATGATAAATGATTTTCCGTATTTATCTCTTCACATAAATGTGATGATGGATGACGGCGACGGAGTCGGCGATGATGCTCTCCATAATCAGCATTAGGTCTTTGTCTTAAATTCTATATATTGCGAGAACTTGGGTCACGGATTGTTTCATAGATATATGAGGATTACATTCTTTTGTTTGCTGTTTGTTTAACGTCGCACTAACATATCGAAGGTTTTCGGCGACGGAAGAAGGGTGGAAGATTCCGAAGGTAGCGGGCGTGGCCTTAATTAAGGTACAGCCCCAGCATTTGCCTAGTGTGAAAATAGGAAACCACGGAAAACCATCTTCAGGGCTGCCGACAGTGGGGTTCGAACCCACTATCTCCCGAATGCAAGTTCACAGAGGCGCGACCCTAACCGCACGGCCACTTGCTCGGTGGATTACATTTTACGCCTTTCTCTAAACTACCTTGTTACGCAGCATGAATAAAATGATTTATATCCTAGACTGTAGTGCCTTATTCCCCGAATTTACATACCGATTTTCATTAAATTCTGTTCAGCCATTTTCTCACGAACATACATACATACATACATACATACATACATACATACATACATACATACATACATACATACATACATACATACATACTGCATTGCAGACCACATGATTCACATAGTACCTACAAAACATGGTGAGACAATGGCTGTGGTAATTTTCTCCTCCATTTCTTAACTAACTGCGTGACACGTGCGCAGGAAACTGTATTTCGAAGACTGCGGGTGGTAGACGGAAGTAGGTGCAGAACCGGCCTGCTCTGCTCTGTCCTGCCCTGTCTGTCAACTTGCGATGGTGCAATGATTTGCGTGGATTACAAAAATCTGCTCTGCGCTGCACTGCTTTAGCTGCTTCTTCTGCGTCCCACTGTGCGCCTTATGCTCTCTGCACTTCGAATTCCTTCCCTCTCAACTTCCATTTACTTTCTTCAATATCTCGAAAATTTCCCTCAACACTTTCTCGGGGATTGACGTTAAAAATTAATTTGGACTTTAAGGAAACTTTTAAGCCCAAGAAAAATACGGGTCTTCGCTTTGGAATTAAAGATATAACTGGATGAAAAAATGTTGACACTCCAACACAGGGCGGCACACAGCCGGTATCGACAGGCAGACAGCCAAGGCCAACTAATCTATCTAGTGCGGCCTTGGCACAGCACGTTCGGTTCAGGCACATTCCAGCTGAAGCGGAGCATGTCCTGTTGCCTCTCGAAGTTCTCTCTAGGACGCAGTTACAGCCCTGTGTCCTGTGTCCCGTGTCTCGGCACTCTGTACCGAAACACTCTGCCTCAAGTTCCTAATGTTGCGGAACAAGTGAATGTTCCGGTCTGCCCAACCCTAGAGCAGAGTAGAACAGTCAGAGAGTGATTTGCTCGGAACGAGGCTTTTTATATTCTCGGCTTGGGAGGCGTGTATTCCAACGAGAACTGTAATTGGTCATCAGGTCTCCTTTAATTGGCTCAGACTATTCTGGAACCAAGCTGTCTGTCGTTCGCGCGTGTCAGGCAATGCATGGACACGTCACGTGATTTGCTTTGGCCTTGGTCGAAGCTCGATCAATACGTCGCCCTTCTGAATGACGAAAAAAAACTTGTTTTCAGCTCGCCACACTACTTCCCAAATGACAAGTTACAGCTCCAGGCAGAAAATAAAATTTTTAATTTCCACTTGTTGGAAATATACTAAACATCCCCAAATTTGACGGGGACAATACGGAAGCTCAAATCACAGAGTAAGATATCATTCTCTTACTGTATATGGATGACGGTCCTTGGACATTTAACTGTGCGAATTGTAGCTCCCACTGTTCAAAGATTGTCTAGTGGCGTTTCTAATTATTATTATTATTATTATTATTATTATTATTATTATTATTATTATTATTATTATTATTATTATTATTATTATTATTATTAACGAGATTATCGTGAAATGTAGAAGTAAGGAAGCGCGTGGGGTGAATGGCTGGACAGGGGATCACTTAGAGCAAACATTAACAAAATTAGGAAATTTTATTTCTTTCCTTTCTTAAAATTCAGATACCGTAGACTAATTTAATGACGTAACAAGAAAAAGTTGAAAGTTTACTTGAGGATATTCACATTAAATAACAAGCTCGTCAGCTCCAACACTATATTGGACTTAGAAATTCTTAATCAGGTACAAGATTAATTGGGAGAAACTCCCAGTCGTTAACTTACATATGAAAGAGCATGACAGGCACAATACTACAGAATCTGAGCTCCAAAATACGTAGAGGCTAGCCTCAACCGAGAAATCAGTTGCTATTTGCAACTTCCATTACACTGGTAACTCCCAGGGTGACCCCTCTTCATAATGTTAATACACGGGTTGCCCCATGGTGGGCTGATCAATAACGTTTCACAACCAGGAAGAGTACTGTTCCCCAAGGGAACCTAAACGTAGACAGGGTTACACGAAAAACCATGAGGGAAATACAGGGACATTATCACCCATTCTACTAGGCCTTATGAAGGAAAACAAAAGGTTACACAAATGACACAGAGGCTAATCCTATGCTAAAAAAAAAAGAGTGAATAAAGAGGGACGTTTAAAGGCCAAGACAAATTTCCAAAATTTAGAGGTTGAAAACTTTAGTCACCCAGCTCAATAGTAGAAGAGTCACCACTCGTGCTCCCTTTCAGTAAATGTTTTCCCAGCAGGGAATATAGCCTAAATAGAGTCCGAAGACTGCGCAGAAGGTCTCACGTTTCAGCCCTCAAAAAAGAAAAGATTACATATTCGATATTAAGGAAACGGCTGAAATCTTCCCCTCAAAACACACGCCGTCACACCCACATGTTTAGATAAATTCTGCCATTACTTTTTTAGCGCTGGATCTTCTTCAAGCCGGCCGCGCCCTGCCTCCTGGTCTCCTCTAACCTCCGTCAAGTTGCACTCTCAATAACCGGAGCAAATCAGACAAGACGGCCTTAAAAAAGCGCTCTCCTTAAATACCTCCGCAGGGAAAGTTCCAGATGAAATTAAAACCCAGAGCGGTGAGAGGCTAAATTTCCATACACTCCCCCGGGTTTGATTGGCTAACGAACTAGTTACAGGCATGTGATAGGCAGATTACATTAGAGGAGGAACCAAGTGAAGTGTTGACAAATTCGGCGCATCAAAAAAAAAAAAAAAAACCGAAAAAAAGGTTTACCAAATACAGCAACAGAAATATCTTCTTAAGTTGATTTGGACTTAGCCCACTAGGGATCGCTACAAATACAGTAGATGACAGAGCCATCTAACCATTGGAGAAGAAAGTTTTAGAATGTCTTAAAACTTCTTGGTCACTGTCATAGATGGCCATAGAGAAGTCATGCAGCCGGGGAAGATGTAATAGTAATGTTATTGGCTTAACGTCCCACTAACTACTTTCACCCTGCCCCGCGGTGTAGGGGGCAACGCGTCCGCCTGTCACCCGGGTTAAGTTCACGGCCGGGTCAGGAGTTTTTAATTGTACATGATTAATATCCTTGGCCTTGGGACTGAGTGTTTGTGTCGTCCTTAACGTTCCTTTCCTCACTTCCGCAATTCCAGTTACATGCAGGTTCATATCGTATGGTGCAAGTAGGGGCAAAAGGTCTCTATAGGTCGACGCCCCGAACAAATAGCATTTTTTTTAAATAAAAAAGAACTACTTTCACGGTTTTCGGAGACGTCTAGGTGCCGGAATTTAGTCCTGCAGGAGTTCTTTTACGTGCCAGTAAATCTACGGACACGAGGCTGACGTATTTGAGCAAATTCAAATACCACCGGACTGAGTCAGGATCGAACCTGCCAAGTTGGGGTCAGAACGCCAGTGCCTCAACCGTCTGAGCCACTCAGCCCGGCAGGGGAAGGTGTACCCCTGGTGCAATTATTATGATTATTATTATTATTATTATTATTATTATTATTATTATTATTATTATTATTATTCATGGGTCCGACTCATTGGCTGAATGGTCAGCGTTGAGGCCTTCGGTTCAGAGGGTCCCGGGTTCGATTCCCGGCCAGGGAATTTTAATCGCGTCTGATTAATTCTCCTGGCCCGGGGACTGGGTGTTTGTGTTTGTCCCAACACTTTCCGCTTCATATTCAGACAACACACTACACTACCAAGCACCACACAAACACGCAATAGTAATTACATCCCTCCATTAAGGGCTGCGCCAGGAAGGGCATCCGGCCGTAAAAGAAGACCAAAACGTATGTGCGACACAGTTCGCACCCGCGACCCCATACATGTGGGAAAGGGGTGGAAGAATTATTATTATTATTATTATTATTATTATTATTATTATTATTATTATTATTATTATTATTATTATTATTATTATTCATGGACTTTTTCCTGTTACTGGGAGTCGGCACAACATGTGATTTAAGCCCAGTTAATTCGTATCAATTTTCGTTTGTATATCTACCTTTATGCACAGTGTTGCAGACTGATTTCCATTTACTGTATTAGCCTATACAGATTACCTCCTTAAATTCTCAAACATTCCCTCAGCACTTTCTGGGGGTTTGATGTTAAAAATTAATTCGGACTTTCACAAAACGTTTAAGCCCAAGAAAACATGTAATTCATTGCCTTGGAAATTAAGATTTCCACTGGGTAAAAAGTACGTACAGTACACTTCGATACTTAAGCATTTTAGATTCTGAGCCCCAATTTCGTACCCCTAGCTCTCATCAGCTCAACCCCTAAAAGAGTTTAGGAAATTGTAACGTTTTCAAGGGATCTTGGTGGTTTTAAGTTTGTAGATTGCCTGGAAGTGCCGCAACTGGTTCCTACCTCACCTTTACTCGGTTTCAATACGGTGGCCAGCGCTGGGTTTGGTTTACTACTGATGAAAGAGGCCACCCTCAGCTTTCCGTTCTACTTCCTCTTTTTTGACAATACTTCGTACGAGCTTCTGAGACAGACAAGCCTGCTGCCTCAATGAGTCCTACTTTTTTTTTGCAACTGGCTTTACGCCGCACCGACACAGATAGGTCTTATGGCGACGATGGGATAGGTAAGGGCTAGAAGTTGGGAGGAAGCGACCATGGCCTTAATTAAGGTAGAGCCCCGGCATTTGCCTGGTGTGAAAATGGTATACCACGGAAAACCACCTTCAGTGCTGACGACAGTGGAATTCGAACCCACTATCTCCCGGATGCAAGCTCACAGCCGTGCGCCCCTAACCGCACTACCAATTCGTCCGGTAATGAGCCCTATTGTCTGACGAACTGCCTGGTCATCGTGGGTCATTGCTGCAGACATAGAATAAATAGCTGCTTCCTGTTTAACATTGATGTGGAGGTGGTCAAAATAAATCAAAGCAGCTCTATTGATTATTCTTATATCCCTGTGAAGGTTTAATTGAAGAAATAATTAATTAAAACAGATTTGAACTGGTGACATCTAAATTGCAACTCTACTGTGGTGAGGCTTCTCCAGGCATGCTTTGATGTACAGACCACTCTCTCCTTATTTCATTTCGCTTCATACATAATTAGAGTAATTTAACAAATCTTATGGTGCTAAAGCCTTAGCGACCGCTGCTTAGCCCTAAGGCCTGCTGATTACAAGGTGACACGAGGTCACCATGACGAATCCTCTCGGCCGTTATCCTTGCCTTTCTAGACCGGGGCTGCCATCTCACCATCAGATAGTTCCTCAGTTGTAATCACGTAGGCTGAGTGGACTTTAAACCAGCCCTCATATGCTCTGGCCGGGAATCAAAACCAGGGCCTCTGGAAAGCTCATTACAGCCAGACTGCGTGGCCAGCCACAGCAATTAACAACATGTTTTACTCTGTAAATGCTCTCTAAACTCATCAAACTGCATAGTTTCTGTCAGTAGCGTAGCCAGGATTTCAGTTTGGGGGGGGCCCATTCATCCAAAATTTTATTTTGATAGGTGTCCAAACTTCCATAGTTTAGGTGGTGTAGAATACCGAAAAAGGAAATTAGTGTCCTTGGATCCAAGTAAAAAGGTGGATTCGTGCGGATTCCGGAAGCTAATAGTAATTTCCTTCTTCTTCTTCTTCTTCTTCTTCTTCTTCTTCTTCTTCTTCTTCTTCTTCTTCTTCTTCTTCACTTTTCCCACATCTGTGGGGTCGCGGGTGTGAAATGTGTCGCACATGTGGATTTTGCCCTGTTTTACGGCCGGATGTCCTTCCCGACGCCAACCCTATATAGAGGGATGTAATCAGTGTTGTGTGTTTATTTGGTGGTTAGTAATGTAGTATGTTGTCTGAATATGAATATGTTGGGACAAACACCCAGTCCCAAGCCAGAAGAATTATTCAGATGCGATTAAAATCAAAGACCCGGCCGGGAATCGAACCCGGAACCGTCTAACCAAAGGCCTCAACACTGATCATTCAGCCAATGAGTCGGACTCCGGAAGCTAATATTAATGCACATTATATATAAAATGCTCAATAAAAGAACTTTAGTTAAAACTCCTGGGGTGTCTGGACTCCTTGGACGACAACCCACCGGTCCCCCGGCTACCTCTGTTACTCCCATCCCAACATAACTGCAGCATTTCATATATTCCGCGTAGAAGTGAAATGAATGCAAGAATAAACACTTTGAGTAAGGATGCAATATTCTGGTTTAGAACAAATACGGTAATGTTATAATAATAATAATGGTCATGTGATAAGCAATAAAGAAATGACATTTTATACAAATAATGCGACAAAGATACATACACAAACACACACGCGCGTGCTTGCGCGCGCGTCGAATACAGGTTTCTCGTCCTTCTTGTCCATCGCTAGATGATGAAGGCAAGAGAATGATGGCCCACCGTGACTCGTTATTTCGACATTGTAAACAAACCCTAGATGACACAGACTTCGACTCTAACCGCATCTTAAGAAATCGCACAAAGCAGTTAATCAGAAATTTACAAAATGCATATATTTTCGGATTTTAGCTAACAACTTAAATTCTAATCGCGCATGGGACCAACTTAGAGCTCTGGGAATAGGAATACATCACCAGAGACAGACAACTCCTGACATTCCACTTGACGAACTGAACGATTACTTTAGTAGAATAAATATTCAACCTACCAAAATTAACTGCACCGACTCACCGCCCTCCCCTCCAGCCAATCCGCCATTCACATTTCACAGTGTCACAGAAAATCAGGTTAAAAGGCTTTGTACTCGATTAAATCAAAGACTACAGGTGTATATGATATTCCTATTACTTTTATACATTACATTATGGGTGCTATCTCGCCTATACTGACGCAGATACTGAACTACTGTTTACTAAACGGAACTTTCCCTACTGTATGGAAAACAGCCAATATTATATCGGTACCTAAGGGTTTAGACCCATAATCACCCTCTCACTATCGTCCTATGTCCGTACTCCCTGCGCTTTCTAAAGACTTTGAACGTTTAGTATACGAGGAAGTTCTGGAATACCTAAATAAAAATGCTCTTTTGGACCCTTTGCAATCTGGATTTGAGAAGGGTCACAGTACCGCGACAGCACTTTTGAAGGTTACCGAAGACATTAGAAACGCTATGGACAAACGACTGCTCACTATACGTATCCTTCTTGACTTCAGCAGCGCCTTTGACACTGTACTAATTCCGACTATGATACAGAAAATGGAACTGCTAAATTTCGACCTGGCTGCGCTTAAGGTTTTTAGTTCTTATTTGAGAAACCGTCAACAGCGTGTAACAGTAAACGACAAGGCCTCTAAATGGAAAATGAAACTTAGTGTTGCCCCACAGGGCAGTATTCTACGGCCCCTAAGTTTCTGTATTTATATCAATGACATACCATCTGTGACAGGAAATAACACACATGACCTCTGTGCTGACAATCTCTAAATAGGCTATATCGACACTGCAAGACAAGATATTAACAGGGACCTCCGACGACTCAGTGTATATGCACAACGAAGCTCTCTTATACTAAACTGCAAAAAAACTCAGACAATTATAATTGGATCACGAAAATTACTGAGCTTCTCAAACAATGTCGCAATCCCGCCTATCCTACTGAATGGTAACATTATTCTCTACAGTAAAACGGTTAAAAATCCCGGCGTAATGATGAATGTAACAGTTGATTGGTCTGATAAAACGAACGAAATACGTAAAAAGATTTTTGGAGTACTTCACCCTCTTAAACGACACAGGAATGTATTTCCATTTGAGCTACATGCCAAACTAATACAGACACTCATTCTCCCTATTCTTGATTATTGTGACGTTGTTTTAGTTGACATGACGAAAGAAGAAACACTTAAACTTAAACGAGCACTGAATTCCTGCCTGCGATTTATTTACAATATCGGGTACGATGTTCATATCACCCCATACTATCAGG
The DNA here is from genome assembly GCF_040414725.1 of Anabrus simplex. NCBI lineage: Eukaryota > Metazoa > Arthropoda > Insecta > Orthoptera > Tettigoniidae > Anabrus > Anabrus simplex. The sequence goes on along the minus strand of NC_090266.1, from coordinate 953,995,104 downwards.
CTGTCTCATGGCTGATGTCTGATAAACGTCGGCAGCTACACACTTTAACGATGATGATCAGAGTGGTAGCTGAAAGTCAGCCAATGTATATTTCTTCTAAATTCATCTTTTTATCATCATTTCACAACTTAAATACACGTTCTAGATTCATTCTTTCTATTCCACTGCACCGCACAAATAAAATTTTTAAATCATTTGTGGTGACTGTCGCCAGATTATGGAATTCCCTGCCAGTTCAGGTCAGAGAAACTAGCTTTTTTAAATCACGATTTAAGGTCACCTGGCGAGACTACCTGCTGAGGACAGCTGATTGAATGGTTGAAGTATGAATGTGTGCGTTCCTGAGGATTAGCCATGTTTAAGAGTTTTTAATATTAATTAGTTCTAATATTAATTTAGTTAGTAATTTATTTAAATTTATTTTAATTTCTATTAATTTATATAGTTTTAACTATTTTAAGAATCTTAGTATTCTATTTCAGATTTTGATTAGTATGTGGTTAAGTGTACAAGAGGGCCTGGAGCCCTAACTTCGCCACTGTACTGAAGGCACTAATAAACAGACAAATAAATAAATAAATAAATAAATAAATAAATAAATAAATAAATAAATAAATAAATAAATAAATAAATAAATAAATAAATAAATAAATAAATAAATAAATAATGTAAAACGTATGGGTGTAGATATTTTGTTAGTTGGTAAAGGAAAATACACGTTACAACAAATGCTATGTAGGGTTTACCTTGTCCTGTTAGTTTCGAACGCGGTTAGGGCCAAGCAGCTGTGAGCTTGCATCCGGGAGATACTGGATTCGAACCCCACTGTCGGCAGCCCTGAAAATGTTTTCCCGTGGTTTCCCATTTTCAGACCAAGCAAATGCTTGGGGCCGTACCTTAATTAAGGCCACGGCCGCTTCCTTCCCACTCCTAGGCATTTCCAATCCCGACGTCGCCATAAGACCTATCTGTGTCGGTGTGACGTAAAGTAAATTGTTAATTACTTTTCCACGCAAGTCTGGGATACAGAATATAGTAGTATAAAGTTAGTTTCGTGACGCTAATATTCATATCTATAATTTTTATTAACGTGCCAGAAATCAACGACACTGAGCTGTTGCCATTTTAACACCGTTTTAAGGGTTACCGATCCAATCCAGGATTTGAACCTGCGAACTCAGACTCAGAAGGACAGCGACTCAACCAACTGAGCCACATGAAAAGGAGGCATTTGTGATTATTGTTATAAATAGATGCAGCTAGTATTTTTACAAAGGTTTTATGAGGAGGATTTATTAAGGCGTACGTTTTCTTACTGTCCTAAACGCACGAGGCCGGACAGAAGAACTAGCTGGAAGCTAAGGAGCCTTGCAGGGGTGTCGCTTCCTTCTCTGTTCACTTTTCCAAATCAAACTCCATGACGTAACAGCCCCGAAGCGCCATCGCCTACCAAGCGACGGCTGTTCAGCCCGGAGGCCTGCAGATTACGAGGTGTTGTGTGGTCAGCACGACGAATCCTCGCCGCTGTTATTCCTGGCTTTCTAGACCGGGGCCGCCATCTCACCGTCAGATAGCTCCTCAATTATAAACACGTGGGCTGAGTGTACCTCGAACCAGCCCTCAGATCTAGGCAAAAGTCCCTGACCTGGCCGGGAATAGAACCCGGGCCTCCGGTAAGAGGCAGGCACGCTACCCGTACACTGTGGGGCCGGCTCGCACTTTTAGGTCTCCTTATTTTCGAATTTAACTTAAGACATCCTGCATTCGATTCCCGGCACTGACAGAGTTAAGAAAGGCATGGGATGGGGAAGATACAGCCTTGTTCTTGGGTGCAGTAGAGTTTTCCTTGAGTCTCTCGTAATCGAAATATATACGGCCTGGAAGGTAGTCACCTTCACGGGGTGTAGTACCAAAGTGGTTCCTTTTTTTTAAGAAGACAAATTAAATGAAGATTCTACTTCCTCGCAAACGAAGAACGATATTATAAATTTTACGAACAGTTTCATAATGCAGCCGGTTTATGTTAAGAGTACTAAAGCTATGATTGTACATGGTAACAATCAAAACCAACAATATCTACTGAAGATCCGTCACCGCACTCGGTAGGACCGGCTTTCTTTTCATATTCACCGGGCGAGTTGGCCGTGCAGTTAAGGGCGCACAGCTGTGTGCTTGCATCCGGGAGATAGTGGGTTCAAACACCTCTGTCGGCAACCCTAAATATGGTTTTCTGTGGTTTCCCATTTTTCACACCAGGCAAATGCTGGGGCTGTGCCTTAATTAAGGCCACGGCCGCTTCTTCCCACTCTCAGCCCTTTCCTTTCCCATCGTCGCCATTGAAGACCTACGGTGCGACGTAAAGCAAATTCTAAATAAAAAATAAAAAATCTTTTCACAACCCCTTCGAAGGAAAAGTTGTATCCACCCACTGAAATTATTTTATGGGTACGCCACTGCATCCACTCACCATTTAAGGTACAAGGTAAGTCCGAAGATGGTTGGATACTCAAAATACACCACCATAAATGATGCGATTCTGGCTCAAAAGTATACAGAAATGTAAGGGACGGGATCTAGTTTTTAAGTAGAATCCGTATCAATAGAACGTGACTTCCCATTTTAAAAATGTTTCATGTATCTTTTTTTTTTTTTTTTGCTAGGGGCTTTACGTCGCACCGACACAGATAGGTCTTATGGCGACGATGGGATAGGAAAAGCCTAGGATTTGGAAGGAAGCGGCTGTGGCCTTAATTAAGGTACAGCCCCAGCATTTGCCTGGTGTGAAAATGGGAAACCACGGAAAACCATTTTCAGGGCTGCCGATAGTGGGATTCGAACCTACTATCTCCCGGATGCAAGCTCACAGCCGCGCGCCTCTACGCGCACGGCCAACTCGCCCGGTGTTTCATGTACCGACTGCGATTCAAGCCTGGGCCGTCCTGATGAGTAGATAGAAGCATTGGAACTGAGTTATCACGCCCGCCAATTACAAAGTATTTACCCGCACTTTTGATGGTGCCATTTGAGGTTCCAATCAGTCCCCGGACATTTGACAAAATATATAGGCCTACCTATCGAACTTAGGCACGCACCCGCGATTGTCTTGGCACTGTAAGAATTTAAAAAAAAACAAACTTTTTCATAACTTACCGACGATGCACATAGTGTTGGCTTTTCAGTGACAAAACGGTCCCTCTTCAAAAAATGTTACTTATATGTCACAAAATGAGGAACTAACGTTCAGATCACAATCCTGTCACAGTCTTCCCAATGCTGCAACTCAAACACAGCACATCTCTCAACCACGGTGCAACCCGAGGATCCCTAGGACATTGTTGTTTCCTGGAACCGATCTGCAAAAGCTGACACTATGTTGTAAGCTTGCAGCTGTTTCTGGACGTGGCCCCGTTATCTCGGTGGTCACGTTCCGGCCCACTACTGAATAATCCCTTGCTAATTGGCCATTTCTTCATGTCTTGACATTTGTCAATACCAAAGACATTAATATTGACGGTCAATACACGGTTTCATTCCCAATACTGAGGCCTCTACAGGGAAATATCCTCGCGCATCACACCATGAAATAAGGAATGTAGAATACAGAAATTTTGTTAATATATTTGTTGAAGTAACATATTTAAATGTGTTGAGAAGTTCCTAACTAGTTTACCTAACTTTAAAAATATATAAAACTGCTTTTAAATAAAAAAATATGAAAATTTATATTCATTAAATAAAATACACAATCGTCGGACCTTGTACTCACACTTAGTTCTTACCTGCTTACTTTTTTTCTTCTTTTTTTTTTCTACGGGCTTTACGTCGCACCGACACAGATAGGTCTTATGGCGACGATGGGATGGGAAAGGCCTAGGAGTTGGAAGGAAGCGGCCGTGGCCTTAATTAAGGTACAGCCCCAGCATTTGCCTGGTGTGAAAATGGGAAACCACGGAAAACCATCTTCAGGGCTATCGATAGTGGGATTCGAACCTACTATCTCCCGGATGCAAGCTCACAGCCGCGCGCCTCTACGCGCACGGCCAACTCGCCCGGTACCTCCTTACTTACACATACCTTATTTGAAGGGCGCCAGCTACCACTCAGTGCAGCAATAACAGAATGAGAATCTTGACTATATCTAGGGTGTGGGGTAATAAGCTTACTTTTGACAACATACGATATAAGTTCTGGGAAAAGGAGAATGGCGTTCGGTTTCCCCATTAAATTTGAGGTTATATGGTTCTACTCTGGAAATAAAACGAAAGATCAATTTGATAGAACAAAATATATTCTTGAAATAATTTCAATAAAAATAGTGAGAACAGCTGCGATTAAAACATGTGAGAATATGAAATGATGATATTGCAACTGAAAGAACCTAGGCATGAATTTGAATTCTTCTTGCCCGGACATTTAACAATTATATACGAAATATATCCCTCACTGGTTCACTTGACTGTACCTTCAACACTTTGAGTGTAATTACGACGTATTCCTTTGATCTGATGTTTACTGTAGATGTATCAAGCGTAATTTGGTGATGTATCCTGTTTGTTTCACTGACAACAGTTATCCATGTGATGACTTGTTGGAAAGTCTATCCTTCTATGACTTCGTGGTAAGCCTTCCCGTCCGTATCTTCAACTAAGTGACCGACCAACTGTGGCTTCACTCTCTCAATGACAATGACTAATGACTCACTGAGTCCTTTCCTTCCCGTAGACTCCCGTTCACTTAATGACCGACTGAGGCCTCTCCATCTCGTTCACTCTCCGACCAACTGTGGCCCCTCCTTTAATTGAATAATGACTGACGCTACAATATGCAGCCACCTTTTATAGACGTTGGTTGACACACCTACGCAATCTCCAGAAATAACTATGATCTTCTTCCACCTCGCGACAAATTGTTACACCCTATGGCGAAATCGCCCACTGCACCCAGTAGGTATCTCCAAGAACGTGAGCTCACCGCTAAATAAGCACGATGACGTAGCGATGACTTGGCAGTAACGCCAGCAGTATTGCACAATGTAGCAATGTAATATCTACATCTGATATACAGCAACTCTTACTGTACATGTTTTTAGTGTTAATCTACACACACGTATATATGCATACATTTAACTACAATCACGCAAGCGACAAGCATTGCAGAATTGAATTGAATAATAATTATAATACAATCATAGTAATCTCACAGATAAAATAATAATAGTACGGACACAATAATAATAATAATATCGCAGATGAAATAATAACAATAATAAAAATACAGAGAGCCTCCGTGGCTCAGACGGCAGCGCGTCGGCCTCTCACCGCTGGATACCGTGGTTCAAATCCCGGTCACTCCGTGTGAGATTAGTGCTGGACAAAGCGGAGGCGGGACAGGTTTTTCTCCGGGTACTCCGGTTTTCCCTGTCATCTTTCATTCCAGCAACACTCTCCATTCTCATTTCATAACATCTATCAGTCATTAATAAATCACTTTGGGAGTGGCGACCCCATCATACTAATAGCCTATATCTGCTTCATGCATTCCATCCCTGACCTGGTCAATGAGTGGGAAACAAGGTTGTAGGTTCCAATAAAAATACAGATATCATCTTGTAACGGGATTTGCACCGTTACAGTGTAAGGTACAAGACTACAATGTTAATATCCGCGTAAGAGAAGCCATTGCAGATGTGCCATGCAGGTCCATTAATAACCGGTGTTAGGGGCCGATGACCTCGATGTTAGGCCCCTTAAAACAACAAGCATCAATCAATCAATCATAATAACCGGTGTCATCGTTTGATTGTTGAATGCAGGCATTGTGTCGTACAGGTGCCGGATGTCAGCTTGTGGGATGGGGTTCCACGCCTGTTGCAATTGGTCAGTCAATAGAGGGACGGTTAATGCCGCTTGTGGATGACGCTGGAGTTGTCGTCCAGTGATGTCCCATACATAGTTGTGGGCTTGTTGGTATGCTTATTGATTAGCTTATTTCTAAATTGTGTGCTGAATACGCTGTTCAAAGCTATTTCGCGGATGGTTTTGATTTCTGTTTTCAAATTTTTCTTTGAGAGCGGGATTTTTAAATCTCATTCTAACATGCTATTGTAGGCAGCTTTTTTGTGAGCTTCAGGATGTATTGAATTTTGTTCAATGGTGTTAGCAGTGTAAGTTGGTTTCTGGTAAATGTTAAATGCCAGATGATTATTCTTACGACGTGATAGTGTTATGTCTAAATAATTAAGCGAGTTATTGTTCTCCATTTCCATAGAGAATTTAATATTCTGATCTAAACTGTTGAGTAGTTCTAAAATTTTATTTTCTTCGTTGACGCTGCTATCTATGATGGCTAGCACATCGTCGACGTAACGTGACCAATATTTTGTAGCTTTGATCTTATCTATGATGTTTGTGTGTTCTAAGTGGTCCATATATATATATTCGCCAAAATACTCGAGGATGGTGCTCCCATAGTTAAACCTATCTGTTGGTAGATTTTATTCTCTAAAAATATATAATTATTACTTAAAGGTAATTTTAATAAGCCTACGAACTCATCTATTTCACCAATGCTTAATTTACTGAATTTGGTTATAGTGGTTCTAACGGGGATATTGGCATACATATTGACGACATCAAATGAAAGGATCTTGTGGTGTTCTGATACCTGTATATGTTTTATTATTTCGCAAAGTTCTTTGGAGTTCTTTATCGTTGTGTTTGCTTGGTAGTGATAATGTGTACCAAGGAAATTTTTAATAAATCGAGAAAATTTGTACGTCGCGCTACCCTTAAAGTTGATAATAGGTCGTATAAGGGTGTTAGCCTTATGAATTTATGGTAACGATTTCGCTGCTGGTAACCTAGGGTTCATGGCAATGAGTTTTTCTTTTCAAATTCATTGAAAAGGAAAGTACTATTATTGACTATTGATTTTAATTATTTTTGCAGGTTATTTAAGGGATTCTTCTTGGTTACGTCAAAGTCTCCATGATTACTATTGCATTCCATTTATTAAATTTAGTTGCTATTAGGTCATTTTCCTTTGAATTTTTTAATTTTCTTATTAATGGCTCGGTGTGTGTTATGATTAAATACTTGTTTATGATCAGATAAAAGTTTGTTTTTCATAACGTATTTTATCTCTTCCTGTTTATCTAAGGGTAATTTGTTGACTGCCATTCTGTTTTTACTAATGTGGTACCGTAAACTGGGGATACTTTGACCACTTTAGAATTTCATTTTAACTTGCAAATCAGGCTTTTGACAGAAACATACAGTTTTTGATTATGTTATTGGGGGCATGAATGTGTAAATAGAATTTAGTTGCAAGTGCTCACCAATATTGCAAAATCTGGTGGGTATCTGAAGAAACTAAGTGGTCAAAGTTATCCAATGTTTGGGGATACTTTGACCAGAGTAGTAAAAGTTACTTAAACACATGCTTCGTTCAATATTGAGCTTTAGTAAGCGAACTGACCGCTACAAGTTAAAAAGTTAAGCTTAGAAAGAGGAAGTTAGGTATTAATTTTACTTTGAGCATGATAACTTTCATTTATAAGAACTGATAACTGAATGGGTAAAGTACTCCAAAATTCCTAAATTGTTCGCAAACGGAAATACCTATTTAAAATGTCCTGAGTTCAAGGTGAGACAGTTAATATAACCCTCAAAACACAAATCAGCACAAATTGAACCCACCAACTTCATTCCTTTCCAACATGAACTCTTGTTTCTCTGGATTTGAGAGAATAAGAACAATATGAGTTTGGTCTACAGTATCCTCATATTCCACGTCAGGCCAAACAAATTTCCTATTCACCTTTCTCAAATATCTGACACAACATTTTATGTCAGAGTCAAAATTTAGAATCTCAGCGACATAATGCCTGAAGATGTTCTCTTTAATTCTAGGAACCCTAACAATAGCAAAACAATCTATTCTTAACTTAGGCTCCGTCTCTTCAAATTCTATCATTCCAGTGCCTTTCTCAGCATCTAGTAGGGAATGGCTGTCTTCAATATCTTCAATCCCATTATCATCAGAAATGTCCATAAACGAACATGAATACTACTTCACTGCTTTCATTGGTGGACGTAGAAAGATTCCTCCTATTCCTTTTCCTAGATGTTTTCTTTAGGAGGTTCTATCAATCCGTTCAGCTGCTGAGTCTCATAATCTTCAACAGTAATTCCTATTCCAGCTGGGCCAATGACCTAGATGTTAGGCCCCTTTAAACAACACGCATACCCATTCCAGCAGGAACACTTCTGAACTTTGAATTGCCTTTTTGCCCCATGCCTCATTTCCATAAGCATTTCTTTGACACAGTCGGACAGTACAGACGATACTGTCTCCATGTGATGTGCTGGAGAATCTAGCGGGCTACAAATAGTCTATAAAAGAAAAGTTTTATTGCTTTTTATACTGTATATGACTGAGTTCACCATGCTGGGTAGCTTTGACTGCCTGGTCAAAGTATCCCCAATTTCTTGGGTTATGGAGCCTGTATAAATAATTTATCTGGATTTGACATAATCCATTACTAAGTCCTAAGTTTAAAGATATATTTTGAAAGATAAAACACACATGTACATAACTATACGAGAAATATTTTAAAATATTTATCCGAGATGGGCTAGAATTTACAATTTTCCCGCTTACACTTTTTGGAGGGAAACGGGCATGAACAATCAAAAAACAGCCAGGCTGACAACAAAGAAAGGATTGAATTACCAGAACCCTTTGGAGGAATCAGCGAAGGTCTTACTATTTGCGGTAGAAATGCATACTTCTTTATGGAAAATATATTGACTTTGATTGCCGATTTATCGTAATTTAGAGTTATGGAGAATGTTACATATGTTAATACTTTTAAAATGATTAATCCTAAAAGTTACTTTCGTTGTTTTTTTGCCAAAATAATGTCTTGAAATGAAACTGCGGAGAGATGGAGTAGTCCAACTGACGTTCCTTACCTGTGAGAAATAATAATAGTAATCGCTTTTATTATCACGGCATTTAGATGCATAGCAGAACTTACCACAATACTTTTGTCTTCTGTTGTTAATCTTGAGATTAAGAGTCATTGTTCAATTAGAGTTTTAAAATTCTTCAAGTGCTGCTCTCTGGAAGGAGGCTGGACAAAACTTAAAAGTCTTACTTTTTTCTATGTTCGTCGTATGGATAACATCAATATTTTGACTCAAACATGTTTAAATTTTAATTTCAATATATATATAGTTTCAGATTACATGATTATATTTCATTCATACCTTGCACTAGAATTTTAAGTACGCGCAGTTGTGAGCTTGCATCCGGGAGATAATGGGTTCGAACCTCACTGTTGGCAGCCCTGAAGATGGTTTTCCGTGATTTTCCATTTTCACACCAGGCTGTACCTAACTTAAGGCCACGGCCGCTTCCTTTCCGCTTCCTTGTCTATCCCTTCCAATCTTTCCATCCCCAACGCAAGCCCCTTGCTCAGCATAACAGTTGCAGTCATCCTCCCCAGCTGTAACTCCCGACCCGAAGTCTCACGTTCCAGAACACTACCTTTGAGGTGGTAGAAGTGGGATGCCTCGCTGAGTCCGTGGGAAAAGTCAACCCTGGAGGGGTAAACATAATAAGAAAGAAAGAAAGAAGGAAAGAGAGAAAGAAGGAAGATAAATACCCGAAATAGAAGCGGAAAACTAAGATGAAAGTGCTAACTGCAATGAGCCACTCCGTAGTTTTGTCCTGGTCTATAGAGAATTCGTGAAATGATAGTGTTTCTTTGCTCTTTTTCTACCTGTTCGAAATACAAAAAGGCACTCAGCAACACATATTCGAATATTTCCAAACACAGTTAAAGAAAAGCAAATCGCTACACCATTTTAAAAAAATGTCACTTTGAGCCACTCATTATATTTGTTCTTGTTTTGCAGAAAATTTCTGCTCGAAGTACAAAAAGGCGCACAATAATGTCACAAATTCCAAGATTTGTAAACACAATTTAAAAGACATAATCACCACACTACACAATAAAAAATAAACTCACTGGCGTATAAGTATCAGCTCTCAATATCAAGCCAACAAGCATCTCATTGCAAAGACATTGCCAACATTTACGACAGCAAAACAATATAAATTAAACTGGAAATGCGGCAGTTTGCGGTATACGGCTTCCTGTCAGTGACTAGGAGGACAGCGCTCCAGCGGCATTATGGTGCAACTTTCCAATTACAGCTTTATGCTGGGCTTCACAATCGATTGTCAAGGCCGGTATAAGGAGCGCAGTGACAGATCCAGCCGGCCGTGGTCCTGGAATGTCAGTAGAACCACAGACATACAGATGTAGACTGGCAATGAACAGCAGGATTCTGAAGCCGGAAGCGTGCGACCGCCGCCATCTTACGTCACTACACTATCCCGATGCATTAATGTAAAATAGTAGCTGAAACGGGAATATTGGACAGAAGATAATTAAAATAATTAAAAGCACATCGAAATAATAACAATAATACTGATTAATGAGACCTATTAGCTCCTTTATATTACTGTAAGAAAACAAGAAACATTGGTACCGTATATCAATTCCAAATGCCTACAAATCGACATCCTCTTAAGGCCGATCTGTGGTCAGACCTGTTTCCATTCAACTCTCTTATAGCATGATTCACATGTATTTTCAATAACAGTGATGAAATTATGCTAATAAGGCAATAAACATGCGTGTCCATTGGGTTTAGATCTAAAGCATGTGAACTTAACCTTGAAAACAAATTTCTTTCATACAAATAAGCTGTGACTTCATTTGGTATGTTCCCTTTTATGACTGATCTTAAACCATTACATGTATTCTATCTAAAATACATTTCAATAAGTTTTGACACATGACCAATATCTTTCGTAGGAACACAGAGATTACCGGTACCCCTGTTCTTCAAAGAAACTAATGGATAAGGATTTTCTTTTTGTTCAGCTGCTTCCCTACAAGTATCACATTGTATAGAATTGTCCGGCTCTATGGCTAAATGGTTAGCGTGCTGATCTTTGGTCACAGGGGCCCCGGGTTCGATTCCCGGCGGGGTCGGGAATTTTAACCATAATTGGTTAATTCCCTTGGCACGGGGACTGGGTGTATGTGTCGTCTTCATCATCATTTCATCCTCATCACGACCTGTACCTGGCGAGCCGAAGTCCTCGGACACATCCCGGCACTAAAAGCCATACGTCATTTCATTTTCATTGTATAGAATTGACTAACATCTTTACCACAAATCTTGAGAAATATTCAGTAATATTCTGTGATAATGAACCTAACACCTGAGGATTTATGCAAGCTTACTAATCCTTCTACTCTCATTTTAACAGTCATTTTGACATCCTTACTACATATCGTTAAAGAATAGAAGAGATAAAGACCACTATTATTTAATTACTAATATAACCAAAACAAAAAATCTATAACCAGTCGTTGCAGTAACATTATTATTATTATTATTATTATTATTATTATTATTATTATTATTATTATTATTATTATTATTATTATTATGTCATCAATTTAGAAAGGCTTCGTGCTGACCACACGACACCTCATAATCTGCAGGCCTTCGGGTTGAGCAGCGGTCGCTTGGTAGGCCAAGGCCCTTCAAGGGCTGTAGTGCCATGGGGTTTGGTTTGGTTTTAGAAAGGCTTGGCTTGTGCCGGTAACATAATGGGCTGACTCGGCCTAAGCAAGGAGTCACCGTTTACATTATGAAACTATAGACCTACAGATATCTACAAATATTTACAACATATTATTATTAATCCGCACTCCATCACAAGGGGGCTAATGCCAACAAATATACATCGGAAGGAAGTTATTTCCGTCTCCTACATAGTTAGGCATCTTTAATAGTAAATGTAATGTCCGACTCCTTGGCTGAATGGTCAGCGTTGAGTCCTTCGGTTCAGAGGGTCCCAGGTTCGGTTCCCGGCCGGGTCGGGGATTTAAATCGCGTCTGATTAATTCGACTGGCTCAGGGACTGGGTGTTTGTGTCTCCCAACACTTTCCTCTTCATATTCACACAACATACTTCACTACCAACCACCACAAAAACACGCAATAGTGATTACATCCCTCCATATAGGGTTGCATCAGGAAGGGCATCTGGCCGTAAAAACAGGGCCAAAACCACATGTGTGATACAATTCGTACCCGCGACCCTGCCAGTGTGGGGATAAACGGCAGAAGAAGAACAACGGTGAATTTAACAGCGTTAATAACTAGACAAGTGTACAACGGCACGTGTGAGGCAATTACCGGTGTATTGAGACTCATTTGCTTTCGATCTTCTTTCTTCGCGAATAGGAAAAACTATACCCAAACCTTACGCTATTATTCACCATTGTACCACACAGTAATTTGTCGAAAATAAAAGTGAAATGTGCATAAAAACAACATAAACCAAAACTGCACGTAACACAATAACATACATGTTTACAGTAGTGACGTAAAATGGTGGCGGCCACAAGTTTCTAGCTTCACTATAGCACCAATGCTACGAGATACAGCGCTGCCAGTCTATTAACTGTATATCTTAATAGAACCAAGCGAGTTCATAAAGAGTAAACACAGAATATTTTTCAGTGTTTCTGGTCAAAGTAACCCCGGGAGGTCAAAGTATCCCCAGTTTACGGTAATTAAAGTGTTATATTTGGATGCGGTGGGCCAATTATGTTTGGGCAAATACAGTAGAGACAATACGACACTTACGGATTTCGCCTTGCTAAAATGGGAGACAATTCGACGGTGGCGCTCCTAGTGACTTGACCTGAACAAATCGCGCTAAATTCAAATATCAATGGAAATGTATATACGGAAATGGATAAATAAATTACGTCTAGAAAAAAAGTGGTATTGACATATGAACTTCGAAGTTGCTAAAGCAATTCTGGATAAATGAAGGAAGAATTATTTAAAAGGTTCTTATTCAAAGACTGAAATTAGACATATAAACAAGGTGTGAAATGGACTGCTGTGAAATGGCTTGATCTTTCATTTATGCATTACTTTTTTAGCTTTAGCATACCTGCCTGAAATCTTACGGTTGGATTTGTCTTTTTTCCTCATTTAAAAACATTGTATCATCACATTAAGACATTTGTTAATAAAAATATCGGCACATTCCTTACACATATGATGCAATGAATTAACATTTAATAGCTGGACAATTTTCCTCTTAACATGAAGCCTACTAACAGAAAGAAAATCTGTAAAATCTCGGCTTTAATCTGAGAAGAGTGATAAAAGAAAGAAAAGTTTGAAAATGTTGTAGATAGTGATGCTCTGAGGAATATTTACGTACAATTAGAGTAAAAATGTAACATACCCTTGGCTGTATAGTCGAGGATTTTTAAAGTCGCTGGCCTGGAAATTATCTGAACAGATCTTATAATTCTTATACAAGCGTAACGTCCCTTCTTTCTTGTACACTTTATCCAAATCGCTTCTGTGACATTTCAAAACCCACAGATCACACCTACAACAACACATCGGTATTGAAGGTTAACTGCTGCACTATACAATAAAATATGCGTATTATATTTTAAGCCCGTTAAAACATGGGTCGAGCAGGTCAGAAGATTTGGTTTGGGTCCACTACTCAGAATTTCACGGTCGTCCTTGCTAAGACCAAATACAGTAGAGACAATACGCGACACTGAGCGAGATATCGAGGGGCAGCTATTAGAGCTCTCTCTAGCGAGTAGACCTGAAAACTACTGATTCTGTCATAAGAGCACGTGTATTTGTGTGTGAAGTTTTTGGTGTTATGTATGCGTTTGCAGTGAGTTGACATAATTAAATAGTTGCGTGTTTCATTCCTTGATATCTCCTCTCAGCATGAGGGGAAAGGTATGTGCTGTGTTTGGCTGCAGTGACTATGAAGTAGACAAGAATGCGCGGTCGTTTTTCAGGTTCCCTCGTGACAAGAAAATGTAAGTAATATTGTGTTTGCATATATATTCTTCCAGTGACAGAGATTTTTATAGTACTTCATAATCTTCTGACCTGCTCGACCCATATTTTAACTGGCCTAAAATGTAATACGCAAATTTTATTGTATAGTGCAGCAGTTAACCTTCAATACCGATGTGGTGTTGTAGGTGTGATCTGTGAGTTTTGAAATGTCACAGAAGTGATTTGGATAAGGTGTACAAGAAAGAAGGGACGTTACGCTTATATACGAATTATAAGATCTGTTCTGATAATTTCCAGGCCACTGACTTTAAAAATCCTTGGCTATACAGCCGAGGGTATGTTACATTTTTACTCTAATTGTACGTAAATATTCCTCAGAGCATCACTATCGACAACATTTTCATACTTTTCTTTCTTTTCTCTCTCTTCTCAGATTAAAGCCGGGATTTTATAGATTTTCTTTCTGTTAGTAGGCTTCATGTGAAGAGAAAAATTGTCCAGCTATTAAATGTTAATTCATTGCATCATATGTGTAAGGAATGTCCCGATATTTTTATTGACAAGTGTCTTATTGTGGTGATACAATATTTTTTAATGAGAAAAAAAAAGACGAATCCAACCTTAAGAGTTCAGGCAGGAATGCTAAAGCTAAAAAAGTAATGCATAAATGAAAGATCAAGCCATTTCACAGCAGTCCATTTCACATCTTGTTTAGTCTATATGTCTAATTTCAGTCTTTGAATAATAACCTTTTAAACAATTCTTCATTCATTTATCCAGAATTGCTTTAGCAACTTCGAAGTTAATATCTCAATAACACTTTCTTTCTAGACGTAATTTATTTATCCATTCCCGTATATACATTTCCATTGATATTTGAATTTAGCGCGATTTGTTCAGGTCAAGTCACTAGGAGCGCCACCGTCGAACTGTCTCCCATTTTAGTAAGGCTAAATCCGTAAGTGTCGCGTATTGTCTCTACTGTATTTGCTATGACTTACTTTACTCAAGTTCATAACTGGTGGGTGAAAACCTTTGGATTTGATGTTGGTTTCAGTTGTGTTGGTTATATTGATAAGCTTTTATGTTTTTTCGAGGTTACGAGCGAGTTCCATTTTTTTTGTCTAGCGTATATTTTGTTTACAGTTATGAAGTCATAGCAAGGACGACCTTAAAATTCTGAGTAGTGGACCCAAACATAATTGGCCCACCACATCCAAACATGATAGTTTAATTAGGCCTACCACATACCCAGTAGAAACAGAAATGGCAGTCTACAAATTACCCTTAGATAAACAGGAAGAGATAAAATACATTATGAAAAACATACTTTTATCTTATCATAAACAAGTATTTAATCATAACACACACCAACCCATTAATAAGAAAATTAAAAACCTCAAAGTAAAATGACCTAATAGCAAATAAATCTAAGGGAATGCAATAGTAGGCCTAATCATGGAGAGGAACGTTTATATTAATAAAACGCATTCGTTTTTCGCGGAAAACAACTTTGACGTAATCAAGAAGAATCCCTTAAATAACCTGCAAAACGAATTAAAATCAATAGTCACTAATAGTAGGCCTACTTTCCTTTTCAATGAATTTGAAAAGAAAAACTCATTGCCATGAACCCTAGGTTACCCGTAGCGAAATCGTTACCAAAAATTCATACCTCTATTCGACCTATTATCAATTTTAAGGGTAGCCCGACGTACAAATTATCTCAATTTATTCAAAATTTACTTAGTAAGTACCGTACACATTATCACTACCAAGCAAACACAATGATAAAGAACTCATAGAACTTTGCAAAAGAATATAAGGTAAAAGGACCAGTAGATGACAGTGGACCAGTAGATGGCACTTGCAGATGTTAAACCAATTCTTAAGCTTGTAAGGGAAGTTATAATCGTTTTCAATCAATAGTTCCCTTCTATGATTCCAGAGTGCAGCATATGAAATAAAGTGAAATATATTAGTACCTTCTCCATATTTCCAAGGAGGTTTTATAAAGAGCCGTATGAGCATTAGATGTAAAAATGGCGTCTGCTTAAAGTTAGTGTTAACGAGGAAGTAACAATACAGATATGTTGCTGGGCAGGGTTTTGTTGTACCTTGGTCATTTGAATCATTTTTACCAAATACATTCTTTGGGGAGTGTAATATTAGCATATTCGGAAGTTATAACTACGACTGAAGAAATATATTGTTAGTGTCATCTATTGGTCCCTGATATACCTAGTGGACTAGTAGTTGGCAAGGTATGCCATCTTCTCAACCCGTCCACAAGACCTCATGGGTCTAGTAGTTGACATGAGAGCCTGAATGTGTATACTTCAATGTGATAGCAAATTCTGGTGAAAACAGTAGTTCATATCAATCTCTAATTGGTAAATTATATTGTAGGAAGGAAAGGAAAACTAAAAGGTGATGGAATATTACATTAATGATAAATAGCAGTCTATGTACGCCTATAAATCATGACACGGTTATACGCACACTTAGGACAGAGGGTATGGCCTGTTTTGATCTATTTAACTTCAGTCGGAATTAACAGAATTTGTTAAACGTTATCAAATTTAGGTACATATGTGTTTAAGTGCATTCCATATATACATTTCTGATAAAGTAATGTTATAGCTCAGTTGCTACAGTTTGTTGAAGGTATGTTCAATTTGCAGGTCATGCTCTGAGCTAAACATTGCTTTTGTTATTAATTTCAGAGTCCTGTATCTATCTTATCATGCCTGCCAGGGGGAAAGGATCACTTTTTAAATACTCCTTGGAGTCAATGCAAAATGCCATCGAAGCAGTTAAGAAGGACACACCATATACCACTGCAGCTACTTGATTTTGTGTTCCACGTGTAACATTGATGAACATTTGCAAAAAAATGCAAGAGTGAACAAACGCCTTTCAGAAGAAAAATGGACCCACCAAGTGTTCTAAATGAAGAATGACTGGATAGTGAAAATGGGAAAAGCTGGTTTCCCAATAACAAAAAACCGAACGCTTAGTGAGCGTGCAACGGTTAGTGCATGAATTAAAGCATGACAATCCGTTTACTGATGGTAAACCTAGCAAATCCTGGTACACATCGTTCATGAAGAGGCACCAGGAATTAAGCATACGCATCCAAAGCATCCAAACGCCATTGATTTTTCTAAGATTTCTTCCACTGAAGGGAAGGAAGAAGTCTGAGTGTTTCAGCAACCCAGCAGCATGTGGCATGAATACCAAGTAGCCATAGAAGTAATGGAAAAACAAATTGGTGGAAGTAAAATTGAATACTTCAAGCAGAAAAAAAACTGTGGCAGCTGGATAGAAGTCATTAAAGAAGAGGACAGAAACTTATTTTTATTGTGGAGGAAGTTGGTGGAAATTGTTGAAGTCCACTCACCTCCCATGATGAACAGCCCATTAGTAATCTATAAGGACATACCAGTGCTTGATCCCACACCTACTGTCATGAATCAAGTTACTATTCTGGCAGTTGCAAAGGAAAACACAGCACATATACCGGTACCTCAAAATGAACTGTCATTGTCAGAGGTTTCTCCTTCCACAACTCAGTCACCAACTCAAGGATCATCATCAGATCTTCAGCCCATCTCCTCAACATCAACACAGAATCTATATCCAACTGAAAATATTTCAATCACTCCAACACTGCAACCTTCACTTGAGGACAATAGGTATCATCATACCAATGCTATTGGTGCAGAATGTTCCACAAGCAATGTCCCTTCTCCCTTCAAACGAGCGTTATTTTACCCTAAAGAACTACCTTCAACAACACCAAAAAGAAAGAAAGAAAAAATTCCAAGTGTTGTGGTATCAAAAGATTGGAAGTTATTCCAGGAAAGGAAGCAAAAAGCAAAAGATGAAGCAGAGAGATTGAAAGGAGAAAGAGCAACTATAAAGAAAAAATGTGCTGAATTAGAAATGAAAAAAGCCAAGAAGGGGCTTAAGTTGACTGAAATTCCAGAAAATGACAGTGAATCAGAAGAACGTGTTTTGACAAGTGCCCCAATGAATTTACGTAAGGGAGCTTATGTGATATGTGATTATGAGGGTGAATATTATTCTGGAATTATTTAGAAGTTAGATACAAATCGGGCATATATCAAAGTAATGGCCGTGACAGGAATTAATGTATGGAAGTGGCCAAAGTGTTGGTATGATAAGGAAGATATAAAGGAAGTGATTTCAAGCCCCAAATTGTACACTAACAGAGGACACTATCGAATATCAGAAATTAATAAATATCGCACATTTTAAGATATCTGGTTCAATGATATAACCTTGTTTCAGTATTGCTTTGTATTCCCTTTATTTAAAGTTTTCTATATATGAATAATGAAAAGTTTGTGGGTTAGTAACTTTTTATAAACAAACTGTCAACAACTGGTGTCATGATGTGTCAACTACTGGCGCAATGGCTAAAGACAGATGCCATCTACCGGTGACTTGTCATACCTGTTTTTCTTGTTCGATTTTATAGTTGGGAAAGAATCCATTTATTACTTTCATTATATTTTTATGTAAAGGGATTACTGAAGTAAACAAATCAATAATAAATGTAATAGTTCACCCTACATGAAATTCAATATGAATATTTGTGTCTGAAATTTCCCTTAAAGTGTCATCTACTGGTCCCATTACCTTAATAACTATAATTTCGTATGGCTATTTCTAGCCGAGTGCAGCCTTTATAAGGCAGACCCTCCGATGAGGGTGGGCGGCATCTGCCATGTGTAGGTAACTGCGTGTTATTGTGGTGGAGGATAGTGTTATGTGTGGTGTGTGAGTTGCAGGGATGTTGGGGACAGCACAAACACCAAGCCCCGAGCCATTGGAATTAACCAATGAAGGTTAATCAAACCCGGACCCTCTGAACCGAAGGCCAGTACGCTGACCATTCAGCCAACGAGTCAGACTGTGAAAGAATAAAACATATAAAGGTAACAGAACACCACACGATCCTTTTATTTGATGTTGTCAATATGTATTTAACTTAAAAATGAGTACAAATTATTTATTTTTTTTACCTATGGGAGCACCGTCCTTGAGTATTATTATATTGTAATGTTTTGATAAACGTTAAATGATTTTAAGTATTGAGAAGGTGGAACAATAAAAAAAAATTGTACTCATTTTTAAGTTAAGTCTTAATTCAATACGGAACCCAACCATGAAGTTTATTACTTTAAATCAATATGTATGCCAATATCCCTGTTAAGACCACTATAAATACTGATAACGGAATAATTTAACCAAAGTCAGTAAATTAAGCATTGGTGGAATAGATGATTTCATAGGCCTATTAAAATTATCGTTAAGTAATAATTATATATTTTTTGAGAATAAAATCTACCAACAGACAGGTTTACCTATGGGAGCACCATCCTTGAGTATTTTGGCAAACATATATATGGACCACTTAGAACACACAAACATCATAGATAAAATCAAAGCTATAAAATATTGGTCACATAAAGTCGACGAATTGCTAGGCATCACATATAGTAGCGTTAACAAAATTTAAATTTTAGAACTACTCAACAGTCTAGATCAGAATATTAAATTCACTATGGAAATGGAGAACAATAACAATAACTCGCTTTATTATTTAGACATAACACTATCATGCTGTAAGAGTAATCATCTGGCATTTAACATTTATTTTGATGTGTAAGTGCCTGCCAGTATGTAATATCCTGTACAATTCCTATGTATGAGCCTGCAGGCTCGTTGGAATTAATTGAAATAAATGAATGAATGAATGAATGAACATTTACCGGAAACCAACTTACACTGCTAACAGCATTAAACAAAATTCAATACATCCCGAAGCTCACAAACAAGCTGCCTATAATTGCATGTTAGAAAGAGCATTAAAAAAATCCCGCTCTCAAAGAAAAATTTGGAAAAAGAAATCAAGACCATCCACGAAATTGCTTTGAACAACGGCTTCAGCACAAAATGTATAAATAAGCTAATCAATGAACATACTTACAGTCCCACAACTACTTTAACTAAAGAGTGAAAAACTAAAGAAAACTATGCCACACTCACATTTAGCAATAATAATATACACATAATCACCAACGTCCTAAGAAAGCAGAACCTAAAAATTGTTTTGAAAACCAGTAACACTAATGAAGGAATATTATTTAACTGCAATAAAGTAAATACTAGCAATAAACACACATATTCTGGGATATATAAACTGGAATGTCAGGGATGCGGGTCAAGTTACGTTGGACAAACGGGTAGGAACTTCCTCATAAGATATACAGAACATCGCAGCACTTTAAAATATAATCGTTTCTCTGCCATGAGTAACCATCACCATGACTATAATCACAATTATACTACAATAGATCAAGATCTAAAAATTCCACAACATGAACAAAAAGGTCCACTACTCAACATTTTAGAGAATTTTTACTTCAGTATGTATCAGTATAAGAACCCACCCCTCAACTTAAACGAGACAAATGAAAAAAGAACATAGTATGGGAAACTTTTATTCCGATCACTTGTAGTAAAAAACAGGAATATCAGAACTCACAATTATTACACTCGGTTTCAGTCACTGCATACTCCCATTCTCCCGCAAGCCCCGCCAATTTCCGCACTCCACTTCCTTGCAGCAAAATGCCTTGCATCTCGACTGCGGGAGCAAGTCAGTTGAGAGCTGGACTCCATAATCAGAGAACACAGGTGGTACAAGCGGGCCACGTAACGTATGTTATTTTTCGTTCTTTATGACTTAATCTAAACGTTTGTTCCTGTTAGTCACCACTGTTCAACCTTAATTCGATTTGTATTATCCATTTTACTGACTAAAATCTGACAGTTCAACTTCAATAATGCTTACGTAAATCAGCCCATGTTGGAACACAAAAACTAAGCCAATAGTATACAGATACCAGTTGATCCATACCAAAGGACAACAAAAGCATTGAAACAGAAAGTCTTCCAGCTCAAGACTGTATTAATGATCAACATTTCTGTTTTTTAACTTTCATCATTCTTTCAAAGAACATTTTTACGTAACACATCATTTTGTGTGTCTCCTATGTTTTTAATACAATATACATGTCTTACTGAGGATGACCAAATGCCGGGACGAAGCATGTCTCTTTATGTGTGAACATTCATCTTAATTGGACGTAAAAAAAAATATAGTATTGACTAGGAGGATTAAAATAGTTTTTTGTACAATTTTGTAAGAAATGACACCACTGAAGTCGCAGACGGCTGTGGTTTGGGGTAAGTGGGATGCACACCACAGGGCATCTGGCTCGGAGCTCTCCTACAAGTAAACAATTTTGAACAGTTTGTTGCATCTCTGTGGTGCCAACTGTTGCTCAAATTAATGCTGCAGATTCAGGCTGCTGCGCCACAGCCTTACACAGAATGTGGTGGTCCTCCCTGTCAGTGGTGCCACGGGGACTTCAGGAGCCTGGTCTTCTTGTGCCCACTGTTGCCAGTACGCAGGTACAGTGGAAACATTCCTGCCAAGTCGTTCTGCAATAGCGCGGAAGGAAAATCCACCTTCACGTAGCATTATTATACGACCTGGTTCAACCGCAGTGAGCTGTTGATACTGGCCTCTTCATCGTCGTAAATGCATTCTTGACCCAGTCGCGGTCACTCTGTCCAATCGCACAGGTAACTAACGCTCTTGCTTTTTCTTTCTCGGTGGGGCCCCTGTAGGCCGCTCCCCCGCGTGACCATCGACTCAATCTACATGGCTTCCAACGTGCTCTTAATTTCTAAGAAGAAAGGAATAGCAGGGAAGAATGAGAAATGGTACTACAGGAGTACCTGCCTGTTTGTACATTAGATGCATTACCAGGCAAGGTTTGTGTTGGCAAGGTGGTGTTAAGGCATGGTATTGAAGGGTCAGGGGAAGACCACATAGGCAGAAAAGAGAAAGAGCCTACATGTAAAACCTGATAAATTTTGATAGCACATGCAAGGATGTGGGCTGGAAAAGTCAGAGGTTGTTTTAGTTAAGAATAGGCATCATGCACCAGCCATGAACTGTAGTCTCGCCATTCCAGTCGTTAGGGAATCAGTCCGTCTGGGCACTGCCGTGACTGGTGTGGGCCTTGCCGGTTGCGGAGCCATGCGTCAAGTACCGCTAGGGCCCGCCTCACAGCGCAGCCTCCTTGGAGTCCCTCATACCTAGTCTCCGATCCCAGAGATTGAGGCCAAGCCTGCCTAGGTGGGGGCCTCCTGGATGGGGGTGGGTCATGATGCTGGGCCTCCTTCCTCTCTGCCCGCGACGTGGAGGCCTGGTGGCCCCCCACGCAGTTGGTGCACACTGGCGCCTCTTTAAGTGCTGACAGGCCATGTAGTGGTGATCACCCCCACAACGGTTGCACCTCACTAAGAGCCCACACCTCTCCTGCCGGTGGCCCCACCTCAGACAGAGGAAGTACTGCAAGAGCTGTTGAGGGGGACGTTTGGATCTCACCTGACTGCCGCTACACACTGAGGTCCTCTCCTGATTGGCTCCTCAGTCGACTGCTGTCCTGGGAGCAGTCCTGGGTTGCGGCTGGGCGGCCGGTCCAGGTGGGCCTGCGTCGTCTTCGTTCTCCTTGTCTGGGGGCGGCATCTTCTTCTTCCCGGGGTCTCTTCTCGGCAGGGAGGAGGCCTCATCCTGGTTGCCCTCCTCCTGTCCTGGTGGCCTCGGGCTAGCTGGTGGTCCTGCAGTGTTGCCGTCTTCTCCTCCTCCTGGTTAGCGGCGGTGGTGTCAGTCGGTGCTGACACCCGACTTTGTTCCCTGTCCTGTGAGGCACACTTCGAAGTCTGCAGCTCAACAGACATGCTGGCACGCTAGGCCTGGATAGTAGCCTCCGAAGGCCAGTGGGCGTCCTCCTCTACTGCCATGCTGCTGTCCGCCGTCTGGAGCGCCTTCCTGGATTGCGCCCGGGTGATAGGCCCTACCTGGTAGGCCTTGGTTTGCGTCCACTTCGAGAAAGTAGTCCATGGAGGGGCGGTCTGTGTCCACTTCGCAGTGCCGAGTCGCTCAGCCTGGGTCGCTTAGTCACAGCACCAGGGGGCAGCATGCTCCACCTCCGTGGTGGTGTCGCTGGTCTCCGGCTGGGTGGCTTGGACTAGGTCAGTGTTAACTGCCCTATGCCTTAGCCTCCTCGGCGTCTGGGTTATGGCCCCTCTGGCCTCAATCTCAGCCCTCCTCCTGAGGGCACCGCCATTCATCCCTGGCACGCCGTTCCTCCCTGGTAGGTGGTTGACCTGGAACAGGGTAGAGAGCTCCTTCTCCGCGTCGCGCATCCGCTGCTGGTCGTATGCCTGATGACGAGGCCTCCTGTTAGGAAGCTCTCGATGGACATGGTCGTCGAGATGATCCTGCCTCCGTGGCGGGGGCGCTGCATTCTGTCTAGGACTAGGCCCCGTTCAGAAGGTAAAGGGCGCCCCGGCCTGTAGTGCACGAGCAGCGCCTCATACTCTGGGTCCTTGTATACCTCGGAGAAGAAGAAGCCGTTAGGGGGGTCGCACCCGTCCCTGTATGGCTCCGTCTCCACATCGATCTCCGGCGCCTCCTGCTCCAGCTCTGGTTCGAGTGCAGGCGTCTCTGGCTCCGTGTTGCTCTCCGGCACTGGTGGCACCCAGCTGAAGAGGCTTCGGACCATGAGCCCGAACTCCGTCGCAAGTTCTGTTATTCGCCGTGGTCCTCCTGAAATAGAAGGTGAGCACGGAGAAGTGCTCAGCTCAGACAAAAGCTCTTTCGGAAGTGTACCAACAAGTACAGCTGCCTGAGTAGTACTGGGGAAGTACAGATCGCCTGGTGAGGAGAGGTGAGTCAGAGGGAAGCACGTACATCTTCTCGCTATGACAGTCAAGCTTGTCCTCTAACGCTTTCGCACAGTACAGCCCGTATTTAACGCAAACTAGATGTGCAAGGTCATGGGGCCGCTACTAGTGCCACGCTAATGCGATTTGTGGGAAATTTGAATCAGAGTCATCTTTCAGATGTATAAACATGCCTACCAATGTTCTTTAATCTAGCACAACCCCTTCTTCGTGTTTGGATATTTTTTCCACCAGTGTATATTCCTAACTTCCAGTTATGACTGTCCATGAGAACTTCATATTTTCTCAAATTGTACGTTGATATTTTAGAGCTACTGTAGTGATTGACTCCTGACATGTAGGCCTACAGTTGCCATAAAGCATGCTTAAATATGCAAGATCTACATCAGTAGTTTTTCTGTTACTCCAGTATTCTTGAGAACCATCAGTAGTTAAAGGAGTGTTATAATGATGTTATTTTGCTTTACATCCCACTAACTATTTTTACGGTTTTTGGAGACGCTGAAGTACCGGAATTTAGTTTGGCAGGAGTTCTTTTACATGCCAGTAAATCTACTGACATGAAGCTCATGTATTTGAGCACCTTCAAATACCACCGGACTGAACCAGGATCGAACCTGCCAAGTTGGGGTCAGAAGGCCAGTGCCTCAATCATCTGAGCCACTCAGCCCGGCATGTTATATGTGGATCACTATTAAATGTTCTTTCAAAACTGGTGCAAATGTCTCTTTGCATGGTATCCTTATGGGCCTGTTGACGATCACAGTAGATTTTCCCCCAAAATACTGTGATAGTCACTTTCTATTGTTAACATTATCAAGAAAAGTTTTAATAGTTAGACAGGGTCAATTTTATATTTTAACACTAAGAATTTAGCATCTCAAATAATAAATTTAGCATTTTCTGACATTAATACTGTTAGCATTTAGCATTGTATTGCATTTGATGATGAAAATTATATTTTTCAATAGATGTTAAAATATGAACTGCTGGAATTTTCTAGATTTTTCAGTTTAAATTCAAGAAAATGACTAACGGAAAATGTAAAGTTGAAGTGAAATTGTGAATATTAACAAACATTTAAACTTATGTGGACCTGCCTACTCATATATATTATATAAATGGTATATATATATATATATATATATAAAATGATATTCAAGGCAGTAAATGATTTTATTTTATTGTTTGAACACTCATTATGAGTTTAACACAAATTATTTCAATTTTAATATAATTTACCTTTTTAGCTTGACATTCAATGAAAACATCATTGATGTTCAAGACATTGTGTGAAGCCAGTACATTTCAAACAATCAGTGGAAGTTTAGCAAACAACAAATTTCAACATTGCCAGCCTTCTGATTTAAAATCAATATTTGAAAGTGTAATTCAGGCATTGCATACACGAATCATGGCTATTTTCTTCTTTTACACAAGAATGTCTCTAAAAACGTCATTACCAGGCGAGTTGGTCATGCGGTTAGGAGCGCCCAGCTATGAGCTCGGATCCGGGAGATAGTGGGTTCGACCCCATTGTTGGCAGACCTGAAAATGGTTTTCCGTGTTTTCCCATTTTCACATCAGGCAAATGCTGCGGCTGTACCTTAATTAAGGCCATGGCCGATTCCTTACCATTCCTAGGCCTTTTCTGTCCCATCGTCGCCATAAGACCTATCTGTGTCGGTGCGACGTAAAGCAACTAGCAAAAAAAAAAAAGTCATTTCACTTTAATGTTGCAGGAACACATACATTTTGCATTTAGTACTCAATTTTGCACTCTATCATTGATTAAAAATCCAGAATGGTATACTTCATTGTCTGTCAAACATCAAATACACTTACTTTTCCAGCATTTGGCCACATTTTGCATTTATCATGACTGCAAAAATCTACCATCTCTAGTCACCATGAAATGTGATAATATCAAAGTGTTTGCTATGTAAGAATATCAAAGCTATTTTGGGTAATTTGATTGAAGATCAGAAGCAATACCATATCAATGAAACTTTATAATATGTCAGTCATTTACTTCATGTTATGCTTTTTTTAAATGGTAAATAAAGCTTGAAATAAATGATTAATTATTTTATAATTTACATTGTATGACATTATCTGTATTAATATGTTCATTTTCAGTCTGGAAAAATAAAATAAAAAAATCTTTCACATATTATTGTCTTAATTCACAGCATACATTATGTTATTGTTTTCATAAGGGATTCACTTAAATTCATTCAGAATAAGCATCAACAAAATGTTTCAACTATACCGATTAATAATTTTAGTAACATGGCTGTTTTGGTGTTAGTCATGATAAAGGTCTTTTATGTATAGCTCGTTCTGAATTGTAATGTAACAAAATTAATGAAATGTAATAAAAAGAAAAGTGCTGGATATTGCTTATTTTGGTGCCATAGTGTACATTCAGAATCATTTATTCAAGCCGTTGAGAATGAGAGAAGCTCTGATCCATCTGCCAATGAATATGATTGGAAAACTTCACACTTTGAGGTAGAAGAAATCTAATTGTTAAATGTGTGGAATCTAAACAGTTTGTATTCATTGTTGTGCTGAAAGCGTTAATGTAGATTACATCTCTTGAGAACAAGATGGGAAAATTAATGAACAGTATTTTAAAATACTTTTTGGGCAAATATTTAAGATTCGGAGCAATGTTCAACAGGATTAGGCAGTAGCTTCTGTGCGTTCGGGAGGAAAGTTTACTGAAGGTTGCAGCTCCATCCGATAGAGATATTACACAGTACGAAGTTGGAAGCAAATATATTGGTAAGTCATTATGGAAGTTAATAAATTTTTTGCTGTGTGTTTGCACTTTCTTATTCCCTACTCCTGTCCAGTTCTCTGGAAGAATGCTGAAAGCTTCTCAGAGTAGATGTGTCTTCTTCCTGTCAACGTTTTTCATTCTTGTGTGCCTTCAATCATGCATGCATGCGTGTGTTGCCTTTGTGTGAAGATGTGTTACTGCAAAAGGAGAGTCAGTTAAATTATTGCAATATGTTATTGTCTGTTCTAATTACAGTTTCCTTGTAAAGCAATATATGCTTGGTGATAGGACAGGAAAATGGATCAAGTTAAATCATGTCATTTTCAAGATTGTTGAACTGCACTTTCTTGGTATTTTCTTCTTCTCAGTCCTTCTTTTAACAAGTTGGGTTACGTTGGGGTCATCAGTGGAACTCATTGCCCCTTTATTCTCTGTTGTGTTCAAAGCTTTATATTTCTTCCTTTTAATAGGACTAGCACTATGGTATATCCTTAGACCCCTAATAATATGAAGATACCCTATGTTGATTTAGGCATTAGATTAAATGAGGAACTTATTTTCAAAATGACTCTTGTCCACCTTCATAAATTTGTGGTAAATAAAAATTAAAAAAACCCACCCTTTTTTCAGACCTAAAATCTCTGCCAGACTCCTTGGAAATACTTTCTCGACATACGTTGTATGATAAATATCAATTTTTTTTTTTTCTTTTTCAGTATTGCACCAACAGAGTCATCAGTTTTGCTATAATGTGAGAAATGGATTTGGACAGAGGTCATTTTGAAACAAAGGGATTGACAAGATAGGGCCTATAATTTGAAAACAAATACATTGGACAAGAGACTGTTTGATTCTAAAATGACAATAGAAACTTTATTGCACATTTTCAGTGTGGTTAGTAATATGACAGCAATTAAAATAAATTTCTTTTGCTAGGGGCTTTACGTCGCACTGACACAGATAGCTCTTATGGCGACGATGGGATAGGAAAGGCCTAGGAGTTGGAAGGAAGCGGCCATGGCCTTAATTAAGGTACAGCCCCAGCATTTGCCTGGTGTGAAAATGGGAAACCACGGAAAACCATTTTCAGGGCTGCCGATAGTGGGATTCGAACCTACTATCTCCCGGATGCAAGCTCACAGCCGCGCACCTCTACACGCACGGCCAACTCGCCCGGTAAAATAAAAATTTAATAGAATTGGATGATATATTTAAGATCACGCTTAAATCAAAGGATAATATAAGAGATTTCATTAA